>NC_081526.1:25561524-26191524 GCF_030273125.1 Centropristis striata | reverse complement strand
TCTCAAGTGTAAAACACTGCATCCTGCATTTTGTTGTTCATCTTCCTAACAGCAAGCACTTAACTTAACTGACTTCCTTGTGTGTATTGTTATTTTAAGTTGTCCCTGTTGTTTATTTAGGTTAGCTAGCAAATACTTACTGGATAGCTTGTACTTGGTAGAAACTTATGTTATACAGTTGACAGTAATGGTCTTGTATCTGGTAAAATTGTGCTCTAATGTTATTTGCTACTCTCCCAGCTGTGCTTTTATTTTGTTAGAAAAAGCTTCCATTGATTACAGCTTAAGTGTTCATGTGGACAGCCTGCACCCGGTCACTCACAGAAGCCATAATTACACATGGGATCAATACATGGGTTTTTATGTTTTTATGTTGTTGGAGATTTGACACTTTTTTCACTTTGGTGTTTTTAAATGTTCACTGTGGCGTAGCAGACCTAACATTTGGCACCCCAAGGACACTCGAAAATATATTACAAAAGGTCAAAACACGCTGTGCATAATTCACCTGCTAACATCAATAGCACTTAAATCAAGCTGGGCACTGAATCAGCAAAGTTGTTGAACACATCACAGATACTTAATGGAAGTGAGATGAGTTATACTGCAAAATCTCTTGGGGAGGACTCTGCCTCTAACCACATCCCCTCCTTTTTGGTAAAACTTCGATTATGGGTGCAATCCTTTAAAATATTCTTTTCATCAATATTTAACACTCTGTTTCATCTTGGGGCTCTCACAATACACTACGCCAGAGACCCTGATTAATATGGAACACATGGACTCTGCTACTTAAGTTTTGGATCACAACTAGGTAATCAGCTTTGGTTTCAACCCAGCACTGACACCATCAAAGTTAGTATCATTAATGCATTTTAACTCCCCGCTCTCAATTTATTCCAAGGGCTGAATTGTAGGGCAATAAATTCATGTTTTTCTTTGGCTTTAAGAAAACTTTGGAGGTAATGGAGCTACTGGGTTGGTTTTGCATCTTACTGGATATTTTAGAAATATCAAAGACTATTTGAGTACAAGTGGGGTAAAGCGAAAGCAAACTCTTTCTTTCATTCTTCAAAAGAATATGGAGAGAGAAAATATTGATATAATGATAACCGCACCCGATCGTGGCTGGAAACAGACGAGGTTAGTTTTGATGTTGCAATGAAAATTGAATGAAATAAATGCACATTTCAGTTTATTGTATATGTTTCTGTTTATACTCAAGCTTTTTCTTCAGTTTCAACTCCTAACTTTGTGCACAAGATTGCATTTTAATAAATGAGGCCCCTGGCCCTAGTTTGTAGCCCAGTGCCATAAACAGATGATCTGTCTCCTGCAGAGAGGAGCCAACCAACGGCTGGCACCGAGCAGAGGCCATCAGGCTGGAGCAGGACATTTTCACTGCCCTGGCAGGACAGGGAAAACTCTACGTGTATAAAACCCTCAGCTTCTGGAGCCAGATTAAATCTGCAGGGTGAGTGCACATGTCATGAATGCTGTCACATTCGGCTGGACATAAATTTGTCTTTGTGACAACCCTGTAGCCTGTAAAAAGGTTAGAAGAGAAGAGGAACATTAGACTGTCATGCGTACAAGCTTAAATAGCATTTAGAACAGCTGTACACTATGTTTAGTCTTCTTGAACCAAACCTCAATTAACATTTCAACATGTTGTTCTTTGAACGGCAAAACCATACATTACTGCCATAAAGACTGTCTTTGTTGTGTAATCTTTTCTCAGCTCTGCAATTTATGCCAGTCGGTTGTACCTCAACCAGTACCACACAACTCATCCTGAGAGATTGGCCTCAAATAAGGAGGGAGGGCCCAAAATAAGTGGTAGGATTCGTTCATCTTCTGATGCTTTGTTTCTTTTTTATATTGTAGACAAATCTATTTATACTCTCTCTCATTTCCCAGGTAATGTCTATATTCACCCTACAGCCAACATTGACCCCACTGCTACGGTAAGCATCCCTCCCTGTTGTCTTGCACTTTACAAAGGAAAGGTTCTTAAGTACAATTTTAAGGTATTTAGTACTTTACTTGACTATTTCCATTTTATGTAACTTTATACTTTTACTCTACAACATTTAGCTGCTAGCATTAGTTACTTTTCAGGTCGAGATTTACCATAAAAAACATGATCAGTACACTAACCTGATGCAATCAGCTGGACCTGTGAGTGTGATATAGGATGTCCCTGTCATACCTTTATATAAGAATATAAGTGCTTCAATATGTGTGTGTTTGTGTGTCTGTACATAAAAGTATAAATTGTCCTTTTTTTCCTTTCTGTTTTTGCCCTTTAAAAAAAAATGATATAAAATATTATATATATATATATATATATATATATATATATATATTTTTTTTTTTTTTTTAAATTATTATTATTTTTTTAATTCATTTTATTATTTCATATTTATTATTATTTATTTTTATTTATTATTTATTTATTTATTTATTTATTTATTATTATTTATTATAATTTATTTTTTTATATTTATTTCGGCCTTGTGAGGGGTAGTAGGGTGGGATTGATTTGTTGTTTAATGTTACTGTTCTGTAACTTGAAAAATCTATAAATAAAGTGCTTAAAATAAAAACATGATCAGTTTAAAGTGATTAGACTTTTCTTTTTTTCTTTTTAAAACCTCATAACAGTATATTTAGTGGGTAAAATGAGCCCTACCTTGAGAAAATTAACGCTACTTACATAAATTCATCAATACCAATAATGCAATAATATATTTGTAATATAGTGTGGCCATTCTGCATAATGAGTACTTTTACTTCTGATACTTTAAGTAGATTTTGATGCTGATACTTTTACTTTGTTGAATGCAGGACTTCTACTTGTAGTGGAGTCATTTCACAGTGTGGTATTAGTACTTTTACTTAAGTAGTACTTAACTTTCCCCCAACTGATTAACTGTAATACATTATGTCTCTTTCTTTTCTGCTTTCAATCCAGTTGGGTCCCAATGTCTCGATTGGCACTGGAGTGACTATCGGTGCTGGGGTCAGAGTTCGAGAATCTGTCATCCTTCATGGTGCAACTCTACAGGTAAGTTTCTTATCACTGCTCTAAAAGGACTAGCCAAAAGTTTTTGCAAACAAGTGACTGCAATTCTATGTGCACACTGGGTTTTTTCTTCACCTGCACTGGTTTGATATTTTGGTGGTAACCATGAACTGCTATGAGTGAGATGGACTACAATGCACACCAGGCACTGTCTGACATGAATTATACCAGAGATGTACTTTCTGTGGCAACTTTTCTGTGCAAGGTGATGCATTTTAAGCCACCAAACCAAAGCTGGTGAGGGCAGGAAGGGGCACAAGACCACAGCAACGTAGCAGCACATAAGAGTTTAATGGAAGCTATGGAGGAAGAGGCGTGCAATAAAAAGTTTGTGGAGTGGATGCTCCTGATAAAAAGAGTGCTCCTGGGGTTGGGGCAATTGTGGAAAGCTCCCCTGCAAGCATACGTCATGAGCACACATTGAGAGTGTTCGTGTGATTACTCTCACTTACAGAGGACTGAGACAAAAATCCACACTGCAGGAGAAGTTTTTTTATTTAATTTTAATAACCGCTGCCTTTGCTTAAAATATTAACTTCACTTACAATATAACCTTCAAGTTTGGAATTAAACTGGAACTCAAACGGAGTGAGCGGAAGGCAAATTTATCTGCCCATTCACTGCTGGTGACATCTGAACATTTTATTAGAAACATTATCCACACTTCAACAGTGACTTGTCTGGAATTTATCTTTAAGCTCCTCTGTCACACCAGAAATATTGTTGCGCGTGCCTCTCACAAAGATGTCATTTTTAACGATTTGGAGGCTGGAATAATTTAATCCCGTGTCTCCAGTGATGACTGGCTGCCTTCAAAATGAATTTCGGCTGCGGGTGACTTATTGGCTTTCATTGCATACTGCCTACAAGGACCATTTGTTAGTTGAGCTATATTTCTAAATACACACTACCAGCCTTTAATCTGCTGTTACAAGAACTCTGAACTGGCCACTCTCAATGTTTTTTATTCACAATTTTCTTCAGTTATTGTAAAGGGGAATGCTTGAATTTCTAAGCATTAGGTTGTTTTCTTTTCTGTCATTCTTCCTGTAGGATCACTGCTGTGTGTTGAACAGCATTGTGGGATGGGACAGCACTATTGGCAAGTGGGCAAGAGTAGAAGGAACCCCGAGCGACCCGAACCCCAACGATCCCTTCGCGAAGATCGACAGCGAGACCCTCTTCAGAGACGGAAAACTCACACCCTCAATTACTATTCTCGGTAAGCGTGCTCTGACCTTAAGTGGAACTTGCATTCCTCAGATGCATTGTTAAATATTCATTATACTCAGTATTGTAATTGTATTTTTCTCTTCAGCATTTCTCCAAAGTGCAAAAGTTAGTGGATAATTAAGGGGAACGCTTCCACTTTCTAAAACTTGGTTGCTAAGACAAGGGTCACTCCTGGGCCCATGCTGGGATCAGTCCCAGCAGCTGTCTGCAGTGTGTATTTGAATAGTAATTTGACAAGTTTGTGCATGCATTTGTCTGCATTTTCTTGCAATAAGTGGCCAACATGGCTCAATAGATATAGAGGAAGCATTACTGAATTCTACATCTGTCATTGTCTCCATCTTTGCTGCAAAGTGCTCATTGTTTTGACATTTTTGCACTGCACTTCCCAGAGATCACCTGTCAAAACAATAGATCTCACACTAGAGGATCTTTGTTTATTAATATTTGATTTTCTGTGAGTTTTATCACAGTTCTACCTTTCGGGGATCTTTTTCTTCATTTCAAACAGGCCAGAAATTTAAAATCCATCCCATCCTGTACATCAAGAGTGCAAGTTACAACTCAAAAGCGATGTTGATTATCCTCTGTGGTGAACTAAACTGCACAGACTAAACACAGCCTTGCTTTTCTCCTCAGGTTGTAATGTGACCATCCCGTCCGAGGTGATTATACTCAACTCCATCGTCCTCCCACACAAAGACCTCAACCGCGGCTTCAAAAATCAAATTATTCTCTAGTTAATCTTCCTCATGCTGCTGTCCACTTACTGTCACTGATGAAGGATGCAGCTGGACGCGCGGTGGCACCGCCTCTGAGTTACTGTATATGAGGTGTCAAAAATGAAGATATGGGACATTCATTAAATAGTTTTGAAAGATAGATTTTTATATATTTGTCCTCGAGCCTTTATGCATCATTGAGTGTCAGCAACATTAGAGAAAGGCTAATCACGCGTGTTGATTCACCTTGAAAAGTGCTGTCATGCCAGAGGTTTATATTGGTTTTTTATTAACTTTACCGAACTGTAAAATTACTGCAGACACTAGTGTAATTTATAGTGTAATATATTTGGTTGGATGTAATATGTTGTGAAAAAAAGAAGTTTATAGACAACCACGTTGTGTTTTCTCAAGGGCATCCTTGACAAACTTGAGACTTGTTACTTCAGCGTGAAAAGAGGAATTATTAGAAAATAAAAATCCCTGGCTACCGACTGTGGTTAATTTCCAGAGGTGATTATTTGTGTGGAGCTCTGATTAAAACCGTTTAACATCTTCATTGTTTGTCTCAAAAATTGACTACCGCCAAAATAAATCAGCGGGCTTGAGATTTACATTGCAATCAAGTCATGTTGCCTTTTTAAAATGTGAACTTAGCAGGGGGCCTTGAGACTCTGCCATATAAGCAACAACAGCAGATGCTTAAATTGTGCATTCGCAATCACTGAAGGAACAGTTCCAATTTATGGATACAGCACATTAACATTTACTTATTAAGCCCTCGAGCACTCATGATCACTTCAGCACTTTTGTTCCAATTATTGCAAAGAGAGTGTCTATTAGGGAGAGATGTAAACTGTGATACTGGAACTGCAGCATAATATATTTTAATCAAGTCTCTTCACAAACTACCCTCCAGTGGAAAGGGAAAAAACAAGTTATTGTGCATGTTTTTTTAAATATGTAGTTTAGGTTTTATATGTAGGTGCCTGTGCTTTCTATTGTTGATGCAGCTGCCTTACTGCTTCAGATAAAGGGACTCATGCCAATCTAAGGCTCCTCATTACAGGGTTTTTATCCTTAATCTCCCATGCTCTTCACATGAAAGGCAATCCCAAAAATCATTAGATCAAAAAAGCTTTCCACTCAGATTTAAGATTTCAGCTTCTCTGATCCTTTCGTTTTTGTAATAGCTTTTTCTTTCTTTTTCTAGTTTTCATTGATTTCCTAATTGCAGGCTGCTATTCGTTATCATCACCTGATAACATCGAGGGGTTCTCTGATACCATTATTCATTAATAGTCTAATTTTATTTTGATTTTTTTTTAAATGGGTGTTATCATTATTAGTCATTAAACTGAAGTAACACAGAGGTCAAAAGCTATCTTGCTTAAATAAGAGACAGATAACAGGGAAATAAAGCAGTTGTTCCTGTAGAATTAAAAAAATAACAGCTGAGGGACAAAGAGGAGAAAATGTCGTACTCCTCGACTACACAGTGTTTATTTAAATAAACAGTGTTGTACCTGATATAAGTTAAATTATTTATTTACCTCAAATCCTCCTTTTTAGTTTTTTTAAAAGGAATTTCCCAGAAAAAAATGTATTTATTGAAAAATCTATAATGTAATCATCACTTAGGACCCACTTATAGTGTGTGGTGCCGTCTGTATCCAACGCTGGAATGTAACGTGATACATTTACTCAAGTACTGTGCTTAAGTACAATTTTGAGGTACTTGTACTTTACTTGAGTATTTCAATATTATGTAACTTTATACTTCTATTTCACTCCATTTCGACACAAATGTACTTTTTACTCCACTACATTTAGCTGACAGATTTAGTTATTTTTCAGGTCGAGATTAAACATGAAAAACATTATACATTTAGATTGCTAAGATTTTTTTATTTTTATTTAACCTCATTACAGTTTATTAAGTAGTTAAAATGAGCCCTACCTTGAGAAAATTGAAATGCTGCATACATAAATGCATCAATAATAATATTAATCCTATTATATATTTGGAATACAATAAAACAATCTGAGTGGGTCCATTAAGTACTTTTACTTTTGATACTTTAGGTACATTTGGATGCTGATACATTTGTACTTTTACTTCAATAAGTTTTGAATGCAGGACATTTACTTGTAGTGGAGTAATTTCCCAGTGTGGTATTAGTACTTTTACTTAAGTAAGGGAGCTACATTCTGGCTACATTTTCTCTTATCTTTTTATTTGGCAGTGTTCACGACATTTCTAGGCGTCACCCTTTGGGAATTAAGTTATGAAAATATTGGACACATCGTGGAGGGAAAAAAGCAAATATAGCGAGGTGAAATGCCAAGCACACAAAGCTCGCTCCCAAACCAGAGTGAATCTGGGTTTGCTAACAAGCCCCATTCCTGCTGTTATTATCATAATGTCCTTATTTCCTCCACACTTTGTTTTTTTTTTGTAGAGAGCTGGTCTCTGAGCATCTGCAAAGGAAGCACTGCCAGTTCTTCTCAGGGAAGGACAACATGTCAAACTGAGACACAATCAACTCAGTGAAATTTTTTTAGACGTTGCAGTTCAGCAAAATACAAAAACAAATGGGAATTGTAGGGCCTCCTGTGATACTTCTCTAATGACTCAATCATCTCTTGCCTCTGATTTACAAACTGGGGTCACTTGCACAGTGTATTATCAGGGGTAAAATTGGACAGCTAGTCAACATCAAACATATTACACAGCAGCCAGTAAAAGTAAAAGCTGGTACTTCACTGATGCTGAAGCCTTTCTGCAGAGATTTTCCAGGTCACATCCAATAGCCTTGGATTAAGTATCTTTGCTCACTGATAGTTGAAAGATTAATTATTTGTGCCTCTAAGCAGTCTGATCTATGACTGCCACTGTGGATTTTTCATGGCTCTCAATTTACACACACAAAACCACACAATTTGTAGAAAAAGCTTCAATAAACGTACTTGTTGAAGGGCGTCTGGATCAGACTGAATTATACTGAAGGTGTTGTATTCCCATGACACATTAGCTACTCATTTCAAGCTTCTACACTAACAGCTTCTATAATGTGACACGTCATTGTTGTACCAGGGGATGTGTTTAACACAGGCCAGTCAGTACAACATAGCAGGTCTTCTATCAATGGAGCGTGAGGAAAGCCAAAGTGTCTCAATTAGCCTTTGGGATGTCTCCAGTGGCCGGATGTTTTCTGTTTTTAACAGGAATCTCTGGTGAGGACACATGTTAGAATTATGAGTCGATCAGAGGTCAATGAAATGTGACAGAATAGGCGCTCTGTAACTAGAAACAGGAATGAGGGCATGGACCTAGCTAACAGTGGCAGTTCAGTAAAGCTACGCTGCTGGAGATGTCAGGGTGGGGTCTACATTAATGAAGGAACATACACATACACATACATGGGATAAGTCAAAGCATGGCCACACATACCACATGACTTCATACGTGCAAAACAATGCTGCTCCATGTATCATTTTATAGGAGTGGCATTGTGTATAGGGGACAATTCTGAGTTTTTATTGATGATTGAGTTGCAACCAGGCTTGCATCTTACAATTATTTTCATTATCAATTATTTACTTCAAGAAACTAGGACAGACCATATGTCTATATCTTTGGTACACCTGTCTGATCTCCCACTTTTGTTGCAGCCTTTGAGTCACAAACGGCGACACCAAAGTGATAAGTTTGATAAAAAATAGAGAAAAGCAGGAAGTCTCCATATTTGAGAGACTGAAAACAGCATTTTTTGCATGAAAACTGCTTAAAAGAGAACCAGATTCTGAACGTACAAACCTGACCTCCATCTGTTGAAGCTCCACATACGGATCATAAAGGTCTACAAATCAATATCACCTACATTTTGAAAGTTCCCGGATTTTCTGCAATACTTTCTGTAGATTGACTAATAAGTCGACTAAACGCCGCTGCAGCTCTGTAGTTGCATCCATCACAGAGTTTTAACATTTTTAAAAGACAATAATCTGCTCTAAAAGGATGACATTTTTTAAAGCATTACCATCAACTGGCTTGTTTCAGGGTAAACATTTCGTAAAGTCATAAAGAATTTTTCCTACACTTGGATCCAACGTCCAATACAGGATCATCTCAATACATTAGAATATCATGGAAAAGTGCACATTTCCAGTAGTTGAAGTCAAATAGCCCCAACAAAAAATATTGAATCATAAAGATGGTTTGATTAAACATACTTTTTAAAATTTGTCTTTTGTAATATTAAACATTTGTTGAGACACTGAATTTTAGGTCTTCATTAAATGTCAGCCATGATCATTGTGATTAGAAGAAATTAAATAAATAATGTGCTATTTCCACTTTTTGAATTAATTACTGACATAAATAAACTTTTCTTTTCTGATATTCTAATTTATTGAATGGCACCTTTATATTTAAAATCCTTGTCAACCAATTATACAACCTCATTACCAGTCTATCATAAAAGATCCAGGCTGCTTATTCAAGAAAGTTGGCTGAGAGCTTGAAGTTCCTCAGGAGACTGAATCCAAAACCAGACTAGGTGTATGACTGTCATGTTAGGACACTGAGGCCTAGATAATATGTACGTGTAATAGGTATATTTATCTTGATAGACTTGTCTCTCAAACTTCACCTTTCAGTTCTTCTGGTTGCCACTTACTTGCCCCACCTCAACTCCATCCTTCTCTAAATATTGAAAATATTCAGGTATTTACTGGTAAACTTGAACTATTAGCTTCATAAATGCATGCAGACATTAGTCTTTTTTGTGTTTACTTTTGATGATTGTTTAAAGTGAGCTGCAGTGCAGTTCCAGTGCCACTCATTCTCCACTTGAAAGTGAGTGGATCTTAAAAAGCCTTAAAGTTTTTTTTTCTTTTTTAAAATCATGTTGTTCCAATCTGTATTCTTTTTGAGTGTGCTTTGACATCTTGAGAGGCTCCTTTACTTTCTCTGGAGCAATGCTTGACAAAGCCACAGGAAACAAAAGTCCTCTTTGCTGAGCATAAACAATACACGCCTCCTTCATCAGCTTCTCCCCATGAGGTTCTTTGTGAAGCCTTCCCTTAAATAAGACAAAGAAGAGAATATCAAACACAATAATCATTCTTATATACAAGGTAGGGATACACACTTTCACTTTCTAGCTTTGGATTTAACCTCTTCTTGATTTTATTCCCCCATTCACCTATACAGAGAGGAGCTGCAGCATGGGTCAACTTCAGCATATCTCTTTAAACTCTGCCAATATAAAGATTTCAGAAGAAAGGAAATTAACAACCAGAAATCATGAGATTATCATTGTTATTATGACATTGTTTGATCTTTATTTCCTTGTAGAAAAAAGGAAAACATTGCAGTAGGTTGCCTGCCACACTCGAGCACCAACCTGAAGCCAAACTAAAAAGTCTTAAACCTGCATGTTTTCTAATGGCCAACAGGGGGTGACTCTACTGGTTTCAAATAGAAGTCAGATTGTATAGAAGCTATGAGAAAATTACCCAACTTCTCGCTTGATTTGTTACCTCAGTAAACATTTTCCTTGTGGGTTTATGGTCTCAATCGCTGGTTTCAAGTCTTATTCAATACAGCATGATTCTCATTGTGTTGAGTATTGGTCCCATTTAGAGAAAAATAGATGATAAAGCAGGGTATGCTTTAGGGCATAGCTACCTTATGATTGACAAGTTGCTAAGCGTAGCAATGCGTATCTATAGCACTGTGTAAATTTGCATGATCTCGAGTACCATATTTTCGTCTCTTTGACCCTTTCATTGTGTATTTTTGTGTCATAATATTAAATTGCAACATTATTGGTTGCCTAAAAAATTTTTCAGCATTCAGTTGTACCATAAAACATCCTAAGGATTTGGCTGTTTATTTTTTTTCCTGGTAAGTTTGTTTTGTTTTAACTCCCAAGCATTCCAAGTAATATTAGAATTAACCTTGAATACAGATTATCCTTGCTAATCTAGGTAACTAGCTTGTTACCAAAGGCTACCCATGGCTGTAATCCAGTAGTTTAAACTGATTAGAAGAATAAGGGGTTTCCTACCCGGAAACCAAACAAGTCACCTTGGCCATCGAACCTATGAATGAGAGATAGATATCAAGAGGTCTTTAAGAATTTGGTTCAATTGTGCAAGTTTTAATTAGCATTTTTTCCAACTATGTTTCCCACACAAAGACACATTAATTATTATCCAGAAAGATGCCGACAGCAGAAACAGCTGATCAGTCATTCGAGTTACATCAGAATTTATTCAGCGAAGGTCTTCCCATATCCCATATGGCCCATCAACTGTTTTTCAAAGTTTATGAAATTTTGTAGTTTTCTTTCAGCGTTCTAATGCAATACATCATAATGCACAAAAATATGTGAAAGGAAACACAATAAATGATGCATTTCCAATTTACAGATTAAAAGGTTGGGTTTAAAATAGCAAAGAAACTAAAATCTCAATGGACAAACCAATGTCTACTCATATTAACAAAAGAGACAAAATAAAAACAGCTACAGTGGTCATTGTTTGCTCCCAGCTACTGTGTGTGTGTCTGTGCATGCTTGAGTGCGTGCGTGTGTGTGCGTGTGTGTGTGTGTGTGTGTGTGTGTGTGTGTGTGTGTGTGTGTGTGTGTGTGTGTGTTTGCTTGTGTGTGTAGATCTGGCAACACGAGCCAGTCTGACTATGGGCGACAGTCCAGGGATGTTTCCACGTGAGAGGACAGGTGGAGGGTTTGCGTGTCTGTACACTGAAAGGATGATGCCTACCAGAAGCCTAAAGGACTGACAAATGAGCTGTCAAATGGAAACTGACATCTCACACTGCACAAATTCTTACGGTAAAGAAAAATAGCATTTGGCTGTCATGCATCACCAGTGAATACTAATGTTGTGCTAAACTGTGCTCTGAAACATCAAAGAGCGTCAGTTCCCTACTTCCCCTAAGAGGTGTAAAGCTGGTGCTTTTGTTCCTCACTCAGCAGATGTGCTGTGTTCCAGAAATGTTAAGTCAGACTTTTTGACTTCTGACTTTGATAAATGCAGTGTAATGCCCCCTGAAACAGAAACACCAAATAGACGACAAACACGTCTCAGCACTGACGATTTTAAGCTGCATTTATGCCACAAACTCGACAGCAGAGTCTGTCAATACTGTGCAGAAATATGTATTTGGCCTTGTTTATAAGGCTTAAAATACAAGGTCTTGTTTATTATTGACCTGACATATATAAAATCTGTGTTTCCTTTTACTGTTTTTTCTTTAGCTCCGAGGTGTTCTTTCTGAAAATATGGTCTATGGTTAATATTGCTATTATCTGTGAAGTCTATAGCTAAAAACATCGTATTATTGTATCAGAAATGTAAAGTTGCAAATAAAGAGCAGCATATTAAGCAACATAAATAAGGCTGAATTCGTCAAGAAATGGTCTCATATTTTTTTTGTATCCAAGATGATGTATATTAGGAAAACTGTCCTTGAGCAAGTCTGCAGCAACAACTAAACACCATCTGCTCATTTGAGCCACTGCAGGCCATACTGAGACAAGGATTAGCTAGATAAATACAGCACTGACACATTTTTTCTCAAATGTTGACAGTCTGACTAATATTGTTGTGATTCATAACTTCATACCATTAAATACCAGCTTTAAGAAAAGTCTGTGTGGTGTTGCAGTGATTACACTCCAATACCAGTTGACAATTTTCATCTGACTTTGAATGCAGCATTAGTTACAGCTCTTGAAATATAAAGTCATGAAGTTGCCATGCAGTTTGATTAAAACCCCGTTTTTATGTTTTGTACCTCCATTTGTGTTTCTGTGCCTTTGACTGTATGCTTTGGCAAGTTTAATACTGAGGAGCTAAGCCAAGTCAGAATCCCCACATTGAAAACAGTCTTAGTTCCACTTCTCAGCAGACTGAACTTTCATAAACTCAGCGGCTCCCTCTCTCTCTCTCTGGTCAAATACCTCTTAGCACAGGATTTAACACAAACAAAGAGAGAAATCATTAAATGTGGAGCAGTTCAACTGCATGAAAGTGAAAATGTGTAAACTTTTTTTAATTGAAATGCACAATGATGTAATAAACTTGCACAGAACGGCACAGCACAATGTAGTTTCTCACTTCTCTTTTTTACAACTGCTGTGGAGGGCTCCGAGAAATCTCCTTCAGGGATTCTTACATAGACAAACTGCTAATAATTCTAATTCTTATTAATAAATAATGTTAGCATGTCAGTGTTACATTGCACTGTGTATTGTTTTATCATGCTTCATCAATAAATACTACTACTGAGCATGTACATTGTATGACGTCCATACCACTGTATAGGTAGGCCTTTAAGCTGACTGATCACATTTGGCTTCATGTTTAGGCCACCTGTGTGTTGTTTGTCATGTTTTCTCGTGTCTATCATTAATAATAAAGTCTATTAATACAAGTGTATGTTTAGATGTCTCTGTATTATAGGCTACAGAGAGGATCATCGGGATACAAATTCCGTTTGAAATCAGGCACACGTCTCTCACCAAGATACCTTAATAATTCAATATACAACTAGTCTGGTTGGTGAGATGTAGGTACTGTTGGGATAAGCCTGCCATTAGCTGTGACATTCTCCTCCCTCAGGCCCTGCTGCTATGACCGATATGTATTTTGCAGAGGCGCTGTCAATGCATCCAGGGCTTAACAACACCAATGATGGCTGTGATTAATTTAAAGAAATACAAACAAACCAGAGCATTTTGATGATGTGTGCAGCCAGACCTTTCTCCAGAACTGTGAAGTTAGGTCTGGCTATGCGAGACCAAAATATAACTAAATAAAATAAATAGGCAATGCAATGTTAAGCAGCAAAGTACTTGCAGTGACCTTATAAGTTTGCTAGTGACAGCTAGCTATGCTAATGTCATTAGCAAACTTAAGTCAACGTTGTGTGGGTTTTTGCGGGGTTCATCCCTATGTTCCCCGGGACCTATGTTCCTCGTTCTTCCCAAAAAGGGTTCCTAGGGTGGACATTTCCTTCACATCAAAAAGGAGGACACTTTGCATACACGGGACAAGCAAGCAGATATTTGTTTGGGATGATCCGGTTTTAAGCAGAGTTGTACTCCGATTAGCTTGATGCTTGTCAGTGCTAGCATGTCTCTTGATAGCTGCTTTGCCTTTGCTGCTCACATCTACATCGTTTCGACATAATGTACAAAAACAATGAAACTCATCCATCTTACATTTTGTAACAAACCCGTATTTCCTGCCCACTCCGGTTAAAGGAAGTCTTTCGCTTCGGCATTTTCGCTTAGAGCTTGATCTACAGCCTGGTGGTAGCAACTAGCCAAAATGTAACCAATGAAATTACTTATTTTGACACAGCTTTTGTGACACACATTTTTAGCCAATAAGTGTTAAACTAACAAGGTAACATGTCAAAAGGCGAACCTTTTTTGTGATTTTCTCAAAAGGAGGACAAATGAGTGTCTGGTTTAAGCCTGAGCCTGCAGCCGGACAGGGCATTTAAAAGCCGGACTGTCCGGCCTAAAGCCGGATGAATGGCCACCCTATATGTTCCCCTGTAGCAATACATACCGGGGAGCATAGGATCCTTTTTCTCAAAAAGGGTCCTATGTTCCCTGCAATCTATCAATCTTTACGGTAGACTCTCAGCATGGCCAGCAGGCCTACCGTCGCATGGCCCACCTTAGCTCAAGCAGCCCAAAACTTAAATTTGGTTACTTTGCAGTTCATTTTTTGGCTTTTTAAATAGGGTTAGGGTTAGGCCTAAAGGGTCCTATGTTCCCCAATCTCATACAAAGAGGGGAACATAGACACGCTTCCGTTTTTGCAGCTAGCAAGCAAGTGCAACATATTTGATGCTTTGTGCAACTTTGTGTAGCTCATAGTTGCCATTGGCTGCACCTGGAAACATGCTTGTGCGAGTAATTTTTAACTGCTGATGGAGAGTCCAACATTTGGTAGATTGATATTTTCCACAGGAGGATGTGGATCAAAGAGCTGAAAAAGCAGTTAACCTTGGACTAATGCTTGACAGGTAGCTGGAGAGACCACTCAGCAGACATGTTTGTGTTGTTTTTGTTCTGTAAGTAAGTCCAAAAGCACTCAAGGAGTCAATATTAAATACAAGCTCTGTTGCTGTGCATTTGATATAAACTATTTGTGCCCCATGGGTGGTAAAAAAAGCACATTATGCAACTATAAGAATTCTTATTTTTCCAGCATTTATTCCTCATCACATTGGGAGCTCTATCCAGTGGATTCTCTGTTTCACAGTATATTGTAGACCTTTGTTCTGTGCTTTTTATCATTTCCCTCTAATTGGATAAATGTTTTCTCCGACTGTAAAGCCCTAGAGACTCTGCATGTGATAATGTGGCCTGATTCAAGACCCCCGAATCATTGCAATCACAGATACTTTAAAGGCCTATAATTTAATATATAGTCTAATAATTAAATAAAATGAAATAGAAATTCAGTCTGCTAATACGGCTTGTGATACCTTTACATACAGTTTGTGTGGCATACTGCTGCTTATCCTCTGTTCTCAGGCTCAAGTTGAACCTTACTTTTTTAAATGCATAATGTTATCTTGCCACCTTAGTAGGCCTATGTCTTGTTGCTTGCTCCAATTATTGTGTTTTTTCAGGAACATAATCATGTCTGGTCAATCAATGCTGATGTCACAGCATTAAAAACAATTCACAAGTGACTGACAGCTAGTGGAAGAACAAACATTTCAGTAATTAATCACAAAGGACTTTTAATATTTGTTAATTTGCAAGAGGGCAATGCATCAATTACAGTTTACTGCTCTTGTGCAGAGTGACATCAGCTCCCTTGTGATCTAAATTAGCCAATGGAGACTTGACTGCCCATCATTCAGACATGCAATGTATTTGCAGTCATGGTCCGGAAACCACACATTAGTTGCATCTACTACAATAGGGCTGAAAAACCCAACAGGGTGCCAAAGTCTGAGCCTGCCCTCAGGTTAAAAATACTCAAATCGCCCACTTGTGCTTGAATGGTGCAAGTGTTCAACTATAGAGTAGTACACATCAAGCAGAGTTGCAGTGCAAAAATAATGAAAATTATACAACACGCCAGAAGATGAGAGCTGCATTCTTGTCTATTGCAATTTTAGCTTTTTCCATGTTATGTTTCAGCTGACTTTTTACCCTGGAGAAAAAGTCTACTTCATACCTTTCTTACAATAAATAATCATAAATCCAATATTCTAGCCCTGCAGAAATGTAACGTAAGTACAAATCGAATCTATCTGACAGCCTCACCATGATAACCAAGCTACCTCAGTTTTGGACTATACTTCACTATCCTGGTTGTGCTATTCATTTTTAACTATACAACATCTTTGGCCATGACTGATTTTGTCAGTAGCTCTTTGTATTTCATGAGATCCAGCTCAGCATGAATCTTAAAGTCTTAAACTACTTCAGCTAACTCTGAGATACAGGAAAACAACCATAATGAAAATCCATTATCTATCTTAGAACATGAGGGATATCAGAGCCAAGGGAGAGATTCTTCACCCCACATGCCAACAGCCACATGTGAGGAATCAGCTTCTTTACCGCCCCCAACCACATCTATAACATACATGTTGACAGGACGGCAGGACGACAGAACTGTGTTGTAGTCTTGGTAATTATGGACTTACTCAGCATGTGAATGAGCCCACACACAATATTGGACACACCTACAATGTAGCTAGTGAAAAAAGTACATTATGTCATCAAGACAGAGACTTTGATTATGAGTTTGAACTGAAAAATGCAAGACATCATTATAAGCAATAATAACAAACACACCTTATTTACAAGTCTACTGCTGACTGGCTGAAAAAACCCTTTTGTGTTAATTCGCCCCTCAACTTCTAATCAGCAATGAATGAATTTGGCTCTTTTTTCACCAACAAATTTCAGAAGCTGTCAGTATCTTTATATGAAGTATTGGTTTTGTCTTGCATCCACTTAAAACCAATTCACAAGCATGACATTATTTGATCTAATCAACTGTGAAATCTTTGAAGAAATTGTGCACATAGTTTCTTTCTGCAGGTTTTAACTGAAAAACCCTACTTCGATGTCAGGATATTTTACACAGGCCCTGAAGACTGTTGTTATTAGGCCATTTTTAAACAAGCTGATTCACAAAAGCCATGATCACATACAGGCATGCATCCACATGTTTAACAACCTCGGTTGACCTCCATGCCAAATTTCAGACTCTTATGGCAAAAAAAATTTTGTTCATCCAACTGACTGCACAACTGACAGAGCATGCTATAGAGGTGCTGTTTGCAACTAAAATTAGTGCTGCTGCAGACATTACACACACACACACACACACACATATATACACTTTAAATTGATCATTGATCATGTTAAATCTTGACCTGAAAAGTAACTAAGACTATATGTAAAATGTAAAAGTATAAGGTTACATATGTGGAAATAGTACCTCAAAATAGTACTTCAAGTACAGTACTTCAGGAAATGTACTTCGTTACATTACACCACTGACACACAATATATTATAAAAGGAAATAAAACCAGATATATAATATATAATAATTATTATAATAAGTGTACAAATATATTTATATAAGATACAGAAAATATGTAAAGGTAGAAAGTATGCTATTTTGTATGAAGACAAGAATACTAATAATTTAATATAATAGTATACAAAATACAGAATAAAACATAATATTATATACTTTATGTGATCATCTGTATACAAATAAAAAAAACAGTGAAGTGACATAAGTAAATTATATTTTATACAACAACTTTGTAATTTACTAGAAATTTGTATTTTTCTATATTTTAGTCTTGGTAAAGTTTGTCCTAATATTATGTTCTAAATATTACTTTTCTGGCTTAAAAGGTTTTTTGTAACGCTTTAATGTGACGCGCCAGCCTGTTTCTATCAGCTTGCCAATGACGTATCTACCTACTAAACACCTGTGCACTGAGGGTGGCCAGCAAAGTCAATATTTTGGATCCCATGCGGATAAAGGATGCTCTTCGGTAAGCTAAGTGTCGTCAAACGACTTGTAGATTGTTTTTCAGAGTTGTGAAAGTGTTTGTGACATAATAATGACTGGAAACATCCTGAACTTAAAATAAAAAAACGAAGGCTTTCTCGCTAACGTAAATGCCGAGAACTAGCAACACATACAAAAGTATAGCTAGCTACTGATATAGCCTACTGTGTATTTGATACAGTCTGCACATTGTCTCTTCCATTCAAAACGTGACTTTTACTAGTCAGCCATGTAGAAAATAACACAAAGACTTTTTGAAAAGAAGCCTTTTTAGCTTAACGTTGCTGTAATTCACTGTTGTTAAATAATGTGAATTAATATAATTTCTAATTGGCTCCAGAGTCATGCTGTTTGGCTCTCTGGCAGACTGGGACAATGGAGGAAAATCTTATTAGGTACACCTATGGTTTTCCTGCTCCTGCTGCTATGAAAATGGCCTGGTAAATCATGAATGTATTGCATATAAGTTAATTGTTTATGTGTGTCTCGCTAAGTAATTAAAAGGATATGTGGCTATATACTTCATTATGTTGAAAAAGCCAAACTACAGTTATGATGTGTATAGTTATAATTGTTTTTTTGTTTTTTTTAATGGACTGTTTGGGGTCCTCCCCCAGGAAACTCTTTCCATTGAAACTTTGTCATTGTGCACCATTATTATTGTTATTACTATACATGTGTCTAAAAATAAGGAAAAGCTGAGCGGATAATAAATAAACAATACCCAAAAAGCTTAAAGATAATCTTGCTAAAGAAGTCCACTGAGGACCAACTACAACCATTAGATCTGGAAAAAAACATTTTATGATACTTTTTTTATTTTATTTTTTTTAATGATGATTTTACATTGATTCATCTTAGGTGGTGCCCAAAACTACATGGGTGCTGCACTATACTTTATAATGGTAGGTAATAGCATTAAGTGAATCACAACCACACATTGTACTTGATGTGGAATGGTGTTGCCCCCAATCCATAGAAAGAGGAGACAAACATTGAGGTATAGTCACACAGATGCTTATGAGTAACCGCTGACAGTTGCTGGAGAGCAGAAGGGCCAAGCAGCCATGCAGTTAAGTGAAGCCTTGATAATGTGGGGCTGAAATGCTTCTTGATTTATGCAGTGGGGTAGATGGTCCAAATGTATCCTCCTGCAATATTTATTACACACCATCACTCTGCATTCTGAACGCAATAGTGGTAGGTGGACGGAGCACTATGCATTGCATTGCATAATGCAGGGCTGTCACATACACATAATGGAGGATGGCAGTGTGATTATTTGCATCATTTCCATAAGATCATAATTTTGCACATTCTGTACATCTAAGATGAAAGCGTTTGAGGAACACCCTGTCCTGGGGGGTGTTTGCTTCTGCTGCGCTGGCAGCATCTGTCAGACAGCTCCTGCATTAAAATAGACTTATGTATATTGATGTCTTGTCAAAGTATAGTTATGTTCACTAACACTTCCGCTTCCCTTCCTCTGAGTGAGTTGGTTACTCGACTAGAATTGAGAACAAATTGTGTAGTCTGAAAAATATGTTTTGTGCCATTGCATAGTAGCAGTGTGTTACCACTTACTTTGTTGGACAATCAATTATGTTCAGAATAAGTTCACAACAAACATAGAAACCTACCTGCCATAGTTGCTATTGAATAAAACTCGAAATTTACTGTGACTTTAAAAGTGTTTGACCAGTCAAGCAGACTTTTTGGAATAGAAAAGAACCTCCAAATTGGTTTGCTCTAAACTAGGGCAGCAAGTGAAACCACACTACCAAAAACTTTCCAACATTTAGCTCAGACTGAACTTAAATGTACAGTACTGTCTGCTGTAACAGACTCATGCAAATACACACAAACTATTTAGTAATGTGGGTTTGTGTGTATCGTACTTTAGACTAGGCATTATAAATTTTACATGACTGCACAAACTGAGCTTTGCTGATATTAAACAATAGTACAGCAGCATTTCCCACTGATAGAAACTCTGTTGTTTAATAGCATATATTACCGTAATTAACAATAAATGAGACTTTGTTTTTTTCACAGATCTCCAGAGGCTGACCATTCATTCAAGTTCTACACACCGATTTCTCAGTGTGGCCGAGGCGCAGGGCAGTGCAATTACAGGTAGGAGCAAAATTTCATTTTTTATTGATGTGAACACCTGTTTCCTAAACTGCAACTCCTGTTCAGCCTCACTCTTGTCAAAGATGAAGTCTAAAGGTGCATTTCTCTGTCCCCAGTAGAGGGCACTGTGGGTATTCATTATGGCCAGACATGTCTTGTGTGCCTGTGTGTGACCCCCCCAGTGATTACAGTGTTTGAGCAAAGCTGTTGTATTTGGTTGACTTTATGGCACTCTGTAAATAAGATGCAGGGGAGCATTAGCCCCCCCCCTTTACTTACTTCTAGCATTCCCCGTGCACCTGTAAGGCCAGCAAAACACACAAAATTAAAATACATCACATTTCTTATTGATCTAACAAACCTTTGTGGCAGATTAGAAGGTGGGATCCCAGCGCTAGATGCAGATGCATGCCTAAGCCTGAAAGCAGGTGTTTGTTTAGTCTCTGATATATTCATGAGGACACTGAGTTTTATCTCTGGAATGTTGATTCAGACATGTAAACTTAAATATCTCATGACTCATGCTTTTGCATTTTCTGAGGAGATGCAGTGTTGTGATGTACAAGCACAGATACAAACATTTATATAGACCAAATGTGCAAAATCTTTTTGAACATTTCTATAAAAAATTAAATGAATAGTATAACTCAACCTAGTGTGATGCAAATGAGAATTGATACATCAGAGAAGAAGAATGATTTGAAATCTTGCAGGTGAGTCTCCACTTCACTAGCACTTTTATCTTCCTGTCTCTATAATGCTGTCTATTGGACTGAGAAACGGGCAGAGTTATATTAATGGATCCTTTGGATCCTTTGTGTAGAGTAATTTCTGATTTATCTTTCTCTTTTACCCACCTTTTTCCTTTCTTTCCACTCTCTACCACCCCTTACTCTTTTCCTATTGCATATGAATAGACACACGCACACACTCTTTTTATTATCTGTGTGCTCTCCAGTCTCCTCATCTGTCGTTTCCTGTGTATATAATCCTACCATGATTATAGAAATAGAGTTTTGCTCTCTAAATTAAATGCTCTTGTCGAGGCTTGTTGATTAAAAAAAGTGTCATTCTGATGGGGACAGTCATGCAGAATCTCTAATTATTAGTTTAATTATCAGCAGGCAGCAATAAGACATTGGATTTACTTAGCATGTTCATTTAAATGAAATGGGGTTTATCTATATGAGACGTAAACTGACATTGCTGTTAATTGTCCTTTTTACTGCAGTTAAGTTATGAGAGAAAAACATTTGTTACATTAGCTTTGCATCAATAGTTTCAAGACAGACTGAAAACTGGTTATCAGATAATTGACATCATGTTAGTCCTATTATCTTGCCTCATATTAAAAGATAACATTCATACTTTAGTTTTTTTGTTGACATTAGGGTGCTGTCACACACAGGTTCTTAAATATTTTTAAACAATCGTCCTTACATGGTTTATTCAACTCTCGAAGGAGAATCGCATTGGCAAATTTACAAAAAGAAAGTTATATCTGTATGCTGAAAGTTGTGTTGATTTACCGCTATAAAAAAGATACTGTGTTTCACCTGCTTGCAATGAGCTTCAGCAGAAGACCTTTCTTCTCTCACTCTTGCAAGTACCCCCACAAATTCTGCAGGAGTTTCTAGGCTAACGCAGGAGATAAACCCTCCTGGCTTCCCAACGTGAACATGACCCCTTGTGTTTGTTGTAATCTCTATAACCACATATCTGCATATGAATGCAGAAGCTGTAGGCAAAGGAAACATATTTATGAGTATTTGTAGTCCGAGAAGTTGTGATCAATTAAGTTTGAGTGGGCTTTGGAATGCATGTAAACGTTACAAGTGGAGAGCACTGGTCAAAATTCAATCTTGCAATCCATCAACTATGGACGGATGAGGATTTAGCTTCAAATTTTCTTTTTTATTTTATATGCAGTCTTTCTTCTCCCGAGTTTTCTTTACGCATTATCTGGATATCTGCTGGCTACACTTGAACCCCAAAAATATTGGAACTTGTCCCCATAGGCTAAACATTGTGTGTGTGAATGCATTATCCTAAGGATGCATGGCATACTTTTTCGCAGCTATTGTGAATTCATGTTTGTTATTTTTTTTTAGCAATATGATTAGGCTGTTTGCCTTGTAGTTAATTACCCATGACCTTTAACTCAGTATGTTCTATTTCTTTTTCACAGCATACATGAAAAAATTGTCATCAAAATTGTATAGACAGGACATTGCAACATTCAGCACTACTACTGGTCATGAAAAACAGATTGCTACCGCAGTGATTGTGATAAAATGCTGTTCAGCCTACCAGCCAGTCAGCCCTCAGGTGACTCATTATTTTACATGAAAAAAATCTCAATACGTTCCTTACCAACACATTGTGCAGATGACAGTTAATGGCAGCCTGCACTTGTAGAGTTTGACATCATTTCTCAAGACAAAAAGGCCTTTGGGAGTCAGTCTCTTCAATAACCATTGAGAATTCATTGATTCAGCAGCACTTACATATAGGGATGAGAAAATAACTGATAACTGTGTGCATTAGCCATGCACTGTACTGCTCAGAGTGCTTTATGTTGATTTGGTGTTGACAACTTACCCATTGTTCATTTCTAATATTTCACCAGTGGCTTTGCGCATTACCACAAGTTAGCCATAACAAATAAACAGAGCAGAGAAAAGAACAACAGATCACCTACTGTGACACGGTTGTTTACGTGATAGACTGCTGGCAAGTAGTGATGCATAAAGAAATGTTTTGCACAAGACATTGTGGTGCCGACAGTTCAGCTGTGATGGGCTGCCACAACTACACAATTGTAGCAAAAACACTGCACACATGATGTCCCTTTGAGACTTTTCAGGGGCAGCCTTGTAGTTTTCTGGACTGCACTCAATGCAATTTGGCTTTCGAGCCACTTATTTTACTGAGACATCCAATTATTTTTTTTCCACAGGATAAAAAAATGTATTGGAGAAAGGTGGTCTTGTCTGGGCTGTGTTTCTTGACCTCAAAAAGACATTTTACACTGAAAATCATAGAATTTTAATGTATGAGTAATCTTCCTTCATTTTTTCTTCAGATGCCCTTAAATGGATAGAATTAATATCTGTTAAGTCAGTTCAATCTGCTCTGCCTGTCCACAGGTGTCCCACAAGGATCTATCATGGGCCCATTGCTATTAATTGATATTTTAAATCAATGATTTGCCATCTGTATGAGCTAACAGTAACATCCAAATGCATGTTGATGACACTTCAATGTATGTGCTTGGTAACAGTATGACACAGGTGGCAGTGTAGAGCCAGATGTCTTTTGCATCAGGGGAGAGGCTACAGTTGTATCAGAATGCAAGAACCTCAGACATTTGCATTTGCTAGTCATTTCCTATATCACTTAATGTTAAACAGCATAGTCCCAAGATTGTATTCAGTACTAGAACATTACATTATTACCCCAGTGTTGTTCAAACACTTAAAATCTTTAGAATAACAATAAATCAATAATCTTCATCATAGCCCAATTAAAACAAATATAATACGCTTATTTGTGAAAACTTGATTAAGAATGTCAATGTTTGCCTTATGTAGAAGTTTATTCTTCATTCCTCAGTTTGCCAACATTTCAACAACTCTATATCTATATATCAGTTCACAAGTTGTGCATCAGAAGGGGAAGCACATTAAAGCTGCTTATTGTCCCAGCAACTCTTATGTAGAATGGGAACCACACTGTTAATTTAGAGCGCATTTCAAAATAAAAGCACTCATTTCTAACTGCACTAAAGATCAGCTGGACCTGACTCTTCTCAGTCACTATCTTGCTATACCCAGTCTCTCCTTGTATACCTGCATGGATGGCTTTTACTGTGGCGGAAGATTTCCAGTATTTAATATACCAAATTAGGTTTTTATATTTGTGCATCTGCTTTGCATGTTTCAATTAGTGTCGAAAAATGCAGCACTTATTTGAGTCTATATTTTTATTATCATTAATTGCATCTATTAACATATTTGTGTGCCGTGTTGTGTGTTTTAAATATTTCTTTACAATGTAGTATGTTTTTATTTACTAAGGTTAATAAAGCGTTTAATAAATAGTTTTAGCATGACTTTATAACATTTGTCCAGGGACTACAGATGAAACGTTTTTTTTATAACTGCATTTACAGCAATATCTATTAATGTTCACTGCCCCTTTTAAATAAAGAAAGAACTCCTCCCCTGCTAATTTTTCTAAAACCAAACCACCAACAAACAAGCAGTTAAAACCAAATCCAGATTTATATCTTCGAACCTTGATTAAAACCTAACCAGCCTGTGTTAAGCTATACCTCTGATTCTCATACTTTACAGAAGCCATACACAATTTGATATTCTATAAGGCTTTCACTGGGAGTTTTGAATTTACATGAAGCACGCTTAGATCAGACAAGGGTGTCTACAACATATATTTAGGATCTTTGAGGTTATCGTTTTCCTACCATTGACTTGTTGATTTAAATTACCTTTATTGTGAAGTAGTAAAAGGAAATGCAGTGTTTTTGTCAGTGAGTTTGACGCAGGCTTTATCGTTTACCCAGAAATTTGTTTACAAAAAAAGATGAGGGTAATTATCCGCTTTTTTTGGACTGGTTGATCAATTTGCTATATTGCAGCTATTAAGAGTAAAGATCATACAGAGGAAAAACTGATGTTCATACGGGTTCAAAAAACATCATTAACAGTGATTTTTTTGTTGTTTTGATATGGGTAAACTACAATGTTTGTTCATACTTCCTCAACATTACATTGAATTGGTCAAACATACTACATAACACATGCAGCTGGTCAATGTGGCTCAGTTGGCTAGATCATTTTCACCGTTTATGATAAGACCTTAAGTGCTTCAGTGGCTCAGAGTAACAAGCACTCACCCACCACAGCCATGAATCCCACTTCAATCCATGGCCGCAGGGCTTCTAACTTTGGAGGATGCCTTTTCAAACACATACTGCTAGGGTTATTTAAACTATAAAATGGCAAAGGTTGAACTCTAAAGAAGTGAAGTTTCTAAAAGCATTGCTAAAACAATTGCAAGTAATAGCTAGGTTACACTCAAAACTTGTTTTTTTCTTGAAGGTACAAAACATTTTCAAGTAATATTGCTCCAGGATTTCAAAACAGCATCTCTGCTGAGTACCTCATTTGCTTAACAGAACTGTTCTCTGCATGTTTTATTTTATTTCTAAATACAATGTCTGTGTTGCATTCATGTCCTCTTCCCTACTAAATCACATTGGTTTTTCTGCAGAAAACACTTTATTTCCATGGAAATCATTACATTTATTGTATTGTATTCCAAATCCCAAGTTTGTATGAAATATCAGAAATCAATGGAGTAAAATAAACCAAGGGCTTTACAGTTAAAATAAAGTATTTTTCATTATTCTTTACTTGAAATAAAAAGAAACAGTTTGGGACACAATTCCCAGGGTCCAGAACCAAAACTATCTAAAAATCTCACAGGACCTCCTCTGAGTAATGCAACTCGGTGGGCTCTTATGACCGGTTCTTTCTTCTTCATGTTTTTTAATTCAACCATGCTGTTCAACCATTCAGTCGGATGGGGAGCACTAACAAAAAATCTGCACTTTGCCAAGAACTGAAATTCACTTAGTAGAGTACTTTGCTAAACACAACAAGCCCTTGAAACATTGATTTGTGTGTGTGTGTGTGTGTGTGTGCATTCGTGTTGAATTTGTTTGCAGCACTATTATGAAGGCAGTGTGTTATAAGCAGTGGAGGTGAAAGTGTGGCACTCCAGAATCCTCTGGGAGCCATTAATGGCATCGCTGATGCAGGAAATAGATTCAATGTAGAAAATAATACCCTTGAATAATTAATTAGATGAGTTTTAAATCAACATCATCACACTGACTGCACAAAGGGAGCAGGTAAAATTCCAGGCGTTCTTAAAGAATGCTGTTAGATGCTTGTGAAACTTAAAGATAATCAATAATAAGGTGAGGGCATGTGGTTAAGCTTAATGATACACTTTTAAAGTCTATAATTTATGTCCCCACTGCATTTGTAAAGGTCATACCCATTAACCAAAACAGGCTTCATGTACTCAGACGTTTGACACAGATATGTATTGTGTTGTAGTTCATAAGCAGATTAAACATGTTTAAATGTTTCAAAAACTAAAGTGCACATTTTTGTTTTTCAGCAGCAGGAAAGGTTCAATCATTTTAATCATGTTAATGTTACCATAAAAACCAGTGCGGAGGTGTAGTCTGACCCACCCATGAACAGAAAAGGTTGAACATGTATAAGGAACCCTCTTTTACAGGGTCATTAAACAATAATGGAGTTTAGACATGACCTCTCTTTGACCTCTTCTCTCTTGTTACCTTTACTTTTTCCATTCAGGAAAATAAGTCTGTTGTGCCAACATTTAGAATCTTGATTAAATTGATTCAGTGAAACTAATATTTTTGAAAAAGTAACATTTGAGCAATCGCTTTATCATCACTTGTTCAGCTGGATTAACCTAACCTAAGTTTAGTCCAAGGTCCCAGATGAATGGGTTAACCTCGCAGTGGCCTCTAAAAATCTATTTAAGTGTTTCGATTTAAAAGACCCTCGTAAACAGCCGGGTGTTGAAAATGAATTGCCAATCTCATGTGCAGCATCAGACAGGCTAAGGCGGCCAAGTGGAATTGGATAAAACAACTGATTTAAACAGCAAAAAAAGAATATGCTTGAGTTTGGTATGAATTAGCACAAAACAAGAATGAAACAATATTAGTGAGGTTCTCATTAGGATTTTTTGTAACACTATGACTATATTGTACACATTGTACTTTGTAGTGTTTATTTCCTCAAAGATAGAGATACACTGAGTTGACTTAAATTTGGCATTTTCCAGAGCAGACTTTTGACTAGTCCTAGTGGAAAGCACAGGCATCACCCATAGACTGTATTAGTTCTTGGGTCACACAGCCTGTGTGAGCAGTGAGTGACGGCTGCCCTGCTGAACTTTTGTGGCTCTCACCAGAGCAGTGTCCACACAGACAGCATTGTTTTGTCATGCCTGCAACATCTACAGGCAAATATAGTCATTAAAACAGTAGTGAAAGGTGTGCTGTCTGTGGTGTGATGTCAATATGCAGCTGACATGCAGCTGATTCCTGCCTGAGCCATGCTGCTCAGACAGGCGTAGGGCTGCTCTAACCTGTTACAACAAGATCTCCAGCCCAAACGACAGAATAGACCGTTTGCCAATAACACCCATAAAGAGATACACAAGCGTTTGTCAAAATGACCCATATGAGCGTTTCCTGCTCTCAGTACAGCGGAGCATTCTAAGAATAGCACACACGTCATTATACATACACGTACGGTTCACATTTGTAAAAAAGGCTGCAGTTTCGGAGAATTTATGCTACAAAACCACTGATCTAGGTTTAGGACAGAAAGCTTCCTGGTTAGGTGATAAAGACAGTTATAAATTAAAGCAGTGAAGTAGTTATTAGGGTGACTTGAGCCACGGAAACGCAAGTTATGTTTAAAAAAACGTGATTCACTAACTAAGAGACGTGGAATTTATGTAAAAAACCTACATTACATAAAAGTTATTTTTGTTTCCACATGGGACACGAACCGAGGTCTCCTGTATGCTGTCTGTTCGACCCATCCACCTCTCCTCCCTCCTAAAACGTTAAAGTTGTATTATTCTGCCTGTACAAACAACCTTAGGGCAGTTTTTAAGGGCAGACCAGTCTCTCTGTTACCGTACATGCCGAAATAAAACTAAGCAGGCAGTCTGGTCCAACCGTAAGGCTGTGTTCATGTTAAATGAGGCGGTGCGGCCAGCAGCAAAATGGAATTCAACCATCATTAATTTTATCGTCCAAATCTTTGCTTTTCCTACTGCCAAATGTTCAAATGTCTACCATATCAAAGGTCTATACAGTGTCAAATTGAGGTTTTCTACTGTGTCCGAAAGCACAATTTAACTGATCAAAACACAAACAAATGAAGAAAACGTGTAACTATTTGACCACACATGTGACAAAGTAGACTTCTCTGAACTTGTGGAAATGAGGCTTGTGATTACAAGTGGCGATTATGTTCTGCTGATTACCCCTGTCGGAGTTGTAAAACTTGCGTGAGTGCTAAAACATACGTCTTAAAAAAAGAAAATTAATGTAATGAGCAAAATCCAGACATTTACAACATGAAACATGAAAGCATGTTTTTCCTTTAAAAATATCTCATATTTCAACATCACACACCTTGTAACTAGCCAGCAGGCATGTCCAAAAATGTAAAAACAAAATCCACTTAATTGAACAGTTGAACTATTTTTTTTTATTGAGCAGTGGGGAAAACTCATTATTCAGTATTTTATGAAGCCTTGGGGATGAGTGGTTAAATATGTTCAACATATTTCCCATTGAGCATGCTTAAGATAAATTGTAGGGCCCATATAACTAAAATGAATCTGAACATATAATCACTCTATATCTGATAGAACATTGAAAGGCAATAAGACTGTCACTGACTTTCAAGGTCAAACAGAATCAGTCTCCTCTGGAGAGTTTGGTGCTGTATTACTTCCCTCTGTTCATCTGGGATGCTTCTCTGGAGAATTGCAGTTGTTTTTTTCCCCTTTAAGTCATCTTTCTAAGAACAGGTCCAAGGGATATGGGGCAGGAAGGTCCAGGGGGGTTAGGGATTGAATGAAGAAAACAACTGGACTGAATGACTGATTCTTCTCTAATCAGCATCTGGAGAACTGGTTGTGAGATGTCTTTGTTGAATAGTGAATAGTGATCAAGCTATGGCATGTATATTAATCACCTAAGAGAATAGTCAGTTTTACAGTGTCCCTTGATCCAGTCACATCTACTCACAAAGAAGTTGGTTTAGTGATTTACTGTATAAATGAACTTAACAAGATGCTATCAACTGACAGTTTACAAGAAACAATACAAAGAAAATTGAATATTTCTGATTCCAAAATTTACCGAGGCATATGCAATCTGTTTTATTCGCATCTGTTATTTCTGTGTGATGGCTTGTGATAATCATGGTTAGGTGTCCAGTGCAGATACAACACTACAGTGTAGGCCTTGTAGTCGATGCACACCTCTCCAAATATTCTGCAATGAACCTCTCCACACTATGTGCTTCCCTTTTTAGAGAAGCCCAAAACATGTTTTCACTAGACTGTATAAGTTATGATCCCGACTGGCCAAGGAGTAAAACATTTTCCTCCAGCATATTATTCACATATAATGGCAGATACCAAGGTGGTTGTAATGGTTAAACTTAACTCAAATTTCAGCGTCTAAAGGACTGTATATATTTGTGCATTTGATCATGAAAATATAAAGTCATAACATGGTTGTGTAGTCCATAAATTAACATTTTCTTAGAACAAAAAACAACAACAAATGGATAATTGTGTTCTACCAGCCTCATGGGCATCTTGGATCATTAGTGGTACTACTGTGCCAGAGGTCCAGTGAAGATTTCACTGCTTTTTTGCACCTCTGTTTCTTAAAATGAGAGTGCAGAATTTGCCTCACTTTAAAATGGATGTAATGCAGGGTAACATCCAAGCAAATAGAAATTCCATCATGACATATTTAATTAGTGTTTATTTGATATGGACATAGCAACACGCTGGACAGACCAGATGCATTGTTTAAGTGTTTTAGCACAAGTGCTAATTCGCAACACTTGTCTATAGGCAGTTTTTTGAAAAGATAGGGCACTTAAAATATAGGGCAATACAATAACAAGAATGGAAAAAGGAAGGACCAGACAAAGATAGGAAAAACAAAAACAATAACAGAACAATGGGAAAGAGAAGTCAAAGAAGTACAAGCAATTTTCAATAAGGAACATAAAAAGCATATGAGCAAGCAGTAAACCAGTTAAGAAATATTCATGTGTGCACTGTTGATTAGATTTTAGCCACTGTTTGAGTCCTTTGTTAAAAGCTTTACTATTGGTCTCTAATTTTATCTCAGTGGGTAGAGAGTTCCAATGTTTGGCCCTTTACAGAGAGAGCAGACTGGCAGAAAGAAGTCTTGCATTGTGGGATGAGACAATCACCACCAGTGGATACTCGTGTGGTCGCTGTGTGGTTGCTCTGACGCCTGATGGCCACTTCAGAAAACAGTGTTGACACATGATTATTTAAATATTTAAAAATGAATCTTAGAATACTGAGGTTAATACAATTTTCAAAAGTGAGAAGGTTGTGTTTCCTTAAGATGCGGCAGTGATGCCATTTCATTGGTTTTTGGTCCATGATGTTTATTGCTTGCTTGTATATGGAGAGGTTTCATAGTGGTTGTGGAAGCCTGTGAGCATGATGTGATGCAGTATGATTAATGAGAAAGAATCATAGCATGCATGTATAGTTTTGCAGCTTGGTGTGACATGTTTCTTCTGATAAAACGAAAACAGTTAAGATTTGGTTTGACCTTATTACAGATGTACTTAACCTGCCTGTCAAATTTCAAATGATTGTCTAGGATAATACCTAAGTAATTCATCTCATTCAGTACTTCAGTGATTTCCTCCTTAATCCTGACCTGAAATACTTCATGATCAGGCCTGTTACGCATGGAGAAGCAAATGGACACAGTTTTTTTTATATATTAACAGTTAGGTGGGATAACTCAAGCCATGCCGAGATGGTTGATAAAGCCTGCGTCAGGTGCTCGCCTGCCAGGCTGAGTGTTTTAGTGGACACATGGATGATGGTGTCATCAGCATATATCTGGCAGTTGACACTTGGGCAGCAGTTTGGCAGGTCATTAATGTACATAGTGAACAGCAATGGACCAAGCATGGATCCTTGTGGTACACCCATGCTGTTTCCTAACATACTGGACTTTACCCCATTGACCCTAACACACTGCTGTCTACCCTCCAGATATGATTTAAGCCATTTAAGAGCTTCTGGTGACAATTTGAATTGCTTTAATTTATTGAGTAGGACACTGTGGTTAACAGTGTCAAAGGCCTTTTTTAAATCCAAGAGCAATGCCCCTACAACATTTCCTTTATCCAGGGAAGTTTTTATCTTCTCTAGCAGATTTGCTGATTATGTGGAGTATTTTTGTATAAAAAAACAAACTGCTGACGATAAAGCTGGTTAGACTCTAAGTGCTCCATTAATTGCTCAGCTACAATTTTCTCTAGAACTTTTGAGGCTACTGGGAGGATGGTGATAGGCCTGTAGTTACCTGCTAAGTCCCCTAAGTCCTGATTCATAAAGTGGAGTAATAATTGCAGTTTTCCAGCTTTCTGGGAACCTATTTGTTTGGATTGACACGTTTACTAAGTAAGTGATTGGCTCCAACAGACAACTCTGATGTTTACCGATAAATGCAGTATTAAAGTTATGGTTATGCTTTGCCATGGAGTTACTCATGTTTGCAATAACTTTTTTCACTTTATCCTGGGTTACTTCTTTTATATAGAAGGAGTTTGTGTGATCATGGTCAAATTCATCACAAGGTGGCTCAGTAGTAGGGCTGCACGATAAATCGTTAAAAAATCGCGATCTCGATTCGCACATACACGTGATCTAATTTCTACACACGTCGATTCTGAAGCATTTTATACCTGGAGCTGCATCACAAAAAAATGCTCCTATTATCTCCCGGATTTTTTCAAGCGCCCCCAAACGCAGCACTGCTGCTGCCTCCTCCCTCAACCAATGGTAAAGCATCTTTACGTTAACACGTGATTCAGTGGAGGACGCCCGCCTGCAGTTGAGCGTTTTGGGAAGAGTTAGCTAAAGCGGAGGAAAGTCGCCGGTAAGGAGGGTTGAATGGATGCCGAAGAAAACCAAAGCTGTAGTGGCGAGAGTCACCCACCGTCCCGAACCGACCTCGTGCCCAAAAAAGGTTCACATTCGGCGGTGTGGAAGTATTTCTGATTTCAGCCAGACGATGACAAACAGTGTGAGGTGCATTGTAAAGTGTGTTTTGCCCTCATTGCGGCGCCGCAAGGCAACACTACAAATCTCTACAATCACCTTAAACGTCACCACAAAGTACAGCATGATGAAGCCGTACAAGGCAAGAAACAAACACAGACGTCAATAACCGGAACCTTGTACAATGCGACGGCATACCCACTAAACTCCAGTAGACATAAGGAGATCACAGCAGCTATCACATATCACCTAGCCAAAGATATGGCCCCAATAAACACTGTACAACATACACTCTACGTTCTAAGGAAATCAGACTGTTTGATGTGCATATGATGATAGGGGGAAGTTGTTATCACCTGCATGTCTCAATTTTTATTTTTTATTTTTGTTAAAGTAATTTATCTTCCAATGATTTAACTACTACTATGCCCTTGCCAAAGCACTGTTTTTTTGTTTTGTCAAAGTTCATCAGTGCAACAAACATTTTGTGAAAAAAAATCGTGCCAGAGAATCGTGATCTCAATTCTAAGCAGAAAAATCGTGATTCACATTTTTTCCAGAATCGTGCAGCCCTACTCAGTAGATTTAAAATTACTTGCTTATTCGTTCACAGACTCAATCAAGAAATTATTAAAACCATTTGCAATTGACTCATTACTAGTAGTGACTCATTACTAAGTTAAGAGTTCATGATCTCTTTGGGTGCTTTTGTTTACTTGAGTTGGTTAGTCTGTTTATGTGTTGCCACAATTTAAAACGATTGCCATTGGCCTCTTCAATGAATTTATAAAAATGCCTAGTCTTTGCTTTCTTCAGGTCAGACACTACTTTGTTCCTTAAACTAGTGTAAATAAAATGGTCAGTATTGGTTCTAGTCATTAAAGATATATTAACCATGAAAGGTTTACTTTTCCTTTACTTTTTTATGTTATGCAGGATAGAGGCAAAAGTGTTTGCACTATGGTCTATATCTGGCTCTTTAGCTGCCCTTTCCCAGTTGAATTCCTTCAGATCATGTTCAAAGTCAGCCATTTTAGACTTCCAGTTCAGAATTCCAGTTGTTAAAGTGTGATTTTCTGTTTTGGTATGATAGACTAGGTGCTTTTTAGTTAGCTTTCTTATAATCAGTGTCATGTTATGATCTGAAAGGCCAGTAATAAGATTGTAAGAATCAGGTCTAAAATGGTTTCACTCTTTCTAGTAACTTGTGTAGGTCTATCAATCATCTGTTTGTATTTAAATTTACCCATAGTTGATTTAAGTTTTGTCTCGTCCATTTTATCTATCCAATTAATGTTAAAGTCCCCAATCAACATACATTCACAAGAGATATCAACAATAGACAGAAGACTTTCCAGTTCATTGTAGAAATTACATCATGAGATGGAGGATTATAAAGCACATCTATACTAAATTTAATGTTTGGTGAGAGAATTACATTCAGTCCTAAACTCTCCAAATTCACATTCAATTCAAGCTCTAAAACCTTAAACTGTTCCCTAATATAAATTAAATCACCCCCTTCCTTTCTCTTGGGCCTGTCTTTCCTGTTACATGTGTATCCTGATATGTTAATTAGCTCAGTTGGAACTATAATAGTCAACCAAGTCTCAGACATACATAAAAAATCCAAGTTAGACTCCATAAGTAAGTTCTGTATCTGATCTATTTTTGGTAGTATGCTTCTGACATTTATATGCCCTCCCAAAATTGGGTTTTGTGTCCGATTTCCAAATGATTAGGGCATGATTCACAGTTTGAAAAAGTCTTGACTGTCTCTATCTCAAAGTTGCGCGATTTGCTAAATGACTTTTGGCACTCACGTGACACCGTCTTTTGTTGACATTCAGCTGCTAAGTCGGTTCACCGTGAGGATGGTAATCCATGGCTGGTAGGATGTTGTGTGGGTCTGTGCGGGCCACTGACCTGGCTGCGTTGTCAGTGCCAGCAGTCCCGAGTTGTTCCAACGTTACTTCAGCTGAAGCAGCTACGCGTCCTGGATCATATGGTTCGGCTGCTGGACTCGCCTTTTCCCCCGTCCACGTTTCTACAAGAGAGCCCCGCCGACAAATGTCCTCTCCGGCTAACCGACTCCCAAGGGCAGTACTTGTTCCGTCACCATGGTGACACACACCATGTGTCAGGGTGAGTTGTGTGTAAGTTGTAGGTAGGCCTATCGGAACAGTTCTGATGGGTGAGATCACTGCAGATGGTTCTGACTGCAGCGGGATGATATTTTGCACTGTTGGGTTAACCTCTGAATGGCAGAGAGGTCCAGGATTTAGATGGACATTTCCTGTGCTGCAGTTGTAGGACCACCTCCTTACACCTTCTCCCTACTTGGTACTGACTTGGTGATAATAACTCCTCTTTCTCACAGCAATCATACCAACTATTTTCAGAGTTACATTTATCTGGCAGAGTTGGCATTGTGAAGTGTGTGAATTGGGAACAATCTGAATGTGCATGACCCTTTCTTCAAATGAAAAAGCATTCTAGAGATTTACATATAATTCCCATTTTGGATGGAAATCAAGATTCAGTATTGTGGGTTGTACCTTAGGGAGTTAAAGTTAAGAATGTTCTGTTTACACTATAATAAAATGGATTTAAATGTCCACCATTAAAGAGGTGACTATTCACAAAGCACCTTATGCTACCTTAATTTACTTAAACTTGGAGGACAGTTAATGCCAAGCACAATTTGACATCTGATATACTCAAATCAAAAATCAAATCAAAAATCAAATCAAAAATCAAATCAAAAATCAAATCAAAAATCAAATCAAAAATCAAATCAAAAATCAAATCAAAAATCAAAATTACTTTATTTATCCCAGAGGGGAAATTCAGTTAGTCTGGTAGAATCTCTGTTAGAATGAGACAGCCTGATGGCTGTAGGAGAGAAGGATCTTTTGAATCTCTCCGTCCTGCAACAGAGAGTGAGGAGCCGTCCACTGCTGTTTTTTTGGTCCATAAAGGTTTTGTGTAGCAGATGATCTGGGTATTTCAGGATGGCCTCCAACATATTAACAGGTCATCTCTCCACCACCTCCTCCAGTGTGTCCAACCTGGCTCCAACCACAGAACCAGCTCTTTAGACCAGTCTGTCCAACCGCCTGCATCTCTGTGTGTGATGCTGCCTCCCCAGCAGACTGCAGCATAAAACAACACACTACCACCACAGACTGATAAAACATCTGCAGCATCTTACTACACATGTCCAGAGATCTGAGCTTCCTTAAGAAAAAGAGGCGGCTCTGCCCCTTTTTGTAGAGAGCGTCTGTGTTTAGGGACCAGTCCAACTTATTATCCAGGTATTTACCTAGATACTTATAATTTGGCACCACCTCCATGACCACCCCACAGGTATTCACTGGCTGAAGGGGGGCTTGAACCTGGAGAAATCTATGGTCATTTCCTTAGTTTTTGAGGTGTTCAGTAGGAGATAATTCTTGTGAATAATACCTCTATGGTGGCTTGTTGTGGCATTGGACAGTTGAGAGGTCAAACAATAAATCAGACATAAACATTTAATGTTTGAGACAATGTGAAAAGCACCAGAACAAAGCAGCAGTATAGTTTCACCTGCTTTCGATAAGTTGTTATGCATCCAATGTGTTAATGTGCCATTTGAGTTGTAGTAGAGTGTCATGCATATGTGAGCCACCCACTCACAAAGCACAAAAAACAACAAAAGCTGATAGATTTAAATGAAAAATCTCCGCAAAAAAAGCATAGGAAACCGCGATTGATGTAACAAACTACAGTTTCCAATGACTTTTCAATTATATCACAAAATTGTCATTTAAGATAAGCCATAGATGTGTGGTGTACAATATACTTTTGCATTTGACACATTCCCCTCCTTAACAAAACACATTTTAGCATCCTATAATGGACCTTGAATCCAATTTTGCGCTTCCTTTAATTTAAAGGTTTCAGTCATCTCTTTCCCAGGAAAGTACATGGAAAGCAAAGTCATGAATACATTTTCAAATAATTTCCACCCCCCAAATGTGCCTCTCTTTGCATATATTTATAGTAATTTAAGCCGAGTCTTGCAGGGGGGCAATGTAATTCATCAAATCCATCATTTTATTACAGTGCGTAGACATGAAAATATTAATTAGCCGGGTGTTATAATTTTGTGAAACTAATTATACAGACAGAACATGGTTTTTTAGTCTATTTGGGATGATAAGAGGTAAAACCATGGCTGCTTCTGCTCAGCTACTTCAGGGTAATTTTGGAGCATTATGGAGAAACTCAAATCGAGTGAGATTAAAAAATCATTATCACTGTTTAATGAACATCCATTGTCATTCTGTGATTTTAATATTTATACATTGCAGCAGTAATAAACAAACAATAAGGAGATTACAGATGATTATTTTTTTCTATTTTGCTGCTTTGTCTAGCAGGCCATGTTATAGTGTATGCTCATGGCCACTGTTGGCTTGACATTATTGAATAAATTATAATGTAATGTAAAATGAAGCTGCACATACAGTCAATGCACAGATACACTGTTTGTGACTTGCCTGTGATAACAAAAAAGGTAATCATGTTGGTGACTGAGCTGATATGAGTATTGGCATGGCAATCATGCAGCAGCCAATAATACTAGGAAATAATGATAATTTAAAGTTTTAAGGGAAATTATGTATCATAGACTTTCAAAATGTTTTAGAACCTGCTGGTTGGGGCTAAGATGGAGCCTATGCCTGAAGCAGAATTGACATGTCATCTCGATGTAATTGGGCTGTTCAGTTGGCATTTCATGGCAGAGTGTTAAATCCCTGATCTGTGATGACATTGAGAAAGCAATTAAAGGAAGACAGGATTTTCTTAACTCAAATTACAACTCTGAAATGAGTGCAGCAGAAAGTAAATTTCAAAAATCAGAGTTAACACACCAAGATAAATAGTTTCAACTACATGTAAATTGTTTAAGAAGAAATTTTCCACTTTTTTTTTTTTAAAGATTATTTTTATGCTTTATTGACAGTGACAGAGTGAAAGGGGGTGACAGAGGGGAAGACATGTGGCAAAGGGAGCTCAGGCCGGATTCGAACCCGGCTCCGCCGCAGCAAGGCCTCAGCCTACATGGTAAGCGCTCTACCAGTGTGAGCCACCGGGATGCCCCAGGAATTTTCCACTTTTACTATAGCTTTGAAGGAAACTATAAAATATTATTGGAAATTCCAAAATTATTTAAACAAAACGGCATGCTCTGGACATGGACTTAAACAATAAAACAAAGGGGAATATTAGGAAGATAATGGAAATATATGGGAAAACTATCTTGAAAATACTGTATTATGATTCAACATTTTCTGTATTGACAATCCCTGCCTCGAAGCAATTTCTATTAAAATGCTTGTGAGCAGCTTGGCCTCTGCACTCAGGGAAGACTTGCTGAGAGACAGACACCTGAAAATTAAATTGTAGCACTGAGTTAAAATGTTAATTAAAGTCACATAGGCTTGTGATCAGCAGGTCTATATAAACAGTATATAAAACCAATGTAAAAGAGAAAAAATTATATTGCAAGGTAGACCCTTTTATATATTTTTCTTGTATGTTTAAAGGTACTGATGATGTCTGATAAATTGATTATACACTGCTCAAATAAATAAGGGAACACTTAAACAACACAATGTAACTCCAAGTGAATCACACTTCTGTGAAATCAAACTGTCCACTTAAGAAGCAACACTGATTGACTAGACAACTGATGGAATAGACAACAGGTGGAAATTATAGGCAATTAGCAAGACACCCCCAATAAAGGAGTGGTTCTGCAGGAACAGACCACTCCTCAGTTCCTATGCTTTCTGCCTGATGTTTTGGTCAATTTTGAATGCTGGCGGTGCTTTCACTCTAGTGGTAGCATGAGAGGAGTCTACAACCCACACAACTCAGGTAGTGCAGCTCATCCAGAATGGCACATCAATGCGAGCTGTGGCAAGAAGGTTTGCTGTGTCTGTCAGTGTAGTGTCCAGAGCATGGAGGCGCTACCAGGAGACAGGCCAGTACATCAGGAGACGTGGAGGAGGCCGTAGGAGGGCAACAACCCAGCAGCAGGACCGCTACCTCTGACTTTGTGCAAGGAGGAGCACTGCCAGAGCCCTGCAGAATGACCTCCAGCAGGCCAAAAATGTGCATGTGTCTGCTCAGACGATCAGAAACAGACTCCATGAGGGTGGTATGAGGGCTCCACGTCCACAGGTGGGGGTTGTGCTTACAGCCCAACACCGTGCATTACGTTTGGCATTTGCCTGAGAACACCAAGATTGGCAAATTCACCACTGGCGCCCTGTGCTCTTCACAGATGAAAGCAGGTTCACACTGAGTATAAATGACAGACGTGACAGAGTCTGGAGACGCCGTGGAGAACGTTCTGCTGCCTGCAACATCCTCCAGCATGACCGGTTTGGTAGTGGGTCAGTAATGGTGTGGGGTGGCATTTCTTTGGGTGGCCGCACAGCCCTCCATGTGCTGGCCAGAGGTAGCCTGACTGCCATTAGGTACCCAGATGAGATCCTCAGACCCATTGTGAGACCATATGCTGGTGCGGTTGGCCCTGGGTTCCTCCTAATGCCAAACAATGCTAGACCTCATGTGGCTGGAGTGTGTCAGCAGTTTCTGAAGACGAAGGCATTGATGCTATGGACTGGCCCACCCGTTCCCCAGACCTAGGGATGGGTACCGAATTCTGTACTTTTATAGGTACCGACCGAATTCCGTCGGTACTACCGAGTATCAATTCATGTAAAATCAAGCGGTACCATGTTTCGGTACCTAAACGGCGTTAACTTTAAACTGATCATTGATTTCAACCTGTTTTCATTTGATGTCTTTGATTAACAAGCGTGCTGACGATCGCACTATTTTTATTTTTTTAATTTACCTCTTCGTCTGGTCCTGTCTGCTCACTGCGGACACTTGCCACTAGCTGCTGCCCTCTTCCACCCCGTCGCAGAGACTAACATTCCGGCTCTAGGCCTGCTAGCCACCAGCTGCTATCTCTCCAATATCTCTCCAGGCTTGGCCTTCGTCTGCCTCTAGATTGGACCTTCCTTACCCGGTTTGCTCTCTCCATTCTTCTGTAGACCAGTCATTACCAGCTAGCAGCTAGCTGCTGCATCTCTGTTCCTCCGCTAATACTCCGCTCTTCAACTCAGGAATATTACCGGCCACTTTACTCCAAACTGCCTCGCTGAAATTAAATCTCTCGGACTCATGCATCATCCTTGATTTGTGCACAGAGCAGCCCGACTCAACTTTGTTTATTCCAACCATGCTATGGCCACAATACTGTCTGACCGGTGCTCCGCCACACAGCTACGTCATAATCACAACAAATCACACGTGCACTAAGAACCTTTTTTTTTTTTTTTTTTTTTCTTTCCGTACACTTGCAACCTGAGAGCGCTCCTCTGTGTTGACAGCATCATCCACCTCTCAACCTGTGTTCCGGCATCCTTTGATAACACGGCAACCTTCGTGTTACAAAATGCACGTTCACTCAACAATAAAGCACTGCTCATCCTTGATTTTATATTGTTTTAATATATTTTTTAAAGTTTATATTTTGAGAAATAAATATGTTGAATTGAAAAATTTAGATTTTATTATTAAACAAATTAACATTTATTACCACATAAACAAACGCAAAAGTACCGAAAATTGGTACCGTTGAGTACCGGTACCGATTCCCAGGTACCAGGTATCGGTTCAAATGTGAAAGGTACCCATCCCTACCCAGACCTGAATCCATCTGGGACATCGTGTCTCGATCCATCCACCAACGCCACGTTGCACTACAGACTGTCCAGGAGTTGGCGGATGCTTTAGTCCAGGTCTGGGAAGAGATCCATCAGGAGACCATCCACCACCTCATCAGGAGCATGCCCAGGCATTGTAGGGAGGTCATACAGGCACGTGGAGGCCACACACACTACTGAGCCTCATTTTGACTTGTTTTAAGGACATTACATCAAAGTTGGATCAGCCTGTAGTGTGTTTTTCCACTTTAATTTTGAGTGTGACTCCAAATCCAGACCTCCATGGGTTAATAAATTTGATTTCTATTGATAATTTTTGTGTGATTTTGTTGTCAGCACATTCAACTATGTAAAGAACAAAGTATTTAATAAGAATATTTCATTCATTCAGATCTAAGATGTTTTATTTTTAGTGTTCCCTTTATTTTTTTGAGCAGTTTATATTAATGGTCATAATATGTTTGAGTGTGGTGTTGTGGTTGCTTCTGTCTTTGCTAAGTTGTGTTGGGCAGATATAATTGAGAAAACATGATTTGCCTGGTTCTCTTACAAACATACACCCAGTCTGACACACATCCAGACATGAGAGGTGAAGGATGGAGAGTTGAATGATGTCTAACACCAATCATATTTATGGCACTTGGAACAGAGATAGCCATTATGCCCATCCAGCTAAGAGAGTTGACAACATAGACACCCAGATACTTACATGAGCTGACCTGAGTTATGGCTTAGTTATTACTGGCTTGTGATCCCAGGGTCAAAAACTGTCTTCTCTGCCTTCTTTACATTCAACACACGTTGGTTAGTATCCCACCAGAGCACTTATCTCTCAACTTCAAAACCATAAGCTGATGCAACGCCATCATAACGCAACACTCCAATAATGGCTCATCACCAGTAGGGGGGTTGTTCACTTTAGTAAAACACTTTGCAGTGGACACTGATAGCACATTAATGAAGGTTCAGTTGCCAGAATTGGAAACAAAACAACATTGTAGGTTTTACTCTCACCAATTATCTTTGTAAGAAACATACTGTGCTTTCAAAAAGTGTTTACCATCGATATATATTTGTTTCTCCAGTGCAAGTACAGCTCTACCCTGATGCTGTGCAAAATGTAGGAGTGCTGTCACTGTTACTGCTCCCATTTGTCGCTTTTCTGACTTGGCACTTAGTGTGGCCATAGCAACCACGGGAACCATACTGAGGAAAACTACTACCTCTACTACTGCTGACATAGGAGTACCCTGCATTATATGACACCACTCTTCTCTTGACCAGTGCAGGTCCAAAACATCAGTGAAAACGCATCTGCCTTTGGGCAATATCACTTTAAAAGTTGAGTTTTCACATTTTGACATGTTACAGTTGGATGGGCCCAGGTGTCACCCTGTCAAGCTGTCATGGCTCTGACATGATATTCATTTGTGAAAACTTTCGACCTTTAAAATGTAACAATACAGAAACAACATGAATGTCAATTTTATACTAATGTTGCCATCCAAATTTATTCATCCATCCTTCATTTCCAACTGCTTATGTGGGGCCGGAGCAGGGAGGCAGGTTTTTTTTTTAAGACATCTCTCTCCTCAGCAACATTTTCCAACTCTTCTTTGGGGACCCTGAGGCTTTCCCTGGCCAGTCAAGATATATAATCTCTCCAGCATATTCTGGGTCTACCTCGGGGCCTCTTACCAGCTGGACGTGCCCAGAACACCTCTAACTGGAAGCGCCCAGTAGGCATCCTGATCAGATGCCCAGACCAACTCAACTAGCCCCTTCTGACATGAAGGAGCAGCGGCTCTACTCCGAGCTCCCTCTGGATGTCCTTTCTCCTCACCCCATCATCTCAAAGGAGAAAACCCCTTTTTGGCCACAATCACATTCTTTTGGTCAGCACCAAAAGCTCATGACCACAGATCAAAATCATTAAAATCAGAAACACGCACAGTGCATGTTGTTTGTTTACTAGAAAGTTGACGAGATGAGAGATGGCAGAGCTAGATCTAGATCTAGTCTCAATGAAAACTAAAACTGCACCAATATGGAAGCATTTTGGATTGAATTTGAGCATCACTCTTCTTAATTTTTTCTTCTTCTGTTTATTGGTGGGAAAACTAGCTTAGAGGTGCATTACCGCCACCATTTGGAGTGGAAATGGCAAACCATTAATTCAAACAGCTGCAGAGTCAAGTGCAACACATATAGTAGTAGTAATATTCAATATACCAGTTCAGTCCAATTGTTTTACATTGGCACAACCCTAGAGTCTATCAAGCCAGAGCTGTCATTGTTTTCAGAGTGAACCATTACAAAACAAATTTGTTTTGCTGTAATGCTTTCAAGCAAAAAGTACATTTTGAATCCTCTCAGAGTTATTACTGCTGTGGCAGAGAAATTAAACTTAATTGTAGATCAGTGAACCTTTATCATGCCTTTTTATCAAGACCTGTGGGAACAAGTTTCATTAGAAATTCCTCACTCTGTCAGACAAAAAAAAAAGCTTTTAATGGGAGCTTTCATTAACTTCTATTTTGCATGAACCTTGCTTTTTTTTTTTTATAATGGGCTACATAGATTTGAACTCGGCTTCCTGTTTGTGTGAGATGGATAGTTGATGAAAAAGGTTTTGTTATAGATAAAGATAATATATTTGAATGAAAATGCCCTCCTGCTGTTTTCCGACTCACTCTTTGTTTCCTATAAAAGCCAGTAGATTCCATTTTAGTTCAGTTTGATAATTATGAGCTGCACAACAACACATTCGCTTTTTTGAGGCCTGGGGTGAAACTGACCCGGTGTCACCCGTCGCCCCAACCATACCCATGCTAATCAGAGGAAGGGATTTTGCAGCAGTTTGCCAGAAAGACCTTTTTGCATGGTCTGGTGCATGTCGTCAACAAGGGATCATCTTGAGTTCAGCGTTGCCTCTGGACCATTACTTTCATTGGACGTCTCAGCTTCTTCATCAACTACAGCATTAGCAGGAAGTTGTTACTACCTTCAGTTCCATCACCAAGCTCGAAGAAAAGGTAGCGTCAGAGAAAACCTTTCCTTGCCTTTACATTCTGCAATATAAATCCTCTTAGAAAGTCTACACTCACTGGTTGTGACACAAAACATCTGAGGGAGATCTGGAATATACCTGCAGAGCATACAGAGAACATCACAAGTCCTATGTTTGAGGTGAATAGGTAAAGTTCCAAATACCTCAATGGGCCCAAAAGCAGAGCTACCATGCTGTGGCTAGTTTGACTGGAAAAGGCTCTACGACCGTTCAGCTCACCGCCTGTGGGACATGGTGAAGTCTTGTCGCTTTAAGAAGGCCCACTGCACGGCTGAAGACTTTGAGTCTGTGAGTAATTTTCTCGCTTGCCTTTGAACTTAATCCTTTCAGCAGAGGTTTTGGCCTTAAGGCTCTCACAGTTGTATGGGAGATATGAATAAACCAAGAAATATGCATATAAACCACAGTGTATTGAAGAATCAAAGACTTTTCCCCTTATTTTTTTTTACCTGGTTTGAGAATGTGATTGGTTTCATAGGAGATGGACAATGGAGTTATATATATTGCTCTTTTCTTCCAGTATAGAGGATGTGAACATTGCCTCAATTTGGAAGAGATCACTGGGAACTATTTCATCTATGAAGACAGTAACTAGACATCAAAGTAAAAACTTTTTTCTGTTTGATGTTCATTCCTCACTGTAGAATATTTGCATCAAGTCATTGTACTTTTGGCTAGTGGGCTACCAAGTACATGCTTATGTGTTATTTTAATTTATCGAAGCGTTCAAACGTATATTTTCCGTAAACCAATTTAAAATATACATTAACAAGGCTTTGTTTTTCCTGCATTCTGCGCTGAGTATTGGCACAATAGTTTTCAAACAAGCCCACCATCCTGGAAGTGTTTTTAGCTTGTCTTCTGTGGCACTTCCAATCACTGAAATGCCCCTCTATTCCAAACACATTTGCATTTTAGTTGGGGTTGTGCATGTAGAGAGGGATGTGATAATTGTGGTTAATTGTATATTCTGTTGGATTCACCAAGGTTCATGCACTTCACTTGGGACAGTTCAGCATGGAAAATCATCCATGTCTTAAATCCTTTGCAGATGTGTACTTAAGGAAAAGCTGTTGTGGGGAAGATATAACAAAAGTGTGAATCCACCACACAAAGACATATGATGTTGCCTTGAATTAGCTAAAAAACAGCAGGGATTTCTTAAAACTGGAAATGTTCTTACTTGAGAAACTAAACAAGGGAGAGGTATATGCTAGGTAGGAGGATTCAAACCTAAGACCTTTTGGCTTTGAGTCAATAGCAGTCTTCACTACTAAATCACTTGTGTAGATGGTGAAGGTTTGTGAAAGCAGATGTGGGTTACATCTTGATCCATCACCGCTCAAAAAAGGCAACAAACTACTACAAAGGTTCAGCCAAATTAAGTAAATGGTTAGGGTGTGTAATAATATACATTAAAAAGAAAAATAAATGCATGTGAATCCCAGAACTGAGTAGCTAAGTAGCTGACATTATTACCGGAAGTGAAGTAGTTATGTTGGTGACAGAAAAACGTCATACAAACTTGATACAAACATGAGTTTCACCTCGTCGTCCTTCATAATTACCACAGCTCCAAATGTAAGTATGGGTTGTAAGAAAGTGTAAGGTACAACACATGGGCAGAACAGTCTCTTTCACTCTGGTAAACATTTTGTATTCTGGTGTGTAGTCCAATAAATATGTTTTTAATAAATGTATGTGCAACTCGTCTAAGTATTTTTCAGTTTATAAACTGCAGAAGTCATCTGACTGAGTTGGGTGGATTATTCTGTGGTATTTACAATCTCTTTCTATTTGATTAGAGATCTAAGAGCATCAAGGCAGATTAACTCTCACCCTATGGTGTAAATAACCCCACCAATCTCTTCACATCCATGGCAGCAACTCACAAGGCATTAAGTTGTGAAGACTTTATCGATAGCTCTTGTGTTTGGGGGTTTAATTAAAACCCTGCTCACTCAGAAGGCAGTGTCACTGCACTGAGATATCTCCCACCAAAAAAAGAGAAAGATCAGGTTTTATCATCGTGTTTGTCACAACCTCGTGTTAATATCTGTTGAATTACAATGTTGGCAAATCATATTGATGACAGCCATATCTTAGAAATATTGCACTAAGAAAAAAATGTCACATTCAATATTCTGCCAGTGAGGAAACACGGCAGTTTTACTAAAACCCTAATGAGTTTCTGGCTTACTTCTCAAAGTGTAAGATAATAATGTGTGTGATTTTTTTCTGTACCAACAGCAGATGGTCAAGACTAGCTTTTACATTGATATGGTAGGTGGAGGTATCTCCCTGGAGGCTGCTCAGTATAAAGTGGAAAACTTGAAGTGATTGGTTTCCTCTAGAATTCACACCTACCCGTGGCCCTGGGGTTAGGGGGAGCGTGCTGCCTGACACCGCCATGTTCCAACACATATGGGAGTTTGCTTCTCTGACCTTGTGGTCCATGAAACTGTACATGAGTTGTGAATGTAACTTATGACAGTATTTATTTAGCTATTCATGTAAAAAAAAATGTAAGGAAACACTAGTTTTTACAGAACATGTTCCATCCTTAATGGCATATAGACATTTATAACAAAAGAAGAGGATATATTGAATGACATATAATGTTACGTTATGAGCCTTAGCATTAGCATAATTATAGAATGAACTCATTTTATGAGCAAAGACAATTTAATTATTGTATGGACTGTCGAAAATAATTGTCCTGTTAGGATTTGACCTCATTACCATGTCTGTAATCTGCTGATGTCATCTTACATGATATTTTGAAGCATGTTTAAAACTGCTCACTAGTTGACTTTGTGGTAAATCACTATACAGACTTCAAGATGGATCAGTGATAGTTACTGATTCAGTGAACATTCGGTCACTGATGAGATGATGTGACACACTTTAAAGGTGTGGCAGAGCAACGATGAGGAAGAATTAGATAAATGCCCAAACCCACCAGCTGTGGTTTTTCACTGTCAAGAAATATGTAACACAGGAGTTGTATTTTACTACTTACTAATAACTTGAGACAAGGCACACAAGTTTTCTGCTGCAATAAAATCTAAATAAGTGTCATTATAAAACATGAAGACAAGGAACTGGAAGTGCTGCTATATACATGGTAATGCTAGTTGAATTCTTTATCGCACTGAAATGTAGTCTTTTACAGTGTCAATGTTTTAAAAACCAATGAACAAATCAACTATTAGCTGATTATAAATAATGCTTGAGCGGACACATGCACGGTTTGGGAACTGAATAAAATGGAAGTGTTTATGTAGGATAGTACAGATTTATTGGCGCTAGCGTTGTCAGGCTTCTCAAAATCAAGACAACAGCTTTTCAATGTTTTGTAAAACAGTATCATTTCAAATACTCAAAAACATTTACAATAACTGATATAACTAATGTGAATGAAAAGATATTCAATGGACAAATTTTCATAGAGCTGAACATGTATTGTACTGGAACAATTGACACTGGTTTAAAAAATCATGCACTTCATGAGATGTGGATTGTTTCATGCACTTCATTTTTTGGAGTTACTGAAAACAATAACATATTGTTTTGATTTTCAGCTTGAATCATTACACTTTTTCATTAATTTCCATGGGTTGCAGCTTCATTGATGGTAAAACAGAAGTTGCTGATAAAGTAACACCACTTATTATAGCTGGCAGTGACTATACAAAGTACATACATACATTACATGCTATCCTATGACTTTAACACTTTGCTTAAGGTAATTCAGCCCTCTGTAGCTACATAACGATGCAGGCAGATGCGCTTTGACTTACATTATGTTCTTGTCCTACCTGGAAAGCTTAAAATTCAGTTTTGCACACACACACACTGAAACAGCGAGCAGTGAATTTGTCCTCTGCATTTAACACACCAGTGAACACACCATGTTTAGGAGCAGGGGGCAGCACATTTCTGCACCCAGGGAAAAGTGGGGGGGTTAGGTGCCTTGCTCAAGGGTACTAGTCTTCACCTCAAGGCCACAGACTGCCCGAAAAAGTGCATCGCTTCTGTGGAGTAACGTACAAAACCGCAAAGTATACTGTAAGTGTACTAGACTGCAATCTAACCAGTTTCTGTTGTTGAATATTTAGTAGAAATCTTCTTGTCTAACTTTGCCTGCAGGCAAACAGAGACGTAATGAATACATTTAAGATGTTGTCATGTAGGGTAAGCATCTCCATTTCCTGCTCAGCAAGTATCCATGGCAACTCCAATTGTGCAGGTGGGGGCAGATCACTGGTGGTAATTGCTTCAAACCGATGCATACTTTTACCAAATTGACCTTTATCAAAACCTTGAGCCATATTAATCATTTGTTTAGTCTCCATTTAGGCTGTCTTCTGACTTTGTGGAGTCATATTGATTTAAAAAGCCGTCTGCATGGAGGCACCAGACAACACCGCTTCAAAAAGGGCTGAATGGCGCCATTTCATCCTGTATGTCAGGGTGAATAGATAAATAAATAAATCGATAACATCATAACAGACTTTGCTTTAAAGGCTTTGCTGCGTTGCTCTAAGTTATACATGATCCATGGGTTTCACATGCTGGCCTTTTGGCTTCACTTTTCATCAGACATTGTCAGCTCAGTTGAAATTTGAGTGATCAGGAAGTGTGAAGAAGGTTAGAAAAATGATGTGCTTAGCCAACTATGTTATTTTAGACATAATAAAAATGATTATACAGAAATACCTTTGATCTTGTGGATATGCAGTGAGTGGAAGAACAGTAGAATAGTTCAGTTTTTGTAGTTCAGACCAGCTAATTTTAAAGTGCAGATCTTCACCCATTTGCATGTAACTATGCCCTGCTCTGTAACTATATTGTGTAATTGCTTAAGACGAATCACTGTTTTGTGTTGCACAGCTCATTGGATGTTCTAATTTGGTAATTTGTGTTTTTTTTGTAACCCGGGAGATGCATGTTTTGAAAAGCACAAAACAGACCATCGAACGTCCACTGCTCTTCTCTGTGTATAATTAGATTCAAATCCTGTTCTCTGATCGTTGACAACACATTATCCTCTGTGTCATTCCCACAAGCACCATTAGGGTGAGTGGCCTTGCTTCATTTGCCTGTCTTTTTTCTTCATCTTTAGCTGTGACCCCAAAGCTGTTTGCTAAGCAGAGGAATCGAGAAAGGATTCACTTAGATGAAATGACAGGCTAATAGCATTTAATGAGCTGTTTCGGCATGATGTCGTTCTCCCGAGCTTGTTTGCAGAGCAAGGCTATCTGACACTGCCCATCTGCAACCTCCAACTGTGTGTATGTGTGTCTCTCGTATGCATCTGTGGCTTTGTGTGTGTGTGTGTGTGTGTGTGTGTGTGTGGCTGTGATCAGAGAGGGACAGGCTGACACAACTAATGGAGAGAGATGTACAGTAGGCAGACCTGGCAGTGCACAAGAGGCTTTCAGCTCCTTAGCCTTGATTCAGAAACTCAGGAAGAGTGATGGTCTGAGAAGACCCCAGCAACACTAAAATCACTGGCAGGATAAGAGCTCTAAATGTGTTTCCAAGAGGAAAGACAGGATTTGAGTGGGATAGTTATTAACCAAGATGAGAAGCAAACCTCCCACACATATCCTAGCAAAAGCCCAGCAGGAGCCTGGAGGTTGTTAAACTTGGATATGCATATGTGTATTACTGAAATATCCACTCCTTAGCTTGTAGGGATAATCAGTAATATTTCACAAAGTCACAACTCTGCACGTTTGTGTGCAGTTTCCGTTCAGGAGTTTGACCTTCAAATGAAAAATCAATAAATTGTCACAAATTACAAATATTCTATGACAGTGCACTGCAATTATTGGAGAGGGAAGTGGGTAAAGTTTTTAGATCTGTCAGATGTCTAAAATTTTAACACATTCTCACGATATCTTAAAAAATCCTACGCACATCAGTTTGTATGATATCTTATGAAATATGAGAAAAGCAGTATATAAATTGAATGTATTGTTATTACTGTAACGGTTGAATGATCGTTGTTTTAAAAACATAGTTTAAGTTATGAAACAGAACTGCGTGTTGCTTGGTTTAGCCAATAAAACTACATGGTTAAGTTTAGGAAAAAAATCCTTAGAACATTACATATCGACTTTTTGAAGTTAATGTACAGGTTTCCCTAAAATTACAATGTTGACATTTGGATTCACAGGATCAGCAGTGTCCTGGGTCAGAGTCCTGTCATTTTGGACACATTGCCTCCAATTTGCTTTGAACAGACTTTGTGTCTTTATACTCATGTGCTCCTGTCATACTTAAAGGAACACTCCACCGTTTTTTCATATTAAAACATGTTATTCGGTCAAGTAAGACGAGTTGATACAGACCTCTTGCGTCTCAATGCGTGCACTCAATCGCCCTGGCGCGCGGCGCCACTTGGCTAGCACTTAGCTTAGCCCAGTTCCTTCATTAGGATCCAAACAGATGGACAGTTAGAAGCGACCAAACTCCTCCACGTTTTCCCTATTTAAATACAGCTACACGAGCAACACTGAGGGGAGAAGATTTTTCAGGAGTGATGATATTACTGCGCCGAGTCGAAGTGCTCCCAAGTGCTATTCCGCCATACATTATAGTTATCCTTTTTATCCGCTTAGAAAAGCGCCACGTTTTATTTTGTGTCGCCATACTTGGTCGTTTAACTACTCGTGTAGCTGTATTTAAATAGGGAAAACGTGGAGGAGTTTGGTCGCTTCTAACTGTCCATCTGTTTGGATCCTAATGAATGAACTGGGCTAAGCTAAGTGCTAGCCAAGTGGCGCCGCGCGCCAGGGCAATTGAGTGCACGCATTGAGACGCAAGAGGTCTGTATCAACTCGTCTTACTTGACCGAATAACATGTTTTAATATGAAAAAACGGTGGAGTGTTCCTTTAAGGCTGCTAGAGGCGGCCGTCAAATGAGCCTATATGATCATTATAAACTGCACCTCCTGGCTCACGATTACTTGAGTCGTCTATGAATAACAGTGGGTTACTTTTTGCACGTATAACTATGAACAGGGGATGAGAACAGCCTGAATAGAATTCTATTTACAGGCATCCTTTATATGATACTGACATTTTCTTTCCGTTCTTGTACCTGTATCTGATAAAAGGGCAATTACATGTCTAAACAACCATTAGATGATTATGATTATTAGACAATTGTGCATTATGGTAATAAAATCCTTTGGGAAACTTATACATGTGCTTCTACCTAATAGGTCAGGTAAAGATGCAGATTCATTGTCCTGCACACCCCTCTTGAGCACCTTTGGGGAGGAATGCCTTTGTCAGATTTTGGTCCATTGATTTTAGCTCTGACTTTAATGCCATTGTGCCAACAAAACTCTGTGTTGAAACTCAGAGATTTGTGTGCGTAGTCGTTCCATCTGTGTTTGGTTGTATCCTTTTTGGTTTGGAGTAAATTATTCATCTGCTATCATCCTCAACATGAATGTATCAAAGGGATTTTGCCTTTGACCGTTACTCTCTTGTATGGTTCACTCATGATTGAGTTGCAAGAAATAACAATAAACAAACATAATAGCCAAATTGTCAATCTTGCAGATAGTGAGGTCTGAACTATGAAAGCACTATGGATGCCTATAGGACAGAGGTGAGAGAACTTTCGCTGTGGTGCAGAGATAACGGTTCTTCTTTCAGTGAAGACAAAACCGAATGGATTATTATTGATTTCAGGGAGCAGAATGTAAAATGCAAACCAGTAACTGTTGAGGTACAGCTGTTGAGACTCTGACTTGTTTTAAATTCTTGTGAATACAGATCTCTAACTGTCTTACTTGGTCTGGAAGCTCTGTTTACATTCAAAGCAAAGCTCTGCAAAGGCGTTTTGTGCCCTGATGTCTTTAAAAGTTTGGTACTTGTGAAACAACTGTAAAACTGCTATAATTTGAAGGGTCAAGATAACAGGCTCTCTTACCTGATCCTATCTTTTCATTGACCACAAAAGTCTATGTGAAGCACTGTGTAATAATTTTGATTGTAGTGTTTTCAAAAGAAATGTTGGATAATGTTAAGTCCAAGGGCAAAGAGAGGCAGATAAAGATTATTTATTTGACCTTTAAGAAGTAAAAAAAATACAATATTCTTTCAGTCATTTCTGTCTTAAAAATGTTAAACCATGGGATGGTGATTCAAAGTCAATATAATGGCTACATACTGATAAAAGTTTTAGCCTTTAAGAAAGCAGTTCAATAACATTTGTATGCTGTTTGAAGTGCATACGGGAAACATTCAGGTTTATTTGACTTTCAGTCCTGAAAAATGTAGTAAATTGTTATGAACTAGATATGGATGAGTTTCTCATGTGATTAAGCTTAAGGTCGACCTAATTGAGTGTGCAACTCTTAACAGCCACCTTTAGTGTTACTGTTAAAATAATAATAATACATAATAAAATTATAATAATATATGTAATATAGAATTATAATAATTATTATAATTCAGTGTTGCTAAGGTAATTCTGTTTGTCACGCAATTAAGGCAGTCTTGCATACCTAAATGTTACAGAAAGGTATGCTCACTGCTTGAAATTAATTTCCACGACTACAGTGAACTTTGAATTTAATAAGCTATTATCACATAATCTGTATTATAGTTAAATGCAATAACTACTGTAGACGCACACTCACAAAAGGAAAGCCTAATGAGGTTTGCATGACTTATTGTCTGTCTTGCAGTCAGCTTCATTTATAGCCATGCTAAATTGATTTAGAAAATATTATTAAACCTACTGAACCGTCCTTTCTCTAATTATTACAGAGCGACCTCAACATTTATATTACTATATATACACACAGTGAAGCTGTTTCATTCTGCAACCCAAACTAAACCTTTTGAGCCCCTCTCTCTCATCTCTGTGCTGCTGCATGCCTAGAATGTTAAACTGCTAAAGAATACAGCCTATTTCTAAGGCTTCCTCCCTCTCCCCTTGTGTTTAAACTGGAAAATCACCATACACCCACCTTTGGTTGATGTCTAAGTGTGTGTTGAGCAGCTAAAGGGATAAAGTCCTAACAGCTTAAACATCCAGTGCTATTATGATATTTTTCTAGGTGCATATTTTTCTAGACTGTTGTCAATATGAGCCCCAAATAGAAGAATTATGACATTTTGATGCATAGATTAAGCTTATTTATTTACAATGTGTTTATTCTTGACATTCTGCCCTGTGGGCCATGCCTTAATTGTGCACACACACACACACACACACACACACACACACACACACACACACACACACACACACACACACACACACACACATATACATATGTATACATATGTATGTAAATGTACATATACATTCTAAGTATAAAACTTATTCAACTACATCAAGGTATGCAATATGTATTCGATCATGTACACAGAGCAGGCCCAAAAGGTTTGTGTCGGGGCCTTGAATCACCCTTCAGGATGATTATTCCATTCATTTATCACAAGGCTACTGAAGAAGATTTTTTTCATGGAATATTGGTTTTATAAATCATTAAAAAAAAATTTACTTAAAAAATCCTGTTAGATTTTATGGCTGGAACTGTGTCCTTTTCAGCGATAGCCCTGTAACCTACTTTGAACAGTTCCCTGCTAACTTACACCACCGTCGTTAATGTGCATTAGTTATGATTGCGACTTATAAATATCTAGAAAGTGCAGCAACACATGACAAAACAAACAGGAAGGGTTTTTCCGGAAGCTGTCTAATATCCAGTCTGAGATTTACTCTTGTCCAACGGCCTGTTGCTCTGTCAATTTCTACGTTTCTCTTTATTAGCTTACTCTGTCAATGTCCTTTTTCAGTTTCTTGGCCTCTGTTATGATGTCCATAAAGGCTGCTGAACCCAGTTCTGTTGCCTGCTCACCCGGCTCTGGTTCTGACAACACACCAGCAACGCTAACTGACTGCAACTGCAGTTGGCAAAAGTTAGCAGTACTTTCAACAAGCTGATGTTAATAATATACTGGACTGCTTTCTGTGGATTGATATGATTGAACAAACGTCGACCTCCAGAGTCTCAGTATTTAGTCCATATCAAAGGCCTGCCATACATAGCAACAGTCTGCTCTTCAGAAATCCACTTTAGCCAACCTTAGAATGTAGTGTACTTGACCAATCAGTTGTCTAGTCTTATCGACCAATTAAAGCACTTTAACACTACAGAAAGCCCATCACACACACATCACCACTGGTGGTCGAGGCTACACTACACTGTGCCACGTGCCATCATCAGGAATTAATTCACAAGGATAGGGTTCAAGGATACTTCGACATGTTGGCTGCCATGGTCGGGGATCAATCCACCAACCTTTCGATCAGCCAGCGGCCGCTTTACCATCTGAGCCACAGCCAACAACACAATATTCAAGTTGTGTAAGTTGTAGTATAAAGTCCCTGCAATGCTACAGTATGTCAATCGTGTTAGTCAGGAGTTACTCTGTAATGTACATGTGAATAGAGGGGATGTGATGATTATATCATCACTGTTCCAGTTGAGGTGTAAGACCTGTACAGAGGTTGGTAACTTGGTGTCAGATTACACTTCCTGTCAGATGATAGGCATATTGTATCCTCTTGTTTTAGTTGGAGCAGACTTTGTTGTGTTGATAATGGCAGATAAGGCACAGGTTGGCCCAGTAATTCAAAGGGATGGACGCTAATTCACGCTGAAAGTCACTAGCTGTGATTTGTTTCTCTTATCTATATGGATGGCCGTCTGCATGTTGTGCACTATAACTGGCGCTGCTGCCATCATTACTGCTGCTATGGAGACAGGAGGGCGGACAGGGTCTCATCCAAATCCATCAGCGAGTCTGAGTTATTCAGCCCTGCCCTGCTCTGGACAGGCTCATACGTAGAGTTCATACCAAGGGAGGGGCGTGAGGGCTACTAATTCATTCTACATCAGACGGCAGCTTTAGAAAATCGATGCTTCTTGGGCTTTTTTTCCTGCAGACTGAAGTGCATGGGGTGAGGAGAGGATGATGCATAGTGGAGAAGGAAAAGTGCATGTTTGTGTGTTAAAGGTGGATATCATCTTAATGTTAATGAAGATGAAGGGGTCATGGAGGCAGTGGCGGTAAGCAGGAGCCAAGTACAGATAGCCTCATCATCAGTGGCTATTGTACCATGTAGAGATAGAACACACGGTGATCACAGGGACGACATCATGTTGAGCTGCATGCTTCATAAAACAACCCAGTGCAGTCACACCTACATGAGTGAGATCATGCTGCGCCAAGCCTGAACTATGACCTTGGAGCCATATCAGCTTGTTGTGTAGCATAAAACTGCCACCATTCCAGATCTACTGGCCAGCTAATGATGAATTGTAAGCCTGTGACACTGAGACTAATTCACAAATGTTTTCTTATTTCTCTCTTGAATTTGTCCACAAAATACATCTCCAGAAAATAGGAGCAACCTATTTCTGAAATATGAGGTGAACACACCTGAAAGTGTGGGTGAAAATAGCTTTTCATCTTAAATTCGATGTGCATTCTTAGGTGTGTATCATTAAATGATAAACTAATCCTATATGAGGGAAGCTTTCTTCTGTCCTCTGTAAAACTAAACATCAGAATCAATGAGACCAAGTAAATGAAAACAAACAGACATAGTGTAATAAAAGTTGTTCAATAGCAACAACCATGCTCACATACCGACCGAGTCACCAGTGTAATATCAGCTCAAAAGTGCATGTGTGGAAGTTTAAAAGAAGTAGTTTGATTTGAAAGAAGAAACGATAAACATCTGTCAGCTGCCAGGGATAGAGGGGCCATGGGAGGGGACGGGCAGTTCCCAAACAACTGAAATGGATGAGTGCATTGGATCTGTAATTGGAGAGACTGGACTTTTGGCCCCGGAGTCTCAAGTGTGACAGGACAGTGAACTGTAAGCACAGAGGAACATCCCACTAAGGCCAAACATTCAGGCATCATTTCCAGTTTTTTGTAGAAATTCATATTCATTTTATGATTTGCTGTACAGTACCATTATATTTTTTTAACGGTTTGCACAATCTCATAAAAAGCAAATTACCATTTGATTTAGACAATAGATAATGTTTTTGTTAAACTTAAGGTGCATTTACACTTGTGGATTAGTTGGTTTGGTTTGGACAAAGGGTAAAAAAGGACACATTCTTGCATTTTGGCAAATATACACAAGCTGCTCTAAAGGTATGAAATACTATTGGGCTTGGAAGAAAAAACAAGATTTTCATTCAACAAAGTATTGATTGGCGATGCTAATGGTCCTCACATGTCCATGATAAAAGAACGATATTTAATTATGCAACAACTGTGATAAATCTCACGCTATATTCAGTCTCCCACTCTTTCTCTCTTGCTTGCTTCACTGCATTTTTGTAGCTTATCAGAAGAAATGAAACAACACATGAGCATACGTTGTGACCAGAGTTTACACTAGAGTTTTTATTTTGATGGCCAGAATGACCATTAATATTACCAGACATATATTTTAAATAGCCATATAAAAGTTTACGACACTGAGGGACAAAGCGGAGATATGTGACAACTTGGGAACAAGTGCGTCTGTAAGATAGAAGCATGGACATTTGACGATGGACGGGTTGTTGCGTTTTATGTGCTTGTGCTTCTTATCTGTCTCCTCTGCTCCGACAACGTGCCGCTATGTTGGAGTGTCAAGCACCAGGGTGGGTTTAGAGCTTGTACACCAGCTCAAAGAAACCATATTTACCAGGTAAATGCAGAAGGTTTCATTCTAACCAAACCAAACAGTTTAGGTGTAAAAGCACCCCAGAAGCTGAAAAATCTGCTGAAAAAAGGAGTACTCCTATTTCCCAAACCATACTTATGTATGATATAATACTCATTTTGAATATGTGCTCAGTAAAAACAGTGATTGCATTAAGTTGTGCCATCCATTCCACTGTTAACAGCGGATGTTCCTAAAACAGAGCATTTTTGTGTTGGCTGATATCTGAACTGTGGGGAAAACTTTCCACCACTACCTGTTCTCTCAGTCCTCTGTGTTATTAGTATCACATCGCTCACCTCGTCTGCCACAGCTCAGCAGTAGATTTATATCCTTGCTTTGGTGCTCAGGCCTTCTCAGGTGAGTGAAGGTATAGGCTATAGTCTTAGTAGTGGAGGCAGTAAGCAAGAGAAATAATGGACTGGAAATGGTTTTCTGCATCAGATCATGAGTGATGACACTTATTCACCGGAGAGACAGGCCTCTACAGTGGCTTTCATACTAATTGTTTTTGTGTTTTGGTTGAAATCTTAGAAAAGTTTTAGACTGAAACAACAAAGCCATTATTCTAAATTTTCAGAGTGATCTGAAGGAGTGTCTAATGGCTCATTTCCACTGCATGGTTCGGCTCACCTCACTTTTGGTACCAGTACTTTTCTTTTTACCATATCAATTTCCAATGCACATAGTTCCACCTCAGTGTCGGCGGGATTCTGAGCTGATCACCAGAGCAACGTCACATGAAACTGCCCTGAGATCATCTTCAACGTGACACCGATAAATCTGGTTATTGGCAACCAATCAGAGGAACATCTGCACTTTGCAGTGAGGGGTCTGCACGGTTAACTTGACCTTTTAGTATCGGCTAAGCACACTTGGAACCTCGCCCTTAGGTGGTACCAAAAAAAGGGTGTGTTGAGTAGAGTCAGGTGTACCACACAGTGAAAATAAGAGCATACTCCAACAAACATTCTGATGGAAAAGCTGCAGGAATCTATTTAAGTGCCTTTTGAGATGGTCAGTTGACTGGAGAGTTTCACATGTCGCTACAGTAATTAAACTTACTGCATGTTTGTACAAAGAAGCAAACAGACATGCCTACTTCTCACACATTCCCATGAGGGTTATGCTCTTTTCACTTCAACAGACTAACCAGATGGACAAGCAGTTATTTCCGCATGTCCTGAATCAGGCCAAATTTGGAAAGTATCATAGACAATGTCTGTTTGAACTTTAAAACCAACACCACAGTCAGTATGACCATCTGAGCAACTCATGCACTTTTGTTTCAAAGTGACTTTTCATATTTGCACAACACATTTCAGTACTCATCTCTAGTTTATGAGAAGTTCCTGTAATGCCTCTTGTGTATGCTCTCCCTTCTGTTTGTAATTGTGTAAACAAGGCATTTGTATCGACTTGTATTGAAAGAGCTGCAGAGAGGTGACGGTTGATTTGTATATGCTGCCAAGTTAGAGGGAAAAACAAATACTCAATCTGAAGTGTTATTAAACATGCTCATCCTTTTTTTAAATTCCAGTGCATAAAAATCAAAGGAGGTCATTTTCTAGCTAATTTGCATTAGAAATAGCATGCTTGCATATTGAGTCTTGAAACCCAGGGCCCTGTGAACCCTTAGGGCTTGCATATACACTGAATGTGTTACGTGTTAATGCATGAAACAAAGCCCTTCTCTTATGACCTTATCACCTCACTCCGATTTCTAAGCTTCGCTGAAGCCCACCAGAACAGTAATGTGTAATTATCTCAACAAGTCTCTTCTGCAGTCAGATGTTTTATTTAGTAGCAGAATAGCTGGGAGGTAATGCACATGTCGTAACTTGGAGGAACCAGTAATTGTATTGATATTGCACTGAAGACTGTGTACAGATGATTTTTCAGTTTTTGTCTTGTAGGAAACATGATTATTTTTTAATACTCCAATGCTGATATACCAAACAACAAACAACAACTAAAAGTCCCTACTATCTTCTGATTTGCTCCCAGGCGTGAGGGAATTTTGGGCCATTGATTTACCGCAGCCAGTTTCCATTTTATTACACAGACATCGCTGTGGGTGGGCACCTAGCTGAAGCAAATCTCAAAGGCCACTATCAATAGATGCTGTAGGTGGCTAACAAGCAGGAGGTTGCAGGGAAGAGAAGGCCAGCAGGTCTGCAGGGCAGGTGAGGCGTCAGAAGGGGCAAGAGCTCTCAAGATTCACAAACATCTGCACAAAAACTTTCATATAAATATGAGCCTATTGTGAAACCTCACAAATCAGCATTTGGTAGCAGACTGAACATGTTGGCCCACCTCAATTTGAAATGATAATCTGCAAAATTGTTCTCAAAATGATGTAATCTAAGATTAAAATAATCTCCCTTGGTAGTGTTGCCCCTCTTTGGCTTCTTCCGTGTCAGCTGTGTGGAAGCTGCAGACTCTGCAATACAGGCATGTCTTTGATTCTCTCAGATCAGACTGCCATCCATCAACACATGAACAGGGAAGAGAGAGGGTAATTTGTCGCTGATTAACTGTGATCAAAGTTAGCTTTAAAAAACACTCAATGATGATCTGACAGCAGGGGTGGACTGGCCATCTGGAGTGGTGGGATTTCCTCTGTAGGCTGCTTGACCTGTGGGGTTGACAGTGAATCTGGCAACACTGACACAAACAGAAAGCTGTCACAAAGTGTTTGATATTCCTGCGTCAGACTGGTGGGTGGGCTTCATATACTTCATCTCTCTTCTCTTACTACTTTACTCCTGATTTCACTTTTAATATTATTATCAAAATGACAACTGATGAGCAGTGTTGTGTAAGTTCACACTTCACAAGAGTTAGTTCAGCTCACACGGTTTATAATAAACTAGTTAACATTCGAAGTTGAGAATTTTTAAGTTGTAAGTAAACCCAAAAACTAGTTCATGTTTATTTCTCTTCTTTGGCTGATCTTCAGACTTTTTATTATCAGACCTCGAATGCACAAAATTTACATAAATGCATATGATTTTTTCGCATTAGAATCTATAGTCTACGGTAGTGGCGCAGCTCTAAACAAAAACGAAACATGTATGTGTGCTCATGAAAGCCTTCAATTTTACATTAATCAATTTTAAATGTATACTCATCTGTGTGTATTATATGCCAACCATGCATAATTTGACTGATAGTCCGTTACCATGGTGACTTGTAAAAGCAAAACACTGTTTCTGAATTGCCCTAGTCATGTCGGTGTTGTGTCAAAGACCGCTTCCCTGTATATGTGTGTCCCCTCACCTAAAGTGGATCCAAACCTTATCCCTAATTGTAACCACACAGGGAACATCATTTTAACAGCAGAGAAACATTATTCAAGAGGGCAAAAGCCTTTAATGCATCACCACTATACTGGATGCTATAAGTCCTCGAGTGCTGCCTTGAAGCACAATGCACAAGCGGCATTAACTGTCATGAGAGTTAATGATGCTCACGTTCATCAGTTATAAACTGATGTGTTCAGTTCACCGTTCACCAAACACATGAGCACGTTCAATGACCAAACCTAAATGGCTATTGATGAGCTATTCATCCTGTACATTATCAGAAATGGCACAAAATTATATTTATAAAGCATTTTAATAAGAATATGAAGAACAAGAGTATGAAAAGCAGCCACTGCTGTGCCACGGAACACAGTTGCTCTGTGTCTTTTTGTACCAAGGCAAGGAGAGGAGCGAGGAAAGATGGCATCTTTATAAACACTAGTTTTTTTCCAAAGTGGGCTCAACTCAGCTCATGAATCTCTCCACAATGTAATCTGCTATGTTGAAGGTGATGCCCTATGAATTTGGATGGATCTTGATTGGCTGTCATCATTATCAAATCACTGTGAAAGTGATTGTAATGCTATTGTTCACCACTGTCACCCTCCTTTCAGTTGCTGTGTGGACTCCTCCATCCACTTGAGTTAGAAAGATTTTTTAAACAATCTTGTGAAAGTTTTTATCCTCTATGTAGACAACCCTTAAGTTGAAACTTTGTCAGCAAGGGTAATCCAAGTATAACATGTTGTCTACAACATCTACATAGTAAAATCAACCACAGCAGGTGCAGTCATGCTGCATGCATTGAGCCACAGTACTGCTATGCACTCAGAATCACTCCGAGCTAAATACACAGGAAAGGTAGGTAGGTACACAGATGTGGCTTGCCTGCTCTGACACATGGCCGAGCTTCAACATCTACATTGTGCGAGTTGAAGGGAACGAGGACAGTGTTCTCTTGACAACCAGGAGGTTTAGCCTGTCCTTCCAAGGTTTTCAGTAAAAAACAACAGAAAAAAAACATTCAGTACAGCAACTTCAAATGACTCGCCTCTACCTGACATTGATCTACCCGACCTCCTCAGCAAGTTGATGGAATAATCACACAAGCCATTACATCACATTTCTGTTCTATGAAGTAAAATACATTGGTTTTTAATAAAAGTTATAGTTCTTTTTCTAACTAATCTGACATCAAGTCAAAAATGTATATGTATATATATATTTCCATTTATTATATCAAAAATTTAAAAAGGGAATATTAACAATGGATATTAAACATGAATGTATGAACTTGAAACAACATCCAGTTGTTACGCTCATTTTCTGGTGATGATAAAAATGACCTGGTTATTTTCAAAGGGGCACATTATATCATGTTGATTATATATCACATCATATTATAAATATATATATTAATGATTAGAACAACTTGGCACAACTTGCAGCTGCATCTTAAATGAATCTTCAGGTTCCCAGCATTCAGATGATATACACCTCTTGTGGCATCTACTGTTGACCTAGTATCTCCCCCTAAGATATTAACAAGGAGCTGTTTCATTTATCAAACATGCAGCCACCATACAGGCCATGTAGGGTTGGTTGTGTACTATAATTGGTGTGCATTTAATCAACATAACACGTCTAAAAATGACCACAACTGAGATACTGGTTTCTCATGGTTTTCCCCTTCTGTTCAACTGGTACAACAAATCAATGAATTCTCTCCAGAGGTTTCGGGCTGATGGGGGAATTTGCAGCGTCAGGACTTTATCCGCCCCAGATTTTCCTCAACCTCTGACCTCTGTCTCTTTGACACATGTTTACATAAGTAGAATGTGAGGGAGTACATTCAGCCAGAAATCTCCATCTGTCACCACACACCTCGCATGTTCACAGCCTTATTTACAGTCATCTCCCACAACCCTTGATTGATGGCAGCCATCTCATTAACGCTACAGCAGTCCAAGGCCTCCTAACATGTCCGATCAGCACGTCTTCCCTCACTCAGGCTGCTGCACTGCAATTAAACGTCCCCTGGAAACCAACTGTACTCTAGAGAAAGGGAACCATACCACAGCTGCTTCTTTGATATTGTTTCAGAAAGCAGGGGAGAAAATGTAAAGAAGCAAGTGGGGAATGGGGGAGAAAATGGAGAGAGGTTAGAACGAGGGGTGTCGCTGTGATGTGAATGATTTACTAGTGTAGCTGGACACTTAATAATTACTTAACACACACACACATAGATCACCTTTACAGTATTTCTGTCAGGCGACGGCGCGAGAATGGAAATGATACGTGATTGATACCAGGAAGCATAGGCACGGCCCAGGGGGAAAGCAGTGCAAGGTCTTACTTATAAAAACATCAATCAGAGAGCATGGTCTGTGAAGCCATGGGTTGTGAAACACCAGAGGTTCCCCACCCCCACTCTTCACACCGAGAACAAGACTTGCCTCAGAGGGAAGTAGGGTTCCTTTTGCTCGGTTAATGAAGACTCTGACGCTGTGCATGGCTGCTACATACAGAAAAAACATATCACAATGCTGTCATCATACCACCCAGAGCACGACCTTTACTTTGCTCTAGAGCTGCAAACAAACACGCAGCACGCCATGGAGTCAGCCACATACTGTACAGCCTCGGTATTAAAGTAAACATTAATGCTGCCTCGTATGTGGAATAATGAATATAAGTTATGATTGTTTTGTAGATTAGTCTTCGCCCTGTCCTAATGCTCTCTGTGACTGCACCAAAACATATTTTCTCTCAGTCGTAGGAGGGGAGACAGTTCATTAGGTCTTTTTCAAATGGGACTGGATTATAATAAAACCTGCAATGAACCACACAAGTACTATAATCACATTTTAGTCAGATTAAACATATAACATTTAAAAATCTGAGATGACCAGCTGTAAACTGGGTGGGTAAAAATCTTTGTGTAGAATTGGCTTCGTTAGAATAGCCGTACATATCTTTGGATGTTGGGTGTTTTCTGTGGTGAGCTGCATATTTTGTCCTTTGGCCTTATGCTCACAAAGCTATTTTGCACAAGTATGACTTTGGATCATTTCAATTTTCTCTTATTCGCCTTATCAAACCTATACCTGAAATATTATTAACTTAACTACTTTTTGAAGAATCACTTTGATTAGAAACCAATACAGCTGAGACAATATGAATTAAACTGAGCTGGTGAAATTGGCTTGTCATTTGAGAACTAACACGAGCGCTGCCTCAAGTCACGAAACCCTGTGTTTTGTGTTTCTCAATACAACTGTTTACCGGGCCACTATTCTGCTCATTATTTTTACCCTTAGAAAGGTCATTTGTCAAGCCTCTTTTAATTGGGTTATTTTTCATTGGACAAACACAGCCCTCTGGAGAGTATTTCATTTAAAATGTTGATAAGCACCTGATTGTTTCTGTGTCTGTCATCTGCATGATGTTATGTTATAACACGGGGGCAGTGGTAATCTAGGGGGTTTGGAAATAAGCTAATTAACATTTTTATGCTCTAATGTAGATGAAATTGACATGTTTCTCTCGCAAAATAAACTTGCGGTGGGGCCACATTATTGTCCATGTGTTTCTTTATAAGTATGAACTCTTAATAATGAGCGCGATTCAACAGCAGCGTTTTTGCCATCTGTGAAGACATTTGTGGAGTTCTTTTTAATTGTTTGTTTTCTCTTTTTCTGTTCTGGCCATTTCATTTGAGACTTCCTTGAAGGAAATGTAGAAACACTTCAGTTTCCCCCTGCTACCTATTTGCATTGCATTATGGTGCAGGTGCAGTGGCTAGGGAAGGGTCTGGAACCATGCTAATGAACAACCTTGTTTTAATTAACTTCAAGTTAAAATGGCGTGAAATTGAAAATGATTATTGCCAAAGTAAACATGCCTAATTAGGATATAAGGGGTGTAAGTAAATTATTTGATAACTATTGTTTATTTGGAGCTGTGCATCACCTGGTTTGAGTTAGGAATTAATCTCCACAGCACAGACTGAATGCACGATGGCAGACAATCTCATTTCCTATAAGTGGTAAAATTATCAGTACGGCTGTTCAGTAATTTAAAGCTCTTTTACACTTCAGCTTCCTAATACATATTTTGCTCCTAATGGTTGTAGAATGTTGTGGAAGAAGAGACCCCAGCAGGGAGGAGTGCCAGATTGGCCTATGCTCCATCTGCCCAAATAACTGACATTAAATGATCAATAGTATAAGTCAATTTCAAAGCATTATGTAGGAATTCTGTATTGTGCCCCTGTCAGTGTGTCTACAGTCACGTTCGATAAAAGAACCCATTCATTTTACAGTGTTTCTGTGTGTCCTTGGCTTTGATAATCATAACTAAAGACTAAATATTAAGAGCCTTTCTTAAAATGAAGTATCATTCTGAGCTCGTTGAAAAGTCTCACGGCCTTCGCTAAACAATTCTCTCATATTTCAATCAGTTCAGCTCAGCAGAACAGGATGAGAGGCTGGCACTGACAGGAAGGAATCTGCCATTGGGTGATGAATGAGCCTGTCAGATTAGGGACAATTTGATCATGTCTATTGACTCCAAGTTTAATTTCACTGATCGCATCATAAGCAGCGATGCATGTAAGGACATATGCTCACTCATTACATCTTGGACTGACATGTCCCTCCCATAGAATGGAAGTGTCTCCACATCCTCCAACTGTACAAAAAAGAAGCCATAAATCCCGAATACAGCCGCCGCCATCTTAAACTGGTGACGTCATTTGGAGCCAAAGTCAGCACAGTAGTGATCAGGTGGAGCTTCACTAGCAAGGTCCTGCCCATTCACCGCCTGACCAATCCCAAGTCAATCACAGGTGTTTTTATCACGTTACACCTCCTTTTTATAGCATCAAATAAATTAGTAAAACCAAACTTATCAGAAAAAAGAACACTAGATCATCATTTACCGACAGAAAACATCTTTGGGAAAAATGTATTAGCCGTGTACTTGGATTTTTTTAGTTTGATTCATCCAATCCGGTAACATAGAGTGGGCAGGATTTATGACAAGTACTGCAGCCAACCACTAGGGGGGGATTTAGATGTTTTGGCTTCACTTCTGGAGAGCTGTTGTCCCATCCAAGTTTATATACGGTCTATAATCCGTCCTTGCTTCTTCATGATTTCCAATTCAGTGGTGTTCATTTTAGCAGCTATTTTTAGATTTGAGGCTCATCCGGATTGGATTTATTTCTCCTGGTGAAGTCTGGTGATTTCAATATTGCATGTACTGGTCAGTGATTTTAATCCTGTCCAAAAAACAGCAACTGCAAAATCCATCCACGCACATGTTGTGCTTTTGCATGCTTAAAACCATGACTCATTCCCAGCTCGATTTAGAATAATGTAGTTGGAGCTTGTTTGTCGATTTGTTGAAAAATAAATGTCCATTGTCAGAGGAATTAATAGAACCTTGTGCATCGTATACCATTCTGGATTTAAACGTGCCTCAGGCCCTTTAGTTCAATATGTTTCAAATACTTCTGATAAAAACATATTATTGAAAAACAATCGAACTGATAATTGTCCTCTGAAAAAACTATACATATATCTTAGTCCATTTTTATGTGGTGTTTTTTTTTTTTTTTACTTTCAGGGAGCGATTGTAAGTCATTGTAAGAAACCTATTATAACACAGTAGCAGTTTAAATAATTAGCTGAAGACAATTACAATATAAATAGACATAATAGCCCATGAATTGCAAAAATAAGTAAAATTAAAGAGCAACAACACTTAAAAAGGGAAATAAAAAGAAAGAACAAGTGGCACCAGTAAATAGTGATCCCTAACAGCAGCACTTTTTTCAGCTTGGCAGTTAGTCACTTGGCAGAAGTGGGCACTTACTGCTACGGGACTTTTCACAGCTTAAAACTCCTCTGAGTAGCTATAGCTCACTGTAGTTGGCACACTTTATTATTCAAGCATTCTGAATTAGCTCTTCACCCACAGAACACACTCATCTGGACACTATACCATTTTAGTCTTTGTGATACGACATGATGATACTTTGAAGCAATGATGCAGTGAAATTGATCCGATTCTGTTAGTTATCTAAAAACTGAGGCTGTGCTGCTAAAATTCATTGAACTAATGATACATGAACCCAGCCTTAATTCACTGAAGAGCATTTTAAATCTTGACACTTCAACCAACAACAATTTGCCCAATTGTATCTGCACTGTAATTAAAGATAAGAGGATCAATGAAAAGCAATAGAACTGCACCGGCTCTTTGCAGCATTTTACCAAATTCCAGTGGTGCTGGCAGGTTAGCCTCAGGCCATTCTTGTTGGCTGACCATGTAAGAGATTGGTGCATACAGTCTTTTCTCCACCTTGGATCACATACAAATAACCAATTTGAAAAATATGCAACATTATGGAACATGCATACATACTTTTATTAATGTTTTAAACCTAAATATGCTTTCCGGGAGAACAGTGGCTCAGGGTTCAGACAGAGGGTGTTGTAATGTTGGACCTTGGGTTCTCTGCATGCTGTTCTCTTACCTTAACATGTTTACAGTCTCCATTTCCTTTGCATGGATGCTTAGGGCAGGTCGTAGAAGAACTTAAATTATCTTTTTTGGACACACTTTGCTGCTTTTTCTCTGTTTCACAATGTAAACTAAATGCCTTTGGGGCTTTCTCACTGTTGATCAGACATAGAAAAGCAAAGCTCTAGAGACTTGTAATCAGTGCTTGTCATATCTTGTTTATACCAGTTATATAAATTACACACAAATTAATCATAATTTATGAGTATACATGTTAGTTTCAGTCGTTGTTTGTATTTTTATCAAAGATCCATTTTTCATCAGTGCTGCTTTGATAACATTTCGGTTGAAAATATAGTACAGCTTCTATACAGAAACACTATCTATCCGGCTCATGAATTCAGAAGGTAATAAATCACTTAAAATGGATGGCAAGGGACCATTTAAACATCTTATAGAAGTGTATCTACTTTCGAAAATAACACCCATAAAGTTGAGGCAAAGTGGTGGCTTTTATAGGCTCTGCTAAGCCAGGCCTTTTCTGTGAAAATGTTGAGAACGCTGATCACTGTTTAGATAACCAAGTGGTTCTTATTGATTACATTAAATCCTTATCAGCACTAACAAGCGTGATTGGAGCACCCCTGCCCATCAACAAAAAGAGGGCAAAAAGAAGGCATAAAAGAATTAAAGCTTTTTTGAATACAAAGTGGGCGGCAGGGTGGTGCAGTGGTCAGCATTGTCGCCTCACAGCGAGAGGTTTCGAACCTTTAGCTGTGAATATGAGCTGTCACTGTGTGTCAGCCCTGTCAGGGTTCACCCTGCCTCTCGTCTAATGTCAGCTGGGATTGGATCCAGACTAACCCTTAATTAGGATAAGCGGTTACGGATAATGAATGAATGACTCTACAAAGTAACTTTCGTTTTTGCTGACCACCAATGGTTTTCATTACTGTACAGTGTGATCTCAGGTGCAACAGAGCAAACTTCTACCCAAAGTGACACTGGGAGTGAGGTGCAGACTTTTTTCCTTTAGGGGGAGATAGCAGGTCAACAGTTGATGATCTCACATTTTTCTAGGCAGAGGCTTTATTACATTATGATGGATGTACTTCCATTCTCATGCTCAGTTTAGTCTCATAAGTTGTTCCAGCAATTGTTCCAGATTGGGAACAAAATGAAACCATTTTTGATAATTCAAGAATTGATAAAATACTAAAACTTCTCTCAAAAATACCACATTAAATGGGCTGCACATTTTTTTGCTCAAAACTCAATGGAATTAGTATAAAGCAGGCATATCTGTAAAGGGGGTACGCATATAATCCATTTTCATTCAGATATCTTCATTCAGAGGTCAAGGGACCCCTTTGAAAATGACCATGCCAGCCAAAATTGAACCAAAATCACCAGAATTTTGCCATTTATTTAGCTACCTTCCCATCAAGCTAGTAAGACATGGTCCTATTGAATGACTTACGTAGTTTAGTTTCATATAAAACCAATATCTTCAAGGTAGCATTAGAACAGAGTCTGGTACAGCCTATGAAGGACGATGCAATGTGAGATTGCCAGCAGTCCTGCAGGTCTCATAGGTTAAATCAGAAGACGTCAGTGAAGTGGTAGATTTCACCTTTGTTGTTGCTGTGGTTCGCACTCATTTCTTAGTATGTCCCATTATGGATGTTTATTACTCAACTGCATTGCAAAGGCGTCTTTGGAATATTTGCCAGGCTTGGTTTGCTCCTGTGTCATTGAAAATCAATTCCCAATGCATAATGTTTGAAAGTATAATAAAGCTTTTCTTAAAAATGTAAATAATAAAATAATGACAAACTTCTCAGGGACTAACTAAAGTGGTCTAGCTCCCCAGCTTAAAATGGCGTAATATAATTGTGTTGAAACAATTTTGATCTGTATTTAGAAGGAGCTGTTTGTCAGAAGGAAGGCCAAATACATATTTTTTTCCCTCAGCACTCATGTATTTTAGTGCAATATCCTTGCATCAGCATGCATTAGTACAGCCTTAAACCATGACCATGTGAATAGCACAAAAATAGGCTGTAAAATAGACAGCACTTAGAAGACAACAGAAGGAAAAGATGTTGATAGATAAAAAGCTGGATTAGACTCCTATTTGTTGGAGTGATTTTACCAGCAAATTACTGAGCAGAATTTTTTTATGTTGACCTGACAGCTTGCCTTCAAGTAAAAGAAAAACTTAAAAGTAAAAGAAACATATTTTGCAGTTCCTTAGATGCGTTTTGTCAACACAAGATGCATGTCCTTTCTCTGTCCATTCCAGTTAGTGACGTCCTTTGCTAACAGGAGGTTGTTGTTGACTGTTCATACACTCTTCAGAATTCTTGTGCATCTGGCCTTCACAAAATAAGCACATTACAATCCCCAGCTGCTGGGAAATGCAACAATCACAGCCAAGGCAATGGAAACATGCCATTGGGAGCAGCCCAAAGAAAAACATATACTGTGCTCTGAAATTCAGAATAGCTGTGTATGATTTCAGAAAATACAGCTCAGGGACAGTCACATTTTATTAGCATCATGCAGAGCAGTTGTGTCTGTTGAGAGTGGCTGTCTGTCGCAGTATAATATGATGAAATACTCTGAAGTTTTTTTTATCTGTTTATTTGGCTTTTGTCACAGTTGCAAACAGTACACACAGTAAAAATGAACATAGAGCATTGTGGTAAAAGGAAAACCACTAAACTACATCTTCTTCCACACTTTACATAGCTCCTCCCAACTCAGCCGACTCCAAACCCTCCAAACAACACAACTTAATGCCTCAAGCCTCCATCAAAAGGTCAGTTGAGCTCTCTTTAGCCTGGCTAGGTGATATACAGAAAATAAATTAATCCTTGATATCTGGACAAAATGCTGCATTCATAATTTTCTGGGAGCTAATTAAAAGTGAATTTTATTCTCTAATAAAAACCAGTGGGCATAGTTTTAATATATAATTATTTAATCCTGTTGAGTCTAAAAAGATTTATTATTCACAAAGTCGCGCCTTGTTATCCTGAGTTGCAGTGATAGAAAAGACTGTAAAAGTCTTCAGTAAAGGTGTACTATGCAGGATTTTCCCTAAAAAGCAATTATTAGACTAATAATCCCTCTCAATCATCACTTATGAGCCACTGGAAGTGTGTGGCTGAGTCTGTACTTGTATCCCTCTCTCTTTACAGATATAGTGCACATAGTGCCGAAAAAACACAAATATATTGTCTTATACGCCAAGCAGGCAAAGCTTGTTCCAAAACGAGTGTTTAAAATAAATAAAATGACGAAATTATCCAGAATATGTCAGAGAATGCATTCTTAATACACATACTGCACTTTTACAGCCTTATTCAATTGAACTCTTTGTATTGATATCTTGCCAGATAATATGATAGTTTATTCTCATACAATACAGTCATGTACACCATACATATCTACAACCCAAAATATATATAATATAAATATGTAAGTGTTTAAGTATAAATACACGGTGTCCATAAAGTCTCCTTTACAACTTAAAACATTTATTACAAAAGCAAATGAACAGACAAATATGTGGAAATTATTCCAAAATGAGGAGTAGATGTTGAAGTTTTTTGCCTCATTTAATACACCTCTACATGTAGATATGGTGCTCGATTTCTTGCCATGTTCCCTGTAGCATAACCTCATCAATGGTCACGATGGCATCAGTGATATTTTGCTTTAGGTCAATGATGTCCCGTATCTCTTTTTCGATACACAGTATCTTTAATATAACCGCACAGAAAGAAGTCCAGTGGAGTGATTTCTGGTGAATGAGGTGTCCAGGGAACCAGGCCATCCCTTCCAATCCACCGGTCCATTTTTATGGGAGTTCATTTACCACTAACTTATTCTTCAACAGGGTACCTGAAATACACAAATACAATGGATTAAAAACTCTGATAACCACTGACTACATACAACAAATCTGATTAAGATATCTCATCAAGTGCCTCAATTGTAATATATTTTTTTTAATTGTAAAGACTTTTTGCACACTTTGTATTAGTATTTATATTATTATATTTAGCATAAATCAAGCATAAATTTAAAAATGTGAAGAAGTCAGAGAACTCTGACCTCAGTCCGTGTCCTCATTCAGACCTGAATGTCTAACTGGTAGCTGCCACCAATTGCACAATACCAGACCTCTATGGCCCGTTTTGCATATCATTCATTGAAGCACTGATCATAGAGCTTGTCAAAGATCTTACTGCCCATACAAACATCCATATACATATATAAATATACCAAGAATTCCACAGAATTTTGCAACACACCTCTTTTTCCTCCCTGAAATATCTACACATATATGCAAGCACTTCTAAATACAAAGTACACACACACTTACATAGCATTTACATAAAATTCCCCCATTGGTCTGTCTGTCTGTCTGTCTGTCTGTTTGCTGATTTGCATATCAGCATACATGTATGGCCACACAATAACCCTCCTCCTACTTGTTAACTATCAGAAATTAATGTGAACAACAACTGGGTAAATAAATAAACATACCAAGAAAGGGTGCACTTATTAAGTGTAGTTTCTGGGGCAGCCCAATTGATATTCATCTTTTGAGGGCACAACATTTTCAGTTCCGTCATCTCCTTCTTTTATCCTTAAAATGCATGAACTCACCTTCTGCCTAAATATTATTTTGTGCTAGCCTGTTTTTTAATCGGCTTCTTTTTTTTAAGAATAAACATAAAAAACATTTTCGCATCCACTCAGTACTTGCCCTATAATGGGTGAAACATTCTCTCGGCAATTAAGCACTGAGTGATGGGCTTACATATGAGACTGCGGGGCTTCAGGAGGTTAACCTGGGAGAAGTCAGTTCATTTTTCTCACTGCAACGCTGTTTGATAATCAGCGGATGTTTTCAGAGCTCAACTCCACGAAGGGCAGATCTCTGTGGAGAATGCTCCAATTTAAATGGAAGAACAAAGTACTGGCAAAAAGAAGGGAGAGAAGCTACTCAAGTGCAGTAAAATGTGACAGAGGGAGATTTCTAAATTTTTGTTTATTTTCAGTGTCATGAAAGGCACTTTTTAAACTCTAGAATTTCAATCATTTTAATAAGTGAGCTTCAAATGAAATGGCACAGTAGCTTTCAAGTATGTGAAATCTCCTACGGGGTGCTCTATTTACTGAGGCTACCTGACATACAGTATAATAGGGCATTCTTAAATAGCAAATGGTAAACATTAAATCACTTCTAGTGGCATGTGTATAGAGCTAAAGTCAGTATTACAGAGTCATGTCTTACAATAAGGATAGCATTAGACAAATTAAATAAATTATAGTTTACCTGATTGGCCATTTCTCAAATTATTCCTCGACTCTCCAAAGGTGTACCTAGTTGGCAGGCCTGCTGGACTCCCCTGTTGCTCCAAGAATAATAAGATGATAATCTTATGATAATGAGACAATGTTGGCCACAGAAGAAGGAAGCATACAAACCTTTTTCTTGATGTGGAATGAATGCCAAGCCATTGTCTCATTTTAGTAGAAATATGACAATATACTGATCGTACAGATCTCATGGTTTTAGAAGTTTCTGTTGTTGCTTTAATAATGTACCTTGATCTGAACACAAAGAAAGCCTACAGAGTATAGACATTCTTAAAAAATAAAGATCTTTCTGTAAACTTCAAAACATGTGGTGATGATATTGTATGTTCCTCACATTTTACATCAGCAGACGCAATCTGTTAGTTGTTACAGTCCATTGCAACATCAACTGATCAAAACGTGTAATATTCCCACCTGATTTGATAGAATAATTTCCTAGTCTGTAGTGCAAAATAAGACATAAGGCACTTTAACTGGTCTAAACATTATGATAATGACTGATTGTTTGGCTGTGTGCTTGCCATAGTCAGCATTTAGTTTGCGTTATATAGTTGAGTAAAATAGCCTGTAGGGTGACATGATAAAAAGGAGACAGTGGGTTTTCTAACTGAAAGTTGCAAGATCAATTGTCTTCTTTCGTTATGCCTCATAAAGGCCCTAGTCATTGCAGTGTGTTCTGCACTGTTGGCACTAGTCAGAGCCTTATCTGTGGCTTTTTGGCCAATTGAGCTTGAGAGAAATCACTCTGATTGGCTCTTCAGCTTAAGAGAATCAGTGCACCAGAAGAGAAATGGTAGTGGGGAAAGCAAGAACATGACTAAAGTCAAGAGGGCACACACAGAAGGCTGGTCTCATTTTTCATCTTCATCTTATCTGCTCGTTTCAATACAGGAATATTTCACAAGAACATGACCATCTGGAATGCATGAACTGAAGACGCTGCTTTGTTTCATGTATGCATCATAATAACGGTTTATATATCTGCAGTCATTGGTCAAAGTTATGAGACCAAACCGCTAAACGTCCTCTTTTCTATCTATATAACGTTATATATAACTTTATTGACACGTTGCCGTGGATACGCTCTGCTTCTCTCCTGGTGACGGCTCGCCTTGTCAGTGACCTGTCAATCAAAGCTAGAAACGCCCCAAATCATACGATTCTTTATCTTCTATTTTCTTCTAAATGGGGCCATTATTAGAACTATTGACATCAAATTGTCTTGAAGAAGATTTTTTACTAGCGATTGAGACCATAATGTTGTCCCTGAAAATTTTTTCTGAGGTAATAAATCAAGTGAGAAGTTTTCAAATTTAGCACTGAAATGAATGGGCAGATTTCTTTTGCAGCCAAACTTAGCACCCCCTACTGGAATTTTCAGTGAATTGCAGGCTTTATGCACTTCCTGGTGGCTTCCATGCTCAGGCACGGAGATTGCCGCCTGGTTCAAGTACAACATTTTGGCCCAGACATAGGCATGGCGAGCAACCCAACAGTCAGCCTTGATCCCTGCTGGTTCTTTATTGGTTTGGTGTGTCTTAGCTTTAACATGAATACTACTGCTTTCCCTGACCAAAAATACAGAATCCATTTCCCTGATGTGTTTTGTGGCCTCGATTAATAAGAGCATGATGAAGTTCAGACATTTGCTTCTTTAAAGAGGCCATACCTGCATTATTTATAACATTTTAGTTTTATTTAAATTGGAGCTGCTATTTCTTTTTAATTCAAGCAATTCTAGCTATTCCATTTTCACTTAAATCTAAAACCCTTAAATGTTTATACTGAGGAATAAATAAATCCCTGTGGCATGAATAATTTTGTATTAAAATGTTAACATAGGTTAACAGTGAATCATGTATCTTATTCTGAACCATGCCACACCGTTTGCATGCATATCACAGAAACACAATATGTCATGCAAAGCTGCATAACATGGAGTTTCTGTTTATCACAGCAAAACAAATGTGCTACGGTATGTCAGGATAACAATACAATGATTGGGCCTATGACAATTATCAATTATACCATGATACAAAGACCATAAAAACAGGAAAATAATAACATCCTTTATGTCTGGTCTGCTTTAAATCATTTCCTTCTCTAACACTTTGTATTGCCTCCAAAAATGATCACCATCATTACAGTAGCATTGTTCTCATAGTGGGTGTCCTCAATATCACACAGCTTGTCTTCCTCAATTTTCTTTACATTATAAAGTAAAATGTAAACACATACCACCACCACCAGCACCACCAGCACCAAACCGATTAGCACCATACAATAGCAGCTGCTGATGTGTTCAAATCAATGACTCCAGAAACACAGTGAGGAAACAAATCAATTATTGTTTAAACACAGGGCTCTGAAGTCCAGGAATCGATAGATGAGATGTATTACATTGCAGACACTCTTTAGAGCTCTGAGACTCATTTTTATTTATTTTTTCCCTTTGGACAGCAAAATATCACATGGAGCTCTTTGTCATCTGTAACCCAGGTAGAACACTGCGGACATTATGTTGTTATTGCCTTTAGCCAATGGAACGTGACCATCACAAAATCGTACTTAGTAAAGAGAGACAGTGTGTTGTGATATCATCATAGTAGCACGACATGCCCCTGATGAATTGGTACATTTGATTTCTTCTGTTTATGTGTTAAATCTTGTTTTCATTCTACTAAGAGCTCAAAGAAACATATCTCATAAAGGAGGCGTGATTTTTATTGTTGCAAAATTCACAGTATTGTGCCATTTTTAATTCTGTCATTGATCAGTAATATCTGTCATAATGTGTCCAAATTGTCTATAAGTTGTCCTCATGTCTGTTATTCCATTTATGCTCTGCTGTTTTATCTCTCTCAGCAAACCTCAAGTCATTACTGTTGTTGCTTAGCATAACATACACTGTTTATGCTTAAGTAAGTGAAGTTGGCTCCTGATATTCCAATACTTTCAGACTTTTAGGACTGTTTCACCCTGATTACATTTAAAAATATTCTTTTTTCTTATGATCATTTGCATTTAAGCAGTTTCAGGGCAAAGTCTCTCACAGTTGTTAGTCACTTGTAAATGTCATGTTGTTGTGTGTTTTCTACACATTAATATGTTTTAGAGGCACAATTACTGGAAACATCCACATCACAGGTCCCATGTTGATCTCAGATGCAACCCGGACTGAATGCACCAGGTAAAAGTGTATTTAATAGTCAGGACAGATTTTGACAGGAAACATTTATTGTGGTAGTCTTGATGTCTAGTGACCTCATTTAGGATCCTAGTGGCCTGAAGGGTAGAAGCTGTGTATCTGGTACAACGCCTGATGTAAATATCCCTATGGCCGGGTGGATCGCTGCCTATTGTCCTGTTTGGTGCTGTTTCTGTACAAGGCAGTAACATCCTCCCCATCAGGATACTCTCAATGCTGCAAGAGCAGAATTCCTCAGTATTTGAGAGGATTCATGGAATTGTTGGTGTGCAGTGCCGTGGTGAGGCCCTCAGGGGTGTGGACACCATGGCACTTGAGGCTCTCCACCAGGGTCTTGTTGATATTAAGGATGACAGAGTTCCTTCCCAGCTTCTTCCCAAAGTCCACTATCATCTCTTTAGTCATGATGACATTCAGGAGCAGGTTGTTGTCCTGACACCAGTGAATCAGGCCCACTTCTTCTTCCAAGTAGGCCTTTTCATTGTTATTTGTGATCAGGCCCTGTACAGTTGTGTTGTCAGCAAACTTAATGATGATGTTGGAGTTGAAAGAGGCTCCATAGTCATGTGTTGCTACAGGAAGTAATTTACTATGAGAATTTGACAACAACAGTCTAAAACCTTTGAAAAAGAACCATACAATTAAATAATTGTATCCCAAGTTACGATCGTGGAGTGTATCTGGAACTGGCTGAAGTTTCTGGTGCACAGGTTCTCTGAGTGTCATAGAGCCATAGAAGATCCAGGTAATTTCATACACTGAAGTCGAATTTTTCATTTAGTTCTCTTGTACACCTGTCCATTAACATCTGCCATTCCATTCAGCCATTTTGTTGCTTGTTTTTTTATCTTTTATTTTTGATTTATTTTTTTTATCCCACGATTTTGTAACCCATTTTTATTTATCACCCAGTTTTTCCTATCATGATCCTGTGACCAGAGCTCTATAGCGACCAGGATCAATGCATGTTTTTGTGAGAGGTCCCTGTAAGGGGATCCACGGGGGACATGCAAACTCCACACAGAAAGGCCCTTTTGCCGACACCGACCAGCCCTACGGACACCGGAGACATGGAGATGGGGACACACCTCCAACGCCCACAGCACAATCGAACCCAGGACCTTCTAGCTGTGAGGCGAGATCGCTACCAACTGCGCCACCGTGCCCCCTTTATTTTGTTGCTTGTTGGCTGCCGATGGCCTCAAAGCAAGCGTAAAAGTTGTTTAGCTCATCATTTAGAGATGCATAAGCACTTGACAAGGAGCGGGGGTGGGCTTGTAATCTGTTATAGTTCTGAGACCGTACCACATGCTTCTGGGATTTCCCTCCTGGAATTGTAGTTCCAACATACTGACAAATGAGATTAAAAGATTGAATCTGTTTTTATTTCTTTGAGGATTTTTTTTGTTGCTTTTCCATATATGTTGCTGTGCTGTAATGCGCACACAGTTGAATGGAAAATGCCATGAATGGCAGAGAGGTAAAGCACATTGTGTATCCACCTCTCATGCCACTATAGTCAGCTGAGAGCAGTGACAGAAGGTTTCATGACAACAAAGAGTTACAGCAACCACTCTTTCTTACCTCCATAAAGCTTCATTCAGCAAGATTTTATCTGAGATGTGTCATAATCTGCAATACTTTGGGAGAGTGAAAAATATAGAAACCAGTATTGGTGGAATGCAAAACAACGATTTTTTAGTGTTGTGAGGCCTGTGGTTTTTCATTTCACTTGTTAAAATTTAACTATGCTGTTTTTTAGTGCTCTGTATCAGACAGAATTCAAAACAAACTCACAGCACTAAAATGTTTTGGTTTGTCAGACTAAAACAATGATCTGAGGGCATCAAACGGAAGAATCGTGGATTTATGTTGTGATTCACTTGGATTAGCAGTACAAATAACCTCCAAGGAAATATTTCTTCTTAAAAAAAACAAAGATATATATAGACCCCAAATTCCCACATTCTGGATTTCTGAATTCTATCTTTGAAATATGAAGTGATGACATGATGAACTGCTTTTTTTTTTTTTTTGCAGTCATTACCCCTCTGTCATGCTGTCACTCAAATAAATTGCGGCAGAATTATCCATGATTGCATTTGAAATGCAAAACAAGGAAAGCATTTTAAGGCAGGAGGGCTGTCGAGTTGCCAGCAGTTTGCACAGTAATGCCAACTTCATCACAAAGGTCTTATTAGATATTCCTAAATGTACATCTGTATTAAAATGACAGCACACAACAGGGAGTCATCTCCTGTACCCGACTCTTCCTATTAGGACGCATCCAGTAATCTCATTAATTACTTCTCTAAATCACAAGGTGTATGCAGGGGGTCCAGGGTTCATTTTTGATGAATTACACGACATGAAGGAAGACACTCTGGTGATTTCTGCCTTCGGTTCAAGTTTATTTCTTGCTGTGGTGTTCTCGACTTCAGCCAGGATGCTCATGGTGTTATTTATCAGAAGTCTGCTACCTGTGATGTTTAGTTCCAAGCAGAACAGCAGGTGATGCAGTTGACACCCTGGAAACTCAGTTGAATCATGCAATGGAGCAGCTGCCCTTCAGCAATTATGGTTATGAAGCCATAAATCAGAGCTTAATAGGAGAGAGAGAGCAGAGTGAAGCTAAAAGACATGTGCTACCTCAGTGGAATTGTCTCCTCATGTATATTGCCAGTTCATTTATTAAAAAGAATTCCTTAAACCTATTTCTTCAAAGTGCATTTTCATTTGACCAGTATTTTTACACAGCTTTTAGGTCTTTGACTCTAGACCTACGTACATATTAGAACAACCCGGAAATATGGGTAATTCTAATGGTTTAACTGGCATACATTCACAGTGCAAAGCATGATATTCTGGGTAAGTGTATTTATAGTGCTTGAAGGCTTGTTTCCAGTGGATGAAAACTCACTACATGATTTTTATACTAAACTTAAACATTCATTTTTTTTTTTTTTTTTACGTTTTCGGCATTTCGGTAGTAGTCTTCATCACGGTCGCAGCACACTTTAATTGAGCAATGCAGTGATATGATTACAGTAATGATTTACTCTTTTTATAGCCTCAGCACTATATGGCTCTACTGCATGTGCTGTCTTAAAGGGGGCATTAAATGCCTTTTTTTTGTACATCACGGTCTATAGCATTAAGGAACACAAATTAACTGTTAAAATACTGTATCTGTGGTCTCAAATGGATCATGAGACAGTGAATCCCTGGTCACAGAGATATAAGACCACATTGAAAGAGACATATGTCTCTTTGTACTCGTTTTGTCACTTTGTCATCTTTTAGTGGTTGATAAATGGCTCTTTGTACCTCTGCTGGTCTTTGTGGTCATATTTTGACTAGTCATTTTTGCCTATTTGTGGACAATTTGTGTTTGAATGGGTATTTTGTGAACATTTTGTGTTTGAATGGGTATTTTGTGAACATTTTGTGTTTGAATGGGTATTTTGTGAACATTTTGCATTTGTCATTTTGAACCTTTTTAGTGAATGGACATGGAGTGAATGGAAATGGATGGACCTGCACTTATATAGCGCTTTTCAAGTTACTTTGCGACCACTCAAAGCGCTTTACACTAGAGACTGCACTCATTCACCCATTCACACACACATTCATACTGGTGGCAGAGGCTATCCTAAACGGTGCCACCTGCCACCATTGGGAATTCATTCACACACCGATGATCGCAGCATCAGGAGTTGACCTGGGGTTCAATTTGGGGTTCAGTATTTTACCCAAGGATACTTTGACATTTAGGCTGCCATGATCAGGGATCGAAGCATCGACCACTCTACCTAACCTACCTATCTAACTGAGCCACAGCTGTGCCAGCAGTGGTTTAGTTTTAAAAAAAAAATGTTAGGTCTCTTCCTTCAACTCCACTTTTTTCACTTTTAGTACCAGGTGCATTTCTAGATTTAGCTTTCCACCACAGATAGTGACAACCAAATGGAAGAACATTGCACTTCGTCAATTGACCCAAATGTTGGACTTCCATTTTTTAAAACCTTGGTGAATGAAGTGACTGTCTCGCAGAACGAGGTGGGAGGAGACGGTAGTGACGTGAAACAGAGCAGCACTAGTGCCACACAGTAGCAGAGTGCTAATCGGGTACACAGTTAGCTCTGTTGCAGTACAGTATGTATGTGCTGCAGCAACATGTGTTCGGTTAGCTACCTCTGTTTGTTTACAACAAGCACCGGACACTCACACAGTTAGTGTGCACAGTTGGCATGCCCGTTTGTTTACAAGAAGCGGCAGCTGTTGTGCATAGTTAGCGACGGCAGCCGCAGTTGTTGTGCAGCTGAAGAGTGATTCGATGACTGTCGGACCAAGTGGGAGGTGTGAGTTAGATGTCACGCGACGTCAAATATTCTGCCTTGCCGGGATGGCCTGTTCATAGTGGTCCCGCTTCCAACAATCCCACCAATTTTCTGCCTCTGTGACTACCTCTGGAGGCGGAAAATTGGTGGGATCACTTAATCCCGGCATCCCACTTCTGGCACGTTCAAAGTGGAGGCGAGACGTTACAGAGCCTTAAATGTCCCGGTAGTTCATTCTTAATCTACTTTTATTAATAATAGTAATAAAACTTATCATAATAGTAATGTAATTGTTGCTTGGGTTAGGGTTGTAATGAATCACATCTACAGAACTTGTCATGGTGTGGATGCAAGGTTGGTGGAGGTCTGAGGAGTGGATGTTGGAGCTCCTAGTGCTCTGAGGCACCCGGACGGCTGTGGAAAGAAACCCTGTGAGTGGAGGTAGGGATAAACAAAGGTTAATCCTCTCAGACAGGCAGAGGAGAACAGCTCCGGTGTGACAGGTCTCCTGTTCATTCACCAATGCCTCTGCTACCTGGAGGCAAAATCCTCCCTGTCTCTCCATAAAGGCTATATTCTTAAACACGGATAGACACTTGCTGTGCTTGAGTGAATGGAAATGCAGTGTGGGATTTTGCCCTAGAATTCAGACATTTTGTTCATCTGTCATTTTGCCCACCTTAAGGACTTGTTGCAAAAATCCCTTACAATATAAAGCACATTCAAATTAAGACATACTTAATTAATTCATAGAACCTTTAGTATAACAGGAAGAATATTTCTGAAATAAGAATTGTGTTACAATTAAGATATGTAAGATGCTACAAGTTTTAAACTAAAAGTATGTTGTTGTTTCTTTGTTGTAATACTGATTTGTGAATTCCCTGTTATACCCAGTAGTAAAATTCACTTATAATATAGTTCATCCCTTGTCTGCAATCATCCTTCTTCCTTTGAACAAGTTAAACTTGGTGGCTGCACCACAAGTGTCTATTCACTTGTCTGTATAACACACAAGGTGCTGATTTTTTTCGTTGATCTTTTTATAATTGTCCCTATATCACCATGTACACCTGGTATTGACATGTGATCTGATATTGATACCTGATACCTGGACCTTGCATTTCAACATGTTGTTAATAATGATTTGTGTTATCAGTGTCAGAATACTGGGCGAATGTCTTTCCTTCTGCTAAAGAACACCTGGTCTGTAAACTTCAGAATCTCAGAAGTTATGTGACTTTTCAACTTGTCAGGAGGATTGTTTTATAAGGAATATGGCCAAACTGTACAGATTGCATTTACACCTGCCTGCATTTTCAGAATTGGACCGTAAATCATCAAACAGCTTGGTCTTGGTTTCTTTAATTTTCTGTTTTCAGTCAATACACAAGATTATACAGTTGGCTTATCAAGAGTGTAGGTTTGATTGCAGAAGTGGGAAACACAATAAAGTTAAAGGTTCTTTAACAACAACAACAACATCCATAGGCTATATACAATAGAATATAAAATACATTATATACATTTAATCATGCTTTTCATTTGTATTAGTATACCAAACATACATTGTTGAATTATAACACACTTACCCAATTATTAATGATTAATTTCTGTGATAGAGATGATACTTCTTGATATTTAAATATAAAAAATATGATTTATTATCATGTTGTAAAAAAATTCAAACTACCTTTTCCTGTAAATTATCTGTAAATATAAACTGCTAAATTAATATTCACCAAAAAATGCAGAGAAGCTAAAGGTTTTTTCCCCCTGCAATTTTTCTAATGGACAGCAGGGGGCGACTCCTCTGGTTGTAGAAAGAAGTAGATTATATATTTGGAAGTCTATGAGAAAAAGTACTTTTCACTTGATTTATTACCTCAGTAAACATTATCATAATTAATTTTTGATCTTGATTGCTAGTTTCAAGTCTTCTTCAATACAGCATGATGTTTATTTTGTAAATTATGCCTAAATTATGTCCCATTTAGAGTGAAGCAGGGGATGCTTTAGGGCGGGGCTCCCTGTTTCCCCCCTATACATGCAGGTTTAGGTGTCCTCGGCTAGATCTATGTGTCTCTCCTCCCCAGCTCCAGCCTCTGGTAAAGAAGTGACTGAGTCCCCTTCTTTATACAGTCTACACAGACCCAACAACAACATCAAACTGAAACTGAGAGGGACAAAGATAGGATTTTGAAAAGTGTAAATAAAGCCCTTAGTGATTTATTTCCTACATTACACCCACAGAACTGCGGCCAGCCCATTTAGTGCCTTGATGACTCACCCCCAGCTGAACACCTACTGTGCTCTAAAATCTAATCTTGTCCATCAGTCTCCTAATAGACCTTTCTCTGTGGACATTTCAACATTCATTAGGTCTCACCTGTGCTTTTCCTATTATGCCAAGTGTAAATGTCTGTCAAGAGAAAGACCTAAACCAGGGCTTGTTGATAATCCTTCACTTTCCTTGGCTGCCAGTAAGGATTTTAAGTAATGATGATTATCTAAATATATCCCTGTGACAAATTGATTAAGGACATCCGAGAAAATGTTGGCCAACCTTTTCATCAAAATGTAAAGAAGCTATAAGCTTAAACTTCTGATAGGAGTGTCTCCGGCCTTTGGGGAAATAGGAATGCTCTGCTCCCTCACCTCTCCAGGGTGGCAGGGGCAGGTCAAGGGCTCTGATTGTCAGTGTTTATTAATGGGCCCTGCAGAGGAGAGTGACAGCAGGGTGATCTCTGTGATGATGATGTCTTATTGCTTTCCATGAGCGCCTCAGGTACATACATATTTATGATGCGCTGCCACCTTGACGCCAGCTAGAAATATCTGTTTAACACCCGGCCCAGTCGAATGCTTACCAAAGCAGAGCCGGAACAAAACGACCCTTTAGCACTAATAGAGCTCGTGCCACATTAACCTTAACAAACCACAGGATGACTTTCCACCGTCATTTACATTCAAAAGGTGGCACGAAAAAACGGCTTGTTGTGTGCAGTTTGAACAGGAGAATGAAAACAGCATCATGTTACACAGGAGAAGCCAGCGTGACAGTGTCAACCGCACTATAAATCTCCACAGTACCGATGTCAGCATTTCATGTTAATCAGATGGCTTTTTGACCACCAATTGAATTAATTTGAACTAATTTGTAGGACAGATTGATTTGTGACACTACACGTGTACATATTAAATATTAACAGCCAGCACTTCCCCAGGGACAGCTGGGATTTTAAAGGGCAACTCGTACGCAGTCATTTAGTTGATTAATATGGGCCACTCATTTCGAGCAGACAGATTTGTTTTACTTACTTATTCATGTCTTCAAAGAACACAACTCTCCTCCATCTTATCCCTCTTGTTTTTTTTCCTCCAGAACTTCGTTGTCATCTGGATTCATTCAGTGAAACAGGATGGTGTCACACTGCTCTGTGTACTGTCCAGACTGTGACATTCATTTTGTCACAAAGCAGTGGCATATTAATGCAATCAAAGTACTTTATACCAGACAGACACAACCAAAAGGCAAGTAGAACAGTGACTTCCAGTGAAGTTGAGCTCACGGTGCAAATTAAGCTCAACAAATTTGGAACAAATACATAATTGTGAGCATACATGTGACATTTTAATTTGGAAGTTGCCTTCTTATTCAAGTCAATGCAGTAAAGGGGAATGGAGCTTAAAAATCAGTTGATAAATGAACTGGTCGATTATGCTGAAAAGTAATCTGCAACAATTTTGATAATTAAGTAATTTAGTCATGAGTCTAAATCTCAAACTATTTCCAGGTTCCAGCTACCACAAGATTTGCTTCTTTTCTCATTTTTGTATAATTATAAACTGAATCCATCTCTTGCACTATTAATCTCAGAAAACAAGACATCTGGGACTGTTTTTCTATTGTATATTTTTCAAACCAAACAATTAATTAATCCAGAAAAACTAATCAAAACACTAATGATTATGGTTTCAGCCCTACACGACTCTATACTCACAGCTTGACTGAGGCAAAAACAAGAGATGTACTGAGAATGTTGTGCTGTATGCTAGTGTTTTTATGGCCACTATTTTGTTTAGTATGTAGCAGAAATGCACCAGCAGTTCATGTGGATAAATCTCAGGTCAAATAGCTGTTGAAGCAAAAACTCAGAACTGAGAGCGGCGTCTTTGCTCTGATGGCCCCACAAATCATTCGCCACTTGATCTCATACTCAGGTTTGGTGCTTGTAGCACAAGATTTGATCTGGGCTTTTAAATCAAATGGCCTTTATCTTTCTTACCTCTCCCCTTTAAAAACAAACAGAAAATATCTCTCCTCTGCAAACAAGTTGCAGGATTTATCCAGTGTGCGGCACGCTGTGATTTGTGATGACAGGAGTTGAATATTACGCTGATACTGTATGGCACTGTAAATCCACCGCCTCATCTCTGCTCCCGCTGTCAAATGTATTCAGAAGTTGTATTTCAGCCATGTCCCCTCAGCACAGAGCCCGCTGAATAGAGAAATAATGAGTGCTGTCTAGAGACAATGTCACTATTATTTTAGATCTCCCAAATCTCTCTCTCTCTTCCCTTCTACGTCCACATTCTTGGAGGTTTCTCCTCCACCTTGCATCTTCCCCACATTCTCGCTGCATCTCTTTCCCCACAAAACACTGTTACACCACCCACTCTTGTAGTTGATTCACTTGTTTCTCCTCCCCTTTTGTAAGCTGCACTGTTAGGCATTTGTGAATATGTGCAAAATGTGCAAAAAGGCATCTTGGGAGAGGGGTTGCCATTCCTATGATGGTGCTTTAGAGAAATTAGGTGGTGTAATGACAAAGCTTAGAGCTTGCTTACGGATTGGATGCCTCACACCATCTGTTTGGCTGTTATTCATTTGGCTTTGCTACAGTATGTCATATATTGATAGGAAATCACAATTACGGCATGCACATAAAAATGCATATAATGTCTGTGTGCACATTTCAAGGTCCTGCACCGAATAGCAACAATTTATATATCAATCTAAGAGAGGGCAGATTTTTTGCTCTACTACAAACATTAGATGAGTGTGTTCTTGGATTTCCTGCTTTAATACTTGCTGTTTTAAATATATTTTTTAATTTATTTTTTTACCTCACACAAGTTTTGTATACAGTTTAAAGGGGCAATCCAATGACTAAATTGTGCAAGTCAATAGAAGTGGAGGACTCATACAATGTGACTGGTTGAAGAATCTTAAAATCTCCAAATAATGAAAAAAAAAAGCCCAAAAAACTTCCTTTCACCCCAGGTAATATTAAAGTTCGGTGTGAAAGTACTCATGACAAAAAAAACAATAGTTTCAAATAATTTATTTACATGCAAATCTATTGACAAAAAGGCCCCCTGTGTGTAAAGGCCTTTGGTCCCTAAAGGTGAAGCTCAAACAACCTATATACAAGTCATTAGCATCTTTCATTAGACCCTACCTGACACTGGATTTTGTTCGGAATATTCAGCCCATACAGGAGACTATGGAAAGCCCCCCTCTATATATTTTTATGTGACTATGATAATAATAATATTTCAGTTATTCAGATGGAATACATTTCAGGATCAGCACACATAGCTTTCTGTCACTATGTCTGTTTCAATACAAGCTGTAGGAGACAGGAGACATTTTTTACAAAACCTGCACATACTGTAAGGGCATTAATATGGGAATTATCCTATGAATTTCAAAATGTCCACACAAAAATTCCCATGGCATATTTGTCTTTCTTTTGACAGGGTTGCATTAAAAGTAGTGCAAAGGCAAATAACAACTGCAGCTGCCACCCCTTCCCCACAATGTATCAGTTTCTGAATAGAATGCAATTTGTTAAATACATTAACACCTCAGTGAAGGATCCGATGAGGAAATTCATCATTCTGCCAGATGCTGAAGGAGCACCTGATTACTTCTCTGTTACTTGGAAGGGAGATATTATTTAGTCATGCATCTGGGAAATACTGCCAAATATTCTCACTGAGGAAAACTCTCTCTTTTCTCTCCAGTTCCCATTACCGAGTTTATTCAGCATGTGCTTTTCCAAATATCACGTTCTCAATTGGTTGTCTACAGTAGAGAAAACAGTGGTTTTCATCCTGAAATGTTGCCTTTTTTCTCGCTATATGTTATTACAGTATGAAATGATTTTCCAGTACAATAGTGAGCTGCAGTCTCAGCTTGTATCACTCACTTGGCAGGCACACAACATTTTCACAGTCACTTAAATGCTAAATGCCACTTTTAAATGGCTATGCCGCCAGCCAAAACATAAAGACAATAATAGATTATTGTTCTTCTGAAGTCGGTTCTTGATGAGACTGAAGAAATGCTTTTTTTGTTTGAATCTTTGTGTTAAGATTTATTTGGTCCATACAGTCTGTTATGCTTGGAAAGATTCTATGTTGCTGGTTTTTAAATACCGTGGATTCAAATATTCAAAAGAGCATATACAATATGTTACTTTTTAGTTGTGTTGGTTGATCCACAACCCAAACGAACACATTAGACTTTGCCCAATATATGAAAATAAACTGGATTTCGCCTCACTGAGCATTCCCACAAACAATCAGGAGGCTTTCCCCCTGATGCACTATATGAAAGTGACTTTGAGTGATATCATTCACAGGCACAAACAAAGGTAATTTAGTTCCTGCCTTATTTTGCTTGTTTTAGTGTAACCCAAGGCTATTTAGAATGGATCTATCCAAGTCCCCTAACTTAATCTGCCATTTATAGGCTGAGTGGTGGGGGGTGAGGACAGGCATCGAGCTTTGTGATTGGGCAAAAAAGTAACCAAGGAAACCATACTGCTTTAAGTGTTGTAAATTGGTTAAAACTCGTTTATCCGTAATGTGAGTTGCGAGATGGGTGAGGTAAACATGATCAATCAGCAACTGTGTCACAACTCAATTTGTTTAGACACCAGGCTCAGTTGCTACGATTGCTGCGTTTGCCAATGTGTTTTCAGGATGTTTTCACTAGACTGCACGACTTCTGTATGGAAATTTGGAACATAATTAAGGAAAGCATTTCAAAGGTAGCCTCATAAATAATGCAAATTCTGTGTTAAATGTCCCTGACAGCCAATGCTGGCGCTGCAGAACGTGAACCTCAAGAAAGGCTGAGTTGGTCTATCTGGTCATCAGGTGCCTCCCTTGGAGTGCTATAAATTGACAGAAATGGGAGACAGTGCAGAATAGATGAGATAGCTCAAATGAGTAACACTCCCTATTAATAACATTCTTAACGTGACACTGTGAGACTCCAAATTAGGACATAAAGACTTAGTGCAACCCAAAACATGTAAGGCTAAGCCAAAACTGTTTATATTGTATTGCCTGAAAGGAAAATGTTAGCCTTTTAGAATGATTACTTTACATTTCAGGTGTATCGATAAACCAGATATCCGTTATTGAAATGCCACTAATACAGATACCCTCAGTGATTGATGTACTACAGTATGTGCTCCTGTGCCTCAGGATAAAAATTTAAAAAAAGAAATAAATCAATACTTATGTAACGGCAATGTTTGAGACACACAGAGGTCATACTGCTGTTTATCTTTTTAACACGTCCAACATTGATGTTTTAGTTTTTTTCACTATTGGGTCAGAAATCTACTCTCCCAAAGTACATCTTTACTTGCCCCAATACAAATTGTTTTAATTATTATCTTAAAAAGCCTTTTTTATCCACCTTGCCTGCAAATCTGCAAAAACTGTGCTATACATTATTGGAGTTTCGGCACATGACTACAATGCCATGTGCAGTTTCAATTTGCATAACTTAACATTTTTAGGTTACCGTTTCTTCTGAATCCATGCACTGGCATTGGAAATAAAATATTCAAAATACAAAACATAAAACAATGTTTGATTATTTTTTTCAGAAAAAAAGATTGATCTACAAAATAAGTGTGATTTTGCTGTGGTCTGAACCAACCAATAGAATCATTATGATTTTAGTATATTTAGAAAAATAATAAAATGTGTCTAAATCTACATGAGCACTTAAATCTACATGGCATTGTATCCCATTAGCAACAAATAAACAGAGAATATAAAATAAAAACCTCAACTGAAATGTTGACTTGTCATCTCCATTTTTTTTTGCTTGTTTTTCTTCAACTGCTGAAAGGCATCTTCTAAGTGCTCTTGCACTCACAGAATGCACAAAGTAGACAGGCCCAGTCACTGATTACATAATTACCTGCTGCCTTACTTAATCAGAAGCTAATTTCATACAGACGGTGAGCACAATCTGAATGATCAGGCGCAGTGTTACTGGTACAGAGGCTACATATATAGGGAGTAAAAGATGCCATGCTCTGGACTGAACTGGCATAAAGAATATAGACTTTGTCTGATCCCCCTCACTTTTAAAGCTACAGTACCAAAATGTATACGCCTTATGGTGCGTTCAGACCGGACGCGTAGCGAATATTTCGCGCGACAAGATTACATACAAAGTCAATGCAAACACGCGAATAGACGCGAATTTTTGCCGGCGGCGCGAATCGTGGGTTTCGCGCGACGCGAATGCTACGATTGACGCGAATGTCGCGTCATCAGCGTTGAGACTCTGGACGACAGTGTCCGAGATACATACATGAGAGAGAGGAGAAAAGAGGCAGGAAGGAGGAGTGGGTCGGCAGGAGGGACAGGAAAAAGGTGGAAGTACTCTGCGGTCCGTGCTGAGTGCGCCTCCGGATGATGTCACTCACCCAGACACGACGGCGTGTTTTCCGACGTATCTCGGACTTCCAGAGCAGGTACAGGGACGCTATGCTTGTCATGGTTGATGACAGAATGAAATGGAGGGAATTATTTGGCGCTAAATAGTCTCTTGGGCGAAAATTCGCAAGTTATTTACTCGAGTGACGCGAGTAAATTCAACTACTCGCGCGATCAACTCGCGCGAGTAACGCGACGCGAAAATTCGATACGCGTCCGGTCTGAACACACGGTTACATGTACAGTGAGTGACCTTTTCTCTTTTTCGACAATTTTCTTGTGATTGAAGGTTTGCTGTGTTGTTGTTTTTTCACTCTTCCTCTTTCCCTACCAGTTAATGGCTACTTTATTTTTATTTTCAACTGTGACAATGTATGAGCAAACTACAGGCTGATTGTCTTCACCGAGCAAACTGCATCCTGATTGGCCTCAGCTTGATAGGCTGAATTATAAAATCCACACACCAAGAACCACATTAATTAGGAACCTTTGATTAATTACAACTTCCTTAATCAAAGAAGCGTTAATGTGATGCAGTTTTCAGATTATTTTACTGCTCAGCTGTATTTATATCCATCTTACTTTCTCTGCAGACGCGCGCACACACACACACACACACACACACACACACACACTGCTCCAGCCTCCCAGGATTTGGCCAATACCTTAAGTTAGAAAGTCCGCTAAAAGTCTGATATTTATCCCAGAGTGAGGTTCAGCCTCTCCCAAGAGTTGGTTTAGCCCAGAGGTGTGTGACGGATGCGGGAGATGTCTCTGCCCCAGATCTCCAGGACTGTGTCCCCTTTGATATTCCTTGACTTGGGGGCTCGCATAAGCACATTGAGGGAGAAGTCAAGGTCACTCCCACTCTGTCGCTGGAGCCTCATGAATATTATGATTAATCAGAGTCTTTTGGCTCGATTTAATAACAAACCCTGCATTGTTGAACACGGTCCATAAATTCAAGGCTAGCTTTTGAGGAACTGTTTGTGTTGCCCTCCCCTACCCATCCCCATCCCTTCTCACCCTTACGCCCACCCAACACTCCCTGATGACACCTCTTAGTCAAAACAGAAAACACAAACTGCTGCCCTTTGTCTAGAAAATAATGTTAGATGTGACACAACAAGTGGTGCAATGCATTAATTCCTTAAGCTTCTTCTAAAAGTAAATAGTTGTGTTTGAAATAGTCTTGACATGAAACAAACAATCCATCACCCTACCTCCTCCCTCATTCTAATTTTCCAATAAGCGTGATTTTCAAAATGCCACAACATAGAGCGTTGTCTTCAAGTTCTGTGTCTCAGATATCAAATGTGGCACCGAAATAATCACTTCATCCACTGAAGTCTCTCTTGTCTTTGATGGTTGTAAATGAAGAAAACAAAGAACAAGTTGGCGTCTTCAGATTTTTCTGATATTTTTAAACAGTCGTGTTTGCTGTAATAGTGTAAATTATGTTACGTTTTTCAAATATGGCATGATTCAGTTAGTGAGGAACCAGTTAACACAATACATAGTGTACGATTTAAACTAATGTCATTTAAATGCCTGAGGGAGTTCAGTCATTATCAAGTATAAATGCTCAGCCATGGAGTGTAAAAAAAGCCCACATTTGATGCATTGACGTGCCAAATGGTAAGATCAGTTAACAGGTAATTAGAGCTGTGAAACAGAAGATATGAGGCAGGAGAGTTTGCTTTAATCCAAGAGTGATATGTCTTGTGCTTCCATAGGTGTCACATACACCAGGGACACTGGGGACACGTCCCCGCCTCTTTTTGAAATGGTCAACTTCGTACCAATGGCCGATGTTGTTCACAGTAAAAAAGAAAGAACAAAAAACCTAATGAGACCTCTATTAGAATGCTTTATTTGCACAATAATAGAACAGACAATGCAGTGTAAATATGAAGTAAATAAACAACAATTTATGTTGTAAAACCACTGACCTTAGGTTCATGGCAAAAACCTTTCAGTTAGGCGTTATAAAAGACAGTTTAAACAGTAAAAAAATTACGTAAATGCTGGAAATAAAGTAGTTATAAGGGTCACGTGACTGCTGCAAGTTACATTGAAAATGTAAGTTATGTTAAAAAACATGATTCACGTAACTTACATAAAGAATGTAGCTTAAGTAAAGTTAAGCTAGGGACGGCTGTGGCTCAGTTGGTAGAGCGGTCACCCACAAATCGGAAGGTTGGTGGTTCGATCCCCGACCATGGCAGCCTACATGTCGAAGTATCCTTGATCAAGATACCGAACCCCAAATTGCTCCTGATGCTGCGTTCATCTGTGTGTGAATGAATTCCCAATGGTGGCAGGTGGCACCAGTGTGCCCTGGTAGCCTCGGCCACCAGTATGAATGTGTGTGTGAATGGGTGAATGAGCGTAGAGTGTAGTATAAATCACTTTGCATATAAGCACTATAAAAGTGCAGTCTATTGACCATTTGAGTCGAAAATGGTTTATATTTGTTTTCACACGGGACGTGAACCCCACTCACCTGGGTGAAAGTCCGCAGCTTGTTCGATCTGCAGCTTGTTCGACCCATCCACCACCCCAGCCTCCAAACAAATGTGGGAATCCGCCCTTTTATACTTTGCTTGGCTGTCAATCACTACTTCAGCAAGATGGCAGAGGCTGCATTACAGTGGAAATTGAAATTTGTAAATAAAGCTCTTTTTGGCTGCCTGTACACCCGACCTATACTGACATTTTTGACGGGAGATCAGGCTGAAATAAATGTGCACAGTGCAAGTAGCATCAGCTAAAAAGAAACAAAAATCCCTCCTAGGCTACTGACTAAAACGACTAATAAGACATATCCATGTGCCAGTCAGTTGCAGCTGTGGTTACTTGTGCCGTTGATGTAGTCGTGTGTTTTATCCTCAGTATTTATGTGCTGTTGACTTTGTAGTTGCCTACACTAAGCTCTTTCGATGCACCATAATGATGCATGCTGACCTTAACCAGATCCCAAATTACATTTCCTTAAATTTCAAGACCTCTTAAAATGTTTTTTTTATTTTATTTTTTCTGAGCCCTTATTTCCCACCACTTTTCAACACAAAGCGATACCCTTATTTCATTCCTGTATGTCCACACGATTGTTGCAATGTCTGTGGCATCGGTATGACTTTGTTCCTGTTTCTTCTTGAATCTAACATATCACCTTTTCTGCCACGATGTTGCCAGTTAAGAAGGTCTTGCTCTGCAGTGGGTGGCCATCCCCCGTCTTGATCTGTCACCGTGTCACTGGAGTGGAAACAGGTGTCTCATTTGATGTTCTCCAGGCCTTCACTGACTTTTTTTCCCCATTTATTTATTTATTTTATTGCTTCAATTCCAACATGGTCCACTCAAATTGAGTTGTTCCTCCCACCGGTGCTCTCTGCTGAGTGTCTGACAGCTCCGGAGATGTCAGGGGAGATGCTTGATGGGCGGTGGACGGACACACATACAGTAGCCAGCATTAATCTACTCAGAAGGTCACCATCACTAATTGATTAGATAGTTCACATGCAGGTTTTCACCGTTGAATTTGAAAAACTGGAGAATTAATGACCTCATGTGTGTGGCTTGAGCCTTCGGTTTATAATGGTTTAACTACATCGTGAAATTGGTGCATTCTTATTCTTGGCTACATCTCCCATTAGTATTCATTTCCTCTGCTCTGTGGACTGTGTTATGTATCAGACCTCGAGAATATCCAGCTAATCTTAAAATTAGCATCTGTTGCAACCCCACTTATACATTCTCGAGTCCTGCAGACCTTTCCCTCTAATCTTAGATTGTTTTTCGTCCTTTCCTTCAGTGCGAGAAAAGAAAATGGAAAAATGGAATAGTTTGAAAAAAAACAACAGCTTTATCACAAATGCTGACCTTTAATTACCAAACCTTTGGGAGCGGGAGACCTTAGCTTTTACTTAAGTTGACATTTATAAATACCGAAATGTCCCCCTGAATTGCTTTTTGTTGAAGTCAATGTATTGTTGAGCGAGATAGCATCAGTCCATTTGTCAAATACTGTAACTGTTGGCTCAGGGGGCTGGCAGGGTGTGTGCAGAGGACAATGTATAGCTGCTCTGAACTGTCCATGTATGTGTAGGACGGACCTGTGAGCAGAGGGCCTCTCCTATCAGTCACAGCAGCGATGGAAAGTCGAGATAAAGACGGTACTCTACCCGGCTACTGTGTTTGTGTGCCCGGGACAAGAAATCGATACGGCTGGTTTCAGAGACTGTTTTACAGTCAGGCCAGCGCTCAGCTTAAATGTTTGTCTGTTTTATTCAATGACACTTCTCTGCAAACTATTACCCACAGGGAGCGGAGAACAAACGTGAAACAAATAAACTAGCCGTCGACCCATCTCGCTATTGTTTGCGCTTACAGATGGAAACTGGATAGTGTGGAAATTTTCTTTACACAGTGTCAAGGCAAAATCTATCACAGCTAAGATCCGAGCCATTATATTACAGCCTCAGAGGATATATTACTTCTCTGGCTGGCTTGTTTTATCCCTGATCTTTCTGTCCACCCATCATCACAGGGATACGGAGGCATCTGTGGGGACACGCGCCTTCCATTGCCTCTCCCCTGATGAAAGAGGATTTCCCGTCTGATATGCAGTAAAGGTTATCTGGTTCGCAGTCATGTTTCTGTATAACATGCACTGCCAAGCAAAAACAGGAAAACATTTCTCCCCCAAAACTCATTTCAGCTTTGCTTTTCATTATTACCACCACGAACATACTGCACTTATGTGACCATAATTCTCTTTTCAGTGAGCACAACACAACTCTGATGCCTTTTGGTCTGAAATGAAAACAAAATCTCTTGGTGATTCCAAGAAACCTTTAGGGTACTCTTTTAGCTCTCCCCTTCGAAGCAAGTACTGTATAGAGGAACATTAGACAGAAAAGAAATACCAATAATTGTAGGCCTGCACAAACCTTCAGATTATTGCCTTCTCATAACAAAATACTTTCACACTTTTACCATGGCGAAAGTGGTAAAGGATAAATATAAAATGAAATAAGATAATGTTTCTACCTATAATCTAGTCTGATATTTTCCGAGACATCAACATGCTTTTGCACTTAAGCAATTATTTTTGGAAATTATTTGATGCAATTTCTCAAGCAAAAGCTTTTGCTTCTGACAGTAGGCCTCATTTGCCAATTCAGTGTAAAGAGAAAAAGAAAAGAAAGGAGAAAATGGTGCCTGAGGCTGAGTAGAGCAGACAAGCAACAGCTTCACATCACTCACCTGGATTCAAAAAGGACAGAAATAGCACTAAAAGCACCCACTCTCACTTTGTAACTGCTTCTTTGTTTCCCTGTCTCTTGCGTTAGGCTACCTTCATGGCAGCCCGTACACCGTGTTTCATTTCCCAAAGGGCTATTCACCATCACATTAGAGCCAGAGGTCATTTAAGCTGAGGGGCGGTAAGACAAAATTTGGGAAAATTCACATCTTGCAGGTTCACAGGTCAATTATACCCCTTTATAAATGTGCATTTCTACTTCCATTATTTCATAAGTTCAGTTTGGTGAAAGAAAAGCCCTCTGAGACACACAGATATACAGTATGACTTGACTTCTCCCACTTTCTAACAATGTAACACATTGTTGCAGTACGTAACACAAAGGGCGGATTAGATGATATGCAGCTTGTGAGCCAAATTTAACCCACATTGTCTTAAGGATCTATGGCACGGAGCAGCTTTGTCAGCCAACACACTTTTACACATCCAGACAGCATTCCTACACTTACATTGAACATGCTGGCTGGATTTGTGAAGAGGTATTGGTATTCATATTGTGTTTTTTGTAATAAAACAAATTTATAAATCAGCAATATTATAGACTTAAAAGTTCTGATGGATGTGAATAGAAATTCCAGACATTTTTCATTAAGATAGGCCACAGTCAAAGTCAGCACCTCCAGATAAAAGACGTTTCATTCAAAACCATGTCAAAGAAAGGTGGGTAATATAAGCCTTGTGCTGCATGTGGCACAGAAGGCACACTATGGCAAATGTATTTATTCTTCTATGATAAACAGTAAAGTCGCTTAATTGGGATTTGCATTTGTTTATTATTTTGTCACAGCTACATTTACATTTCTGAAATAGCTGAAATGTTTGGGGGTGATAGAGATAAAGTTTCTAATTTAACTGAGGGGAAAAATAAGTTTGAAGGCCAGATTTAGCCCAAGCACAAGAGTTCTCCAACCCCTTAGCTGTGTGGGAACTGTAGAATGAATGCTGTTTTTAGTGGAGTGGAAATAAATAGTGGGGTAAAACTACCTTGGACAAATGCAAAACAAGACAATTATCCAATTTTACAATTTCACATATGCACTTCACATTTCCCACAGCACAGGTCACATGTCTGTGGAAAAGTCTCAGGCAGGTGTGAAAAATGCCTAGAAGAATTGATGCTGGTTTGAAGACAAAGGGTGCTCACACCAAATATTGATTTGATTCAGATTTTTCTTCTGTTCACTCACTTTGCATTTTATTAATTGATAAAAATAAACTATTAACATTTCTATTTTTGAAAGCATTCTTATTTTACAGCATTTTTCATACTATATTGATGATATACGTCCCTGTTCCTTGTGTGTATGCGCTGTCAGTTTGAGTAGCTATGTTTGCTCTCTAATCCTCTCAGAAAGATGCTGGAGATATTGAAAGCCTGTTTTTGAGGGGGAAGCAAAAACCAGCTAGCTGTTTTTCCCTGGAGTACATTCCATGTTTAAATCAGATTATTGTTACCAGTAGTTTAGTGTGTAATCATTCATTTGGTTTATAATTTACAATCTCCTGTGACTGGTGGGCACACACAGAAGTATTTAACCTTAAGTTTTTCTTCAAAAGGCAAATGTACATTTTTCACGATGACCCTTGTTACTATTTACTATTTAAAGATGATAAATAGTCACAGTGGTACTTTTTCAAAACATCATTTTAAAACTATTCTATCAAGCCATGGATCTTAAATTGTAGAATGATGATAAATTAATCCAAAATTAAATACACAAATAAGTTATGCAGTATTATAGAAACCACATTTTTTTTCCCATCAGCTGGGTAGATGAATCTTCTGCAAATATGTCAGCACCTCCTTCATGGCCAATTTTCTCTTTAAACCCCAGAATATACCATCAAATCTGATGTCTGCAAGATAGACTGTGAAAAGGATTTTCATAATAATCTTCAGTTAAGGTCTGTATTTAGCAGTCCCTTGTCGACTTTAAAGCTTTCAGGCTTTTTAATGACTTGAAAAACTGGTAGAAAAATGTGTGGACTCACCGCCATTAAAGAGACAAATACACTGTCTGTAGGTATAACATCCTAGACTGAAAAGATGGCTTGAATGCAGACCGTGTTGATTATGTAAGTAGCAAAACTGCGTGCAAGGTTAATGGAAGTTAAAGGAACAATAAAAGGGAACACGATGCTCACTGTGATAGATTATTTATTTCAACTGAGTTTCAAATTTCTCTCTGTTGTTTGGAAAAAAACCTTTTTTGTTTTATGTGCTTAAATGCTAAAAACACCTGTCCTTTTACACAAATGCTTTCATACAATGTGGTGAAATATCTGGTGATGATATCTTTTTCATTCAACGCCATACCTGCATCTGCTGAGACAGTTTTTGTCAGGTAAGGACGATTATGAGCTGCTGAGAGCTTGACTGCAGCCAAGGCAATCACTTGTTGTGACAGGGACAAGGAAGCTCCCTCTCCCTGCAGGAGGCTGATTGATTGGGCAGTCAGGAAGAGGGAAATGTCCTTCACAATGGGCAGGGAAGGACGGCAGGCCCGGGATGCTCTCACTCTCCTCCAAGAACTTTGCGTTTTGCTAAACTAATCCTCACTGTTGACATCAAAGAACCGCAGCTGACGTGGGAATGAGCTCCACTGGAAATGCTTCTGTCAGACGAGATGGATGTGAGTGGTCCAGATTCATAAAGAAGTGCCTCCTGCTTTGACTGCACTTTTTTCATACTCATCCAAATCTGCCGAAAATGCAAGGCCCCTTTGCATCAGAGTGTGTTTCTGCAAATCCAAACGGAGAAGAAGCCGCAGAGCAAATATTGGATGGAGCATCGCACCGTGGGGTGGATCAGCAAGATTATGTCAGTCCATATATCTTATCCACTATCTAATTTGTCACCTCCTGATCTAGCAAAATGCTTTGCTTTGTAGACTCCAATACAGCCCTTAATTGTTATGACAAGGAGAAGATGGTTATTGTGCACACTACACCTCTGTCCTTTCTGCTGCTGTTATGAGAGAAACACTCTCAGAGAATTCTGCCATGTTGCAAACCTGAACACAGCGAATCCCCACAGCAGTACTCAGTAAATATATTATTATATAGTTTATTTCTGTAGCTGATGTTTGTACTCTTTATACTGATTGATAATGAAAAAATGAAATGGGTCTGCTTTATTCTGCAATGTTTACTGGCACATTACACCTCAGGGCTTTAATGAACCTGGTGTACATACGGTAATGTTTTACTGGATAATTGCATGGAGCTACTCATTTTTGCAATGTGTTACTTGTTTACCCATACAACCATTAATTCTTTCTTACTTTTCAAAAAGTCCCCACAAAGAATTCTATATCTCCTGTGCTGTGGCTGTGGTAGCTCCGTCAACATTTTAGCATCTTTTTCAACATGCAGCTCAAAAATCTTTTTTTTTTTTTTTCAACTTACATCTGAGATATAAAATGCAGAGACAGTATTTCCTCTCTGACATGAAATCCCATCCCCTTCTTTACATTCATCCATTTCAGTGAGGACCTTGTTAAATGTTTGCACTGTGCCAAGTCACACAGAGCCACGGCACCATAGCCATTACCAATGAGGAAGGCTCCGCTTTTAAATGTTAATTGCTGTTCCTCACACTTTCTCATTACACTCATTCTAAATGATGTGTTGTGAGCTCAGATGAAAGTGCTCCCATCTATTCTCAAAATGTTTTTTAAGATCCACACATTATATTAAATTCACACATGTACCATGAAGCGAAAATAATTGTATCTGCTTTATTTTGTGTTCATAATGCAGAAGGGAGATATTGGAATATTCTGTGAAAAAACAAGTCTTTATTCCACTCAGTAGAGTGCATTAATAGAGTGAAAAATAGCCACATGCTTGAATGTGAACGTGGTATAATCTTATTAGGTTTCTCCAAGAATACTGCCCGTTTTATCACTTCAGCTTATGTAAAATGCAACAAACATAATTAAATATATAGATGTAATCTGACCGCACAGTAAATGTAATCATCATACTACAGGTGGTCTTACAATATTTAATGATATATTTTATTTTTATGTTTAACTTCATGGCAGACAAACTCATTCTGTAGGAGCACTGTGTGTCATTCATCCATCCATTCATCCATTATCCTGCACCGCTCATCAGAAACTCAGGTTGTGGGGGGCTGGAGCCAATCCCTGCTGACATTGGGCGAGAGGCGAGGTATGGCTATCGCAGGGCTAGCACTATTGAGTATTTACTGTATATAAAGGTCTCCTATTAGAACTTATACAAATATAGTAAAATAAAACCGTTAAAATACAGTTATTTAAATACTTGTTACAATGTACGTTCACCAGCTTAAAGTCAAAAGCAACACTGGCCGTTTTAATAATCTTGACATTATTTACAATGTAGAAATAATACAATAAAAGATGGTTGTTGAAGGTGCATGCAGCACAGTATAACCATTATTCTGTATATTCAGTTTGAATCATCATCCACTCTCTCTGTCATAACTGCCCAACAGGGCAAATATGTCCAAAACACATTGAAGTGCTTCCTTGAAAACAGAGTACACAGTTGTTTCAAAATGTACAACCATTAAAGGAGATATAGCATGTTCATTTTCAGGATCATACTTAGTTTTTATGTTTTTTACTAGACCATGTTTACATATACACCTGTATTCACCTTCTATCTGAAACACTTCACTTTAGCACCCGTCTCTTTCAGCCCCACTCTCAAAATAACATCACTGTGTGTATTTATCTGTGGATTGAGTGTTTTGATACTTTCACAGTAATTGTATAGTACCTAGACTTGCTCTATAATCATAACATACATGCAGATCTTAACTTGAACATATATTTATTTATAATATGATATTTTTCCCATTAATAATAGGTACCTTCACATTTTTAAAAATACAACTGTACTGTACATGACACCATCTTGGTGGTCACTTTGTATCTGGTGTCTTAAGCATGATATTGAAACTTGGATGGGATTAACATAACCTGTGTATAATGGAACAAAACAAACACTGAATAACTGTAAAAGAAAGTTATGTTTTGTTCATGCCTAGACTGTGACATGACATTTATTTAGATTGCAAATTTAATTGAAAAGTCTATTTACTATTATAGGGCAAAGGATTATATAATGCAGCCATGGCTTGGTTTGTATTGTGTTCCTACTGACTAATAAACTGTGCAAGTACAGTATACGCATTTAATAGTTTCTACTAATAATTACCTCATGAATAAGTATTATTGAAATATAGAAAATGGTTGTTATTTCTCCTTCCATGTAACTTTCCTGTGCGGCTAGTCAGACCAGGAAAGATATGTGTGCAAATCCATCCGGGGGTTGCCTCGTGTCAAAGTCTTTGCGGAGAGGAAGATTAGTGTGCCAGCCACCAGGGACTGAGGCTGTGCACCCTCATCATCCAACATGGCTGTAACTCCATGTACTGTAACACCAACTGGCAGAAAGGTCATACCAACCTGATCTCCAATTTAAGATGCTGTTCACGCTGATGTTTTGGCTTCCTCTCTCATTTTTACTTGATGGGTACCGACAGCGACGCACTTTGTGTATCTAGTTCCTGGAAATTCCCATTTGACAAGGACTTTCAAAAGGAAGTTGAAGGTTTTTGAATTTTAAGAGTAGAGAAGAACAGGAGGAGTGGCGGGATTTTCAGTGGGGTCCCATGCTGAGGAGGGGTTGTCTGCCACTTAGTTAAACCAGTTTGCATCATCTCCAAGTGCCATATATCAGCTGGGAATGAGTTAGCTGAAGAGCTGTTGCCTGAGGGAGATCACCACAACATTAATCATCAAGGTCAGCAGCACAGAGTCTGTCATACACTGACACCTCCTGTGATCTCTCAGATATGGCATGGAGACAGCTTTGATTGGACATATTGCCTACCAAGTAGTACAGTCAACTGTTCAGCGCATGCATATTTAATTGGTGCACACTCACTTGCTTTGTATCCGGGTGTGGAGTGCAAGGTAAGAATAATGGGGTTCATTACAGGAATCCACCCACTTCTCACTACACGTCTCGGCCATGTCAGCATGCACTTTTTAAATCTTTAATAAGTAATTAACCCGGCTGAAATGCTAGAGTTGAAACGGCCTGAAATGGCAAACCCGCGGCATCTCGCTTGATGCCTTGTTGCCTTGGAAACATTGGATTGGAAGTACCAAGCTGTGGAAAAGATAATGTTCGGAGGAGCATCAGCTCAGTGAGGAAAGAAAAAAAAGTTAATTGGTTTTGAGATTCAACCATAACTGACCAACAGCAGCTTTTGTAAACACAGGACGGGAAAAGAAATATTGAAAAAAAGTTTTATAATCTGAACTCACCGGAAATAAGGATTGGTTCATGCTATGGACAGGAATATGCCGCCTTAGCCTATGAAGGCTATTTGGAGCGGGAGCTTAAGCCTGACACAATGTGCCTATACAATGGGTGGATCTGAGGTCTTGGGGATCTGCGGAAGGAAGCGCAGCCATAACAGAAATCCCCACTACAAAGAGAAGAGGTGAAAAGGCAGTTATTTAACCAGATGCCCCACTCAGCAGAGAGAGGATTAAAATGCACTACTGCTTATCTGGCATAAAGACTTTGACTTTAAAACTGCAGGTTCCCTCAAAAACATGGTGTGAAGGTCAACCTTTTATTAGATGCCTTTTGTGTGCTAATGAGAATGCAGAGGGATTTCTGTCATTCCTTTGTTCTACTCACTTCAAGCTTCAATCTAGAAAAGGAAGAATTACAAGGCTATGAACAAGTGCTTTTTATTTTCAACCATTTAGGAGCACAAAGTGGATTCTGATTCGTTGAAAGCGTTGGTAACCGCCCAAGGTTCAAGTGAGCAGTTAGAAGTGTCTTCTAAAAAAGGTTCTGAACCTTGTTTACATTAAACACAAAGTCAAAGATATTGCTTTTCAGTAAAACCACACTTGTTTTATTGTTTTCTTTACAGCGCTCTCAGAAAACAGTTTTTCTGGGTTTGGCCATTTTTGTGTGATTGTAGAAAAACTAGAAGTTGAGGTGTCTTCTAAATAACACTGCCATGTAATGATTTCTGTCTATTTTTAGTGCAGGACCAGTGCAGCTTGGCATTTTACCTCAGAGCCATGGCTGAGCTCACAACAGTTGTTATTTCTATACTACACCAGTTGATGCGTGCTGGAACATTGATTGTACATGTTTAGTTACACCTGGTGCATGTATTCCTATTCTGCTTATCGATTCCTTTTCTTGACGAGTCTTGTTTCTTTGGGGGGCGGGATCCAAAAGGCTGGGTGTATTTCACAGAGATTCTTTTAAATAACTTTTACACAATTCATCTAAATCATATTAATACTCACAGTTGACTTTGAACTCAATTTTACAAATTGTAATGTAACCAACAGACTTCTTGGTGCAGTTAGGTTTATCTCATAAACTATTGTGTATTAAGTTATTGTTTTTACGTTATGAATGGCCTTAGTGTGTTACATTTGAAAAGAAAAATCAGTTATGGCATGCTTTACAACATGCAATTTTGAAGAATTTGGAAATGTAAATGACAGTGGTTAGGCTATAGAAGCAGTGATCTGTTGAAATGTACAAATCAAAAGTTAACAGTCAACAAATGGCTTGAATCGAATATATATTTAAATCATGAAGTGAAAATTTGAATCAAGAGTCAAATCGAATCACCGGTTTGGAGAATTGTGACAACTGGAATGAACCAGAACTGTGAAGCTCTCAGTAGATGAATAGTAGCACTGTGCGAACATAAAGCAGCAGGATTCAGGAATAGAGTAAATGTAGGATGTGTTTTTTTACATTCCAAACATTCTGCAGCATTTGTTTTTCACCTCTCCCCTTTTGCTATAACATGGCAGAGCCACCACTGAACCTGGTGACACGGGGAACAATGCAATATCAGACTCGAAGCAGCCTTCTGCCATTATAAGTCCCCAGCTCTAGCAAGCTGTTGATCCTGTTTTTCTATGTGACAGTCAGCTATCTCACCATCACCTGCATAAGATATGATCATACAGCCATAGCATGGAAACCTGAGTGGCCGAGTTAATGGCACTTAAATAAGTAAATCTCATCATTTTATTGTAATCACGTTTGAAACATCAGTTGGTTTTGCTTTTTGACAAACATATTCAATCATACATACAGCACATAATGAGGTGCAAGAGCCCGAGAAACTGATTATAGTATTAAAGGACTAAGTTTCTCAACAAAATTAGCCAGTAACATATGGAAAAGTAGAAATTTGTAAAGCATCGTGCATCATTAAATTTTGATTATTGCTCCGTAAACATGATCATTTTAAAAGTTCCTTTGAACCAATTCTTATAAGAACTAATCAAGAATTATCCCAGACATTGCAGGATGTCATAACTAACATTTAAAATGATATGATAAGATATTAAGAGAAAAAATTGCTCAAATAATGTCCAAGGTCAGTACCAGCTAAGTGGAGTGATAGTGGTGATAGTGGTGACAGTGGTGATAGAATTTAGATGGAGGTCATGTTACACAGGCTTTAAAGCTCAAATATGAATACAGAATAAAAAAAATGAAAAAAAAATTGCACTTTTGAAGCTAAATTCAAAATGGATAGGTTTGATCCAAAAAAAAGGATTTATTGCACTTGCCAGTATTGCACAATTAAAGTGCACAGGTAGTGTTAAAATGTCTATATTACCATTCAAAGTCAGTGTTTAAAAAATGTTTTGAATTTGACAAATATTGTGGCTGTTGTCCTTTTCAATCTTAATGAAGCCTTTTGCACTTTGCTCAGCTCCTCAGCACACTTCAAAGCCATCAGGTCCTTGGAGTGCCATTAGTATTCTGCTCACAAGCACGATAGCCTGTAAGCAATGGACATTGAATTAGGGGAGAGGTTTATGCTGAAGGTATGGCCACAGAACACATTAATCTTTTATTTTTTGTCAATAATGTGGCACAAGTAATGATGAGGGAAAGATTAAGCAAAGGTAGACTCAACATGCTGTACAGTATATAACAGTGCGAGGCTGACAAGGCCACAACACTGTGCTGGTGGAATTATTTGTTAGTGCGGGTTACCATTATTTACAGACAATTGAAAAACATTTTTGCAACACATGCTGTATTCTGCTACAGTGCCTCAGAAATCTAATGTGCAAACAATATATTATTAGCAGTCTATACGTATATTCTGTGTTTGAGGTGCACCTTGTTCACAAACCATTGCACACTGCTTTACTATAGCAGTGCATGCTTGACATTGCAATAAAGTAACTCAGGAAATAAACACTATTACATTATGTTTGGTCACACATATCTGTGCCGTGCATAGACTCTCTAAGGGGCAGTGGGTGAAATAAAAAAATGCATGGTTAGGGTCATCTGGTCCCCTCAAGGGCCCTTCTGTTGTGACAGTAGGGTCGAAATTAAGCATGGAGGTGTAGCATTTAGGCACACGCATATGCTAGCTGCAGAAAGATTTTAAAATAGTACTTTGGCACACACACAGCTCAAAGGGCAGGAACACTAACCCTTATGCCAGTGATAGCATAATTCTTTGAATGGAAATCAGCATAGTCTTGGTCCAAGGCAGCCTTTTGTTCCAGCATAAGTGTCAGCCCTTGAACACGATCACAGCCCAGTAGAACATTCTTGCATAGGACTGTGTTGAGTGGAAATCTACTTAATGTGTTCTTGTTTGCTACTAAATAGCAGATTAACCCTGGAGGCTTAAACAAGCCCGCAGCTGGTGCAGAGTATTGGAACAAGGTGCCTACAGGGACCCTTCTTTCTGTCTTTATCTTGTTCTTTTTAGTCCAATCTGAGTTGCCAGAAAGAGGGATTTTACACAAAAGGTCAGCAATATTCAAGCTATCAGAAGAAAAACAGACGAAGGGGATGAGGCTTAAGGAAAGAGACATTTTGTTATCATGAAGAGGTTAATTTTTAGGAGCCTGGGTTTACTTTGACAACTCCATAGTGATAATTAAGAGTTGCAAAACATTTAATGTGACAACAGGTTCTTAAAGGTATAGTTCAGTATATTTGTAAATTCAACGTTTTGGATTTTTTGTAGAGAGATGAGAACTACTGTTGTGTCTTTGTTGTGTAAATATAAAGCTATAGCCAGCACCAGGTTAGCTTAGCACTCCAAACTTATTTCACACAGCTCTTCTGATAAATTCATCATGGTCACAAGGAGAACTCTGATTTAATGAAATCACCTTATAAAATTTGTCTCAGGTCCTCAGTCTTCTTTCCTAAATTAATGCCCCTACTGGTAGCAGAAATCCACAGGTCTTCCTACCTCAACGTAATTGTCACAGCAACACAAAGTTAAAGTCGGTAGATGGTCACAGTTTGGTTAAGTATAGACAACAAAACTACTTGGTTAGGGTTAGGAACTGCATGGTTAGTCTTGGAAAAACATTTTAGAATACTGCCATACATGAGGTAGCTAGGTAGTTTTATAGGTGACGTGAAATGTAATGTAGAATATGGTGAATGTTGGGTTTTGGTTTCACTGGCGACATGAACATCAGACTCCCTGGTGTTTTTGTTTAACCTTCCCATCCTACTCAGCTCCGTAAACTCTCTATAGCCTTTGCTTACATCATAGTTACAATGGCCACTAGAGGAGACCGCCTAACAGTAAACATAAATATGGACCAGAATAAGCTGCTGTACCAACAACATAGTCATACAAAGTCATCATTTATGATTTACTAGTTACAATTGTCTAACAGGGAAATTAGATCTGTTAATTTGAGCAATATGTAAGTGGAGGTCTGGAAAGTAGTCACTGCACTCAAACAACTCCATTGTGTATTTTCAGATGCTGCAGCAATGGATTTTTGTTTTCAAGATAATGAACATTCGTACAAATGGGCTTTTGGTCCAAAGGGACATTTTTGGGGCTATTGGGTTGTCAGAATAATGGGCAGTCACCACTATTTCTTGGAAGTCAGTACATCTCGCAAATAAATAGTCCTGCGTACAGCTTCTCATACAGTAAAACCACCACGTGCCATTTTTACACTCTGGTGCGTAGCTGTATATATATATACACACTATCCTAAAAGTGGCATTGGTATTGTCGTTTAACTGTCAGGCAAGCAAGCATATTTCTAAACTCTCAATCAGTATTTACAATAACAATAAAGCCCCTGCTGATACAAAAGACACTTCAAGATGTTCAAGATAACAGACTAAAGCATACACGTCCCAGTGGTAGCTCTGTGTTGTTAGTGATCAGATAAGGGGGTTGTAACGTTGTGTTATTGCTGTTAAAGTTAATGACAGTGCTCTTCTTAATTACACAGCGATGTGTTTGAAAGGGTCAAAAGCAGCCTTATGTTGCCCTAAAAACCTAATTAAGATTCATTAGGATCTGTTCACTGAGTGCTGTCAATGTCAGCCTCAGGGTGAGTCATTTATTTATAAACATGTTTACAGTAGGTGGTATATGCTTTGTTGTACAGTTCAATGTTAAATGCCCTTGGGTTGCGGTAGAGTTTGCCTCACCGCATTGTGAAAGTCTCTGTAAACATGGTTGGGATAATTGACTGAATATGACAGGGCTCACTGCAACATCTGAAACAGGGTTTTCAACATCAATTTATTCTTTGTCAGCCTCTGATGGTAGTTTTTTTTTTTTTTTTCGTTTGCCATTTTTCTGATAGATCTTCCTTCATATAGTCCTTTTTACTAGAAATGTGTTGCCTAAAATGAGAGCTCCAAAGTCCTGCAATGTGTCTTATGAGAGCACAAGCATATGGGGGAGTATTAGAGGCCTTCTGAGGTTGGAGAGAAAATTGGCCATTTGTCTGTCACATTCGGCCCATTCTCCCATTACCTGTACAGACCCATTACAAGCTACAACCGTAATAACTCCCCGTGATCTATGACTGTGATGTGGCGACCAGAGAGACATGTGCACCCTTTGCAGGAGTTTATGTGCAGGTTTATGCCTATGTATTTATTCCCGATGTGGGTTTAAAGCTTTGTTTATTTTCCTTTTTAAAGTGAAGCTTGTTGAGGGTTTTCCTGCGTGATCCCCAAATGACTTAAATTTTTAATGTCGGTGTTTTCAGCTGTACTGTAGTCTTACCTCCTGAGATTATAACGCCAATGACATATTCAAAACCCCAGAACTCATTCCTTCTGCTCAACAGTTTCCATCCCCTTTCAAGTCCTTGCCACAGAAGGGGAGCTCATGCAGAAAGGATTTGCCCTATCCACGTATTGTACCTGCTGTAAATGATAGATTTAGAGAGAGGCAAGAAAACGGCAAAAAATAATAATCTCTTTGACGAAAGACATGACAAGTGAATAGACATAAAAAAGAAACCAAGCACACAGAAAATTGGATTTTCAAGAGTGCCTTGTCTCACAAAAAATGACCAGTCAGAGGGTGTTAGTGAGGCAGACTGGCTTTCATTAGCCCAGTCATTTGGCATCACTGAACCATGAAGATGGTTAAGTGATATTATGTTAACCTCCTGTTTTACATCTAAAGTCGAGATTAAATGTAATTAGGTAGCTTTTGTACTTCCCACATAGTCTTCTGGGTAATTGATGACTGACTGAAGTCATTTACTGACTGTCTGCTCTATTGTTCTGATCTCAGCCCTGCTGTCTGCCATTTTTACAATGATTGACCAGGACCACAGACATCAGCTAGTTTGCTAGGGCTTTGACTTTCACTGTGGCCACATCAAAAGGGAAAAAGTGTCCCGTTTAGCAATTTATGGTATCTCTGCCCTATTTTTAGCCCAGCATTGGTGCAATGTGATGAATGTTAAATTTTTCTATACTGGTGAAAATCATCAAATACACACAAAAGAAAAGTAGAGCCAAGAACCGTATACAGTCTGTATGGGTGTGTTTGACCTTTGAAATATAATTGATGGACTGATTCTGGTGGCCTTTTTACCAGAAACATTTACTGTGGCTGAAGGAAGTATTTTTTTTCCAAGAAATGCAGTTTCGTCTTAAATCCCGAAAGGCTTCACATTTTACCATTTTTGGACATATTTGGATGGATGCTTATGTGCAGTGAATGGCTAAATAACCACTCTCTATGTAAGAGACAGTAAAAAAAAAGTGATAACCAGAGGGCATGAGACGATCAGTGCATCAGTGATTGATTTCGTTGATCAAAAAACTTCAAAAGTTTCATCTTATGCAGGAAGGGGTATCTCTAAAATTCTGTTGAGACGAAATTCAAAACAGTTACCAATGCCTAGGGCTGGGCGATACAATATACATATCACAATATACTTGTTCATATCGTCCGATTTCAGATAAATAATATATTGAATGCACCTTTCTCTCGGTATAGATTATAATTTCCTTTGCTCTTTCCCAACACTCCCCTGTACCTCCCTGGTTTATTGCTCCAAGTCATGCCTCACATCTATGTCGCTGCCCACAGCTTCGTGTTTAGCTCCTCGTTCGGTCTTTCTGTGTACTTCTCTGGCAACTTAGTATTGGAGCAAGAAAAGCTTGACTCTGATAGGCAGTTGTCACGCACATTTCCGACATGTTTGATCGAGTAAATATGCTCACAGCTGATCACCGTAATCGACCTGAAATTCATCGCTATCACAAATCGTGATCATATAATTGCCGAGGCCTATCGTTGCCTGTCACTGTAAAACGTGTTACTGTTGAATTACAGTAAAATATTGGCAGCAGTTTTATCAATAAGCTACTGTACGATTTACAATATTACTACTTTATCAATAAAGTACAGTTACTTGTTGTAATGGAAGAAATCGGATATTTTAGTGGTGTGTGTGTGTGTGTGTGTTTGTGCCATGCTGTTTACCAATACTGTGTGGTAGCCCATATAGCTTCAATATTAAACATATAAATAATGCCAGGTTGGGCATTGTAAACAGAATTTAATACAAATATAGCTCTTTCAAATACAAATAGCGTCGTGAGTGAATGAGACACAGAGCAAGATGGATTGTCAGTGAGGAAGTGAGGAGTGAGTCAGGGTAGTGATTGTCAAACTCACCCAAAGGCCCACTCAAAATCCATAATCCTCCTCCAGAGGTTGAACAATAGATGGTATATAAAGATAAACGGCCTGACAGCTCCCCAAACATAAAGCCAAACATTTCCAGCATCCCCTGGTGGCTGGCTGCGGTATACAAAACAAATCCCGCCCCCTCCAGGTTAGTGGATGTGACATGAGCCAAACTAAAACTCATAGTATACATTTATGATGCTGTTGGCCCTTTTAGGTAGTTTTTATCACCTTTATGTATGTTAAGTGTTCATTTCTCTGATCAGTTTGGTTTTGATTTTTTATTTGATTCTATAAAATAGAGGCGTAACATCATGATTGACAGCTGGAATTGACTCGCGATTGGTTAGGCAGTTGTTTGGGTGGGAAATTGAAAACTGCATACCATAAATTCTCAGACAGTGGCCAGGGCCTTTCTTTACCTATGCTACCATTTTAAAGAAGGGTTATTTTAAAGACAGACCTTTTTTAAAGAATTACTCTATTTCATAAATATATGTGATCAGGTATTATCAATTTTTCACATGAAATTGCACAAGGTACAACTCCAGTGAAGTACAATCCCTCTAGCTGCTTTAATTTGTGCATTATTCACCATGAGGCACACCTTCTCCCTTTTCTTGCCAGAGCTCTCTGTTCTGTCAGATTCCTGTATACAGAAAGAATCACCTGGTTGAATGGCGCAGTCCAATATTCCAGGACTTAGCCAAGTTTCAGTGAAATGAAGAACATTGCAGTTTGCGGTAATTAGTTGGAAAATGAAGCGGGCACAGAGGTCGTCCAGTTTATTATCCAACACCTGCACACTGGCCAGCTGGAGGTCTGGCAGAGAAGATCCACAATGCCTTCCAATGCAGAGATTGATGTATAGATGAATGCAGAGAGAAGTGGAAAAGATCAACAAATGCGTGTGTGGTCATTTGTCTGTAGCCTACTGCTCTGTTTGCACTGTGCCTCAGTAGCTATACAGCCTACATACCAACAGTCAGCAGTAACAGCCAGTGATGTTTAGAGTGACATCACTGGCCTGTCTCATCGACAGCAGCCATCCTAACCCAGGTGAATATAGGTTTAGCTTTATGTTACAGCGTTATTGTTAGGCTTGGCAATCTGAGGCTACAGCCCTGAATGTTTAATGAATTCCCCCTGACTTTTCAGACCTTTTTAGCGACTTGCTGTCAGGGTAATCTCAGTTAACGGCTCTTGGTAGCAGCACAGCGTCTCTCTGTCTCCACTTGAAAGTTAACTACATTAGTTATACTCACATCTGCCTGCAACATGAGGGCATCTCTTCTCTATTTGAAGTGTGCCATCAGTAGATCCAGAATGTAGGAGAATGCTATACTGTTTTCCAGGAAGAGGACCTTCTTCACTTTACTGGGATTTGCCTAGAAGTATCCCACATGAAATACCTCCATTATTATGAATCGAATGTCTGTGAGCAGTTCATGCTCCACGGCAGAAATAAGTTGAGCCACTGACTTTATGTCATCCAGAGGGGCAGCTGGTGTCCATTAATTGATTTGCGTTGCAGATAGTAAGTTGTCTCCATCAAATTGTGTATTTTCATCTTTATGCACCTGCCAAACCTTGAAGTCTCGAGACATTTGTCATCTTTTGTCTCAGACCTTCAAGGCTATCTTCAGTTGCAGAGGTGGTAATTCTGCCTGCCATCCTGTGCATTCAGCATCATCTGCCATTCTAGCCCCTGTTGCATCCTTTGCTGCTTTATGTGAGTGTGCTGTTCCTGTTCAAGTGCTCTATACGTACATTAAGATGGCCCAGTCACATTGTGGCTGTGTGGGGTTAGCTTTATACTTTTTTCATGTTTCTACAAGCACAAACTGTCAAGTGGCAAGGCCTCTTAACACTCATAACCATAGACAGCAACTCCATAATCATTTTGTTCCAGGTCACCGGAATGGTTTCAGGCCAGTTTTTCTTTATATGTGGGCGTTGAGATGGTTGAGGAGAGGACATGGAACAGCTTGACTACAAAGGTGTTCAAGCAACAGGTGAAGAATATGTGTGGACAGCTGCAACGGTGAGATCACAGAACTGCTCACTGATCTGAAAAACAAACTTACTCTCACCAGCTGTTTTCTTGTTCATTGTTGAAAGAAATTATATACATGACCAGCATCAACTCAATAACAAATTAGTAAATAAGCTTGTGAATTCCAGCAATCAAGGAGATTCACACACTCTGAGGGAGTCCACGATGTCTTCTCTTGTTGTGTGTGGCCTGTATGATCCTCTGGATCCAAACACTGGTGTAATCAGACGTTAAGATAGGGATGGGAGACAATGGACTGTATTCTAGCAAAGGATAATGGTATATCAGATCTCATACAAAAGTATTGTGCAGTTGTAATCTCTGAATTGGATGTGTATCCATTGGCAAACTTCACAAACAGATCGGCATTTTTCAGTCACAAAATATGCCATTGTACTATTATAAATGAGCATCAACATAAAGTAAAACCTTGCCCAATTTTAACTGGCTTTGTGTCTTTTGCAGTGTGGATAGTATATGCAGATGAACAGTGTTTGGCTTCCCTCCATGCTGTCAGCATCGGGAGCTCGCCTGGAGCTCCCCATTCATTTACCAGCAAAACTACAGAGTCATGATTCTGCCATGGTCATCAGGAAATGATTCCATTATTCTCAAGATATGAGTGTATGTGAGCAGTTTAAAGAAAAAAATGCATGGTTTATTATTTCCATCATTCCTAAGATAATGGAAATAATCAGCTGAACTCCTGTTTATTAACAATATTGCTGATATACTGTGCCAGGTCAAATGATACAGTGCCTTCAATATGATCAATATGATCATGGTCCAAGCATGGAGGTAAACCAGAGTTACAAACATGAAGGAAAGCACATTCATTAAACTTGAAATCAGATTTAATACGAATAGAGGACTGAGTGTAATTAATTTGCAGTTCCCTGCTTCACATAGAAACACACTGTTCTGCGAGAGGACCTTGCTACAGGAATAAAAATAAATGTTGCACGACCTATGTCAAAAAAATCTACAAAAATAGAGCTTGTACTGAAATTTTCTATAAAACCACCACTGTTGTGTGATCTTAGGTTGTTTCCAGCAATGGTGCACAGATTGCCTTTGACCTGCCGATCAAGTGTGGCTATGCCATTTTCCTCCAGATCTTTGAGATCTGTAACAAGTATACAGAAGACTTTTTCTTGCCCAAAGTCCTTGAAATCCTGCTCTCGGAATCATAGAACCAGCTGCATTTACTCAACACGAGACCTGATATAAGATGCCCTATCTTCAAGAACTCTATGCTTTCTTTTGCCTGAGGCAAGTTGATTGGCCACTTGAAATGCAACCTGATACGGTCTCAAACCCAAGGCCATATCATCTGAATGAAACGAGGGATTACCTGCCAGAATACTACCATCTGCACTGAAATATCTCATGGTCTACAAGACCACTTCTGCTGCTGCATTGATCAAGTGACTATACCATGTAACTAGCATACATACTGAACATAGCATTAATTTCTAGACTTTTTACATCAACATAAAGAAACTGCTCATTTTAGTTTCTGAATGCACCGCCAGCTGCAAGTAAGCATTCTAATTTATCATGCCCATTTTATTTGTTATCATTGTCATTTAGCGTGCTGAAATAGCATTTAGCTTAAAGTTCACAAAGCCGTTAGCATAGACTTTATTATGTTTAACCAGTGTTTAGTTGGTGTAGGTTTGTGAATGTGACCTCGAGTCGACACAGCTTGTAGTAGATACAGCATTGCAGTAGCTGCTGGCTAATCTTTCCTCCAACGTTTCAACCCTGCTGGATGATGATGATGATGATGATGACGATGATGAGAGTGGCTTTGGGCGAGAGGGGCAGATGGACCCTCATCCTCCCTCCCCCCACCACTACTCTGACCTCAACGTCCCTTGAAAGCATGATACCTGTGAATACCCTGATTATGACTGGCCAGGCCAGACTGCATAGGCCCGCGACCCCTCACTGTGCAGGTGAGTGTTGAGGCAGCAGAGTGGACATGATTGACTCTCACTGCAAACCCAGTCGGAGAGCTGCATTCCAGCAGGGAAAGACAGTGATATAGAGGAAATAGGAGATGAGGGGAAAGAGAGAGCTCGCCCTGCATTCTCTGGCTAATTAAGTGTTATTATCCTGCACAACAGGAGGTACCTGAGAAATAATTGGCCACAGCGACTGCTAAATGTTCCAATCTGGAGGTGAAGCCAAAAGCACTGTAAAAGGTCACATGTCATTATGCATTGTGCTGATCTTATTAACGCTGCAGTCTGTCAAAGGACCCTCCATTAATTCATAGGCTAAATATTTCCTAGATTAGAAATATTCACTTTACCTTTACTTAAAGCAAATCTTGTTTAGGTTAATTTAAATTTTGATTTTTTTTGTGTGATTTTTGACCCGTTAGTCAAAGGGACAGTTTTTGCTTTTATAACCACTTACCCAGTTAGGATTATGTCTCTTTTGTAGTGCTAATGCAAAATTGAAAAAGAAAAGTTAAATCATGGGAAGCATATGGGAAAGAAATCTACCAAATGATGAAAAATATATCCTCACTAATATGAAACATTTGATGAATTTCCCCCTTCTGTATGCACACATAATATACCTCAGCAGGTAACCAACAATGTGCCTTTAAATCAGAGGATATGTTTAGTTGTTTTCATTTTATATTTTGTACTATAGGCAAGCTTTTCTATACTTTAATTTAAGTATAATGAAAAAGTAAAACTAATCGCATCAGTAGTATTAAGATTAGCTTTAGGTTGCTTGATTTAAAGTAGTGTTAAAATAGGCTAGAAAAAAGTAATATTTTGATTGACATCAATATACTGTCATATTACAAACAACTGAAGTGAATATATGGCTCAATGTATGAGCCTGCAGCTGTTTATTTCGTCTAGGTTTTACGCTAGAATGACTGCTTACAGTCCAGCTGTGTGGCAAAATTCTGTTGGAGTAAATGTCAGTAGAGCAGAGTGCACAAACCTCAAACCAGCCAGACAACTGAATAAAACCCTGCAGTCGCATTCCTCTAATGACACTTAAATCAGTAATTACTAAATACAAATATGCGCCATTTAGGATCGATGACCTGTGAATAAAAAACACAAAAAAATTGTTGTGATACTGCCTCCAGATAAGACGGCGTTGGTGATTTGAGTAAACCGTTAAAAATACCTGTAGGACAGACTTTCTTTTCTTTTCTCGATACAGTCTTGGAGAAAATTATTATTTTTCTTCAATTTATTATTAATTTTAATGCCTGGTACAACTAAAGGTACATTTGTTTGGACAAATATAATGAAAAAAATAGCTGATAAGAGTTTAATTTAAGAGCTGATATCTAGCCATTTTCCATGGGTTTCTTGGTAATAATCAAAATAATTATCAAGAAAACCATGGAAAATGGCTAGATATCAGCTCTTAAATTCTTATGAGCTATTTTTGTTTTTTTCATTATATTTGTCCAAACAAATGTACCTTTAGTTGGCATTTAAATGAACAAGAAACTGAAGAAAACAAGGGTGGTCTAATATTTTTTTCCATGACTGTATATTCAGGCAAAAACCTCAGAATTAGTGTACTTTTCATGGTAATTTCCTCAGCAGAGATGTGTCCTTGCCCAACTGGCCCCTCCCTGGAGCAAACTCAATTCAACTCATATCTTTGTGGCGACTATGCACTGAACAAAGACTTCAACAATGTACATTTGAGTTTGAATCAGCAGTAATGTATTAGAACTGAGACTGGACAGAAACTCTGTTGGATTACATACATGCATGCTTTGCTGTAATCCCTGTAGTTTGTGAAGGCAATCTGAATCCAGTGCAGGAATGGTGGATTTATCTACGACTAAGAAAATCTATGAAGAGAGGAAATTGTAAACTGAATGACTATTGCTAGGGGTTTCTTAAGGATCTTAAGGATTATAATGTTATGTATGTGTGGAGGTGCACCAGATCAAAAAAACACTTTTTAAGACTTTTGTAATCACAGACATGTATTTTTTAATCCAGTTTTGCTCAGAAATCTAGTGTACTCTATTTTTAACTTTATAATGGACCTCAAATTTTCATTCTCGGAGCCATAAAATAATGAGTAGAAAGGAAAGTAGAAACTGTGGTTATGCTTTTGTCCCTCTGTGATGATAAAGTGTCAGGAGTATTGTCCTACTGATGCATCAAGGCAGGGTTTTTTGGGGCGACCCATTCTTCCTTATACAATTTGTGAATGCCTTTAGCTAAAATCTAACTTTTATCCTTGGCAGCTAGCCCACTCTTGCATTTTTTGTGGTCCTCATTTAGTTGTGCGAGAGCTGTGAGGCAAACTCTTTGATGCTGGAGCTCAATAAATTTAATGTTGGTTAGCGGTTGGCCATGGTTGTGTTTACACAAGGTCACAGGGTATAGAGGACCAAGTGTCACAGAAAAAAGGAAAAACAAATATTTTTTAAATTTATAGCTAGTAAAAATAGGTGTTGATAAATTAGTTTACAAATCTATCCATAAATATAACATAATTTAATATTTCAATGAGCAATAAAAAAGAATACTTTTTTTTTTTTTTTTTTTTTTTTTTTTTTACAAATGAAATGGTCATCCATCAGTAAATACTTTGATTTAAAAGGGCATTTACAAAAACAAGCAATAAGTGTCTTAATTAATGGATTCATTAATATTGTCATTTAAAAATCTATTTGAAAATGCACTTTAAAGGAGAAATAAATAACTGGATTCACAAATTGAATTAAAAATAGATTTTTTTTCCAGGCATTTAGAAGGGCAATTTCCCTTCCCATTTGCATTTCAATTTCCCTGCTGCTTTGGCTTTTCCTATTAGCTACTCAATTTGCTTAGTAATTTGGCTTCTTTTCCATTTAGCCTTTTCGGGACACTTTAGGCTTTGTGCGAGTGAAACAAAGTAAAATGATGCAAATTAGCCATTGGATGTAACAAGCTCTTTCTGATTGGCTATCACATGGCATGAGACCACTCCCACCTCAACATGTGTCCATTTATTGATACACTTTTAATGAGGCACTTTTTGACTGTTTTATGTTGTTTTTGTAAATCAATTTTATTTTGAAGTATTTATTGATGCATTCATATTTTATTTGTAAATTATTTTTATAATTTCTCTTTCTATGCCCATTCAAATATTTATAGATGAATAAATATGTTTGTGAACAAATGTATTATTGTCTATTTTCATTATACAATTATTAAATAATAAATTAAATACTTTATTACTGCTTCCGTGATCCTCCATAAGAGGGGAGCTTGAAGCAATACTGAGGCTATATTTCTAATATTGTGCACAAACTCTGATAAGAAGAAACAATAATATATTGCAAGTCAGATCTGAAACTACAGAAGAGAGTGACTCAGTTTACAGTGTAGCATTTTACAATAACACTGTTTACTATTCATTGCTTTTCCCTGCATTAATGAACAGTCTTTTTAATTCAAGGTTTCCTCCGATGTTTAATCATTGCTCCGTATTGATTTTCAAAGTTGTATTTTCCTGGTGCCAACTCAAGGAGTTACCGTCTCTTGGAGGTGTATTTATGTTCTCAGGATGGTTAACCAACATTTAAATGGATTCTAAAAGACCATACCAGATTTGTTTATGCTATTTATTATTTGTTAGGCTTGCTTATCCACCCCTATAGTTCATTATTCACACCAGTTACAATGTCAAACCAACGTCCACCACGTTGTCTCAGTAGGAAAACTGTTACTAATAAAATTAACGATGGCTCTGTTCTATTCAGTTGTTCCAGTAAACCTTGACAGTGTTACAGTGAGCCAGCATGAACAAAAGCATTTATTTTATTATACACCTGTGCTTTTCCTACTGCGATATGTCAAAATGTCTCTTGTGTAAAAAGGCTCATTAGTGAAAAATATTGCTAAATGTTTAAATAAACCATTATAAGCCACTTGATTTGCATTTTGTAAAAAGCTAAACTCACGTGATGACTGATGTCCCAACATACCAACAAATGGGATTTATTAATATGGCACTTAGGTTATAATAACCAAATAATTAGCAACAATTTGTCAAATAATATTTGGAGAAAAACAACCACCCAGTACGTCATCACCTGAGAGTGAGTAAAATATCCACTATGAGCACAATAAACACAAAGTGATACATGGTGAAGTTAAAATGCTCCCTAATGAGGACAATGAGCAAACAAGTCCCTGTGAGATTGTGGAGTGAGACTCTGTTCGTGCTGTGAGCAAGTGTTACATGAATTAATCAGCAACTAGTAGCACGGTGTGTTGTTATTTCACAGAGTGCTTTGATGAACTGAGGGAGCCATGGCGATGCTTTTAATACAAAGGATTATTGCTTTCTTTATCTTTGCTCCGCAGAACAAAATAAGAATCGACGCGCATTCATAAACTGACTGAACAATATGAGGTGTTGTCAGATAAGTGAACATCATACTGTGAATAGTCACATTTTGTTATGAACAACTGACCCACAGCAGGGTATTATTTGAAAGAAATAATAAACAGGACCCATCTCCTGAGTTTGCACAGAGCAGATGGCTGACGTGAAAGCTTACCAAATAGTGTAAAATTGATCTGTCTCTATTTGCAATCGCAGGAATTATATTACTGGGTGACCGTTTTGCAATATTTATGCTTTCCCCCCTCATTGCCCCTGCTGTACCTGCCCTCTCCTGCCCCCACTGGGCCTCTTTGTCAGCCAATCATTCACCTGATGCTAATGACCAGTTTCCAGCTCTACTGTCCCTCAGATATCATGCCTGAAGACTGATGTATCGATCGGGCAAGATTGATCAGGGCAGGGATGATACAGCAACATTACATGATTTATTCAGGTTCTAATATCTTGCGTCAGGACTGCCCTCTGGGACTTGGCTGTCTGGGCGCTGTGTACTTTCATCTTCCAAGTATCAGACCGTCTTTACAGACTACAGCTTCACTTTTTCCACAAGCAAGAGGCAGTGACAGTCTCCACTTAGTAGTGAGATGGACTATTTAAAACAAATCCAGACACAGTTTGAAAACTGGTGCTTTCATTATGTTGTCGATAGAAGGTTGTTTTTCATTTCTGTCTTTCACTTTGCTAAACAGCCTCACGATTTGCATTCTGTGGATGGAAAATTTTAAAGCAATCCAATAAGCAGTTTTCCATTTCTCAAAAACAAGACTTAACCAAAACAAGACAGCCTTGCCTCAAAATATCGTATTAGTATTCAGTTGGAAAAACTAATTTGCGATGCATTAGACATTACTCACTACATGTGCATGCTGTACTTAGAGTACTTATGCCATTTGTTTGCAAATCTCACAAACCTAATGTACACAAAATCACAGTCAAACTGTCTCCCAGTGGCAAGCAAAGAATTTGTTCAGGCTTCAGCGGGGCAGTGAAGCAGGCAGCTCTGCTCAGCTGACAGTAAATAGATTCAGGTCCACACTTAAAAGAAAATAAAAACAACAAAAAAAATCATATATGGTGTCAAAGGCCCAGTCTATTTAATGAGCATTTTCATGAGTGCATCAGGATGAACTTTTTATTCTCGCCTCTAAATCACCCCCCTGGAAATCCACACTCGCTCGACTGATAACGATATTTTTACCATCATCTCAATACCCGGCATCAGAGTTTACGCTTTTGACGGCAACCATATAAAACAACTACTGGACATATTTTGAATAGCCTTTTAAAGGTTGCTAACGGATGGAGAAAGGCGCATTAAATCATCTTGAATGTTGTTATTATCATAATGTTCTGACACCGCCGATAAGTAATAAAATTATAGTTTTAGCTTCATGAAATGTACCAATATTCATGTTTGAGTATGTTATGCGTATATGTATGTTGATCGTCTACTGTATTAGCCATGTGTCTACTTCATATTTATTTGCATGGAGAGCGGGAAGGTGAGACCAAGTGGTCCGAGGGAGACTGGTGGAGGTGCTTTCTAATGCCAGCTGTGACGCTGTCCACTTGTGATCGGGTCGCATGTTAACGTCTGAACAAGGCTGATGATCTTAAGCAGCTGTATTAGACGGATGGAAGTTAATGTTCACACAAAATCCGACAATGCAAAATGTGGGTGTGTTCATTTTTACTGTAGAACATATCTGCTGACAAACAATCAGAAAATAATGTTTTATTCCTCTGACTCATGGCTTTGTACTCCCTAACACCGTCTCCTCTCCTCCTTCACTGTCTACCTCTCTTGACCAAAGCTGCTCTCTCTTTCTCTCTCTCTCTCTCCCTCTCTATCTCTCTCTCTCTCCCTCTCTCTCTCTCTCTCTCGCCGGCTAACGTAAACCTTGCCTGGTATCTATGATTGCATCTCCTTTGTTCTCTTGGATGTTTTTTTATTTTATTTTGTCTTATATTGTTCTAAACATTTCCCCCCTACAATACTTATGCCATTGTTTCTAAATGTCACAGCCCTAATATGAAGGAGAAGTCTCCCAGTGGCTAGCGGAGAATTTGTTCAGGCTTCAGCGGGCCATTGGTGCAGGCTGTTAGACACAGCTGGCAGGGGAGCGCGCCTTGTTGTTCTTGGGGGCTTGAGGGCAGGTGAGCTTCTGTCAGAGTCGAGGATGGGTCGGGCCCATGATGCGTGTGGCATGTTGTTGGTACAGCTGATGGGGAGGGGAAGAGGGTCAGCGGTACCTCCCAGGCTTCCCATCCCGTCCCCCCGTCCCATCTGTCCCGCACTGACAGGATGTGAGCAGAATAACAAGTCGGCATCTGTCCAGTAATGAGGTCCCCCGCTCGGCATCAAGATATCAAATGCTAACAGGTAGATGATGATAATAGTGTGGCTTCATCAGTCCACTCACTCTAATCACATGCTCATCTACAAAACACTCTAAACAATAATTGCCACACGGTTCTGCATTGCAAATGCAAAGACAGCAAAGATCTTAAGTACACTTCAGCTTCCCCCTGTATTCTGTCAAACTTTAAGGAGGTCACAAGGGTTCATGGGAGAAATGATCATTTCTTAAATGGACCATTGTCCAAGAGTGAGATTAAACCCCTCTAATTTTTGTGCATCAAGTACAAGGATAAGAGAGTACAAGGAGGATGTAAAGTTTGGAAGCTGGGGGAACAGGTAGCCTTACTACTACAGAGTTCAGAAATTTGCCCTCCAACAACTCTAAAATCTCACATATTAACACGTATCACATGCATCTCTTTTGTACAACAAGTTCTCCAGCGTAAACGGCAGAAGAGGTTGCGTGTTAGTACCACAAATTATGGCACGTAGGGACGTATCATGTCTCGCGATACAACAGCACCTTCTAAAAATAGCACACACGTACAGTCCACGGTTGCAGTTTCTGTTGATTTATGTTGTACAACCATTGACCTTAGCTTTAATTTGGGTAAGGCGTTATAAAAGACAGTTTAAACGGTATATAAATGTATGTAAACGCCGGAAATGAAGTAGTTACAAGGGTTACGTGACTGCCGCAAGGTACGTAAAAAACGTGAGTTACATTCAAAAAACGTGATTCATGTAACTTAAGTTAAAGATGGTTTACTTGTTTTCACACGGGACTGAACCCCGCTCTCCTTGGTGAAAGTCTGCTGCTTGTTTGATCCATCCACCATCCAAACCTCCACCTTATCTCCCCTTTCAAACTACGCTTAACTGTCAATCACTACTACTACTGCAAGATTGTGGCGGACGCATTAAAGCTAAGGATAATGAAATACGGAGACATAACTCGTTTTTCCGCTGCCTGTACACACGACTTATATTAACGTTTTTGACGGGAGAACAGGCTGCTTTTGTAATGTGAATGTATACAGAAATGTAAAAACAACAATTTGTGGTTTTAGAGGGGCTGCCACATTTATTACAACAGTTTATCCATGTGTTTGTGTCTACTACAGTGTTGTTGTCAGATGGGTTTAAGGGCACAGGTTTTGGTCTTTGAACAGGCACAATGCTACCAAACCTGGCAACCTCACTGTGATCAGATCATGCACAGCCACTGCATCTGGCTGCTATTTGCCACTAATAGCACTTCGACAGGTGGCTCAACCCCCCTAAAATCCCTAAATGTATATTTTTTACATCCCAATTAATGGAGGCATTCAACACACAAGATATAACATGCTAAGTATTAAAGTTTAGAGGTGCTAGTTGACTATTATTTTAGTTTTGATGGAGCCTGGTTAGCAGTTTCCCCTTGCCTCCTCTTTTTATGCTGAGCTATTCATTTAATCTCACGCACGTCCATTGAAATAAAAAACAAACCAAAAAGAGTCAGCTAACAGGCCAGTGTTTATCACAGTGTTCTTCCTGACTAAAAGACTAAAAAAAATGTTGTAGTTACATTCTGCGTGCTATCATTTTATACGTTTCTGACATTTTTCAAGCCTGTTTTATAGCTTCAGTGTTTTCTTAAATAGCTGCCATTCATGTCTCCTCTTGATCCTATGGCAACCTGCTCAGAAATCCTGACACCATGAACTCTGGAAAGAGAAGTGAGAGTGTGTTTTTTTTTATTCAGAGGCTGTTGGAAAGTAAGCTCATTTATAATTTAGAGTAAACTACATATATTGTAGATGTTTCGCATGAATGGTTTTTTTGGCCGGAAAAGATTCAACTGGTGACATTTAGCTTTTGTTCCACTTGCTTATGGGAAAGAGGGAATTTCTTTCATTTTTCATGCCAGGGTCAGTTTAGAGAACTAAAAAATGCACTTTAGAAGGAGGAAGCAAAGGCTCGCCTCAGTTACCTGCTTTGCTGCTGTGACCTTCAGCTATAAAGGCAGTTCCCTGCTACTTTGCAAGTCGATTATTGGGTGCCCTTTGTCAACAGCCAACTTTTTTTAATTCAGAGTGTGGATCAATAATTTTACTTTTACAATAATGCAATTCTATTTCTTTTGTCCTCTTGGGATTATAGTTGCAAGTCATTCTGTCAAAAGCATTGACATTCATCAGGTGACAGGAATAAGATGCCAAATTCAGCCCTCTTCGTGTTCTGACACAGGCCTCTGGAGATGTTACGGCATATGCACAATGTTTTTACCTCCAGCAAGTGACACAGTGGTCACATTCATTGTTTAACTTTTTTCTCTGTTTTGCATATAAATATCGAGGTTTTGTATGAGTAATATGTTACATCGGAGAATAAAGAAGCTCGCTGTGTGTGGACTTGAAGAGAAGTGATCCTCAGGGCTATAAAAAAAAAATCACTGAACCCTGCTCTTTGCGCTCATGTGCAAAGCATGGCAATTCCTCAGTCCACTGCACAAGCTTCCCATATTTTTCTCTTCCCTTTGGGCAGCGTGTTCTTACATATCCAGAAAAATGAGTACCCATATGGTCCTTCAGAAGATAGTACGACCTTAATAATGATAGCTCTCATTGGGCAGTGGAACCTCTGACTTTCATCTACTATTATAACATGCTAGCAGAATTTGTGCTCGCAAAGGCTGAACTAAGCTACTGAACCACACCATGTCCAATCTCAGCATTAATGCAAGCTGATATGATACCTAGCGAGCTCCACCAGTCATTTCAGCATTTTCATAGTGATGAAAGCTACTGTAAAACTCAAGTGTTCTGAATTTGCAATGAAGTGGTGAGTGAATGCCTCCAAATTCGCCCTGTGTAGTTTCACAGTAGAATCAGCCTAATCCAAAGTGAACAGACACTTAGTCTGTCGCCTGAGCTCTTTGATCCTTCTGTCTCTCCGTGTGTGTAGTCGTGTCGTTTCACCAGGCCTTATCATTTGATACAAACAAAGTTTTCTTTTACCTTATAGACCGGGGCATAGTCTTTATTGTACCTTTTTCTTTGCCAAAACTTTGAAACTACCTAGGTGGTAGCCTATTATGCTTTGTCTACTTTAGGCCTTTTGCTCACAGGAAATATAACATTTTTTATATATAGAAACTGAGCATCATGCTGTTTAAAATCTGATTCTGTATGTTCAGTCGAGAGTCTGTATAAAACTTAGGTGTATAGGTGCAGAGCATTTGTGTGGGTGGCCACCTTGGCATTGCCCTGGCTACTGCTTATACCTGCCACCTGTGAAAGCACCCACCTGTCACTCAAAGCAACCATGCCTTTAATTATGCATAATATAATTAACTTTAATATAATTTAAATGCGTGAGTGATAAAGAAATGCTCTCCCCTCGTAGCTGTCATGAACAGGGAAATTAACCGTTGTTTTGCACCAGGTTGTGCACATGCTTGTTTCTGCTGTAAAATTTGGCATTTTAACATAGGGGTCTATGGGGGTTGACTCACAATTAGAGACAGCCTCAAGTGGTTATTTGAGGAGCTGAAGCTTTTGGCACTTGGATCATTTTGGATCATTTTTCAGCCCTGGAGGTCACTGCTTGGTTCAGTCCTAAACATGGTGGCTGTTAATTCTCTTTTTTTTCTGCATTAATAATTATATGTTCTTAGGTGCTTTACAAAGTATGCAGTGTACACTGTCATCGCCATGACCAGAATAGCAAGCCATGGTGTTCACTAACCATCTGCACTGAGGGGAAAGCAGCCAAGTAGCGCTGATCGCAAAATGAACCCACTTTGTGGCCATCATGGTCATCTCATATAAATTAAATGTTAATTTTATTTCAGACATTTATTATTGAGTTAGAATGGAGGGCATGCATATTGAATTTGCACTCAGTTTGCCACACAAACCACCAATTATAGCAGTGCATATATAGATAAATATATAAGTTGCAGTACAGAGAGCACATACACATTATTCACATTAACATCATATACACACTACATTACAGGGGACATAAAGAACCCTGATATCAGTAGTAGAATGATTTTACTTGTATACAGCAAAGCCCGCCCTCCTGATGGTCCTCTACTTTCAGCTTTTCAGGAAGGTACAGTAAAGCGAGTGTGGTCCGAGTCAGTTACAACTATCCATGCTCCCCATGTTAGGCTACAGGAGGTGAGTTTAAACATATTAGTACATATGAGAGATCAGGAGAACAATCATTTTTGCAGCTGTATGTGAAAATATGGGGACCATGTTCAGTTTGTGATGACAAACCAGAACAAAATAAGTAAAAGTAAAAAAATCTACATGACAAGTTCAACTACATTAGTTACATATACCACGACTTGGTAAAAACTGATTATGATGTGACCTTGACCGGTCAACCTGCCAATATACCGTGTGAAGTGTGACTGGCAGTTTTGCTTTGAGAATGGCTGTCATCACTAAAAGTCTGATCTTTTCGTGATTTGCTTCAGATATGTCTGTCAAACAGAGCAGTGAGGGCAGTTGGAGGGGGGTCACTAAAGTGTCATACGTGCAGATCAGAAAGGCCTGATGTTATAAATGGGCATGGATGCAATCCCCAATGATTGAATTTTCAGCTAACATGATGATGAAAATGGCTTTTTGCATCCAAAGCGCTCTTCATCATAGCTTATGTATTTACATCAAGATGTGCATACATTTCTTATAAGACAAAAAATTCTTTGCATTTAGCACACACATCTGAGGCTCAGAAATGGCAGAAATTTCCATAACAGCATAATTAAACTGATTAGCCTTCATTGTACAAAGCTTTACTCAGAGCAGGCACATCCAAGCAAAAGCTGTGACACTTCAATTATAACATTAGTTTTAGTGATAGACAAATGACAGAGAGAGCAATGTTATAACATGGGCTTTTAACCCAAAAGCAAATAGTTAATCATGCAAAACCGGGCTCTAGTTGTCAGAAGGAGATGCATAAAAGAAACACACTACAATGAAAGGGTTTTTGAACACAGACGTTAGCGACTTAATTCACTCAAGTACCCTTCAGTACATTTCCTCATTAGATTGCAACAGTTCAATCTAAAGTTTCCTCTCATTGAGCAGAGATCTCAGATGTGAGCTCAAGGAAAAAAAAGAGCAAATATCAGCCTGCTGTCTGCAGCCTCCACAATTCTACACCTTCAAATATGAAACATGGAGAAAAACAAGAAATACAATATTTTGTGGCTTTTATGCAAATATGACATTTCCCATGCTGGTTCCACAGAGCCAGGTCCTCTGTTGACCACAGATACCTGCCTGTGTTACTGCTGAGGTAGCAGCAGCCCCGGTTGCATTGACTCTTTATTATTTGTTATCAACACATTAATACCTGTCAAACAGAAATTACACACATGCAAGTCTAAAAGTTGCGCTGTCAAATATATCAGTGTACGGGCATATCTTGTGGCTGCACCTTCAGGATTGAATTGCAATGCAAAGCTGGCATTTTTTATCATTCAGTTTTATTGAAAAGAGATTGAAAGATACAGCTCATATAGAGAATAACAATTGCAATATATCTTAATAGTGTAACTTTACAACACTGTGAATATGTGATATTTATTTTCCTGTTTGGATTCACAGAATTAGCAAAAAATAAATAGAAATGAAATTAATTAGTTGACTAATAAGTAACTGCTGACAGTTCTGATTTAATTTCTTGTTCACATTTCAAGTAGAAACTGCTGTGTTTGGCTAGTTGGTGGTTAAAAAGAAACGTTTGTCAGCAACATATTGAAGGACAATTGCAAGAATTTCAAAAAGTAAAGAAAATCTTTACCATTGCAGTGTGCTACATGGGACGGCTGTGGCTCAGTTAGTAGAGCAGTCACTGATCCCTGACCATGGCAGCCTACATGTCCAAGTATCCTTGGGCAAGATACTGAACCCCAAACTGCTCCTGATGCTGCGTTCATCAGCGTGTGAATGAATTCCTGATGGTGGCACCGTGTAGGGTCGCCTTAGTCACCAGTATCAATGTGTGTGAATGGGTGAATGAGCGCTGTTTGTAGTGTTAAAGTGCTTTGAGTGGTTGCTAAGACTAGAAAAGCGCTATGTAAGTGCAGTCCATTTACATTTACAATTAAGACAATTAATTTAGCCTTAGTATCTACTTATATCTCAACAAGTTCTCCAACAGAAACGGCAGAAGAGGTTGTGTTTCAGTACCGCAAAGTAGGGCACGTAGGCATGTATTGCGGCTTGCGTTTCAGGGCACATATGTACGTATCGCTGCTCGCTACAACGGCACGTTCTAAAAAAAGCACACACGTATGGTCCGCAGTTGTAAAAAAGGCTGCAGTTTCTGTGGATTTATGTTGTAAACCCACTGACCTTAGGTTTAGGACAAAAAACGTCTAGTAAGGCTTAATAAAAGACAGTTTAAATAGTAAATAAATGTACATAAATGCCAGAAATTAAGTAGTTAAAAGGGTCGCGTGACTACCGCAAGTTATGTAAAAAAGGTGGTAACTCTTTAGATTAGGGAACAAATATTCAACATTAATTAGTGACCCACTTTGTAGAGTAATGATTGACATTACAATCCACCAATCCTCATCCAATCATCCAAAAAAAGCCACGAGTCATGTCAAAGGTCTGGAGAAGGTGGCTATTTGCTGTTTCCATGGTTTCATTCACCACTATGGAGAGACTTATAAAGTCCATACAAAGTAAAACATATTTAGATCATAACTAATATACAACAGCTTCCTTACTTACTACTAATAAGCAATAATAATAAAGTTATGGAGGGAAAACTATAAGTTAATGGCTTACTGGTTGCATAATAAGGCCATGCAGAATAAGGCATTAATAACTACTTAATAATGACTAATTAAGGGCCAATATGTTACTTAAACCTGAAGATTAATTTGAGATGCAGCTCAGCACTGTGAATCTAATGAACCTATTAAGGTTTATTTATTTATTTTTCTTTCTGAAGTCCATTTCCATGCCCAACTATGTTCCATAAGTTGTGTCAGCAATTTTGTGGTTAAAGTTGATACACATTTGTTGTTGAATTAGGCATTTTTCTAATATCAAGAATGTATAAAAATGATCAAAAACCCTTCAGAATATTACATCAATACACCAAGACCTTTGGAACAACATAGAAAAATCCATGCTGTGATTTGGCTTCAAAAACATGAATCACTCTGGAGATTTCAGTATTTTCAATGATTATGTTCTTGGTAGTGCTCAGAAACCCTCAGCCCCACGACAACCAGGGTCTGAATTTGTGATGGTCAATATCCAGTTTTGTTCCCAATATATCTATCAACACATCTGCCAAATTTGGTTCTTTTATCACAAAGTGAACAGTTTTTATGATATATTAAACATCTTCTGCTGTGATGCTGTGATTATCCTAGAGGTCACAGTAGCTCATTTTATACAGTGAGGTCACGATTCAAGAAATTCCCTCATGGGCTCTTATGGGAACTGACATCATCTGACATGAATTAAATTCCAATTTATCTAATTTAAAACCTATTTAGAGAGCCCAAAATGCACAAATCTTCAAATACAGTTGGGAAAAAAAAGAAAATGGTAACTGCATGTTATCAGCATAAAGTAGACATGTCTGTAAAGAGGAGACTTGTGGGAACCCAGAGAGCCCATTGGTTGAGATAGCATGATGTCAGAGGTCAAATGACCACTTTGAAAATCTTCATGCTAAATTGCACTAGCAAAAAAAAAAATGGCCTCACTTTGCAGCCTTATTACATCAACTTCCCGATGTGATATCCTGGCATGCTTTTTACCAATGGATTCCTTAGACCTTCTAGTTTCATTAGATATATATGATGTGAAAATTAAGCCCGCTACAGCCCTGTGAGCCCGCCGTCTGGCCGATGAGTCCAATGTACCGTGGGCGGAACATCACGACGCCAAGGGGTTCCATTTATTACTGCAACATGCAAAGGCAATCTCAACATTTCGTTGCATTTATTTTAATTTTTTATTGTTTTACATTGTCAAAAAATATACTTTCAATTTGAACTTTTATGTAATTAATATTTGTGGTGTTGAAAACATGTAAACAGCAGCTTGGAGGCGGCCATTTTTCAAAATTGCGAAGATTGCGAATATGCCATGGCCCAATATCAAAGACATCTATGTCTTTTTCGAAATATATTAAGCTATATATGTACCAAATTTGGTGCTTTTATTACAAAATGAACAATAGGTCAGCTATGCCGCCTCACTAGTTGTCATTATACTTAGCAGTGCTGACAGAAGTCTACTATTGTTGTACTTACTCACTGTTGTGTAATTGCACAAAGCAACAATTTGCATGTGCGAATCGAGAAGATTATTAGTTTTCCAAACAGTCTGTTTGAGTAAGGTTACTGGCATGTTGGTGACTCTAAATTGCCCATAGGAGTGAATGGTTGTCTGTCTCTTAGGTGTCAGCCCTGTGATAGTCTGGAGACCTGTCCACGAGGTGCCCCGCCTCACCCAATGTCAGCTGGGATTGGTTTCATCTTGATGAACAGTGTAGCCTCTAGGGGGCGCTAGCTAGGCTTTAGATGGTTTGATTATTAATGCACTCATTTGCTTTTAAGACTAGGAAGAAAACTTTTCTCAGTACCACAGCTTTCTAAAATCCTCCTTTCTCTCCTCATGTAAACCCACAGTAAATATACTTTTGCCTCTTAATTGATGTGGAGAGCACCATCATGCTGTCATTTATTGCCATAGAAACTGAATGCTGAATCCTCCTTTACTTTCCTCCCGCTATTAAAACGTTCCCCCTAATTTGATTTATTTTGGTGTACACATCATCGTGTGTAGGTACTTCCGCTGCCCATTAAACCGTACAGATGCTGTTTTCAATTTTTTTTTTCTTTTGCCCTCACAACTTTTGATTCACACAAGATTATTCATCTCATATATGTAGGTGTATGTGTTCAGCTAATTAGGAGTCCTGTGCAAAGCAGGTTTCCTGATGCTGTAGTCCAGCTGCTAGATGCCTCTTGGAAGCACATGTTCCTGCAGGCAAAATCTCTGGGCTTGAAACCACTCTTTAACTATAATACATGATGGTTAAAAAAGATGAAATAAGCACTGCCTCTCACTAAGAGACTGGCCACACAATCTGAGCTTGTTAATTGGGGTTTTTAGATGTGCACTGAAATTGTCATTCAGCCAAAACAAACACACAATGTTCTTTCGAAGTCCAGCCTTAATTCTCTAAATTACTTTTGTTTACCAGTGGGGGGAAATAAAAATCTGCATGGTAATGTATGCTCTCTTAGGATCTGTCTCACATACAACTGTGTATGAATATTTTAGTCATTTGCCCTCATTTTAACACAAAAAGTCTACGACCTTCGTTTTACAAAACTGTCACTGTCAACATAAAAACACAAAAATGACTCTGCTCTACTGGCCATAGGGGGGCGATAAAGGCTTTGTCAACAATACATGAAATACATCAAATCCATTGGCCGTATCAGATGCTTCCGCTCATCCGTGAAGTGGTACTATATTACTAAGTTAGCATATAAAGTTGTCATTTTACGTAGCTGTGCTAAAAATGCAAAAAAAAAAATGTTATTGTTGTTATTATGTCACTGCACAAAGCAACAATGTGCACGCACAAATCAAGAAGATTATGTTTTCCAAACAATTTGCGTAAGATTGCTGAAATTTCTAGCAAATTAGCCCCTATCTAGAACTAGTTAGGGGCTACAGAGCATTGTCAAAAAACTCTGTTTCCAGCCAGTCTCATGCATCTGTGAACAATTAATACACGTGTGCATATGATACACCGCATTTTTAAAAATAGCTACCCTACCGGTTGCAGGACCTCACAAGGTTCCCTGTTGTGAAAAAGGGCTGCAGTTTCATTGAATTTAGGCTACAAAACCACTTCTCAAAAACCTTCCCAGTAAGGCATTATAAAAGACAGTTTAAACAGTGTCGTGGCAATTTTGTGGATTGCTCTAAGTTTATGGGTGAGGTGACCAAACACAAAGCACTCAATACTCTGTTCAGCAAGTTTTATTAGCACATTCGTATTCCGTACACCGCACAATCCCGAATGGTTCTTTTACAATACAACAAAGCCCCATACACCGCTCGACTTATGACTGTTGCACTTCCCAGCATTGGCTCTTCAGCAAGACTCAATGCGGCCCTATATTCCTGCCCTATACATCACATCAGGACAGACCCCACTTATCTACACGCTCCCCTCTCATATGGTGCTATCAGAGTTAAGTTCACAGTTTGAGTTCCCACAAGGCCTTGCGTCTTGAATATCAAGTAGGTCGCCGCCTACTTCATGTCCAACCATGACAACAAACACCAAATTTCCTTCACAACAGTAAATAAATGTACAGAAATGCTGGAAGTGAAGTAGATACGAGGGTGACGTGAAAACATGATGCACAGAACATGATGCACAAAACGTGAGGCACAAAAGTTCTGTTATGTTTAAATGACATCGTTTACGCTTGTTTTCACGCGGGACATGAACCCCGTTCTCCTGGGTCAATGGTCCAACGTCTGATCGACCGTTCCACCACGCTTTATACTTCCCATTGCCGTAATTTATAATTAGTACGGCCACAAGAAGGCGGCAGAGGACAGTCTAAAACTTATGGGTCGTATTTTGCTGCCTGTAAAAACGACCTATGGGGTCGTTTTTGAGGGGAGACCAGTCTCATTTTGGCGTACACTGCAAAAAAAGAAAAGTTGGGTGAATTCAAAATTTCAAGGCAACAAACTTCGATAAAATTTTAAGTTGGACAATTAAACTAAATATTTTAAGTTTTGTTTTTGAGTTTGCTCAACTCTGAATTCAGATTTTTGTCAACTCAACTGTAAGTTGTACCAACTTATAATTTTACATTATAATAACTTTTAATCCTTACTTCTGCTAACTTCTGCAATGTGCTGAAGTGGCACGATTGTAACGCCGCTATGAAATGTCAGCTAATGTTGCGACCACAATTTTGAGTTAGCATTAATACGCTAATAGCTACTCTTGTAGCTGTAACAAGCAGCGCCGCTAGCATCAGTTAGCCGCTAGCTTTCGCTAATGAATTTCACCGCTTTCCCGCATTTCACAACAAGGAAATAAGAGTTAGCGGAACTATTGCTCCTTGTTGCGAATCCCAACTTAAAGATATAAGTAACAACAACTCACCAACTTGTTTATGAGCAGACAACTGGCTTCCTTTGTTGTGCTAACTTACATTATTGTCACTAATGTCACTAATTTATATTCCCAAGTTTTACCAACTTAAATCACTGTTTTAGGCAAAAAAATATAAGTTGGCTTTTTTGCAGTGTATGCGTTGCATGTGATTTGAAGGTCTCACGACGAGACGAGACAAGACGAGATGAGAGGCTGAAATGTTGAGGACAATATACATTTTCAAATTTTCAAACATCAGTTGAATAAAATACCTATTAGCAAGAGAGCAGCCTGTTTCCACAACAACTCTTCAAAGAACTTTGCAACCTTTGCTGTATCCTGATTGGAGGAACCAGATTTTCTGTTCTAGGGGGAGTATTTTCTGATAAAACTGTCAGGACAGAGTTTACAGGGCTCAGTTGTTTATTTCTTATAGCTCTGTGGTTTCCATCTTTGTTCCTACCCTGTGGTGTTGTTTTCAATAATTAAATTTCTTATCTTATGAAATATGTTGAATTTTACATGTAAAAAATATCTACAAACAAAGGAAATTGATCAATGATCCTCAATTCCTTTTGATTATGGTAGGAGCTTGTCTGCCCTAAAACACCCTGCTTACATTTTGGACATTGAGCAGACTGTGTCTTAAACTGCCAAACTGCAGTTTTCATCAAAGCAACAATTGATGGAGCTGTTGGACGAGATGATAAAACTGTCAGCCTGTTCTCTTAGGGAGGACATCATCCGTCTGCATCTTCCACTTCTTCCATTTACTTATACTTCTCAATAAACAAACCTCTTTTAAACACTCTCAAGCTCATTTTTGCAGCATTTTCATTTACAGATGAGCCTTGTATTGAAAATCACTTATGTTCATCCGCCTTGTGTTAGAAGTGACCTTGAAGCCTTACAGAAACCGGTGCTAATTTATTTGTGATGTAAATGTTCCTGCAAAATTATTGACAGCGTGAAAAATAACTTTTGAAGGTCAGCGACATTTAATCCATTGTATCTCAGTTTTTAGGACATCAAACACAAAACAGGCCTGGGGTTTGGAGTGTTATTGGCTCTGACAAACAAACATAATGCCATGCACTCCTTGAATGGTTTTCATGTGCCAGATGTGCCTGCGTGTTTTTTATTCACATTTGGTATTTAGTCATGGCGTGGACTGTGAGCTTTCATTTCCTCTGTGAGACTGTAAATAAGCCCAGCATCCTCTGGGAGTGACTACATAAAACACTCTGTGGTTAGCAGACCTCAGTGCCTGCCAGAGGCATAGCTAAAGCATGGACGCTTCACTTCTATCAAGTAAAGGCAATATCCTAGATATCTCTGTTTATCTAGCACAAGAACACACCATCAAAAGACAATCCTGCTACAAAAAAAGTCGAAAAAGCAAATGTTTGACTCACTGCATTGACAAAAAACACAAAGGAAACAGGGCAGTTAGGGAATTTATGTTGTTACATTGTTTTGAGATTCTGCTTTCTAACCATTCAAACAATTTTAATCTGATTCAGATCGTTCCTAACATTTGGTTTGATTATGCCATAAATGTTTTTTTTATTTACAGAAAAAAGGACAATGTTTCACTGGTTAGATTGTGAGGGATAAGAAAAATCACATTCCTTTTTTACTCTTGTTCCTCCTGCAGTCTTTTCAGTAATTGTGCATTTCTGAATCTCCCTTGGACTTGACATGGCACGTGTGTTTGTAGCGCTTGAATTCACTTTTAAATATGCCTTTTCTCTAGAGGTCCCAGCCCCTTGTGATGCGAATGTGACCCGCATGACTAATTCCATTTAAAGGGGAATAACATGCATTAGGGCTCTCCATTTTTCCTTTTGCCTTGCATTTGCATAATTTTGTTTGGCAACTTGGAAAAGGGCCATTAACAGCACTAAGACACACATTGTAAAGGATGGGGACGGAGGCAGATCGATACTTTATTTCAACATCTTCAGCAGCATCAGGGTCCCCGATCAGGAGGCATTCACTAATTCAAATACGTGCAGGAGTCGTGTGATGCTACCATTAGTTCTTAATAAGAAAACACCGTTGTAGTGCCTCTCTTAATCTCTGACAAACACGTTCCTTCGATCAATAGTCCTTTACTTTTTTGTTGTAAAGACAAGATTGATTGCCAGCAGTCGCTCGTGCTCAATCCCACTCCTCGCACTCCTCATTATTGTTTCAATTAGGCATTCTCTAGAGAGCTTTTGAGGGGTGCCGTTGAAAAGCGCTGACCCCCCTGCGGTGCACATCAAACACCGGATGTTTGGCAGAACAACCTTTGACACCAACTTTATTCAGGTCAAGAAGTGGAAGCGCCATCCGAACAAGTGGATTAAGCAGGAGGGGGGGCTGTCTGGGAACGCTGGGATGACCGGGGGAAGTTGCGACTCGCGCCAGTGAGGAGGAAATAATCACAATGTTACCTTCTCATGAATTATTAAGTACCCTGTGTCTATTTTAGTCCGACTGAAAATGCTGCATTTCCATCTGTGGGTCTGAGGCAGTGTGCAAGGGTGTTTTTTTTTTTTATTTGACAGCTGTATTACTGCTGATAAGCGAGACTGTGTGAGCTGATCAAGTAGTGAGACAAGCGTTCAGAGCAGTAGCAGCACAGCAGCAGCAGCGCTCTAGTCACTAGGAGCCGTGGCGGCAGAAGCAGCAGCAGCACTATCAGTCACAGCAGAGGCAGCAACGGCAGCAGCAGCAGCAACAAACTCTCTCCTGTCTTTTTCTCTTCTTTCTGGAGTTGTTTCCTGCTCAGAGGACAAAAGCCAAGGAAGTAAGAGGGAAGTGATCCAGGGCTGATAGCTGCCATCAAAAACAAAACCAAAACGCAGACCTGGCTGCCCCCATGCCTATCGAATTTGTTTGCAAAATCAAATTTGCAGAGGAGGATGAGAAGCAGAAAAGCAAGCAGGATGGGGACAAGGAGAGCCTGATCGAGGAGAGCTGCACACCTCCGGCTAAGGACTTGGCTGGGTTTGCTAACTCCTGCTCTCTTCATGGGATTAACCACATCTTTGTCTCTGGTCGCCTGGGCATCCGGCAGACTCTCTGGGCTCTTGCCTTTTTGACTTCGCTGGCTCTGTTTCTATACCAGGCGGCTAAGTGTGCCATCTCTTACCTGGAGCACCCTCATGTCACAGCTCTGAATGAAGAGGCCACCCCGGAGATGGTTTTCCCCGCTGTGACCATCTGCAACATCAACCGATTTCGCTTCTCAGCGCTCACCGATGCCGACATCTACCACCTGGCTAACTTGACGGGTCTGCCCCCCAAAAACAAGGATGGGCACAAACCACATGATTTAATGTATCCTGCCCCTGACATGCAGGACATCTTCAACAGGACAGGACATCAGTTAGAAGAGATGCTCATGAGCTGCAATTTCAGTGGACAGAACTGTTCAGTGGAGGACTTCTCTGTGGTGAGTGGAAAAGTTTCTCAAAGTTCTGTCTTTGCCGGACGCCTATCACATTACTTCATTGTCATTTATTGGCATTTTCAAAACTTTTTGTGTAAAACAACTTCAGTAAAAGTAACAGTTTCACATTTTAAGAATCATACAGACACAATTTAAGGTTACAAGCCTTGTTCATACAAAACTACTGATAAGCATGAATCAAAATGAACACTTTAAAGCAAAAGGAACTGAAATTCTCTTTGTGGTTGAGCTCATCTCCAGGGGCCATGTGGTTCCCACGATACATTTCTGCATGCAAGATTCATGACTTTAGCTCAGTCATTGAGCTGTATTTCTTCTCACTAAGTTCTGAGCAGCAACAGTGCTTCTCTCCAGCCGTGTGTTTCAGCCTGTACCAGAATCTATTATGTCAAAGAACAAAGGCTTGCTCCCGAAGAAGAGAACGGGGAGCTGTCGTATGTGGTTGTATACTTTTCCAAGGCAAACTGTGCTTTAATGCCGCCTCCAACTCCACTCGCTGAGAGTGCATGGCAACAAAATTGTCATTGAAAATAGCCGAGTCTCTTCTTCCTCTCTTTTCCATCGCTCCCTGTCGCTTTTCCTCTTTCTTTCTGACATTGCAGAGCAGCTGCCTCTCTCTCTCTCTCCCTCTCTCTCTCTTTCTCTCTCTCTCTCTCTCTCTCTCTCTGAGCTCTTGTACCTTTCAGGAGGAAAGGAGTAATGCTTCTTCAACGTTGTATTTCAATCCTGCTGCTGTTAAGATTAAATATTTAAAGACAGACATACATGATTTTTGCATTAGCCAGATTGACTAAAAGGAATGAAACAATTTCCATGAGAGACGGAAAGTGTGTGTGTGAGAAGGAGAGGGGGGGATCAGGTGAAATAGAGAGTTTGTGCCTGTGTTCTGTGCACTATTTATTAAAGCCACTGTCCTTGCAGGAGATGGATTTCCCCATCTCTCCTGCAGGAATAGGAATATGCAATTGCTTTAGTGATGATAAAGTGCAGGTGTCAAGTCTTAATAGGCTGTGTTGAACATTGATATGCTCACCTTCCTGAGACCTAAAGATTCTGTCTTATCCCAGAGATGGCTCAACATTAGCTCTGATGTGCCAAATTACACCAAAGAAATAATCACAACTCACTGCTTCTTATTTGCTTTCTCTGAGAGTGCATTATTTTTCTTTTTCTTTGTTGTCTTAAAGGCAAGCCTCTCACATGGAGACGTAAAATTACCTGTGACACAAGAATGGATCCCCCTCCAAGAAATTTCCTCAGTTGTTCTATCAGGCAAAAGAAAATGTCATGCTCCTCGGGGGAGCTGAAAAGTTTGACGAAATGTAGTCTGAAGCAACAACATGACTCTAAAAGTTTATAATGTGCTTCTAGCACGTTTGACGGCTATGTCCTCTGACACTTTGACACTCAGTCCTCCCCGAGTACATTAATTAGCAGACAATTCTGACATCCAGGAAATGTCTGTCCTGTGTCAGTCTGTGAAGCGTCCCGTAGCTCTCTTTGGACACTGGGTGACTTCATCACAGATTAAGATCCTGTTGAATCTTCCCGAAGCTGCTGTTTCCTCTTTGTCTGCTATGTGATCTGCATTTTCGGGGGCTGTCAGTTAGATTTGTTACAGGCTACTTGCTGCCTCCACGCATGACAAATCACTTACTCCCGAGTCCCGGTGGGGAACAAAACTGGGAGTGCATAGGGAGAAAAAGACTGGGAGCTGTGGGACCAGGCGGGGGAGCAGAATGTAAACGCAACAGAGTGCAAACTCAAGTCACACACATTCGCTCGTGTTTATGTGAGTGTGTATTTTGTAAGTACAAATCGCACAAATCATTTGTTACAGCAAGGAATCCATTATTACAGGTAGAGTGCTATTAATCACATGCAAGCATGTACGAAGCCACATAGACACACATACATACAAATGTGTCCTGCGTGCTTCGGTCATTATTCGTCCTCTCACGGGGCCTTTCTTCAGCATCGGCTTCTTCTAATGCGTTTTCTTTCCATTGATCTTTCTGGTGGCTCCAGATGTTTCATTTTGATAATAACTACATGGATGTGCAGCTATTGGGAAAATTGCATGATGAAATATAATTGAAATATGTTCTGACATTTTACCATCTTCTGTAAACAGACCATGTTCTCTGCAAGAGGCTGCTGGTTAGCATTTCATTATATTCCACAAAAGTACTCATAATTTGGTACAGAATTGCATTTGGAGGGTAAATTAAGGTAAAACCCCTGTCTCAAATGTCTGCTTAAAAATTTTGGAATCACAAAAAAACCTAAGGTGTGAATTTTCCCCTCCATCTTCAGTTATTAGTTTATCACAGAAAATCATTAATTGGCTTCAGTGCATTCTCTGTTCACAAGATTTAAATAAATACAAGTCTCAGAGCCCGAACAAAATTGTCTCGCTGCTCTAATTTATGGCAGGAAAATACATAATCACGTAGCAGAGAAATTTGTTTTCCCCCTTTTCCAGCATCATGGACCGGCGTGATTATTTGACGTAGGTAATAAGTCCATTCTTTATAATTAAAGATTACATTATTGACTTGGATTAATCACAGACGATAAAGCTGATTCAACAAGCCATGAATAAATAAATAATTATTTCTTCTAGTCTAACTCTGAATAATTGTTCGTCTATTGTGTTGTGCTGTCGCAGAGATGAGCAGCGAGCCCTTTGGCTTTTTTTAAACAGAGCTCTGAATTGGTTTGCTCTGACTCTCAGCTGTGTTTGCTGCTGCATTATCAGATTTTGCTCTCAGCAAGGACAGATCCCTTCTGCATATATTCATGGAGATAACTAAACAGCTATAGGGTGGCATGCGAGGCGAGCTATAAAAACCTGGGTTAACGGGGACAACACCGAAGAGCTCTCCACCTACAGTCTGTCATTACACTGACTGAAGCCTCTATTGTGTGTTTTATAGATAATTGAAAGTTTAATAGTGTAAGCCATAGATGATGTTCACCCCCACCCTCTCTCCTCCTATCCTTCATAGTGCGATGAAATCTTAAACTACATTAATGTAAATCAATATTGTGAACAAATGGCATAAAAGAGACATTATTGTGAGTTGATCTCAATAAGTGGGCTGCCTTTGTGTGGTGAATTTATAAAAAGAGAATATTTTGAGCAAAGGAAAAACATTTAAACAGCCTTAATAGGAGGAGGAAATTTATATTAGTGAAACACGGATACAAATCCTTGAAGAAATAGAGACAGGCACCATTTTCAGTGTGGCATTATGCAAATTATACCTGTATAGTGTACAATATAAGGCTTGCAGAGGTGAGCCACCAAACATGTCTGGTACAGTTGATCGGCTTTACTTCTATTGCCAAACAAGTTCTCCTTCAATTTTCCTGCTGTGCTGAAGCCATGCACAAATTGTATTTTTAACTTTCAGGTGCAAGGTCGCACCACTTGTCAGGCTCTTACACGGTGTGTGGTTTTTGAGCATCTGTAGAAAGATACATAAGTGTCATTGTCCCTGTAACCACAAAAAAAATGCATCACCTGAAAACTTCCATGCACACAATTTCATTCTCAGTTTTTTATATATGTGTGTGTGTGTGTGTGTGTGTGTGTGAAAATGTGTCTCCATGTGCAGATGACTGTCAGAGTGACACCTACCTCCCTAGTGGGCTTGCACACAACCCCTTAACAGCATACACAGCCACCCACACACACACGTTCACACACGCAAGTCTCGCCGAGCCACGCCGCCTTCCCCCTGGTGGAGAGCGAGGAGTGTGGGAGCGTGAAAGTGACTGGCTATCTGGACCGGCTTCGTCTCCAACAGCCTGTCAATTAGCCGTCTACAGTTCCACTGCTGTGGGTGTCCCTGCAGCTTAGCATGCTGTCTGCTATCTGATCCAAACAACCAACCCTGGAGGGCCGGCACTGAGCATTATTACATCGCCCACAAAACCCAGAAACAAAACAATACACACGCTGTCTTGTCTTGTCTTTTTCTCTCTTTATTTTACCCGTCTTGCAAAATGCAAGAAGAAATAACTAAACATTGATTCCATATATTTCGGGGCTAAAGGGAGGACTGCTGCTTTTGCAAGCCACTTCAGTCCCGCTGCACTCCTTCTCCTCCTATCAGAGGAAGATGAATTACATTGCAATTGGTCGGCTGCACCTCCTGATATGCATCACCACTGTCTAATCAGATGAAACCCACCTGTGACCAGCCACTGGATAACACCAATATGCAAACAGTTTATATTTTGGAAGATTTACCTTTTCTATCACTTGCTGAGCCGGGTTTTAAAACCTCTCACTGTGCCACGGTTTGGAGCGCTCGGTTTGATGGGGAGAATCTCCGGCTCAGGGATGGCTTTTAACTCAACGATAAAGGCTTCCGATGTTGTGGTACTGCTAAACCCCCCTCCTCTAACCCCTGGGAGTCTTTTACTCACACAGACATTTGTCTCTTTCTGACAAGTCATACACCAAGCCGCTGGTAGTGTTAATGTGGCTGCACACACACACACCAACACGTGTATTTAGAGTGTGTATAGTGTAGATAGAATGCTTCCCCATACAAACACACACAGGTTTCATCACAGATTGAGAGAGTCGGCTCGCAAGATTGATCATGACTCCTGACTGGGTGCCCCTCCCTCTCTGCAGGATCAATACATCCTTCAGTCAGATTGCTTCCCTGCCCTTCCTACTCCGAGCTTGGTGTGACTAATTATCTTGTGCCTGTGTTTTGGGCCCAGTCTCAGCTGCATTTGTTAATGCCGCCAGAGTTGGTGAAGAATTTGATCTTTAGAACAAGATATCTGTTTGTTTTAGCGTATACATCCCGGCCCAAATCAATCAATATACACTGTCTACCTTTTCCCTAAAGGGCCCTGAAATTATCGAGCAACACGAGATGACTCACAGCTCGGACCGCGTGGGTTGGGAAGGAGGAATGAGTGTTTTGATAAAGTGAAACCAAATTTCAAGTCAGATCCAAAAGTCAAAATAGAACTTCTTCACATGTAGTTGATTGGAGTTCCCCAACAACTGCTCTGTCTGAATTAGGACCAACCTAATACAGAGCAAGAGATTGCACCCTTGGGCCTGATTAGATTACTCTGAAATTTAACAAACATTACTGAATTTGAATTAGTTCCGGCAAATGGAAAACGTGTGTCTACATGTTGCAGTGTCGTGGGGGTAAAGACTTAACGTTCTTTCTCTTTTCTCTCCATGTTCTCCACATCAACAGGGCGAATACATTGTTTTGGCATTTTCAAGTTGAGTCTATATATTTCTCTATGTTTGAAACCTTTCATTTGCTTTAGTGACCCTGTCAAAGAAATCTATTAGACAAGAACTCATCGACATTATCAGTGTGTCAGATTTTTTCAAACAGGGATTGATTTATTTTAAAATAAATGATTTTAATATTGAGTATGCATTTTCTTTTAACATACAGTAGTAGACTTAAACTCTGTTTTGATTAATAAAGCACTCTAGCACTCCTGCACATCCTTCATAATAAGGCCCCCCCCCCCCCCCCCCCCCTTACAATCTACATTGATGATGAATAGCATCCGCCGTGCAAGATAACTATGATTATGAAAGCCTTTGGCCGAGCACACTTTAGATGCACACTTTTCTTCTTAGCTGCCAATGTGAGCTTTTTATTTTGTCATGTTTCCCAGTCTCTGAATACATTAGTGGAAATTCCTCTGAAAAATTAACCAAGCTTGCTTTTAGGCCACCGCCACATAATGGGTTCGTGCTTCTTCATTCCCCTCGGTCGTACGGTTTAATTACTTTGGGAGAGATAGCACATGCAGGAGGTGGACAAAAAAATAAAGACACCTTATAATGTAATTCACTTCAATGCAGTGGTGTTTTTTTTCTTAAAGAAAGCTAAAGTAACATTTATAAATTATATTTCATTCATTAAAAAGAAAATATTATAAAATATAATACATTTATAAAAGAAAAACATTTTCAAAATTATGATAAAAACCCTAAATGCTACAGTAAAGTGAAATGGACTGATAAGACAGAATCTGTTTATTTTTCTTCCCTTTGTCCAACTGCATGGAATAAACGTCCTGCACATTACTCACAGAAAGAGTGCACTGCACGTTAGAAATGAAGGACATGAGCCGCCAACTTGGAGGTTTCATAGGAGAGTAGCAGCGTGTGGGATCATTTTGAGTTCATCCCAGAAAGTATCAAACTTAAGTGCTTAATGTCTTCTGGCAGCCGTTTGTGAATTTAAACTAAGAGAGAAAACCAGAAAAAAAATCTCAAAACTTACCTCAACTGTTGCAGTAAAGATGTGTTACAACATGGGAGAAATGCCAAAAAAGGATACCTACTGTAACAGTAGTAGAGCTAGCATAAAACGAGAGAAAAGCGGTTAGCCAACAGTGTAATGTCATGCTTCAGTAGAGCTGCTGTGGTCCGAACAGTCTGCTGAATACAAGAGAGGGAAGCAGCTGTGGTGACTTTATATGTTAAATCAGGGATGTCTGCCACATTTTGTGAAACCTTCAAAAGTCACACTGAGCCAAGCTGGAACCAGAGAGTATACTGCAGACAGAGTGGTGTATCTGCTTGTTCTTACTTGCCTAATTCCAGATACAGATTCATAAAGGCAATTAAAATAATAAGGTTAAAGAACTAAAATAGAAATGGTCAAAGCTGCCCTCTAACTCTGAGGTGTTATATCACCTTTTCATTGCAGAAATCACACGAACACCTATTGTCTGGTGTTCCCACTCACTGTGTATATTAGATAGTTTAAATAGATTTGAAATCATGGCCAGTGTGACTTGGATTAAAATGTCATTCGGCTGCATTTCAGCCGATGGAAACAGCATACAGCACAAATGTCATCGTGAATATTTACCCCTGGCATAGTCAGAACATGAAGGCCTTGTCTGTCCGCTTGGCTGGACACTTGGCCCTTATTCTGAATTATGTCTAATGTCACACACTTGCCTGTGCCCCTTGCTGCTTTTTTTTTTCTCCTTTTCATTACCACACACACACTGCACACAACGAACATGCTTTTTAACATCCCCTTTCTGTCTCTTTTCCCCTCTCTGGCTACATTACTGTTGGCTACATTTATGCAAACCAGGTTTGAGCTGTAGTACATGAACACTGAGGTGTCAGGACAGGTGTGATATTTTGTCTGCATCTAAATGACTTTGTGGTGTAAAGCACCTGAACAGACTCTCCTGTATGATGACATTTGGCATACCTTGTAGCTTCCTCTTGGGAGATGCATGCGATGATTTGTCAAAAGGCTTCCAGCTTCGGTCAGCAGCGAATGCACCAAACGCTTTTTTTCCACCTCTGTAATGTTCACACCGACTGAAAATCCCTGACATTCTATATTATTTAATAATGTACAGCAAGCTTATGGAACAACACGCTATGATAGGAAACGCTGAATAATTCAAGTTATTGCCCTCCTAATGTCAGCAGCTCCTGCTGGCCCTTGCTGAGGCCATTTGCTGTGGAGGGGCCCGGGTTATGTCTTTATACTATTTTGTAAAGCTCAGAGGATTCAATGGCAGATTAAACATTTTCGGCAAGTTCAAATTTAGGTCGTGTTTTTAACTATTGCTATATAAGAGCAACAACACTGAGACACACAGTCACAACAAAATGTTAAATATATAAATAAAAACTGTTTCTGGCTTATTGGTTATTTGGTAGTCTCCAGTACTTCGATCAAAAAATATACACTACTGCTAAAACTTTGGAGTCACTTATAAATGTTTTTTTGTTTTTTTAAATAACAGCCATACAGTGTAGACATTGTTAATGTGGTAAATAAATATTAAAGCTGGAAACAGCAGATTTTCTTCAAAATATCAATATCTATTATATATTGTCAGCAACCATCACTCCTGTGTTCCTGTGTTAATCCACATTTATAGTGTTGAAAGGCTGATTGATCATTAAAACACCTGAGCATCGTGTTAGCACAGCTGAAAACTGTTTTGTGCCGATTTGAGAAGCAATAAAATGATCCTTCCTCCGGCTGGTTGAGTCTCTAGAGGTAAAGTTGGAGATTTGTACAAACTCAAAATTATTATTTCTACCCTTGTCAATGTATTTACTATATTTTCAATTCCCTTTTTTTTTTTTTTTTTTTTTAGCTCATTTCATGAATAAAACAGTTTGTTTTCATGGAAAACAACACAGATATTTTCTGGGTGACCCCAGACTTTTGAGCTCTAGTGTATATATAATTCATTATAGTCATTTTTCTGACCAATTTTCCTATTGTGATTAAAAAAGCAACCATTTCCTGGTCCCCCAAGGGTCTGTCGCACACCAGTGATTTTTTTTCAGATTCATCAAATAATGATATTCAACAACTCAAGCTAGCTCCTCGTCTGAAATTGACACAAAGCCTGTTTACTACACGCAGCAAAAAACACTGCCCACTCATTTTTTAAAATATCAAATTGATATGTCTTCCTCGACCAAGCCACCTTCACCATGTGTTAATACTACAATCCCAGTAGAACAGACAGTCAATTAACCAAACAGCCAAGATTTCTTTTTGTTAATTTGCTAACTAACAGAATTAATGTCAATTAGCTACAGCTGAAGTACATTTTCTGCCATCGGTTATTGACTTGAATTTCCGCTTGTTGCAGCTTGTTTAGACACATCATTACATAATTAAAATTGCAATTTGGAAATTGGATTGAATCAAATTACAATTTCAGTATAGTTGATAACTGCTTCCTATTCTCTTTTTCTGTCTCTGCTCTTTCTGCGGGTAACATGCAAACCTTCAGTGTCACCGTGTAAATCTCCCCTTTTACCAACATACCATGCCCTCCCTTCCTCTCAGACGTGCTATTTCCACGTCTTATTTGTGTAACACGTGAACTGTAAATCTTCCACCTGATGTTGGCAGCTTCGTCGTCAGGCTCTGTCCATGTTGACAGAACACTTGACCTTCAGGTGCAGCGAAATGTCATCTGATTTAGCACAGCCAGTTTGAATTGCCACCACTCATTTTGTCATCCAAGCAGTGCATTTCAGTTAGGAATTGTCACAGCAAATGCATCACAGTATAATGAGCTTGCTTAAAGCAGGAGAATCACGCCCATCATGAGTCCTAATGTCATTTGAATGTAGCTTTTGCATAGCTGTTACTGCATATCTGGGTGTATTTAGGTGTAATTGTAAAAAAAATATGAAAATGGATGAATAATAATGGTTGGTCGAATAAATGTGCAGCACAGAAACCTCCTTTGCCCTGCATAACAGAGATACTAGATTTATGCCCTACAAATCCTGGAAGTGGCATTCAGGCTGAAAACTATGATTTTATCCAAAATGACAGTGAGCGAAGCCATGATGCACTGAGGTCTTGCAAGATTAAAGATGATATTGTGCCTTGCTTTATCGCTATACATGTATAATGCAATGTTTAATTTATTTTTAGAAGAAAATACACTGTTGTCTGTGCTTCTCCTTCAGTTTGCACATTAGCTTTTTGTCCAGCTTGGCGTCTGTCAGGCTGTATTTACCTACACTCCTCCTGTCCCCTCCTCACGTGATGCCCAGCCACTGTTAGGCATGTTTGTTTAAACAAGCGTGTAACTCTACTCATGTTCCCCAATGGTGTTGTCAACATTAATTCCGTGTTTTCCTAATGCATGCTAATGAGAAAGTTGTGTGCATTTGATTGTCAATAACGTGAAATACGGCCCTGCTCCCTAAATGCTGGCTCCGTTCAATAACCTATTAAAGTTGAATCACAGATAACTTGGCGCACATCAGGAAAGCAATCTGAAATTTTGCTGACATTGATCCAGCAGGAAGGAGACCTATTGCTCCGATTAACACTGTTGCCCCAGGAGAGGAGTCCCTTGGCCATTAATAGCCCACTGTCCTAGATTTAACTTAGACCATATAAAATGCTTATATTTATGAGACACGGAGGAGCAAAGCATCATGGACATAGCAGAATAGTATCAACCTTTTTAAACATCACTGGGAGCTGTGCTGTTGATCAGAGAGTGTTTAATTTCCCGTTTTTTTCTAGGCCACACCACTTCTTCATCTGTCAATGTAACATCATTTGCTGATTGCACTGATGTTGAAAATACTAGGGATGTTCCTGATGACTCATTTCCCTGATGTTTTCATATAAGTTTAAACTTAGACTCCTCTTAAAGAAAACACTCAGGAAACTGAGCATGAGTCAATTTATAGGGTTAATGTTTAGTAAATCGTGGGTAGCTTTAGGTGCACATATTTGGTGGGGGATTTGTGGCCCTCCCCCAAAAAAAGTTTGTCAAGTTTGCCGTATTTTATACATTATATTCATATTGTATCTTATTATGCAATCTTTCATTTAGTTATTTGCTATTAGCCCACTTTGATGATTCATAGCAGGCTAGTTCGCTAGCTTTTAGTCTTTAGTTAGCATACATGCTAGTCGACTAGCTAGCTAGTAAGTCAGCTTGAGTGTGCTGCTGGCTGGTCTGGTCCATCAGCAGAGAACCAGACTGACTGCTGAACACAGCCGCTATTTTGGAGGAGGGGGGGGGGGGCGCAAGACTATGAAGCTGAGGCAGCATATGTCCAGATGTAATTTGTATGTGTGTTAATGAAATATTATTAATCTAAATAATAATATGTTTATAGAGAGCAAACAAAATATTTTTATAGACCAAACCAGACGTAGCATCATCATTGGGTCTATTGAGAATTCGCCTATGGGATTTTTGCACTACAATTTTGGGTCGTTGCAGAAAATCAGCTCTGTGGCAAACACACCTGTCTGATGCTTACTTGTTTTGCTCAGCAGGATAATCTTCATAAATGATCACCACTTTTATTATGTTTGAAGCATTAATACAGCCGACAGAAGAAAAGAGCTAACGTTATGCTATAGTGAGCTACACCATGGTCGCATGGCTTCTACATCACTACCGTTAGCTTCAGACGCTCTCTGACAAGCTAACCAGCGGTTTGACAAGCAAGTGAAACTGTAGCCTAATAATTTCCATAATCTACAATCTACAAGCGTTTGCAAGAGCACTGAAAAACATGACTAGAGGCTGTAAGACAGACTTGTGAGAGAGTTCCTGTGTCCGGCATGATGACGTTTAATGTCCCAGACAACCACTGTTGTCCAATCTCTTAAGTTTGTGTTAACCACAGACCTTATTTCAGGCACCCGACCACCAACCTTCCTGTAGCACCCTATAATACGAGTTGTAATTCTGGTGCCGACTAGCTAGAGCAGCAACGTCTAATCAATGAGTCAACTAATCAAGCACTTCCCTTGTAAAGTCTATTTTAGTGTTTATGGGTAAATCTGACCTATTTATGTATTATAATGTAGCAGACAGAGCCAGGTGCTGTGTTCCAATACCCATACTTCCATGAGTACACTTAAACGCAGTACACTATCCGCACTTACTAAGTACGCAGATTTCAGCAGGTGAGTGTTGTTCCAAATCTAATACTCCGTGGTGCACTTACCGGAAATGACGCTCGCGACAGCTGCCGTGGCTCGTCACCCGCGAAAAACTTCCGGCTTTGAACGGCGAAAAAAATTATCCTTTGTGTTAATCTTTACTTCTATAATCTCCATTAATGCAGCAAATGTGGAGAATGCGCCGACGTCGTCGGCCGCCATTACAAACATTTTTTTCGAGCTGAGCGGCTCTTCCTGGCTCCGCCTGGCTCCGCCTCTTCCGCTACGTAGACAAGATGGCGGCCGTTGAGTGCGTATAGTGTACATCGTTCCACACTCAACGTTTTGACCGTTATGAGTGCAACATCAGGGTCCTTTAGGTACACTTCTTTTCGCCGCGATCGGAATCGGAACACCCTGCGTACTCAAACTAAGTATAGTAAGTATGGGAAGTATGGGTATTGGAACACAGCAAGGGTGTATATGCCAAGAAATCTCTTGTGTTTAGCGTTAAGCTAACAGTCAATTTTATGAATGTGACATAAAATTATTGGAAAGGTTGGTTTTAAAGATCAAAGTAAGTTTGTAGTAACTTTGAAGCACAAAACCTCTGTTACCTATCAAATTATCAATGAGTGAGCTATGATTAAACTTTAATTTCTTTTTGTTGTTCTAGTTGTTGTTGTTGAATTTCTGTGGTGACATTTGAGGTGCGCTGAACACCAGACAGAGCATTTCAAGTTAGGAGGTCTGAATTCTTTGTTACAGTTTCTTGCACTTCGGATGTCATCTCAGGAGCAGCTAATGGGTGTCCTGACACATTTTAAACAGTGCACAGGAACATCTGTAAAATGCCATGGACCCTTTCTAAGTGTGCCAATTATTTGAATACCAGATGTCTGCGTGCTTCTGTAGTTTAATGCCAACTCATGGGAGGCTGCTATAATTAGACCCGCTCGAAATGTGATTGTCTGATCTTACAACGAGATGAAAGCATATAACATGCATCATGGCTGGAAAAGACAAATAGCTCATCCATTAAACAACCCCCCCAGGATCTTGGAGTGAGAAAATGACAGATCTTTTCAAAATTGCGGTCTCATCCATTTAATTATAAACACTGTGATAAGGGCATCTCCTTAGAATAAATATGACCAGTAATGAGGTATGGCATCGCTGTTTACGCCCGTCCTTGACATTCACTTTGAGAATAAGGAAAGGGGGTAATGGCATCTTTCTAAACAGATCTTGAAGTCCACGGGAAGGGATAAATGTCAGTGGGCTTCACTCACAAATCACTGTGCTTTTTTCTTCCTCTCTGACCTTCACTATGTCTACTCTAAAAAGAATTAGCAGGATATTAATAAATAATTGGAATGTATACCATGATGAAAGTGATCCCCAGAGACAGATTGAATATGTCTTCCATAAAAGCATGCCCTTAAACTGACAATTAATTAGTGCGTTTAGGTAATGATAAATAATTAATTAGCATGACATTGAGGGACTTCTGGGACAGGACGACAACTGGATAAATTACCAAGCTTCACCGTAAGCCAAGTAAGTCTGAGACTGTCGCCCACGCCACATAAATCCATTGTGTATTTGAATATCAGTGTAATCTAATTGGTGTCATCATATCTCTCTTGGCAAGAGCTTCGCCTCAGGATACCATTTGGCTGCTCCAGTGGAAGTGTACTGTGAACGGATCAATAGATGTAGTGGGCATGATTATGTTGCGATTATAACCGTAGAGAGCCTTGTAAAGCCTGGAGAAAGGTGATTTGAAGAGAGGTGCCACACCTCTTGGCACAGTTCCTTCGGCTGAAACGGCTCAGTGGGAAACAGAGCGGTCAGTGAGATTGGCTGCAGCCCTGCTTTAGGACCAGCTGGCTTGAGAGCAGAATTAGAGCCTCCCCCTTGTTTCCACCTGCCGTATGCTGCTCAAGTGTTCCAAATCAAGCCATTATTTGCTTCATTTCCTTGCTGAATGACTCAGCGTCCAAGTAAGTCAGCTGCTCTCTCTTAGCATGACATGTCCCTGCCTGGCGTACACTTCCTACCTAAGTAATGTACTATAATTCATATATAATAATTCATAATCTTCACTTGTGCAAGGCTGCCTCTCAGAATGAAGTCAAAGCCAGTGTGAGAGGTTAGGCACACAGGATTTACTCTCAGGTTGCTTGATTATGGCAAAATATCTTCATCAGGTTTATTCAACATAATTATTCATTTATTGATTTTTTTTGCAATGATTTGCTAATCCTTTTATGACTCATATTTAAGTGAATGTAGTATAAAAAATCGTATCTAATCTTCAAAGTGGGAGACATTTTTTGTAAACATATACACTCATTCTGAATTTGATGCATTCTGTTTTTTGTTTTTTTGCATGTTACACTGTATCCCAACTTTTTGGGAAATTAGTTTTTTATTTTCTTGAAATTGAAACCTTGGTCAACGTAATACCAGATACAAAAATGAATGTAAAAATATTGGATAAATAAATTAAATAAATATATACATTTAAATAGATATAATAATAATAATTAAAATGGAAATTGGATTTTTTAAAAATAAGATTACTGTCAACTACTAAACATTCAATATATAAAAAGAATAAATATAAATAAATTAGACAAAAAAAATATATAAGAGATGGTCAAAAATCTGAGTGATAATTGCAAAATGCAATTTGGCACTATAACCATTGTATCTTGATTGTCTCTAACCCTATCCAAAAAAATGTATAAAGAAATGATAAAATTCAATGAAGCCCTAACTTACCTTAATTTACCATCATTTTCATAGGTACTTAACTAAAATAAGTTACACAACAAATGCAGTTATTTTAATGAACACCAGAATGTTTTCTTAGAACTAATGAAGTATTTCAAACATACTTATTTTGACCGAATCCACAATCGTTTACTAAACGTTACCAGGTACTTTTGTTGCCAAACAGGTTCCCCTCTGGGTGTTTTTCATGTTCAGCAATAGCTTGTCTTGCTGGACATAAATAGGTTAACACCTGAAAAATTGTGCATAACTTATATCATATTCTTATTATATCATATAAATTATGAGGATAGGTTGCCACGCTTCTAAAGGTAAGAGCTATGGAAAGTGTCTGTTCATTCAGCCAAAACATTCCAGATAATCAGAATGAACTCTTACCAGCATAACAATAGGAGTGAAGTATCAACATAAATTTTACTCAAATATCCTTTTGAATATGACCAAAACAAAGCTTCTTCTCTTTCGTGCAGCTCTGAATAATTGAACTCACCACTCTTAGAATTCAGCTACGATGTGTAAAATGAATCAGAACTGATCCTCACAGAGCTTACGATGATACTCAGAAGAGGTCACCTTTAACCGTGCCTCCTTCTAATGCAGGTTATGCAGGACTACGGCCTGATCTCACCAGACATCGGCTGTATACAGAGTAGATGCCACTGAATAAATAAAACCCTCACCCCTCCAAACACCAGCGTAAGATGCCAGGATTAGCATCTCATTAGACAGTACTTGCGCTGGTGGTTTGTGGACAAAAGAGCAAGAAGCCGAGCAAAAGAGGGACTGTTTGAGGTTCTTTCACTGTATGTGGGAGACATTTAGGGTTTTGCCTTCCCTGGAGAGTTCATTTAATAAATGTAGAGAGTGCAGCCTTATTTTTATTGGAAGGGATCTTCTTTTTTTGTGGGTTGTGTTTGCTTGTTGTGAGGCATGATTGCCTGCTCTGTTACTCCAGCTGCATCATTACAGAATACTGTGGCCGAAATGGTCGCTGAAGATACACACAGGCTTACAGAAGCAAAATTCACCCATGTGATATTTGTAAAAGTGTAAGATTATCGCTGAAATCAGTGCACTCAAGAAGACGGTGTAATCTAGAGAGTTCTTGCACTGAAAAACTTGGTGACAGTTTGCTTCTGAGATAAATTGGCCTCAGCAAAAGTGTCTCCTGCTGGTGGCCAGTCTGTGTTATCTGCGCCATGAACATGCAATTTCCCCTTGATTGTGCTCCCCACGGATAAGTAAACACATTCAGCAGAGCAGTAAACTACAAAAGACAAGAGCCCAAAAAACAGTGGTAATAATCTGCCTGAGGAGACAAATTCAAACCCTAATTCACAGAGATTCTAAAGATTTTAGATATTCAGATTGTCAGCCTGCAGTAAACATGCGGCCTCTTTTGGAGCAGCCATTTATTAAGATAAAACTTGGATGTCAGTTTGTTCTTCCTGCATGGCTCCAGAATACGAAGCACGAAAACCTTTATATCCACTCTGATTTCCTAGATGTCTGTGTGAGATGTACTATAACTGACAGATATGAATGAAATATGAAACGCCTGGATTGCCCGGACAGCCTGGACTATCCCACACCACCACCTCAATTTAGGCGTACAAACAGCTCTTTGCAGCATTGGATGGCTAGGTTAATGGCACAGACTTTCATGGAACAAAGTTTAAAAAGAAGGTTAATGTTGGTATTTTAATGGCATTCCCAGGTGTGCTGTGTGGTAGGTTGAACTACAGAGTTTTTATTCCCAAGCGGATTTTGAAACATATATTTCCATATCTAAGGTAAAATGATTCCCTGGCATATATATGCTCCAAATGGAAGCTGATGTCTGGGTCCTGATTGAAATGGCAGTGATGTGTTTACCTCTGGCTGCTGATAGTAACATAATCTCTTTCCAACTCTGAGGACTGTTCCTCGTTAGAGTGCGACACTATCATAAAAATCTTCATGTCACTTTGAGCAGGGCAAGAAATCATACTCAGAATTTTACTCAAGTTAAACAGCCTTGCTGCCTTGTCATTGTGACATGTAGGCAGTGTCTGAAATTAACTTTTTAGCACACTGCCAAGGGCTGTAAACTAAAAAATTACCTGCCAAGAATACCGCCCCTTATCAGCCAAAAAATATTTAATATATATATTTCCTAGAAAAGTGTCACACTGCACGTTCAGGAGCTTTTCTGTAGAGTCAGGTGCAGCATGTGGATGAGTTTTTATACTCACTTCTTTTACAATATAATAGGGTTAATATAATAACATATACTGTACTGTATACTATATGAATATAATATAACATTTAACAGTGGGATATGGTTATGGCTAGAGATTACACCATCCAGACAGCAGTGTTGCTGAACAGTTGGCTTTCAGATGGTTTAATTTGCTCAAATGTTTCACAAGTTGATTTCACTGTGGGAAATATTGAGTCTTGAGTTCTTCTTCTTTTTTTTTAACAGACACATAGTGAATAGTCGATGAAAGTTTTTTGAAGCCAAAACAAAAAAGGCTTGGACACAAGCAAACAGACACAGACAAGAGAAGTGCAGCAGCAGTGAAGCAGAAACTGATTTTGAATCATTTATATCTGAATTTGAATTGCTCAACTTGATTAATTGCAACATAAAACTGAATTTGAATCACGCAATTAAAAGCGGATTGTAAAACTTGAATAATTGCAATGAAAGAGTGATTCTGAATAGCATATTTTGAAATTGAATGTATTAGATTGGAACTGAATTCCTGAAAGCAGAAACTGAATGTAAAATTATTAAATGAAATTCAATGGCTCTAAAACTGTATTTCATCCTCATTGGAAATTCTCTCTAAATTCTCTGTATCTGTGTATACTAACTATCCGTTCTCTCTATAAAATTCAGTTTCTGCAATCAGGGCTTGACATTAGCACCCACCTGTAAACCAGTCACTCTTACTAGGCGCTTTGGTGGGTGGAATAATATAGGGCTGCAACAGTCTGTGTCCGGGGGTAACAGCAGGCTGATGGCCAGCAGCAGTGCCAGGTTTAATCTGTGTAATGGCAGAAACAGAAAGTTTGCTGATCCAGCGGGGAGCCGGGGCAGTCTGAGATCAGACCCCCAGAGCTGGGGTTTGCATTGGCTGAATTTGAGTTGCTTCAGCAGCTAACTGCAGGTCTAACTCTGGAGGTACAACATCCAGCTTTGGAGCGAGGCAGATGGACCACAGGGTGCACTAGCTAGCTAATTATTGTCTCATTTACGGTCTGTTAAATAGTTAATTTATCAAGGAAAAAGCTCTGTATTGCTATTTTCCAAGTTATTGTAGCTGTCGTATTTGGTTGAGATGGTCGGTTAAGCCTTTCTGGCACTTTGGTTTTAATCCAATAAACAAACTATTAAAAAGTTGGCTACATGTTCTGGAAGTCAGAGAGTCTGTACTTGATTGCTCTTACTAAATGACTGGACGTGTATCTCATGAAACTGATTTGCAAGAACAAATAAAAAATTCTAATTATTTGATTCAAATTCAGTTTCTAATGAAACATATATCTAGCTATATATATGTGTGTGTATCATAATGTCTCTTAATAAAACCATATGTTTCAATATTTAAACTAGCATAAACTATATAATATACAATATACCTTATATTCTTTTAACAGCTAAGAAATAAGGCATTGTCAACATTTAAGTCATAAAACCTAATTTGACGTTTTCATTTTAACCAGTTGGCACTGGGAAGAGTAGAATGAGAAATTAATAGCACATAGATATAGTGTGTAAAACCCTGACATGCTTAACTTCGATTTAGTCGTCTCTTAACAGGAAATAGAACATGCAGCAGGTCAGTATGATCCTCATCACCTCCTCTGCCTACGCTACAGCAGGCAACAGCTGTGACTTGCATTATCACACCTGTTTGGTTCCTTTAGTCTCCAACAAAAAATAAAAATGATGCATTGTTGTCCTTGTCCATTTTGGTGTCACGGTGACTTATTGGACACCAAGTGAGGTAAACGTGAAGTCACATAGACTGACAGGTAACTCATTCATTGGACAGTTTTGGTGACTTGTCGACCTGCATCATCAGCACCACATGGACCTGCAGGGGAAAATCAAAACAAGGTTTATTTTGGTGACTGATAGAAGGTTGTGCTGCACTTCACTGTGCTTTATGGCTTTATTCGTCTTCTAGGGTGTCACAATAGAGCTCAATTGTTGGTCACAGGCACTATTAAAGGAGGCTGCAACTTTGTGCGTCACAAGTAATGATAGAAAGTTAGAGGACAGAAACAAGGGGTCTTGTACTTTAATAGCATACATTTTTCCACCATCAAAATGTAACAGATTTGTTCGTTCTAGATGAGAATCTGATTATGGCAACTAGTAGAGGTGTGAATCAGCAGAGGCCCCATGATACGATTTTATCCTGATACGTGAGTCATGATGCAATATTATTGTGATTTTTTGCATTTTGTCATAAGGTGAGTATTGCAATACAATATGTGATTTAACTGTTTAACTGCATTTTGTGTCCACAAAATGAGATTCATTCAAGAATTGTTATGTGAATTATAACCATGAAACACCAAAAAATAGCCTAACTTTGTAGCGTTATTTCAACAACTTCCCAACACGATATCCTGATACACACTGTGCCTATAGATTCCTTATATCTTCTAGTTTTATATATAAAATATACTGGTATCATATATGATACCAGTATATTACAAGTATATTCCTAAAAGTGAGCTCGCTACGGCCTCCGGAACGGTGAAAATGGCAGGCTGTCGGAACGCTAAATACGATACTTGGCAGCCATGATTCAATATAAAATTGCCATACAAAATATCGCGATATTTTGCTGTAACGATTTTTCCCCTACCAGCAACTAGTTCTCATACCTCAACAGCAACGTGTCACATTTATTTGTAACATTTTTTTGTTGTTAATTAAGAAATTATTGAGTTATTATGAGTTATTTTTGGCCATGTGAGAACTAACCAATGCAGATCACCAAATGACCAACACAGACTATTCTTATTCACTGTTCATGGATGCAGCTTTTTACGACCCATAACAAATTCTGTTGTTCGAGGGCGACCTCTTGTGGCCATATTAATTATGACAGGGGCAAAGGAGGAAGTGAAGAGATAAAGTGGGAAGACTGAGAGAGTCCGTTTAGGGTAGATTGATCAAACAAATACAAGACTTTGACCAAGAAGTCTGGTGTTCCTGTCTGCATCAGTGCTCTACTTCAACTCTGGTGCCTAAAACTAACCAAGTTTTCCATTTCACAATGTTAAGCATGTATTATTAAATGTTCTGCAGAGGGTTTTTTAAAGAATAAAGCATTAGTGAGGTATGTTGCTAAAACATTGAAGTAATAGTCACCAAGTAACGGCTGTTTGATTCTATGAAGGTGGATAATTACCGTCTAATAAAAACCTCTCCGAAGTTGCCAGGCTCTTATTTCTAACTATGACACTTTATCAGCTAATATTTTCATTGTCGGAGATTTAGAGATAATAATGGAGTTTTTGCCTGTTTACTCTGTTAACATGAATAAAGATGACAATTCAAGCAAACATATTATTGTCATAATTTAAAAGGAAAGAGAAAGGGCATGATCATTTATTGATTAAAAAAGTGGTGGGAGGCAGTGTCATTCTCTCCCAAAGCCAGTCATGTAATTTCTTTTTCAGATTCACAGGCACAGAGAAAAATGATCAAACAGAGCAGAAGTGAAACCAGAAAGCTGCAGTTGCTCTGAACCACCAGGCAGCGTAGGAACAGAAGTGTAAATGCTACAGCTTTGTGTAGACTGAATAATGGAAAGCTACTCAGAGCCATTGTCTTGCTTTGATGTGAACAGTATGTGGAGGGCAGCAGGGACGCAGTGTGAGAACCAAATCATTCAAACATGGTATACACTGGCTGCAGTACTAAGGACCTTCATTGGTCATAATTGCCTCTTTCTGTTTGAAATGACAATTTGCAACTTTAAAGGAATTGTGTTTCAGATAAAAAATATTGATGTTTGAATATTTTACTCTATGTTTTCTGTATTTGATTTTAATTAATGTGTGCTTGTCAGTTAGAGGACATTTACAAAGTGTGATGCTTTTTCACAGGTATAAATGACAAATTAACATTGATTGATTCTCCTGGAGGAACTAATTACTTGAATATTCCACAAAAAAGAAACATCAACATCATTATCCACCTAATCTCTTTAAACTGATATTTGCATCTAAAAGCAGACTCTGTTGACATGATTTTGATTTTCTGGTTTCCATTAGTAGTCATATTGACCAACCAAGTTTTAGTGGGCTTTGGCTGAATCCAGGTAAGCAGTCCATGTGCAGAGCAAAACAGTCAGAATGCATCACCTGTAGTACAATCTCGGAACTCATCAGCTATTTGATGACAATTTATCTTTTTATTTACTTGTTTAAAATATATCTGAATGTATATGCAGGTATCTGTTTGATATAGATTACCCAAAATGTTGTCTAGACTTAAATCGGCCACAATAATGAAACTTATCAGACTGTAAACAATGACCTGTGAACAGAAGAGGAACCGACTCTACCAGCTGAGCCACAGCCGCCCCTAAGTGACCATAAAAACTGGATATTGGTTGAAATTTAAATATGCCATCCCAACACATTTTGTCATTATTTATTGTTGGGTGAAAATTGAATATACAAAACAAATATGCTGCTTTTGCTGCCTCTAACCACCACAAACTATTCTCGAAGCACCTGCAAAGGGTAAACTTCATCTCTAACTGTGCTGCCAAGCAAATAGTGTCACATTGCTCCTGTGCCATTTTCACATATTGAAATGAGGTAATATGAATGCATTTGATGCAAATGAGCCTCATCGCAAAAACAGTCCAATTCACAAAGATCAGCGTTATTTGCCACACAGTGAAATTATTAGCGTCTTTGGAGAGTTGGTGGTCACTGAGTGCATTTATAAGGGATGCCAGCTAAAATGCATGCTCCTCTCAGATCCTCTATGTGTCATTTTTGAACACGAGTAAACTAGTAAGAAATTAATGAACGACTAAGCAAATGATTTCTGCTCCTCATGACAGAACCTCTGGCTCAGTCTGTGGTGTCACAGATGATGTGCTCACATATGCTCACCTTATGAAACTGCACTGTATGTGTGTATTCATTTTTGGATCCTGATGTTACGCTGTTGTGCCATGTGAATGAATGCACACAGCGTCTCTCATCACTTATTAAGATTAAGATTTCCTTTATTAGTCCCACAACAGGGAAATTTCAAGTGTTACAGCAGCAAAGTGGATAGCAAAAGACAATAAATAGCAAACAGCGGTATAATCTTATGAGCAAATAAAGAAGTAAAAAATATAATAAAGTATTAACAATTTACAATATAAACAAGTAGAAATATAAAAAGTATTACCAATTTAAACAAAAATCAAATAAAAAACTTTAGGAACATTATATACATGTAGACAGAGTCAGCAGTTGGATATGGATCATTGCAGGAATATTGCACATATCAACTAAATTATAGAAATATTGTACTGTGTATTGTATCACACACTTATAGTTTCTGCTGTGGTTAAATTAGTTGAGCACAGTCTATTAAAGTACACAGCACAAGCACATTTATTCATTCCCACTTGGATTATAGCAGTTATTCACTAAAAAGGGGGGAAATTGCACTCAGCTGCAAAACTTTATGGGCGTGTTTTTCGCCATAATAACAGCAGCGCAATACCTTTTCGTAAATCAGTAGTTAAGACGGGGCAGATTACGGATGCAAATGAAGAGCTATACATGGTGCAATCAGCAGCCACAAAGCATACAAGAACGTATTCTTTCAGACTTTCTTCACCAGCCATATAATAAACCAGAATTCCCTTTTCATCAACATGATCATCTTTCTGTAAATGTGTGAATGTGGGTTACTGCGGTAATGTAGGATATGATTCAAGCAATCTTAAAGCTGGTAACTCCTCCTGTGAAATATTGATAAGTGTGTCTGGGAACTACTACTCCAACAGTCTCCCCATGCTGGAAAGTTAAGATCATTTGATCACCCACCTCAGAGACATCCACAGCAGTGATTTACTCCCTGTATTTTATTTTATATTTTATCCGGCCGATCATCTATCTTGGCCGAGCACATGGAGCCTGGATTTGCCCTCTGTATTCTGTCTTCCAGATTACAACAGGTTCAGCAGTCTGTCCACCGCCCACCACTCAGCTGAAGCCTTTTGTGGGGCCTGTGGGATGTGGCTCGCTGCCGATGATCCTGAGATGTTGCTGGAAGTTTAATCCCCACACTGTGAGAAATGAGGTTCTCCTGCTCTCCCTCTTGCTCTTGCAACTTTGATCAAGCCCTAATGTGATTAGGCAGTGACCCTGACATGACTGGCCCAGGAACTTGTAAAAGAAGAAGCCCGGGGAGGGGAGGAGGGGAGAGCGTCTGATCTGACCAGTAAACCAGGAGAAGAAAGGAATTATTCTGAAGGTGTCTTTCCACTGTTGCTGCTCTGCCTTGTGGGTAATAAAGGTTTCATGTATTCGTTTTACCCCGGCAAAAATTGCGATCTATAATGACCTGACATTTCTTTTTTAAAACTAGCCAAGAGGCTCATGATTTGAATGTTAACCAGGGCTCGATTTGATGTAAGGTGCAGTCTACTGGGAGGAAGCTTCCTCTGAATTCTACAGGATCTAGGCTCCTCTCAGTTGAGTCTTCATGGTAAATTAATGTAAATCTTCCGCTGCCTGAATTACTGAGCAAAATGTTTGTGCACGCATCTCGTTATTGCAGTACATCTCTGTAAATAACACATTTCAGTTACTCGCATGAGACTGTGCCTGGACTACACCTCTCACATACATGTCTCGTTCAGAATCACATGCTGAGCCTGTTTGCTGTGTCGTGCTCTGGACTGCTCCCATATGTGCTGCACATTATTCTTGCCGTCAACTTGCTGATGATGTGTGGGGGGGAGCGCTGTGCCTTAACTTCAGAGGCCAAATGTGTCAAGTCTCGATATATTAACTTCACTCTAATGGACTTTATCAGCCATAGTGCAGAAAGTCATGGAGATTAGAGTGAGAGGGAGTGGATGTTTGATTATTTTTGCATTCTGTTTGGTTCCCCGCAGCATGCCAGCAGTTGCATGAGGATACTTAAAATGCCCTTTGGAATCTGTTGAATATGGCATTATGCTTCATATTCAGCTACCTGCTTTTCCCCTACTGATACAGAGGCTGGACACAGCCCCGTAATCCTCACTTGTAATGAGTTCACAGTAATTTAGGCCTTTTTATTCTCTGTTTAGTGCCCGGTGATTTCCTGTTCATGTTTCAACAATGTGTGATGCACTAAAGATGTGCCCCCTTTTTAAACTGTAAAATATAATAAAAATTAGATAAACATATCTGACACATAAACCCTATATAATAAGTAACAATAAGTATTCCTGTCAGATACTAGTATGAAGATCCACCTACATATTGTGTATTCCTTGCTTGCTTTGGCAAACCAAAGGGGACAATGTCAAAGAAGAGACAGAATGTGAAAGATGTCCTGTACAATTGGCAGTGAGATGGAAAAAGATGCCGCACCACAAGGGATCGTTTGCCATTAGTCTAGAATGAGGGAGCTGGTGTAGAATGGAAATAGGCTGATTTACAGACATGATGGTGCTTTGGATCAAGAAAAATGTGTCGAATCACTCACATTGTTGATTGCATTGAACGTTTACTTTGACCAAGTACAAGGGAAATGAGCTGATGCATATATTGTGTTACAGACATTTAAAGCGGGGATGTGGGCCTAATAAAGCAACCTCATTTACCGCCAACACATAACTATTATAACATTTGATGAAGTTTGAGTCACTGCACAGTATGGCTCCCTCTAACACCAGGGTTTGTGTCACTTCAATGTAAAGCATACATTACATAGACCTTTCAATGACTCATATTAATCAATATAGAAACCCTGACAGGTATCTAATACAACCCCTTCATTCTTCTGATCCATTAAGGTTTAGGAGCACAGCGCATTAAGACCATTAAGTCCATTAGGTCTAACTGTGCTACAACAAACCAGAACTCTCAAGCACTGGCAGCCCAAAGATACTGCCTGCCTGACTACATCTCAAGTCCCTCCACATTCAACAGCTTCATTCAAGGCCGTGCAGGTTTAGACAGGAACATAAACTAACACAGGAGCCTGCACGGTGGCCTTGATAGATCGGGCAATAAATTTACCATTTGAGCGAGGTTCATTTCTTTGCCTCGCCTATATTACAATTGTTTTTTCTGGTCGGTAAATATAAGGACCACGGATTGAATCAATAATAATGAATATTACCAGTTCAATCTAAGGTTCTGTAGCACTAACAGCTCATTGTGCTGTGGTGTTTTTTTGCAAAGCACTTCCAAGAGTTTTCACTTGTCAACTTGTCAAAGCCAGTGCTGTGTGCACAGGCTGTTTTTGTAGCATTTTCAGGATTACTTGCTGGTAGCTCCTTGATAGAAACAGCTGTACCACCATCCCATAAAGCACAGACTGAAGAGGTAATGGCACATTACAAACTTTCTTGAATTACTAAAGCACTACACCAGAGGTTCAACTGCCAAAGCATTAAGATAAGGTGACCATATGGTGACCATGAGTCAGCCTTTTCTGCTGATTTTTTAAAAAGTGAATAGGTGGAGATTTGTCGCAGTAGAAAGGTAATCCAAATGTATGATTTGAATGCAAAATATAAAATTGGTAGTCTGTTGTGTTAAAATGACCTGTGATCTTAACAGTATCGTTAACATTTCGGCTACACACACCCGTTTTGCTTGGATGGTTACATCCCTGGCCTTTGAGTCAGACTTTTCTGTGTAAAAAATAGAAGAGAGCAAGTATGGGCAGCTATTTTCAAGAAACGGCAACATATGATTATATGAGGCAATGTCATTTATTTCCTTGTGTTAATTGAGCTGAGTGCTGGGCGCTGCTGACTTTAAGAGCCACTCATTTCACATGTAAAAGACAGGAACTTTCAAAGTCAGACAATGTGGGTCCCCCCATCAGACAAAAACCAGACAACCACGCCCCCTAACACAACAGTATGCCATTGTTGTTGCAATGTATCTGTGCATATGCAGGCAACTATCACATTTATTACTGATGGCAGCTTCGTCAAAGTTATAAAGAGCATCTTTTTTCTATGTTTTCAAAGCAGATGTATAATGTTGATGTTTGACATCACAATAATGATACCCTTTGGAAGTCTAAAAAATATTTATATAATGCATGTGTATTCTGATTTGACTGATCTATGACTACAAGATGCAATAATTGTTTGCGTTTATTGTGGCAATCTGGAGTGATAACACTTTTTACGAGCAATTAAAGTCGTTAATTGGCTTCATAAGTTGTGGCAATCGCTGCTGCTGCAGCAGCTGTCTGTTAATAAGCAGGTCAAAGTCAGTGAATTGAATGAATATAATTTGTATCATTCACTTATTCACCTGAGTTGACATTATTCAACTTGAGTAAGGGATTTAAGTGACCCTGTACCGTTAAAACCTATTAGCATTGAGATTCTCTTTCATATCACAGCCCTGATCGATCCAAAGTTGTTTAGGCATCATTTTGATACGTTTATTGGATAACAAAAATTTGTTCATTTTGGGTTCTGAGTTTAATGATACATGGATCTGTTCAATTTATTGATTCAATGATCCGATATCATTGATAATGAAAAATAAAATATATTTATTATTAATTAATTGTTATTCTTATTAAAAAGCATACATTGATTTTCATTTAAATGTCTGGAACAGCGCAATAATACAATTATCAAATCATATTTTAATTGCTTTCTAAGGAATATATATAGAAAAAAATGATTAGACCACCCTTGTTTTCTTCAATTTCTTGTTCATTTTAATGCCTGGTACAACTAAAAGTACATTTGTTTGGACAAATATAAGGAAAACAATAAAAAATAGCTCATAAGAGTTTAATGATTTTAGTTATTATCAAGAAAAGCATTGGTTTCCACCCCTACATCCAGTTGTAGTCGCACCATTGCGGCTGTCGTGCAAAAAAAGGCAGTGAAATTGTTTGCTTATCCAGATGTTATGAACCCAAACAAGCATTTGGTTTCCGGACATATCTGCTTTGTACCGACAACAGGTACAGAGCAGCAGTAGAGAAAAAAATGGCAGAAAGGTCGGTATCAACACCAGAGCCTTGTGTGTGTAATGCAAAAACACAGCATGGTGTGAACACAGCATTAAGGTGCCTAAGTTAGTGAACAAATAAATACAGTGCCTTATTGTTTGGCAAATAATTGTGTTGTTTGTAATACTTGGATCACATGGGATCTTAAGCTTTGTTCACAGTGTCAGTGATCTCTTTACCCTGCATACCCATCTATCTCCACACTTCACTTCCACATTTTCACTTTTCACGTTGGAAGCTCTGGCCTCAAAAATGAAACACAAAGTAGCTTTCTCCTCCATCCAAAATAGAAAAACAAACTAGTTTACATCCCACACAGAGTGGGCCAGACATCCCACCTTCTCCTGTGTTGGCCTTTTGTTACTCCTGTTCTTCCACATTACACACACACACACACACACACACACACACACACACACACACACACACACACACACACACACCTGCATACCTGCTGTCCTTTCAGCTGCATTGTGGACTACTATATCAAGAGAGAACCTCGAAGTAGATCTAAGGCAGTGTCCCCCCCCCCCAAGGAAAGTCAATCAAAGCCTCCCAGCGGTGAGCCATTTCTCCAGGCCTAGCTGATCATTTTCCCTCTAATATCCCGAGTCTCGGCAGCTCAGAGGCTGATCAATGTTGTTGAAAACAGAAAACTGTCCATTCTGTCTGGGAGCGCTGGGGGAAGTGAAAAACACACTGAATTGATGACTTTGTAAATGGAAGCTGGGGTAGAGTTTGTGACACCCACAGTTTCCCCCCTCAAAATACGCTCCCTGTCGTCCTCATCACAAACGAATTAGCAATTCAGAGCGTGGCCCTGGGGTTGCCGAGTGTTTATGTGGATGCCCAGTGTGATGAAGGCTCACATTTGTTTCCTGTCACTGACCTGTCACTCACTCTGCCATTAGAGCTGAAGGCAATGCTGACTTTAACCTCAAATAGTAGCAAAGACGTAAGCTGTGACCAAATAAAGAGGGACAGAAAGACAGAAAAAACGAGAGGAGAAATGGGAACCAACCACACACTCTTCTCCTTCATCCACACACACACAGCAAACAAAGCAGACGTTATACCATCAAAGCATTCAGGGAGAAATGCCCTTCACAAAAGTGGTGAGCTGGCACCCTCAGTCTCACAGTAGATTACACAGTGAGAGACAGGCTCTCTGTTTTTAAACATTATTATATGGGATCAATACTCCTAATTAGCACCTCTAAAGCAGCCTGAAGTATTTGTCAGATTTTCAGATTATATTTCCCGATGCATGGATCAGTTAGCTGTTTGAAGTGCCATCTTGTGCTATTGAAAATTTTCCCCCTTTCCTGCCTGATAAAGAAGGCTCCTCTGCCCATTTGGGACATGGAGGACATGGAGGTGCACATAGTCTTTTAGCACCTACAGTAACTTTACACTGAGTTTGAGCTGAATGATGCGGCTTAACACCAGAGCACAAGCCTCACATTGTGTGATGTAGATTAGCCGCACAGCGCATTACATTTAAATGACATTTAATGCTGTACATCACGCTGATCCAAAATACCAACAGCAGGTGTTAAATGAGATTCAGTGCGATGAATGCTAGTGGATTGATGAAGGCGGAAAAAAAAAAGCCTTGTGTTATGTGGGGGGTTATTTAAGATTCAGGACTCACAGATACTGTATGCCTTCAGTCAATGCCTGCATGTGGCTATTAGCCCATTGTTTACATTTAAAAAAGCTTATATGGCAGTCATCTGTTTATTTTTCATTTGTGCATTGTGACATTAAATGGTTCCACTATTAAAGGTACGTTGTTTAGTTTTCTCATGAAAACCTAAAGCATGTTTCCTTCAGGATTAATGCTATAACATTAAACGCATTTCTTTCTTGATAAAAAAAATTGTATTTCAAAAGTATTTGAAACCTATATTGTTTACATCAAGTTTTACTTGCTTGTGGTGTATTCTTCTGTGTTTAAATTAGTGCATTGCTACATTTCTTGGCATGCTATCACCACCAGCTGTCAATCAGTGAAACCATCTGCAGGACTGTGCATGGGCATCCTTAGGTGCATGCATGAGATGTAAACAATCCTTGCGCCATTGTGAAGGCTGATCTCACTCGTATAGCAACAACAAGTAATGCATTATAATTCATATACAACCCACTAATTGTTAGCTTGGGCCAGAACGTGCAGGGCTGCCTCTAAGATCAGGTGAAGTCATATAAAGAGCAAAAAAATTCCATGTAATGAGGAGATTGGAGTGGGTGGATGGATGGATAGGTCAAACAAACACAGGACTTACACCTCTGTAACTTATGTACTTAACTAACACCAGTTATTTTACAAATATAAAATAAAATAATTAAATTAAATTAAATTATTATTTTAAACCTAACCAAGTAGTTATGTTGCCTAAACAGGTTCTGCACTGCAGGTTACTGGACATTTGTAGGTCTTGGAATGAAAAATTGTGCACAACTTTTAATATACACAAAGTAAAACAAAGACAGATTGTTTCATTTCTGTAACTGTGTTTTATGCAGCATTTTATAGCTACATGGAGCAGCAGAAGCAGCTTTAAAACGAACTTTGACATATATTATTACTTCATAAACACATTTACACACTCATTAGCAATTAGAATCTCAAAGATAGCTGCTCATACTTCCACAGTGTTCAACAGCTTGTCACTAAATTGTTGCTGAGGAGGTAGAGTTTCTGCAGTCAAAAGGAAAAAATGCTAGGCATTTTTTTTCAAGTTGCAATAGTAAAAAAAAAAACCTTTATTGCTTGGTGAGGTCATTTTCATTATATTAAAAACATTTGCAGAGATACAACAGAACTGACTGTTTTGGCCAACACAGTATTTTAATGGTCAAAATATCAACAATCTGTTGTCTCTCTAAAACGTCTAAACATGCTGTATAATAAAGCTTTTCCTTCGGCTTTGTTTCTGATATATTCTGTGGTAAATGACAATCACCACCTGGTGAATTATTGCCATAATGCACGCCGACCACTGACTTATAACTCTGTTCCTTTAAACATGAATTTGTGTCTGAATGACATTCAGTACATGTGGGCTGTAATATAGCAGAACAGCTTGCTATTTCCTGCCACATTTTTATCCACCGGTCCCATATAGGATGACAGCTCATTGTGGCTGCACAGTCTTATTAAATTCAATAGCGGTCATGTCAGCTCAGGTTTTATATATGTGGTGTTTGTCCATTGCTGACCCTAATTATTTAAATATAGCATTAATCCTCAGAATCCAGGGGATTGTGAAGCTGAATTAGGGTCAGCTAGAGGTTAATGATGGTCAGAATTATCTGGGTGGTTCTCAACGCCGTCTTTTTTCAAGCCTGCATTAAATGTGGCTGCTTCGTGATTATAGCTTGTAGACTGAGTTTTGCCCACCTCTTGGATGTCCTGTTTTGTTCATGTTTGCGTAGGTAAAAGCATTTTTAACCTTTACTCCGAGGAAATATCAGTCGTATATTTAGGCCGTCTGCCAAAAGGTTCTTTCATTTGACTTTTTGTTGGTATTTGTCAAATGCTTTCAACTATATGAGTGGCCCATCACACAGAGCTGTTTAATAGTACAGATCCCAGTGGGATAAGTGTCTAGGTTTGACTGCTTTTGATTTCTGTCAAAAGATTGTGAGTGTCTGATCTTTCAGTGTGCTATAGACTAATCAATAAGAACTTGGGTGGCCACTTACATGTTCTGCATGAAAGCATTCACTCTGGTACAGTTCAGCACAAACAAAGCGCCAAGGAAATTGAATGAAATGAATAGTGAATAACCAATTGAGCTACTGTAGGTGAAAAAATGTTGAGAATACTAATTCAATACTTCTTGAAAGCTTTTGATGTGATTTTGATCCCAGTTTTTTCACTTCAGGCCACAGTACAATCTTTGCACATCAACAACTCAAAGTGTTACTGGAAGGTAAGTGGGGTTGTGAAATGCTCTTTATATAAAATTATTCGAAGAATCATACCTTACAGGCATGTTTCCAAAGTCTGGTGTCAGGTAAAGTGAAGGAAGTAGAGTCTCTGGTTGCCTCTTCTCCCCCAGCATTAACTCTCTGTGGTGGGAAGATAAATTACCACAAGACATAATGATGATGAACATGCTTTTATTACTCTGTTATGCATATCAAAATAACCTGGTGGTCTTAGCTTAAAAGTCGAATTAGTGTTAACCAGACTGCAGTGCATTAATTTCCAAGTATAATTACACAAAACTAAATCACAAGTCAGATTTTCTGATTATTATGCTACTGATTTTGCATCTTTTTAATGATGGTCTACAAGTACATTGTAAATAATGTCTATGGAATGTCCATCTTGACGATTTTTATAGACGAAAACTTTGTATGAATTGAAAAGCAGTTTTGTCCTTTAAACTGTGGACTCCAAAGTCGAGAACGTGGATGCCATCAGGTGCTGCTTGAATTTGAATTTCCATTGGCATATCATTATCCTTCAAGCTTGTTTTTCACCATACATCCTGCCTGCACAAAGTAAAAATCTCATGTGTAATTCCTACACTCAAGAACACTCAAAAACAATTTCAGATTATGGTATTATTATAAAGACATGAGCATTTCCGTTGCATTCGCTAAATGAATGTTTTTTTTTCCAATACGTCCGATTCATTACCTCATCACACACTCAACACACTCAGAATGGGTGAAGGAGCCTGAAGCCTCACCTGTTTGTGATCCTAATAAGGCCTGACAAGGAGGGCTTTAACGTAATTAAAATTGTGTCATGGCTTAGCTGGCATACATGTAGTATTAGATGGCCTACAGCTCTCATCAGGTCTAACATGACGGCACTGGTAGCCCGTGACTTGGCATAAGCAGTATCTAAGGAGGCGAGCATGGGGCCCAGGGGTGCACTTGATTTGGTCATCAACATAATGAGGTAATTTTAAACAGATTGCCGCTGAGACAGATAATAAGCACATCATCAATGTGCCGGCCTGACCTTTACTAACAAAGCATAAAACTGTCGTGCACTGGCTTGATGTTCATGTTCTCAGGACACCATTGTATGAAGCCTTCGTTTAAGGATTTTGCTCTTTGGAATTTATGCAGATTCATACTGATTAAAACATGCTTTCAAGATCTCCCATGTTACTGTTTGTGTGGTTCTTGGCAGTAATTTGCAGTCAAAGTGATCTTTGTTCCAAATGTCAACAAAAATGTATTACAACTGAAATAAAAAAACATTTTGACACCAGTTACCATTTCCAAATTAATTAGCAGGTCTTTTAATACAAGAAATACCAATGTATTTTGTGAATATTTTATTCGATTTTATTTATGTTGTTAAAGTAAAACAGGCCTTTATATGAATTGTGTGAGAAATATGTGATAAACACATAATAATGTAAAATATTTTTTTATATAATAGACACCACAACCTTCAAGTATGTAAGTAAACAAACCTTTTTATTATTAGCCTTTTTATTATATCATAATTTGCCTTTAAAATGTTTCAAATCACATGTCAGCTTAAAAAAACTATGTTTTAGGATCAGATGAATGCATACTGCAAATAGCAATAAATTATCTTAAAGGGTTTCAGTGCAGCTACTGAGAAATATATTGGACAAACAAGATGAAGGAATTGTTTATATTCATCTCAATATAAATAGTGTTGCGTCAATAGCCGTTGAAATAAATTCTGCACCAATTTGATATCAAAATTGCATGACTGGCCACCCAGTATGTCTTTATAACAATTTATTTTTAAAAGACTGATTTCCGTTTTCTCTGGGAATTTATGTATATATATGACTATGATTTAATATTTACTGTAAATGCTCCCATGTTCAGTATGTGGAAGAATCCACCTCACATTGAAGCTGCATCACATTAAATGGTGGAAGCAGTGGTGCGAGCCAGTTATTTACTTTGTACAAATTGACAACCTTAAATAGAAACTCTGTTCTGACTGATGTTCTCATCTCACCGTGCCGCTCAATGAGAGATGCTCGCTCTATCTTTGGTCAGTGAAAAATTGTTGAGTGCTTTCGGATAGATATGCCAACTTGTGTGCACTGTCAAGTCTCAGCAGGGCTTAGACTGATCTAAGCTGTGGGCTTTCATTTTCAGGGTGCGTCTGACTTTATGCATTTTATTTCTTTGCCTCATCTGCACTGTGTTTGCCCTGCTGGTGAGAACACAATGCTTTCAGAACCTTTATGTCTGTTTTAATAAGAAAGAGGTCACACTGCGACAGCACAGGAGCGTTAAAATAGAACATATTAAGCACAGTTTTAAATTAATTTGCAAATGAAAATGCTCATTGTGTCCAATTGGCTTTGTGGTTATTCTCAGCAGTGACCTCAGACTTTTTAGAACAACAATCAGATTTACCTCATCTTGTTAAAATAATTTTCAAAATGCTTGGCCTAACAAATAAAATTGCAAAAGTACAAATGTAATAATGCAGCATAATGGTCCACATGCATCACGGGTTGTTATGATGTCTGTTATCAACATGCTGGTCATTAGTCATCATAGACAAATGCTCACTGTTGCTGGCAACAGACATTAGAGAGATGGAGGACAGCAGCGTGTTGAAGAATGTATCATCCATTCTTCTTGCAACCAAATCTCTCTCTGTTATGTATCCTTTCTTTGCCTAGTTACGGTGACAGAGATTTCCATTATGGACTTCTGTGTGTAAATATGATTTGACATGTTTTTTTGCATAATAGACATCTTTAAAATTATTACTTCTGACATGTAATTACTGCTGTCTTTTCCCCGTAGAGGTAGTGAATCGTCTTGTGTTTATTATCAGTTACATAGACTCGAAAAAATGTTTTATGATAATTTTAGAATAAATGCATTTTTTATATTAATATTTCCCAGTCCTCTCAATCTTTATAGGCAGTACAGCAGATAACATGATGAGGAGAGGCACTGCAGATTAAAAATGTCAATTTCAAACGTCACACTTTGCTTTATGATGAACAGCTCGGAGCTGGGAATGCACACAGAGGAATCCGAACACGGCACTCTCTACTTGAATGTCACAAAGAAAACACCTGCAAGAGCCACATCCATGTGTGCAAACACACACACACACACACACACTGGACGTGACTGTCTTGACTCCTCGTGACACGACTATACACTCTAATCTCCGCTAGGGTTCACCCGGCGTGCTACGTGCTTCAGTCTGAATAATGTTTCTCCATCCTCTGCCTCCTAAGCCACGCTGGCCTTTGACTTGTTTACACAGATTAAAGATGTGATGTTGAAACATGCGCTGGATCAAACAGCAGCTCTGCCGAGGCGTAACAAATGTCAGCATGATGAAGGTGAGGACTCTAATGCTGTATTATCTCTGCTACATTGTTTAGTGGATACGCGAGAGGAAGCAGGTGTGATAAATGTCCGGCAAAGACAGACACACATTTCTACCTGTCTCCACCTGTCTGTGGAGGGAGGGGGTGGGTGGGTGGGTGGGGGTTGGGGGGACAATCTATTTAGCCGCGGGGGTGGAGGGGGGTCGGTCAGGCAATCCAATCTGAAGATGTTTGCTGGTTGACGGGGTGGAAGCAGTGAACGGACATGGCACAGTTTGGCCCTGGGAGATTTCTGTCTGACACTGCCAGGGAGGATAGACAGGAGCGGGTCGAGGACAAAATAGGAAGGTCAGCACAGGACAGACAGGTGTCACCTGATGTATTGTAGGTTAACAGCCTCCGAATGATGCTGCCATCGGCTCAGCCTACAACAGAGACATCTATGAAACGAGGCTGAATTTCCTTCTCTCACCTGTACATCTCTGATGTTACTTTTCTGAAATCATGCATGTTAAAAGATAATATCACAAAAACAAGGCTATAATGGAAACAATTGAACTATTTATCTGCTTATCATCAGATTATGTAATTTAGTCAGCCTGGTTCAACCGGGGAAAATTAGGTTCCTGTGCACCTAGACTGGATTGTCAATTTCGTTTCAAGGGGTATTTTCCCTTGGATAGCATTTTTTTTGACATATCAGAAAAGCATTTCAAATCAAAGTCTGCAGATGAAGGAAGGTTTGGGCCAAACAAACAGGACTTTCACCCAAGAGGCCGCTGTTCACGGCCCATGTCAAACCAAATATTGTCACAACGAACCAAACTGCTACCGGTTCACAACAAATAACCACGTGTTAAAACTTTAGTTTAGTTTTAAATCACAACCATGTTTTCAACTGTAACTATAATAATTTATTATTAGGGATTGATTATTTTAAGCATCTTTTAATATTGCATTCATAAGATAAGATATGACTTTATTTATCCTCAAGTGGGGTAATTTAGTTGTCACAGCAGCTCAGGATACAGACACATAGATATAAAAAAAAAACAGAATAAAAAATATAAAAGATAAGACATATACATACATTCTATACACATTATATACATACATCTTGTTTTTTTGGCATTTATTATTAATATATATTTTTGTGTTTGCTTGTTTTCCTGAAAGTACTTTGCATTTTTCAGATATTGCACATTGGAGAAAATGTTAAATAAATTGTTGCATGTAGTAGTATGAACATAAATTAATTGATATATTTAAATATATACCACATAAACAGTGCTGTATTATGTGGTGCTGCTGTTAAACATTCGGCATGAATGACCTATATATAAATATGTATGTATGGATCAGTATTATTTGTTCACATCCATTATTGCTATCTGCACAATGATACAACACATAGATGTGTGAAAATGTGTCGACTATGAAAACATAAAATAACCAAAGCAAACACTGCTGCTTTGTGCGATGCCACAACAGGTTGCAATGAAATCATCATATATTTATCACACATGAGATGACAGTGCATTATATTGCATCTGACTATATAACTGTTCTATGATAGTATCTGCAGATCTCTAAACACGACACTTCAAAGTAAATGATGTGTGAATAGAGAATGATTAAGTTATGTTCAAGATAAGTTATTGTCACTTCGGAAGTCGATCATGCCAACAATACAAACAGCCGTCAGCTGCTTTGCCACATGTGGAGGTGTGGCATTTATGCGTCACGCCACTTGACTTCCATGTTGGATAAACCTGTGTTTCCTCATTCTAAGATAATTGTAGGCTTCCTCTCTCCTCAATAATCCTCTCTTCGTCTCGTCAAGCTGGTTGAAAGATGGCGGAGGGAGAAAAGGAGGAGAATGGACACAAGGAAGCATAAGTTCGCATAGTAAAAAGCACCCTTTTTTGTTCACTTTAAGTCTCTAAGTGGCCTAACCCTATACCGCTGTTGCTATGATGTTACTATCTCAGAGAAGGATCATACTTTAAATAGCTTCTAGAGGTCTGGCTAAGGCCCTGTCAGGGTTTTGACAAATGCTGTCATTTTTCTTGTGAGGGACAGTCTCGTAAGAAAGAACAATGTCCATCAGTTCCATCACTTTCAGTACACAGCTAATATTTTACTTTTTTTTTGTAAAGTCATCCATCACAAAAGCTGTTTGAGTCAAAAGGCAGTCAACCTCAATTAAATTGTTTTCCAGACTTTAGGATATGAATCCCATAGATTTGTTGAAAGTGAATGCAGGTGAAGCTCCTTTTTCTATTATGTAAAGAGACAAATTCCACCATGGATAAAAGATCATTAGATCATGTTGGTGTCAGATTTCTGAGAGAAAAACAGGCTGCGGTTTAAACATGTAAAATAATTATAATATAGCGCACTGACCTTTTCTCTGACCCTTTTTTTAAAGGCTGCTCTGCTGACAGGCTCTAATTAACATTAGCCTCCAGCAGCTGACTGGTGTCTTCTGGGAAACAGAGAACAATCCTGGCCAGGCTGTAGTCCTGTAAAACACAGCAAAAGGCCATCAGTTCATCTGTTCTCCCCCCTACCCCTCCTCTACCCACCCACCTCCTTCTCCTCTTCCACTCCAGTGCAAAAAACAACTGGAAAGATGCTCATAGGGGCTGCCATTAGCGACGCTGTTTCTCTGTTTTTACATTTAATCTTTTCACTCCCTATTTACAGCCAATGTAGCCGGCTGAAAGCTTGCAGCAAGCACTTAAGAAACGTAGGATGTGGGTAATTGCAAACACGTATAGATGGAATGAACAGCATGCTGATGATTCAGTTGCGGTAAAAATGTAAAGTCGGTACCCACTATGTGATTGTTGTTGCAAGTAATAATAAGACATTTGTGGAAACATGAATATCGAAGCGTGTCACATGGGGTTGCTGCATACCATCGCATCAGGATCAAGAGGCAACCTGTAGGCCTGACAAGTGAATCCACTGAAGAAATGCCTTCAATTTGCATTATTTCTAATGACCAGCAGGGGGCGACCCCACTGGTTGCAAAATAAAGTCAGATTGTATACTATGTCTATGAGAAAATTACCCTACTTCTCACATGATTTATTACCTCAGTTAACATTTTCCTAATGGCTGAATGGCCTCAATCACTAGTTTCAAGTCTTCTTCAAAATGTTAATTTTGTTAATTATGATCCCATTTAGAGTAAAATAGAAGATATGCTTTAGGGCAGGGCTTCCTAATGATTGCTTATCCGCTACCATAGCGACCTGTCAATCAGGATAGACACACAACAATGTGTATCCATGGCACAGTGTGGTAGCCATGAACTTGTTTTTTAGTGTGACTGTGTGTTTTTGTCTCTTTCAGTGTGTCTTCCATTCATGTTAGGGATAATTGTAAAAAATGTTGGTCTCCTCAAAATATGTCTTTCAGCATTTGGTTGTACAGAAAGACACTCTAAGGAGTCGGCCGTTCATTGAAATATGATTTGTAGGCTTGCAACACCACAATACTTGATTCAGAATGCTATTTTAACACATATTTTGCCTTTAGCAAATGTTGTGTCTCCTGTGATTTGGAATTGCACTAGTCCATACTGTGGTTTCGGTTAAATTTTGATTAATTGTGCAACTCCATCATTCAGATGTGAAATACAGCAATGATGCACAGCTTGTCCAGTGTTTGTTGCCTTTTAGGCCCTGCAGCAAGCAGAATAAAAACTAAAACTAAATTACAGTTCAAACAGCCAGAAGTGGTTGAAAACTAAAATTGCCCATCATCACCTTTGTGCATTTCGACGACCAAAAAACACTTCTTTTTGGACCAGTAAAGCCTGCAAATCAATGAATGTGCTCAAGTACTTTTTCTCTCTGAAGTTTTCTGTGTCCTTGATCTGAGAAGCACCTGAATCAGCTGCATATTGCTGGAAGATGCTAAGGTTGAGGTCCTGATATCAGAATTGAGCAGGAGGCGGTTATGGATGACTACTGACATCATCGCAGTGCTGTTTTGGTGCTTTATTTACTCAGCCTTGTGTTAACCCTTACTAAGGTTGTAGTCTCTATATCGATTCAGTGTCTAAATATTTGCTGGGCCCTGAAGCTGCCAGCTGAAGCGCTCTGAGCTCTCTGCATCTTTCTGCTTCACATGCATTTCTCTGATATATCACACCAACAAGATTTTTAATGGCAAATAAGGATAATATTTAAATAAAAATAGTCTTCCAATCAGCCACTGGTTCTGTTTTTTTTTTTTTGTCAAGGTCAAAAACACCTCTTCAACACGAGGCATGCAGCAGTATCCCCTTTCTCTCTGAGATAAATTCAGGTAGCGTGAGAACACCTCGTGAAAACGATTCCCCATACCTTCTGCGATTTGTGTAGCGCCGACAAGTACTCCCAACGCACCTGCCATTTTTCACTGAAAAAAATCAATCAGCTGCATCAGGGGGCTCATTTTCATCATCACTTCATTGACTTTCTCCCCGGCTAAATTCTCTTTACAACCACCTAGTGATACAGCTGGAGGCCAGGGAGATCATAGTACGTCTTAATGAGCTTGTGTGTGCATGCTCTTCCTTTTCCTTTAGCCTTGTTAACTGACATTTAGCAAAGGCGCTCACATGTTGCTGACAAAAGCATTCCCAGAGAAGATCTTGCTAGGTGAGGCACGTAACACTCTGTACTTGATCTTGGCAGCTCAGAGGCATGATCATCACACTAGCGGTCAGAAGAAGTAACCAGGTGACAGAAGCACCCTGCTGGGACTCTCTGTTGATTTAGCAATTTTATGAATAACTTGGTTCAGTTCATGGCAGGATGAATAAAGCAAAAGGTAGCTTGGATGATTTATATTCCATAGCCATAGTCATAGCCAGTGCATATTTTCCTACATTCACATTGAATATGACCATAAATATACAGTTTTGTGCATATTGGTTTTATCCATTATTGGTTGTCAGTCAGTGTTGCCTACCATAGAAATGATGAAAGTCCTCCTGGTATCTGATACAAGACCGCTGTGTTTATTTACATATTGTTTGTTCATATTCAAACCATGTGCTTTTGTGTGATGTGATTCTGCATTTAACGGCTTAGTTCATCCCAGGATTTCCCTGCTATTCATACTCGACTATTTAATATTTAATAAGCATGCCATATTCAAGTGTTACTTCTGAAAATGTAATATACTCTAACAATGAACTGGTGCGAAACCTGCTATTTGAATCACTATTACATTGTAGGTTTCAGATATTACATCAGTGAAGTTTTTTTATTTGATAATTCCATCACAAGAAAGCCCCAAATCCAATAACTCAGCCAATGAGACAGGTTTTTACAGTATTGTTACATCATCAATTACATGTTAAATACTTTATGAGGCAATAAGCTTGCCTGATATCAGACACAATTCTCAACTTCTTACACTCCATATTCAGTCTAACATTGCCTCCACTTTAACTTTCATGTGAGGGTTCGATATTCCCTAAAAAAATCACCGTAGCAACAAGTTCTCCAACATAAATGACAGAAGAGTCAAGGATTAGCAAATCGTTAAAAAAGGTTTGCTTTTGTTTTCACATGGGATCCAAACCCCCTCTCCTGGGTGAAAATCCACCATTTATTCGACCCGTCCACCACCCCAACCTTCAACCAACTGCAGGAATCCTCCCTTTAAAACTTCTCTTGGCTGTTAATCGCTACCACATCAGCAAGATGGCGGCGCAATCATTACAGTGGATGGTAAAATACGGAGAAATAGCTTGTCTATCACTGCCTGTACACACAAGCTATATTAACGTTTTTAACGGGAGAACAGGCTGACCAGAGACTTCTGTTTCAGCTGAAATAACTAACTTCTGTTTTAATCCTATGCTAACTGGAATTGAGATTAAATTGAATTGTGTGACACTTCCAGACTTCCAAACATTTTTTTACCTTAATTGATCAAATTGTGAATGTGAAACAAGTCATTTTGCAGGTTTGGTGACGCTTAAAACTGGTATTCACCATTATATAGCTGCAACAGTACCGACCATAGTTAGCATGGTAGTGGCGTAACCACAAGTTTAACAAATTTGAGTGTGAGCTCAGTCCTGAAACACGCACGCATTACAGACAAATTCCTAAACTCCTTGGCGTTGGCAGTTTCAAAGGTCTTGACTCAGTCAAGGAGTAAGTGCTAATTCATGAAAAACTATGCAATTAAACATCAAACTCAGAAGATATTTCATTTCATTTATAATTTATGTAGGCACTTTCTGCTTAATCCAGCTACATTATTATTAAATAATCTGCAGAGCTTTATCTTGAGTACTAAATTATACACCAGGTTATCCAGAGATTATATTGATCCGATTTTAAACCCAGTGCAGAATTGATAATACAATCCTGTTTGCCTGTTGCCATGGAGATAATTTGTAGGGAAAGCATTTCGCATTATCTGCAAGGGACGAGGGATTGGAGACTAACAACTTTTGCATTGGCAAGATTGCATGGGGTAATTACAACATATCCTGGATCTTTTTTTTCTTGTGCCTCCATCGACCGAGCAGCAGAGACATTTTCTTTTTAAGTGCAGCTCTCTATCCTTGGGAGGCAGCTGGGGTTGTCGAGTAATCCCCCCATCTTGACTCAGCTTCGTCCTTGTAGCCGCTGAGGTCTTCCACGCTTTTCGATGCTGACCTTATTCCTAGTTTGTGTGATGTGATCCAACATGACATTCAAGTATGTCCCCTGGACCACCGAATGGCTCTTAGTGCCGCGTGCCTTCAGAAGAGGCCCACCTCTCCGGTTCCCTCTACTATCCTACAGGGAATGAACCGATCAGCTCTTGTTTTCCAAATGGACCTGAGGCACCTCTATAGAGCTGCTCCTCAGGTAGTCAGGTAGAAAAGTGGGAATGAAGGTCACTGGAGGGAAGAAATGCATGTCATGGATTGTTGGTTTTTTTAATCGGATCTACATAAAGTATACCAGTGCTCAGCTGGGGAAAGTAACACTGAAGTGCAGCATAAGAACGTGTGGTTATAGTGATCTCTGCAGGCACTGAAGTGTGTTAAACAATCTGAGTGTTCAAATATCCTGACCAACGTGGCTGTGGCCTCACCCAAGGGATGTGAACTGCGCTAATGGAAATCAATGAAACCACTGGCATTTCAAATGTGGCTTGATGAGATGTGTGGTGTTACCAAGAGAAAGGGGATAAATTGATCCAAAGAATAAATTGATGCGGGCTGGAGTGATAGATGTCGCTCGCTGATATTGCATAATGTCTCTCAGAGGGCGTGGATTTGGGCCAAACATGGGTCTGAGTGACCTGTAGCGCCCGAAGCCCCCGAGGGTAATCACACCAGCCGTTACAAAAGACAAAGCATCAGGGCAGGATTCTGTGAAATGTTAGTCTGTGATATTACTAGCAGAGGTGCAGATCTTAAATCGAAGTTATGTGGGTGTTGGATGTGTTTTAGAAGGTTCCCCATGAGATTTGCGGTGAGAAATGTTCTTTGCCGAAGGAAAGGGAAAGAGAAAATGCATTCTTACATCTTTTCCGAGAGCAAAGGTGAAGCACCAGCCTCCTCATCTCACCTTCTCATTATTTTACAACAACCAGCATTCCTGCATGTCAAAACACAAAAATAAAATGATTCATTACTCACTTCTCTTATGTTTGTTTAATGTAAAGCCAGGAATACACATGCCTACTGCTCGGTGCACAGACATGTTTGTTCTCTGCAGATGCATGATTCTGAACGAACAGACAGGGCCGGCTCACAATAAGGATCATAATAACTTTTCTTAAAGGTAAATTTGAAAAAGTCACACTGAGTGCCTCAGGTTTTAATTCTTTTTATTTTCAATTACAAATATTGAAAGAAAGTAGGAGGACTAATAGATATAATTGCAATGCTTTGCTTTGCTCTGATAGACCCTTTTGTTATTGAAATGTTAATATGCTGATGGCTGATTATATTGCCAGTCACTCTTAATTATTAAAAACTGCTGTTATCAGCAGGTTGCAGGGTCTGAATCCGATAACTCTTGATAAGAGCAAAAAGAGGGATTAATGGATTTCATTAGCTCAGTGATTAACTAATAGACATTGTGTTTCCCTTCATATTATAAATATGTCCACATCCATTGCCCTGCCAAAGAGGGTTCAAGAAATAAGGAACGACAGGTTTATTGAAACTGCTTTGGTATAAAAAAATGACAGATGAATATGAACAATGACACAGATGTTCTGTAGAGAGTTAAATGAGTGTGTTGTTCAGTCGGATGAACAAAGTCAAACAGAAACTTGGGAGAAACTGAGAGGCTGAGAGCAGAAAGCGCCCATTTGGCAGACAGACAGCTGCTGTAGCAGCTCCCAGCAGCTTTCTGTAGACTCTGCCTTTGACAGCCAGGGATAAGTGGCCATTAAAATCCCATGATCACTTAATACACCTGTCATTAGCCATCAACTGTGCATTAACACTGCTGGCTGGGGCTTACCACAGAGGACAAAATACAGTATTGCCTCAATTAAAAAACTAAAAACATCGTCCTACATTCGGCTAATTTGTCTGGTCATTATTGTGCTCTAAGTGGTCTCAGAAAACTAAAAATATATGTTATATATTAAAGGGACAGTTCACCCGAGTTGCTGAGTTGGAGATATCGTCAGTAGAGATGTTTTCTCTCCAGTATAATGGGACTTGTAGTGAGCAGCTTCATGAAGGAACTAAGAAAATAGTTCCTACATGACACTGAATACAACAGGGTCTGTGGATTTTCTGGGATACTGGAACAATGCCCTTTTTTTCTTCTTTTTCTCCTTTTTTTTGAGCAATACAAGCCGAGTGCCAACTAGTTCCATTATACTGAAGAAAAAGCAGACATCTTTACAGCTGATATCTCCAAGACTCAACAAGCCACACCAATTTAATCCTTGTACAACGCCAGTTCCAAAAAAGTTGGGACGATGTGTAAAACGTAAATAAAAAGAGAATGCATTAAATTAATGAATAAATGAAACAGCTAATCAGTTTGAGCGTTAAATATCTTGTCTTTGTACTGTAATCAATTGAAAGTTGGTTGAAAAGGATTTGCTAATCCTTGAATTCAGTTCTTTATTTCATTTTTCACAACTTTTTAGACACACAAAGGAACATTTTGCCAGTGAACAATGCATTCGTTCAGGCTGCACCACTGTTGGTTACTAGTATCAATATCAGGACTGGGGAAGATGTGTTCTTGGATGTTAAAATAAATGTTTTTTATTCAGTTACTCATATTTCCTCATAAATTCCTTACATTACCTTTTTTATATCTGCATGGTAAAGGTTTGGTGATTTGGTTGTTGTAGTGATTGTGAAGGGAAAGATTATGGACTAGAGGGAAACACACAGGCGATCATACACTGTGATCTCTGGCTTCGATATCACAGGCTTTGAATACTCAACCACCCACCTTGACCTCCTCCCTTAGATGTTTTACAGCTGTAAAGAGACATCACACTATGTCTGCCTTTGCTGCTTTAAAGCGTTTGAACAAATGACCAATGGCGTCATTTCTGTCTGATAAGGACAGTCCCCTTTGGAGACATCTGTCTGGGCTTTTTGGTGTTTTTAATCTCACTTTCCACCTTTTGCACATGTCCTTTGTCCAGTCCAGGGAACATCTCGGTATCTCTATGTTAATGGCACAACACATGCTGAAAGCACTCAATTGCTTTTTTTAGTCTGAGAGCATGTAATTCGCTCAATCTTCTTCTGATGCAGTGATAGCACAAAAATAATGCAACAAAGGAACATGAGGTCCCCAGTTTTGTTCCTGAGGCTTATAGTTCTTGGAACTGTTTGGTTGAAAATGGCTATTTGTGGACACCGAGAGTACTTGAGGGTATTTACCAGGGCCGAAGACATATTTTCATATCTGCAAATCTCTTTTTTATGAAAAGGCTCAAAGACTGTGAGCCTGTTAAAGCTGCCTTAGCAACATTGTCAGTAAATCACCTCAAGAAATTGTAGTCGGATACAAGAAACGGAGATTAGGAACTCTGTTCTCCTGATTCTGGCATTTGGATGAAGTTGTCTGTGTAAACAAATACAGTATCGACTGGGCTGTCCAACATCTCACATATTCTGATGCATAACTGCTGTTTTTATTGCAGATTTGCTCTGTAAAGACAACACACAGTTTATCTCGAAACACCATTTTCTCTTATTTTGCTCTATAAAAATAAACAAAATGGACAATAGAGTTGGGACCCTGGCCAGTCAATGAAATGTTATCATTAATGGAGTCATTAAAAGAATAGGAAGCTGTATATGTATAAATGGATTTTCTGGTAATTGTTTTTGTAGCCTGAGGCTCGGGATGCAGATTTGTTTTCTTGGTCTGTTTATTTCTTTGAGTATCATAGCTAAGGGTTGCCCATTTTCTGCATGAATATACTGTCGGAACAGCGTGGACGCCAGGTCATTTTAATTAGGTCCAAAAGTCCAAAACATTGCATCTTTCCTGCCAACACTTTTAACTCTTCCTCATGTTGTGTTGGAAATTGATATGCAAAATTAAATTGTGTTAGAAAGTGACGGTTAAACTGCCAATCTGACCTCTAAGCTGTGAGTTATATAACTCTAATGGCTTCTGACAGTGTTATTATTAAGAGTTTATCAAGTTTCCACCGCAATTTGACACGAACTCATCGACCATCTGTATACATCTTGTTGCATTATATTTAGCTTTTCAATCCTTCAACAGAAATTGAAATAGATCGTATCAGATGTGTTATTATAGACTTGTGGTTAGGGAAATAATCCGCTGAGTCATATTGGTTTGAGAGGTGACTTAAGGTTGGGGTCGACACTTTATTTTTGGCATCATTGGGCAAAAAAACTATAATAATTTTTCAGCATATTGTGGTTTGAAAAGAAAACCAGACTTGTGGTTAGCAGGCTAAACTTCTCTCAGAGCAGCAGCATGGCATTCTGCTGTATTTTCATATTTTTTCCAGTAAACTGAATACCCTAAAGCTCACACCACTTAAGGTATAGTATGCTGAGTATAAATGTATAGCAGTAAATAGAAGAGTATAAATAATTAATTAATGTGAAATTGTGAGGAAAAAGAGCATACAATACAATAGATTTTATTATTTTATTTTTTTCATGACTGTATTCAACGGATATTCTTTGGAGATGGCTCTAAAAAGCCAGCATGAGGAGAATGAAGTGACTGAGGGATAATTGCTGCCACTCTAAATCAGTGAATTCAGTAATACCTCTCTCCATCTGCAGACGTCACAGCTGCTATTTGCTACATGGAGCCCTCCAGAAAAGCTTGTTGGATCCAAGGCTGCAACCTAAATGGTGGTTGTAAGGTCAAGTGGAAGTCATCATCAAAAGATTTTGAGTCCGTTTGCCTCTTCCTGCAGGCGGGTCAGTTGTTTTGTGCTGTTAATAACAGTCGAGTTGAGCTTGCTGCAGGCCGTCAGCACAAGCTGCCGTTGTGCATATTATACTGTCATCTACTAATCAAAGCCGTGAGCTAACTTGCAGTGAAATGTGGCTTAGAATATGAATATCCATGCTTCAGCTTCAGTTTTTCCAAATAGGCATGCTAGCTAAAATTTATGCCCAAGTGGGATTTTTCTTGTTTCTTTGCTGCCTGAGGGTAGTTGACAGCTGTTCGGTTTGCCAACAGTCTTGTCAGATAGCAGGCCAATGAGTTCCAGCATTTCTTCGCCGGTCTCTTTCCTCATTGCAGTTTCACCAAAACAAATGTGGAAATGGAGGTTGTCAGTGCTCAGTCCCGCAGGATGTTGAACAGAATCAGCGGCATCTGACTCTCTGTGGTGGCCACAAAGGCGCACGGCGGGGCCTGTGGGAGGCTGGGGGAAAGGCGGGGTACTGTATAAGCCTGGGGTAGCACTGGCACTTAGTGTAGCAGCAGCTAGCTTGTCTTCCCTCTCCCCCTTCACCCCCACCACAACCCGGCGCTGAGTGATGTCAGACAGTCAGGGATGCTGGATGCTGAAGGAGAGCGCAACGGCAGCAGGCGGCAGAGATAAGGCCCCCCCATACCTCCACAGATTAAACAGCAGGATTAACCTCTCTACTCCACCACTGCCACCACGGTGTCTTTCACCCCCTTATCTGCCCCCACCTCCCCCGTTTCTCCTCCAACATTTGCCACCATACATTTGTACAGTTGTCATGATGTAGGAAATTGCTTTTTAACCCTATGTGGCTTTGCTCTGTCCTTGGCAATTGAAACATAAGAAAATGGAACAGGCCCTGCCAGGCAAAAAAAAAAAAAAAAAAAGAAGAAAAAACGTTTTTCCCCAAAATGCCTTCTGGTCTCATCCCAAGCCAGTCTTGAAATAGCATGTCTGCAGAAATAAGGAGAAAAGGAAACCCTGCTGAATATGTCACCGATTACAGCAATTTTGGTAATTTTGTCAGTTTTTCTGCTTCTTTTATTTGCACTTGCCAGATTTAATGACTTGAAGATTCAGTTGCAACATTTCAGTTATTCATGTTGAAAAGGAATAAGGGGAGCCACAAGCACCAATAAATAGTCCGACAGATAATGTCCTCAGCTGTGCCACCCTGGAGCCACACTACGGAAATGATGTGCAGATATTTATTTATTTCATGCTCCAGTGATCAGGGCTCCATCCACACATGTCCACTTCTCGGGTTTCATGCTTATTCGATAGCAATCAAAATAAATGTATATATGTATATATGTGTGTGTTTAAGTAGTCCACTAAAATGGAGTGGTTTATATTTACATACCTTGTATGGCAAAATGTTGCCTCTATTCAAAAGTCATTTCCACTCTGCCCCAGGCTTATTTTGTAATTTTACAAAAACTGTTTTTTTATTATTATTATTCCTGCACTAGATTTTTTTTAATACTCTTAGTGTTTTGGTGTGTAAGTGTAAACAGCACAGAATATTATGTTATCATTGTGTCTTTGCATGCACCGGCTTTTGTGTGGCAAGTAACAACTATATTCAATCATAGCACATGTTCTGGCCGTCAGACGTCAGGCTAAGATGGAGGAAATGAAGATCCCCTGCTCTCCAAACCAGGCAATTAGCATAGCATCCCCCTGTGTTAGGTACCTGCGATAAGAGGGCTAGTGACCAAGTGAGCTATGACATTCCATTGATCCAGAAAATTGCTGCAGAGCCAGCCTTGAAATTAGTTTAAATTGCTGAATCAAAAAATGTTATCCTGGATTCTGGCATGGCCAGCGTAAACCTTATGCCTCTAATCCCCAGACTGATGTGAAAAGTTGTCAGGGATCGTGTCGCCCACCGCCACGATTGATGGGGGAATTTGGATTCCGTGTGACAGAGAGAGAGAGACACATGCAAGCAACTGGGATTTGACTTGGATGGCACTTATGGCTACTAGGGTCGTGACTTGGTTTCAAATCTGCAGGCTTTGGGAGTTTCCGGTGCGATCTACCACTGGCTTTGTACTTTTCAATTCAATTACACGCCAACTCTTTACTCTGTGACAATGTCGGATATCAAGCCCTCTTAGATGTGAGTTGAGTCATAAATCTGAGCTTTTGACGCGCAGTTCAGGGATTGAGGGGAATAATTTACCATCAGTCAGGTGTCTCGTTTTATCCTCTTTGGATACTCTGAAAATAGCAACAAACAGCAGCGTTGGAGTTGTAGATTGATGGAAGGAGGGAGCAAGGCAGGAATGTGTCAACTCTAAACGCCCTTAATGTGGAATAAGTTCTGTAAGAGGATCACTGAAGCAAACACAGGAGTGGATTAAAGTCAAATATATTCTGTTACAAGTATAATCACCTGTCTGTCTAAAAGCAGTGCTTGACCAAGACTACCAGCACTGTTGCTGCTGAAAATTACACATCACACTTTTGCCATTTGGAAAAGAAAATGAACACTGATTGGTCATGATGACGCAAATAGTAAAAACTCAGAGGGAAGTTGTAATTTGAACTCTTAGAAGTCACCCACACATTGGTTGGCACTTAATACTTTTCACACAGTGATTAAACAGGCAATAGACACAGCCGTCCCAACTTATTTGAGGTTCAGTGGCTGGCTGTGAGTGCTATTTCCCACATGTGCAGAGGCTGCTCTCTAATGAACGATTCTGACTTGACTGCAGATTTTGTTTTAACATGTTCAAACAATAAATAGTGTTGATTTACACTGAATGCCCTGCTCCCACCGACACCACTGCACCCCGAAAGTCTTTTTCCTTTGCCACAAGTGTAATGGTGTGGATTCAGTTTCACATTCAAACAATTTCTTCTATCTTCACCACCGAGTTTAGAAAATGTCAACAGAAAACAGAAGGCATTTTATCTGCCAGTTTGATGGGCCAATCTTTGCACAACCCCTGTTTTTAAGGTTTGTTTATCACGTCCCACGATGTCAGCAAATGTAAAACTGGTCTGTTTTTAGTTTCTCTTTTTGCCTCATGTGGAAAAAAGTTCAACTCTAAGTGGGTGAAGCTTTAAGTATCGTACATAATCCCTCTTGCTTCTGACAGGAATAAGAAACTTGCCCTAAAGACCACTCAACGGATTTTTAAGTTAGTGTGTGAAAATCCTGCAGGATAAGAGAATGCCCCACTGGATACACCAGGATTAGTATATCTATTGATTTGTGTCATCTTGAGGAACACGCAGTATATTACAAGCACATTAGAAGACAGTATCCCTCCACATTAAAATGTGAAGCAAAGGGAGCCGGCAAGGGCACTTCAAACAGCCGCTTAGCAGCTTACTGATTTGCTGAGTGTGTTTCTTCCCAACAGGTATGTAGTAATATGTTCTCATTAAAACTCCAACATCAAAGCCACAACACAAAAATCCTTATCTACTAGCTAGGGCTGAGGACTTCACTTCTGTGTTTGGGGAGAAACTTTATAGAGATTACAACATTTGATGTAAGTTGAGAAACAGCATGTGGGGTGAGGAGGTGGCACTGCAGTGACCAGTGCTCCACCAGGGCCAGTCGTCAGTGCTTTCTCTGCTTAAAAGTTTCCCACCGGGGAGCAGAAACCACAAGCCCTGACAGTGTGTTGACTCTGCAATGTGTTCACGCTGTCCCGTATGTCACACCAGCACAGATGCTGAACTGGAGTAAAAATAGCCAACCATGGCACGGTCAATGTCCAGCATAGCTAAATAATTTCTATCCCTATCCCAGCATTTTCTGCTGCTTTTCAGTCTTATTAACAGGCAATAGCACAGCACATGCCAGTGTATTACACTAAAAGTTACAAAACAGATAAGAGATGTTGATATAAAAAGAAATACCATATATTAGGTCAGTTTAGGTGAAGGTAAATTGAATTAGACTTAGCAAAATCATGAGTTTGAGTTTCACCTTGTTTGTTATAAAACCATAAACTATATCAAGTCTATTAGTCTCTGTGAACTTAGAAATTGGTTTCTTAAGAGCCACAGTGAAGCTCAGTGTGGTGGCTCCAGCCATGGCCATCTTGGCAGTGCCTGACTCCAGGCTAATCCAAAAATGGGAAAAGATGTCACATGTGACGTCACCAACATGCACCTCAAGTCGGCTACAACCTACATTATGCGTAATTTAAAACCTTAATAAAATTCAAAGGAGTTAGTAGAAAATTGCCCATCGAGACCAAAACTGTTTTTGTATCAGGCTGTCAACATGTTAATTTCTGCGGTCAAGTTGGGCATTTTAACATAGGGGTCTACAGGATTTACTTGTTTTTGCAACCAGGCTCCAGTGGCAATTTGAGGAACTGCAGTTTTTGGCTCTCGTGCATTGGCTTCATCTTTCAGCCCTGGAGAGGTTGCGGCATGTATAAAACACAAACCCCAACACTAATACACAGCTCACATACTATTATGTTTCCCAGTGGCTTGTGTGATTAGGAACACCAACACCACAGCTAACTGTCAACAAACCTTGCAGACAAACCCAAAAGCTCATGTTGATTAATACACAAAGTTATTTAAGATCTGCTGTCATTCCAAGTGGTAGAGACAGTATGGATTGCAGAAAGAGTGTTGGACATGTTTTATAAGACTGACAGGCCTTAAATTGGAAATCATGCAGATGAATTAATACCGTCTGAGCAGCAGCGCTGATGAGAAGAGTGCACGGCCTTCTGGGGCATTCTCAGAATATGTATAAAGGAGTCGCTGCATCATTCACCTCTTCATCAGGTCCTGTTGTGAGTGCAGTATTGCAGTGAAATGACAGACATCATGCTGCTCAGGCCTGTGAAGCACAGACTGATTCAAAGTCTTTGTCAAGACGGCGGATCTGAGCCACTCCTCAACTGATCCATCAGGTGGCTCTCTTGTAACAAAAGAGTTGAAAGTGTTTTTTTTTTTAAGCTTGCACAGAACTGAACTCACCACAACGAGGTAAAGAAACAGAAATCATACAAGGTTAATGGATTCATAAGTAAGGTCGGACTGCAGGAGAGGAGATGTGAGGATGGAAATGCCGACTGCTTGTCAGACAGACAGAGCCCCTGTAGTGAAAATGGTGAAAACGTGTTTCTCTGAGCTCCACAGTGAGTTGAGCTTTTGTTTGAGTGATATTGACAGGACATCTGTTAAACTGGAGCGGGCGAGGAACCCTTTCAGTAGGACTGAAAGCGGGAGCAGCAGCAGCAGGCTTGCTCGGCTGCAGGAACAGTTGATGGATGTGTCCTCAGACTGTGGGCTAAAGATTAAAGACTCAGACAAGACACTGTTGCAGCATCCAGACTTGGGGAAATATGGCCTTAATGAACCTTTATCCTTTGGATTTAACTTCTTGTGTGAAGTGATTTCCGCAGCTTTGACCCAAATCAAAACATAGAGGAGGGACAGATTCAATGTGGAGAAGAGGCTGATTACAGCTGTGGTCAAACTACCGACAAAGACTTAAAAGGCAAACAATGTGAGGTGCCTCGTTAAAGGGAGCTACTTGGTAGAAGTAACATAGTGTATTTCTGTGTTGGTGCCAATCAAGTGATAGTTGGGCCTTACTGTGGGTGTCAATGTGACAAAGAAATTTTGGAAATACTGTCTGAGAATCCTGAAACAACCCTGCTGCCACTGAAAATGACGCCTTTATGTGTTCAAAATTGATTGGAAAGATCAATCTAAACCTTGAATCTCTTTGGGCCACTACTTTATCTGACTTTAATTGAATTGCCCAAATATTCAGCCTTTTAAACCTTGAAGGAAGAAAAATATTGATATTAAAAACTCTCTGGTTTTGAGTTTCTTTGACTGCTCTATCTTTTGATGGTTTGAAGGTCTGGGAAAATATGCTTTGTGACAGTCAGGTTGAACCATTATGTCAGTTGGGAATATCTTTAAATACAATCCACCAAAATACACAGTATGTCTAAACTGACAAAACATTATGCTATAATAATAAAAGATAATAACATAATAATGATGAAATAGCATTGGTTAGCATCATCGTATATTTTCCTCTCAATCTGCTCTGCATGAACACAACGAACTGAAATATTTCGTCATGTATGTAAAAATATAAAACAACAAAGGGGCCTACTGTACATTTTTTAAGCTGTAATTGTTGGATGTTATGTTAAACGTGTGATCCTCCAATGACTTCCTGTTTTCACAGCATTACACATTGGTAGTGTAACAGCCTGGGATTCTTGTGGCTATTTTACAGCAAGGCTCCATCTCACATGATGTATTTTCATCCATCCTAATCTCAGAAAGACAAAATTAAAGTCAGTTTCTTTCAAAGTTTTATGTCAGTTGTGTTTTGGTTCAGAAAACCTAATTATGACATGATTAAAAGGCAAATAATTAAGACGTTATCAGCTTTACAGAGTTTTTTTAATCTCTGAAATTGAGCTTTCTGATAAAACTCTTGTCTTTAATTGTTTAATGTGATTTCCATTAGGTTGGTGTTGAGGTATAATAGTTTGTTGCAGCAGCACTACAATGCATGCATGTCCCAGTGGAAGGCAAATAAAAGTAAGTAGTACTAAGCTTTGAATAATAGCAAGAGCGGACCATGCAAATAGGCAGAATATTTCATGTTGGGGCCAGTCATAATGACAAAAGAAAAAAAAAGCATACCTTTTAGTTTCATTCAGCAAAGCTGCTCCATCGTTAAATAGTTGCTGTGCAAGGACCTCCTGGGAAATTAAAAACATATTGTGCCACAATTTCCCTGTGACTCAGAGCGTCCCTCGGGAGAGCACTTTTAAAATTTCTAATAAAGGAGACTTCAAATTACAGAGAGGGGACCTGGCATTAATTAAACTGGGGATTTCAAGAGGGTCAACGTCTCATATTTATCTGTTTATACCCATGCTTTGGTCCTCTGTAAAGACTGTTTGGTGTATTGAGGTCACAGCTCATGGGTAAAACAAACATGTGGATGTTCTCAGGTATGATATAGAGATGATTTATGTGTTACAATAAACTAAAATCATAAGGTGATAAAAATGTGTTGTAGTTGCAGAGGGCTTGGGAAATCCGGCAAAGTTCTCTTTTCTGTTGTTTTTCTTCTTTGAAATGCCATCATGGGGCCTTTCTCCGTGTAAAATGTGCTGTTTGCTCCTTAATTATCGGATTTTAATGTCATAACCTCATTTGTCAGATTAACCTTTTAATAGGATGTGCAGTGCAAGCCTGTTTAACAAGGCTTTTCTTGCCCTACAGAATGACCTGCACCAGGATGTGTCTGCCATTATTTCTGCTGTAACAATCTACAAATGATTACCCACCAACTACCTGCAGTTTCACAAGAGTACAAGCACCCGTAATTTACTGTCCCACCACAGCAGACTGCTGTGAATCAATTTTAATTCAAGATACTAAACCTGCAGCTAATGTTTGCAGCCTTGACTTGGGTGAAATTGCAGACTGGGTGTCAGGTAGTATACAAATAATATAGGATGTTGTTTTTCTGTGTGTGTGTGTGTGTGTGTGTGTGTGTGTGTGTGTGTGTGTCCGAGGCTGGACTGTGGTGGGACGTGACTAAATAAAATACTTCCTGTTCCAAGGAATACTACTGCATGCTTTGTTTTAGGAGATTTGGTAAAGACTAATGAAGTCTCAAAGGATTAGTCCAAATGATTTTGGTGATCCCCATTGCTGTAGCTTCGCTGTCAGCCAATAATAACTCACACACTCTTCTTACACTCTATGGAGGGTTTGGGCTTGTTTTAACTCGTTTCAGTTTTACAGCCCGTAATTTTACTGTTTTGGTTCATTTACACTGCTCTAATGATCCTTGTTTTTAGAAAAAACAGCTCGGATAACCCAACGACAGATAAAGGTAACAATTAGGAACAACATCTGGAAGCTACAGAGTTGGTAGCCGGTGTTAGACTTAAAATCTCTAAGAGGCCAGAAATATAACACCCAGGGTCTGAATTAAAAACACAACCCCTGCCAAATGTGAGCAAAATGTTGGCAGTAGCAGGTAAAACCATCTTGTCAGACAGCAGAAAGAAAGGTTATCAAGATTGAATAGAGCTTCACATTTGAAAGTTGCTTGAAATGCTATCGGCTGCAGAGCCTTATTTGTTTTGATTGACAGTAAAAGTTCACCAAATTCTAGCCAATAGCCATAAGCAAAAAGCAGCACATGCACACATACATCAGTTTCATCTAAAGGAGAAATCAGTGTGTAGTGAGTGTGTGGTCGAGCAACAGAGAGAGTAACAGTGGATGTGCTCAAATGTTGGCGATTGAAGCCAAGGAGAAAAACTGAAGAGTTAATAAATAGTCTTATGGTACTAAAGTTTGCTTCAGTTTGTCCATAATAAAATAATTTCAGCTCTGTAATACCAAGGTAACATTTCTTGTTTCCAAACATTACTATGGTGTCTTTGTCGTCTGAGGCTGAAGATTCTCCATATGAATTGAAATGTATTGATGTGTATTTGCACTAGAACACTAGAATTTACCATGTGTGTGTAATGTTTTTTGTGTAATTACATTAATGGAAAAAAATATTAAACCATTGTTTTCGATTTTGATAGTAACCAAAATCATTATCAAGAAAACCATGGAAAAAGGGCTAGATATTACCTCGAAAATTAAACTCTTATGAGCTATTTTTGTTGTTATCAATATATTTGTCCAAACAAATGTACCTTTAGTTGTACCAGGCATTAAAATGAATAAGAAATTGAATAAGACAGTGGTCTAATAATTTTTTTCATGACTGTATATTGAATGACAACATTCTTTATATTGAATGATGTCTATACGATTGAAATGTTTTTCCTTCATTTAGTGCACATATTCCAAACATGGCAGAAAAAAAAACAAAGAGACAGACTAAAAAAAAAATGAATTCTGACTCTGAATAATGAATGCCAATGCTTTGTATCTGCTTCACTTTTAAAGGTGATAATATGCCAGTGGTGTGTTTACACCTTGTTGCACTACCCCCGAATGGCCAAAAATACATATACTACAGGATTCATAGTTAACAAGAAGATTTTATAAATTATTTATTTCTACAATTTCTGTCAAAGATAGCACTGCTGTCAGCTGTGTGCGAGTCATGTTATCTGTCATTTCCTCAGAATAAACAACATTTGCTGGCAGTGTTTACAACAGTGGATTTAATCAGGGCTTTGTTTTACATCACAATTACAACTAGTGATCCCAATCAGTAATTTCCTGTTGATTTATAAATAGAGCTCCCTATCTATTCTTTTGTATTATGTCACATTAGTGGAGACCCCAGCTAGTTTTCATGGGGATTGCCAGATGGAACCAGTGAAAATCTTGGCACACCAGAACAAAAAGAACAATAATATTGATAATATTTCTATATATCAAAAATAGTATCATGCTGTTGCACATTGGATAGTTAAAACCTTACTTCTGCAAATATCATAATTAAGGAATCACATAATAATGTATTTTGCCTTCATATTTTACATTGAAAGCAAAATAAGTAATTATCTGATGTGCAGATGTGGCACACTGGAACAGTAATTTCATGTGTTAAGTTTAGAATATCAGTGTCCAGTGGAAGTAATTTAATTAATGTGTTACAGTTAATTCATAGTATTATTATTTCAAGGTTAAAATATTATTTACCTGAATGTCTGCATATTTGGAAGTTTGGAAATGTTTGTACTTATCCTTTAGAAAAAGGGTACTGTCTCTTTAAGAGGACGAGTGATGTTGTTGGATATACACACGAGCCTAAATTTACTTTCTGAAAGCCTTGAAAGGCAAGTGAGAAAAACCCTCTAGTGACCTATTTTCTACGTCAAAACTAAATTGTTTATCTCCTGTGTTAATGACTGAAGAACAGGTGGAAATTGTTGCCAGGATGATCTTTCCAAGTCCCATAATTCTCTTTTTAATCTGTGAAACAGATGGAAAAAAATCCCAAGTGAAAAAAGAAGTTTTGATTCAAAATTTTTCCAAGTTACTTTTTGAACCAGTTGGGAAAAAAGGTTTCCCAGGTGAAAAAAAGCACATTTTCATAATTTTCACTTTTCACTTTCACAGGGGTTTTTTTGTTTTATAAGTATAACTTTTTTCTCTAGTTTTCTCCCAAGTGAGTTTTAATTTCTCCATGCCCTGGAGAAACATTAATGATTTAAGTCCTATTTATAATATGGGCTAATATATAATAGTGGCTTCAGCACCTTGTGGCCAAAAGGAGTATTACAACAACAAAAAAAAAAGTTTTATTTCTTCACTTGTCTCTTAGGGAGTCCATAGGACTTAGTTAAACCTTGACAACTCAAACATTTTAAATTTAAGGTCATAAATGCAGCAAACTGTTATTTTGCAATATAGCTATAATTCAATGACCCTTTTAACTTCTTGAACAATGACATCTTAACATGTAACATATAATTTTCCAGGTCGTTTGAACACACTCTCGCACACTCTGTGTCCAGCAGGTATTCTTCCTTGTCTACCAGACTTAGTTTGAGTGTGTTTCAGATCGTTCATTAGATGTGTCCTTTTGGTGACAACTTAACTGTGTGTTCAGATGAATGCGAGTGTTTGTTGTAACCTTTCTTGCAGTCTATCATCCCTTAGTCAATGTTTATTTCTATGGCTTGTTCATTTGTGGACGTAAAGGTTTTCTCATCTGTTTTCCGCAGATACTTTCTGTTTCTCCCATCCCATCTGTTGTGCGAACCACAAAAGATCATGTTTGTGCAGGACCACAGCTGGCTTCCATATCTCTCCTCTTTGTATCCTGACATTTTCTCCAGCTTGCAGATCAGATAGTTGTCTTGTTCTGCCTGTCGTAGTAGAGTTTTTGTTTCTCCTGCTTTTCTCTCAACTGCCGGCGTACCTGGACTCTTCTCTCTGGAGGTTGGCAGTTTTTCCTTTCAGCTGACATCCTATCAGCAAATGTGCTGATGATAATCCTACATTACAGTGGTGTATTGCGACACTCCACTGTGCAATGTGGTCGTTGCCATTATTGCAGTTCTCTCTGGGCATGACAGGCCTTCTGTGAAGTCTTTCAACTCTGGCACACTAGGGACCATTATTCGAGATGACAACGCCAAGAATACCATGCATTTGCAAACACAGATTTCCCTACAATTGTATTCTGCAACTGGTGATATCCCTTAACTTGTTATCTCTGTGGAAAGTAGTCCACACATAGCAGCATGTCAGATCTTTGTAGAGATAAGAGATAGCTGATTGGTACTGGGCCAGGGATTTCTCCATCCCCAGGACATTACACGCATAAATATGCATTAAAAGTGTATGTACTGATTGCAGTTTGAAGTTACATCATGTTACTCCCACAAAAAAAACCCAACCTAGAATATACACTACACAAAAATGGTGAAGGCTATCGAAAGATCAAAAATAAGTTATCTCAATCCATTTTCTGTATTTTTGATCATATTGTAAGTCTAACCAAGAATGTTGATCTCAATATACAGTCCTGTAACCCAAATTATGTGTTAGTTCATTAAATCTTAATTATGGTGAACCACATGGAGTTACTAAATGTTCTCCTGCTATTAGCATTAGTGTCATGTAACTCCATTTCACATATTTGCTAATGCTGTACCAAAAACACTCCTGTTACTTTCAGTCCTGCTATTCATAAGACTCATCTTCCATTTAGAAACATTGCAAAAATTAAATAAAGTGGCCCCATATTGACTATTACACATGTTGAAATGCTAACCATGTTTTATAGACACAGTGCTAATAAAAGGTGCAGACTGAAGTTTAATTTTGAAAAGTTAAAACATGCAAATGGAACTAGTTTCTGGCTTTTATTCAGCCATCCATTCTGTGTGATGTCTTTTACTATCTCGATCTCAGGATCTCCTGAATTTAGCATTTTTTCCCTGAAATGGCCAGCTGAGATATAATCTAGTTCACCTCCAATTCTTTCTCTAGCAGATCTTTTCTCTGCAGCCCCATAGCAGTTTAGTGGAGCAGCTTTTTAAAGATACTGTCATGCAGCTTGTGGTCATTTTCAACATTTCTAACACCCATAGACAATGATGAGTAGCTCTTCTTCTATCCAAGTGCACCTGACTGGCAGACAGTGAGTGCTCTTGACCTACAGTATATGCTACAGGCTGCCCATCCAGCAGTATCACAGCTCTGATGTACTCTGAGCTGACATAGTGACAGTTGGATCAGTGTTGGAGTGGTGATGACCAGCTGTTTAAACGTCTCATTGTACTTCAGGTTAGGTATGAACTTCATTTCCCCAATCCTCAGCAGCTCCTGCTCACTGCTCACACTTTATCACCATTTGGTCAGTCACCAGGCACAGCGTTTCCTGTGTCTTAGATTTCCTTTGATTGAGGGCATGCCTTTGTCCCAGGTTATGCTTTCTTGCTCTGCCCAACAACTTTGTCAGCCTGTGGTCACACTCTCTCCGAAACAGCAAGTCATCAATGATTTTAACAACACGATCCAGACATTCAATTATCTGTGCAATCATCCGTATATCCGTAATACTGGGGGTTTAAAGGTACATGACTTTGAGCTTTTGCCAAGTTTTATCAGCCAGCAGCAATGATTAGCATGTAGCACAGAAAGTCATTTTGCATTTGGCATACGGGTAACTCCTCAGCAGTGGATACTGTGTAAAAGTGTGGCCAATCTGTATGAGATTCTCATCGGGTAAGCAGCTTAATACATTAAAGAGATCGTCATAGTCTTAAAGAATGGCCTTTTCCTTTTCAAAATGTTGCACTCTTTTCTCTGCTTTTTCCACCCAAAAAAAGCACATTTGTGTTTTTTTTTTAATGTGGATGATAGACTCCAATTGCCAGACGAGTAGGCTTTAAAAAAAAGAAAAAATTGGTGTGTCACATTCAATGTCACAAACATGTTGAAAAGAGCAGAGATCAGCATGGAGCCCAGTGAAAATGTTGCAGTGGTTACTTCTTTTTTTCTGTTAGATCTGTTAGTCTCTCTTTTAAACTGGGCACCAACTAATTTGGAACGATGTCCGACGCTGCTTGGATGGGGACGGGCAGAATTAGTGGCTGAGATGAAGAGTCATAGTGTAAAAGGGGTGAAAATTAGCATGTCCGCCCGGGTGCCATGTTTCAGTTGCTGCCCATCAGTGTTGGAGCCGATAAAAACCTGCACAGTCATTTGTCCCAGGAATGAATGCTGATTGTGACCTTTCCCACTAAAGATAAAAAGCCAGATGTTAGTGGGTGTAAGTGGGTTTTTTGTCCAGTGGGAGAGGGGCTTCTGCTGAGTGTCAGACAGATGTCTGCTGCAACATCCTTTTATGTGATTTCAAACTCAGCGTTGTGTTTTTGCCTCTTGTACTTAGATGTTAGTGCTCTTTCTCCCAGTGGTCCTATCTTCTGACCGGAGAAGGCAGCACGTTAGCTTGTACTCACCCTGAGCCTGCCTTTTACATCCAGTGCATTGGATGTTTGAACTGACATTGCAGTCCGTGCGTGTGTGCAGTTTTAAAGTCACAATTTTCTTATTTATTCTCAAGCTTTCAGGCCATTTTTCTTCCTCAGATTCTGTCTCTGCAGACTCCATCACCCTGGTGTATTTTTCATGCTCCTCTTTAACTGTGTCTGTGAACATGTCATTTTCACTCTCACTCTGCAAAATTGCATGCACTTTTCTTTCCATGCTCATGCTGACCCTGTGATCTACACATCTTTGCAAAATGATTCGTCTTGGCGTGATTTACATGTCTGGCCAATTGGAGCACTTTTTCTTCTTTGTTCCTCATTTGAAACCACGTCTACTGCAACTTGTCTCTTTTTGTTGAAGATTTACTGGGTCTGCTTTGCCTTTGTTGTCTTTTGGCTTGACTGTTATTATTCTGCTGACTTCCTCTTCTTCTGTCAGTGCTTTGACTTGGCTGAATGTAATCTCACTTGCACGGCAGATATCGATCGCTTTCTCTAATGTCAAATCTGCTTTTCTTAACAGTCTGTCTCTCACCTGGTCGTAAGTTAAACCACATGCTATTCTGTCACGTACCGGGGAATCACACAGCTGTCCAAATTCACAATCTTTGGATGTGTTTAGAAGTCTGCTGTGTTTTCTGGACTGCGCAGTGTATGAGTCAAGTTTCTCTGGGCTCACAATAGTAGTAGTAACTTTTCTTCAGCACGTCGATTTTATTTCTCTTATGTTCTTTAAAGCGTACTGCGATTGCCTCTTCTAAATCCAGCTGCTCCAATTTTTGGCAGAATTTGGTAACGCTGCACCATAATCTCCTTTAATTCTGACACCATCAAGGTAAGGTTGATGACATTTAAATGTAGTCAGTTACTGAATACAAATTTGTAATTTGTAACATAATCCATTGGATTACTAAAAATATCATCTAATCTGAATATTTTTGGATAACCTCATAATCAAACATTGTGAATACTGCAAATTTTGCTTAAATAATGGATGCAGCCTACACTGCAAATCAACATTTTGAAATCGACAAATATTTATTTTCTCTTTGAACTTCTAAAAACATTTTTAATACAAATAAAAATGCATTTTGCATATTCAGCATTTACAAAAGAAAAGGTGTTGTGTTAATTCTACAACGTGTGGGATGCTGTTTCTTTCGTTGAACAGTTTGTTGCTGCTGTTTTTAAAGGCAGGGCAGCACTTAAAGCACTCATCATGTTCAACTTCAATTTACTGTGTAGATACAAATGAATACATATAATAAATATAACTGAAAAATCCAAACATATACAATTTAGGCCACCATTCACAAAAATGGCAACCTTTTAATATTGCATCTATTTTGATATTTTTGTAGATATAATCTGGGCTCATTATAGTTATTTGTTTTTTTGTAAAGCCATTATGTAATCCTGATTACATGTAATCCTTAACCATGATGTCCACCATGTTATCTCAATGGAGCCAGGACATCTGTGTTTCATTGTGAGCATGAATTAACTGGCCCTATTTTACAACCAAAAAGAACATTTAAGGCCTTTCTTTGAATTCCGGGTACGTCACAGCTACGGACTATGTGTCCCACCTTGGGGTGCAACAGTTCAACAAACACATATTTCGGCCTGTATTGCAGTTTTGGGGTCATGATTTCGGGTTGTTCTGTTTTGCGCATTTAGAAGAAGAAAAACACAACCACTTGCCAGAATATACTTTTTTTTTTTTCCATCCAGAGAATCGACAAAGAATGACATCAACAAGTTATTTCAAAAACAAGTGTGACTCAGCCTAATGATAACAAACAGAAATGCTTTCTGTATAGCTGCATTATTTGTGTAATAATATCATCAAAATCAAATATTAATATTAAAGGCAACAGGAAGAAGAGTTAGTTATTTCTTTCTGACAAGTCTAACTCTTTCCTGGTTCCTGCCGGGGTTCTGTTTGCCAGGATGCCCCACCATGTTAAATCTATTACAGTTAGCATACTTGGCATGTGTCAAGCAATGCTTACAGATGGTCACTTTTTTATTGATGACTATTGACTACTACAGTCAACGCTGAATCCAAAATGTTCCCACACAGCTGACTTAAAAGATGATGGTGCAACAACTTAAGTTTCCCAAACTATTTTGGCTCCCATGCACAAACCGGACCTTAGTTTGAGTGGTGAATTCAGGTTTCCACTGTTGGGTTTGCATTCCTAGTGCCCACATGGCATATAAGCTTGATACATTACACTTGTATAACCATGTTCCCCCACAAATAGATGCTATTACCCACTGCCTGTTTATGGTGTCTTGTTTTCCTGATGTTTTGAAAGAAATGTGGACCACAAATTTTACTTAGAATTAGCCGTCTGACTAAACAATTTACAAAAAGTGATTTGAAATATGAGCACTAAACATGGTTAAGGTTTTGAGATATACGATTATAAATGTTGAGATAAAACATATATACATTCCCAAATATAACAGGCTTTGAGTTTGGAACAATAAGCATCTCCTTGTAGATATAAAACGATTTAGAATCTGTCTCAGTGTGCTCAACAGAGTAACCGGAGAGGAGGGACGTGGCTACATGTGCCTCAGTTATGGTGCACACTATGGTTGCATGACTTTAATTACATTGTCTGTTTGGCAGAGCAGTGGCACATCAATCTTATCTGCTGAGCTGCATGCAACAACCTCCAAACCTCAACAAAAACCTCTCAGCTGACACAGAAGTACAGCACATATTCTGCTCTCTGTTTTGTTATTACAGAGTGAGAACCTTTTAGTTTTAATCTTTTTTATCATCCCACCTTCTCTCTGTCAAATCTGGATCAATCTGGAATATTAAACTTGCACAAATTGACAGATTGAATCGTAGACTGTATAATATTAGGGGATATAGTCACTGTGACATCATCCATTGGCTTGTGGACTCTGGCTATGAAACCTTGAGTTTTCGCCGTCACCATCTTGGTTTATGACCATTGCCATATTGTTTTTTTTGCAAGCAGTATCACTCTAGAGCCAGAGTGGCGCTATGCCATCACCTAGCGCTAGCACTAGAGAGTAAAGTGACCAACATTTTACAATGAAGTTTGATAAAGTGAAAACACATAGTGAAGGGACAAAAGTTCTAAGAAAAAAAACATATTTAGGTCATGTATAAGATAGCCCCAGCCTAACGCATACCCTGCTTTATTGACTATATTACTCTGAATGGGCCATAATTTAGAAAATCAACATTCGGTTTGCAATTGAGACAATTAACTAATTTTGAGTATGTTTCCTTAGTTAATAAATCAAGTGAGAAGCAGGTACATTTTCCTATTAACTTACATATATGCAAACTTCTTCTGTAAGCAGTGGAGTCGCCCCCTGCTGGCCACTAGAAAGAATGCAGGTTTAAGGTACTTCCACATCAGCTGCACTTATCAGGCCCGGATGTTTAGAGTAGGAGTAGGTGTAAAACATGAAACTTTAAACAGTGTGTGTGGTTTACATTCTTTGGATTTATATAAATAAGGAAAGATAAGGAACAGTGAAACTGTATTGATCCATGTGTGGATCCCACTGCTGCCTTCTTCAAGCACTTATATTATGGTTAATACTAATGATATGGATGCAACTGTTTTCACAGCCAATATCCTTAAGTACACTTGTTATCAGTGTAATTGATACAGTGCTGTGGACTATTGCATCCCCATTATACCCATCATGGAAGCATAATAAACTTGCAATTTTCTATCAGTCAATTTGACAATAAAATATGTGCTGAGTCCCAGGCAAGCCTCTTTGTTTGTTTTGTTTAGCATTACAGATTGGGCCTTAACAATGTTTGATCAAGCTTAATTGAAGATAAGGCCAGCTTTATCTCCAGCGCAACAAACAGCAGGGTAGAGCCAAGTAGGAGTGATGGATGGTTCCTCCTAGCTTCTCTTGTTGTTTGTTTCATCCCTCGCTGTGTTTAAAAATGACCCTTCAAAACGGTACCAAGGGTGGAAACTAGTGTTCTCGGCTGCGCTGAAGGAGGACATGCTTGCTTGGGTAATCCTTTACCATGGCTTTTACAAGGGCCTTTCCTGGCACCAAGGCAACCCTTCAAACATCAATATCGGCTGTGCGCTATCCCCTTTGGGTAGGTTCAGTTGATGGCTTTCCATCCCTGTATGAGGGCTTGCTGGCAGAGATGGAGGAGGCATGGGAATGCTCTGACATTGATTTCTTCATCCCAATGCACACGCTGATTTATTGACTGCCGTGCCGATCAGTTAGAGACATTCTGTTTGCCACTGTTTGGTGGAGCTGAAAGACAGTGAACAGAATTTTATCAGACTAAGCCACCGAGTCAAAGGCCATACTCATTTCATTTCACTGGAACGCTGCTTTCTTTCTCTCTTTCTTTCAGGAAAATATTCTACTTTGACTATTTTTCGTTTGTGAAATGTTGCCATGAGTCAGTTTAGAAGAGAAGTCTCGACTTACTGTTCGAGCTATGATGACAACCAATGTGATTATGCTGAGGGGTGTCTGAGTGCAAACATTAAGCTTGCTCTTCTGTGTTGCACTTACTGTCATTCACTTGCAGTCAGCTGCTCATGTTTAAAATGTCTATAGACTCTGTGAAGGGTGCAGACACGCACAGAGAACCTCGAGAAGAGTCGGGTGGGCCTTCCCTCCTTCGTCACAGTGAAGAGTCTCTGATGCATGGGGGCTTTGTTATCATAATTTAGTCATCTCAATGGTGTCACCGCTCGCTAATGATAAATCATGCACTGCACAGGATTCACAGACAGCGAGATGTTAAGGCCTCTGATGTTTTCAGAGGTATATTTTGCAGCTTGTTGTCACAGCGCAGCTAAAATAAACACGCTCTGTTTCTGACATCTGTCAAAGTGAATTATAGATCTTGAGAAGAGTTGCAGAAGTCACAATTCTTCTTCTTGCTTTACAGCTTTGTTGTTTGTTATAATAAGTCATGCATTTTTTTAGTGCCTGACTCTGAATCTGACTTATACAACACATGCTCCAGAGGCAAAATACAAGGAGGAACACTGCAGCTGCTCTCCACCTTCAGGTAGTGGAGCTCTGTGTGTGTGTGTGTGTGTGTGTGTGTGCGAATGACCTTGCAGCAACAGAAAAAATCCTGCATACTTAATGGTCTAATATCAAACTGTAAAAGATAAATTGTATGGCTTCACTCATAACCTTAAAATCTATTAAAGCATTGAAATTCAAATAGCCTGATGATTATTTGAAATGCACTGATTTCCAGATACGGTGGATATGTAAAGCGTTTTGCATTTTATCATCTCACCTCGGCTTGCAAAAGCGCTTGTCACAGGAAGCTCTGAGGTTGGCTTTGTGTCCCTTAAATGCAATGAGATTGCTCTGAGTTGTATTAATGGAAACTCAGTCACAATCTGAGCAGCTCGGGACAAGGTCAAAGTCGAGGGTAGCACCTTTGAAATTGATCTGACACAGATTCATCCACACGGAGAAAATGTGTGTTAAAAAATGCATGCGCTTGATATTTTCATATTATAAATGTTGAGGCCATCTTCACCTGCGACACACAGGAAAAATAAATGTATTAATGTCTGTTCTCCTTGATGGAAATACTGTATAAATACATTCCAACTGCATAGATGGCAAATGTAGTTCTTTATCTGTTTATATTGACAAAAATACTTATCCATTGTCTTATGGATGGGAAAAAAACAGCATAGAACTGTTAACTTGCAGGTTTCATTCTTTGCAAAGACACAAACATATTTGTTCTACTGTCCGTGTAAAAGGTTCACAATGAATAATAGCTTTATTTATACAACACCTTTTAAAAACTTTGAGTGTACAAAGTGCATTTACAAACAAAACTAAGCTAAAGCAGGATACACAGAAGGCAGTGCAACAGCAGAAAGCCAAACAGTCAGAGATTAAGGTCAAATTAAAACAAGAAAAAAATAGTAGAAAGTAGACAAATGCTGATAAAAGACAAGAACAATAAGGGAAATAAAATCAACAATAACAATTTAAAAACATGTCAATATGAATGAATTGGAATAAAAAGAATGATAGCAATAAAAAAGACAAAATCACATAAAAGCAAGTCTGTAAAATGGGGCTAAGTGATTTAAAAGAGGTCAGTGATTCTGTGAGCCTTATCTCCACAGGCAGGTCGTTCCAAAGCCGAGACGCCCTGATTGCAAAAGCACGCTCACCTTTACATTTAAGCCTCGACTTTGGAACAGCCAGCCAGGGGAGCCCGCACCTGACGAGCTGCAAACTGGCTCATGTGGGTTCAACATTTGTACTGTGCAGCTCGGGGCCAGATGTTCTTTAAAAGTGATCTGTAAACTCTTCAAATCACTTTTAAATCAAACAGGGAGCCAAAGCAGAGAAGCCATGATGTGATGTGGTCTGTTAAAACCAGTAAGAAGCCTCCCAGCTGCATTATTGACTAGATGACTAACAGATGACTGTACTTACTTTATATTTGACCTTCAACAATTTCACATTTATATTTATGCTTAATGGATCATAAAACTCAGTTAGAAAGAAAGCATTAGACATATTTCTCTTTGGGTTTAATGTTCTTCCTTTATGGTGTCAAAATAAGGCGTGTATAGCAGTGTTACATAATTTGTTTGTATGCAGAAATTTCATCATGTTGAGTCACTGGATTTTATCAAGTGTTAGATGAGCAAATACGTCAAAATGGCATTGGAAAATGTAGAAATGCTGTCTAAACTAGCATTATACTACCATTTTTCTCAACATTTTGGCATAAAGTATTAGAATATTTATGGCACTGGCTGTCATTTCTGTACCAATTAATCATCATTAGTGTTTCCCATCAATGTTTTCCACTGGTACCATCTTTGTTTAGCTTGTTAGCATGCTAATATTTGCTAATTAGCACAAATGAGGCTGATGGGAATGGCATTAATTTTGACAGTATTTGGTCATAAATCAAAGCATGGGGAATCGCCATAGTCATTAGAATTAATCCTCTGTAGGCACCAATGACATCTGTACCAAATTTTAGTGCAATCCATCCAGTATGGTTGACAAAACAGTTCACCAAAGCGAAAAATGATCACGATGGCTCGAGAGGGGAGATCCAAGGACCTGGATCTTGAATCTTTATCATTTATTCAGTTAGATATGGCAGACATGTACATGCATTTATCTTCCGTGTGATTTGGAGGACAGTGTGTAATTGTGCCACGAGAGTTGTTGATGTCACCCGACAGTCATGTAACAAAAAAGCATTGTGACCACTCTGTTTGTCTGAATATAGCATTTATATTTATCTCTGTTTCTAACTGTGAGTAATGTGTTCAACCAGGGTTGGGTAGTAACAGATTATATTTATTCATCGGGATTACATAATCAGATACAAAGAATATGTAACTATAATCAATACATATTACATTTGAAACAAATGTGAAAGTAGATTATAGTTACATTGTTGAGGATAACTTGAGTATATTTTATGATTTAAAAAATATGGTAATAAAAGGTTGCCAGGTCTCTTAATGGTGACCTAGCTGGTATTTCTTCTATTTGTGGATAATGGAGGTTTTTTTTTTTTGTTTTTTTTATGTCTATTGAGAAAATGGATCTTGAACATGTTTTTCTTCTTTTGCATTACAAGGGCAAAGTCCTTCATGTGGCCTCTGACTAAAACCAGGAAGAAACGCACAAAAGAAACAGCAGTTCACATAGAATACACACACACACACACACACACACACACACACACACACACTGGACACACTCACCTGTGGTTTGTGACAGTACTGTTTGCATGGGTAATTGGATTTGACCAACTGTAAATGCTGAATCTGGAAAATATTTTTTATTTACATTGAAAAATATTAATGGTGCAGTATTTTTTAATGTTGATTTTTAAAGTAATCCAGAAGAATTCTGATTATTTAATTGCATTTTTGTGTAATCCAATGCATTACATTACTAATTAAATATGTAATTCTCCTCAGTGACTAGTGTGACCCTTTCAATAACAGCTATCATCACATTAACCATCATCTGGACCTGCACCAGCTCAACAGAGTGTACAATTGCACAGACTCACTCTGAGGCTTTGGCTGTAAATAACAACAAACAGCTTCAGTGTGAGTAAACTCCAAGGAGATCAAATGCACATTGACAGTCAGGGCTGTAACCACAGGAAGCCTTCCAATATTTTGAGGCCCTATCACAAGCAAGTTCTTTAACTGACAGTCAGAGCCCAGGCAACAGGCCTGGGATTGTCACGACTGTGGGATATGCAGAGCCCAACATCAACTCGTTCTAATCCACACTGAGCTTTGTGGCCTCTGATGCAGGATATCAAAAGTGCCTGTTATGTACATAGAAAATTAAAATTTAAAAGTGCTGCAGCTGTGTCATCTACTTCTAAAGGTGTCTGAACCAAATGGAATAACCTTGTTAGCAAGGTGTGAAACTGTTCTTTTGAAGAACGTTTATGAAACCTCTGAATGGACATACGTATGGCAAACATAAAAGGAATGATAGATTAATATAGAAAATATGGCAAAAATTAAATGTTTTAAACATTTTGACCGCAGCCTTGTCCTTGAAGTCTGGGAGCCTCAGATGCTCCTGGAAGGCGTCCTGTGGTCTCATGATTCCCATTTGGCAGAACCAGAGTCCACATGCCAAACATCTGGGCAGGTGGCATCCAGCCACTCGGTTAATAGCAGGCCAGATATCTGGCCCGTCTTTGATGTGCAGACAGGGATTACAGTGGTCTTCTGCTCTCACTCTTAATAACCTGGTATTAAAGGGGCATCAAATCATCTATAATCTTTATCGACCTCCATTGGTGAACAGTAGGAGTTGCAACAACAGTGATAGATGAGCCTCCGGCGCAGAGAGAGAGAGAGGCTATAGACGTGTGAACTAACTCAAAGGAGATGCAACAGAATGTCTCGAGAAGAAGTGATATGTCACTGTGCTAAATACTGCAATAATTATACTGTGGAGTAATAAAGGTGTTTTGTTTGCGAGGGTGTGTAGCTTTCATAACTGAAATGTGATGCCAGTCGCTCATTTGTACGCCGATGCTGCAAGGGTGTGTGTGTGTGTGTGTGTGTGTGTGTGTATGTGCGTGTGTGTGTGTGGGTGGTTGAATGGGCTTGTGGCGTTTTTGTTCCAGAATAGAATAAACACAAGACAGGGAGTTTATAATGCCAGAAATGTCAGCCCCTGTATTGTAATGAATGAAATTAATCACCATCTCTATCAGCCCCCTGCAGGTTCTCTGTGCAGAAATATGGACATTTCGTCCTGTAAAATTTTTCTCTCCCTGTGACTTTGATCAAAGTCAATCAAGGACAGGATCAGTGGTCTGAGGTTTCCAATTCCTGTTCGATCTGCCGCTCCTTTGTTCCGTTTGCTGCATTATCTCCTTCTTTAACTCAGCCGTTTGAGTGGGCTATGATTAGAGGCCAAATTAAACTGGGCGTGTTTAGGTGTGCAGTTTAAACCTCTGTGTCTGCCAAACTTCCTTGGGCTCTGGCTTTAGATCCAGCTTAGTCTAATGGACTGTGAGATCTGCTTTAGACTCAAAACAAGCTCTTTCGCCTGAGCAAAAACACTAATCAGACTTGTTTACTTGGATGATTTATGTAGCATGAAAAACATGAATCCCCATGCTCATAAATGTTACACGGTTGAGAGGCAAATATTGTTTCACTGTTGCACTCACCAAAAGGGGAAGGTTTGGATAAGTCAGCCAGTTAATGGCTAAGTAAGTGCACTTATTGCACCATCTTGTGAATAAAGCAAGTGTTGCATTTCATTAGAAGTCCCAGGACATTAGTTAGACTGGGCTACAAAAGGAGGGAAAAACATTTATTTATGATTATCTCTCACAGCAGCTGCATTTTATAAAATACTTGCAATCACGAGCATTTATATATGTTGATACATGTGCTCAGTTATGAATAACTTGTCACAAAATGACAAGAGCTAGCAGCTGATATTTATTTGCATCTGTATCTCTCTCCTATCCCTGGAGGGACACCATATTTTATATTGATGATTCATGTCAAGAGATAGTAGATCCTGCTTTTCCTCTTCGGCAGTTTCATCAACCCTAACATGTGGCTCCAATCCAACAGATATCATTTCCCCAGAGTTCCCTGGAAAAGAAAAACAACCAAGCAGGTGTCTTGGTTATGATGAATACTAAATAAAAGTTTGGCCAGGGAACTGTGACGGTGTTTCTTCAGTGGCAGTTGGGTGGGAGTGTTTGTGGTTTGGAGTGGGTGCCAGAGTCGGAGAGAAGCAGAGAGTGGTGAGAGATTGAGAGCTTAGGAAATGAAATCCTGTGTTAATGACAGAGGTACCTTAATTAAACCTGAATATCTAAATGACTGGAGAAAAACAAAGTCGACAGTTAGACAAATGCCTAAGGCGGGACTGTGTGCCGGTGCAGTGCCCTGGGCAGACTTCTCCTCGGCTGTATCGCTGTCGACCGTACAGAATGACTGATCAGAGCTGTGGGCAAAATGAGGTGAAGTGGAAAAGTGAAGCATACTTGGCTCATGTATAGCGGCCAATATGCTCCTTTGCTATCTTGAGAGCCCCATTAGCTCATACATTCAGAATGACTGTACAGTGCTCCTCTCTTCTGAGCCATGACCTCAAGCGGCAGAGTGGAATAAATAGCCTGAAATCGTTCCTAAACCACCGCAAGCCAAAAAATAACCATAGCTTAACCAAAGGGCGCTGTAAGGGTGGGTCCTATAAATGACTCAGATGAACCAGATGACCACTTGAACGAGCTAAGAATTATACATTTATATGTTGTCAGGTCAAGTTTGGAGCTTTTCTCTGGAAGATTAGAGCCACTTTAACTTGAAAATGGCCATCCTGGTTGACTCATTTTATCTTAGATAAATGGGTAATGACAACTATTGTTCCATATGGAGCATAATTAATAGGCGCTGTTCTATTCGACTCTTAAGGTCAAGAATTATTACCATTTTGGTTAGGCCCAAGCACCAGCCCTCGCTGCAGGAAATGATTCATCTCAATTAGACATAAAGACTGATTAGGGACCTGTCTCGCTGTGGTGATCCAGATGAATTATCCCCATTATGACAGTAGTTTCTAATCACATTTATAAAACAGCACCTTTATGGGCCCATGGCCGCGATGTTAGTGCAGACTGTACTCAAAAGCTTTCACATTTCTGGGAGTGCTGCATGTAGTGGACTATTCTATTTGTGAGTTGCTGTATTGTGCAAGAGAGCCTGTCCATTTTCAACCTCTTTTTTTAAGAGCATCTCTCACTGCTCCATTAGCTGAGTACGCTCGGATATGCGGGGAATAGCGGCAGCATTGGGCGGGAGGTGGGGAGGATGGGGAGAAAAAAAAAAGATGGGAATACTAACATTTGAAGAGAGAGAGGTTTGCTGAGTGCACTGTTCTGACTTTGGTGCTCCACTTATTTTTGATGCTCTGTCGGAGGAAACCAGAAAGAGGGCAGGAAAGGCAGAGAAGAGATGAGTCAGAACTCCTACACTAATGACTGAAACAAGCCCTGCAGGTTTATATCATCAGTTTAATGTATGGTATTTAGTCAAGCGGGAGAGCAAAATGTATAGACACTCTTCTTGAAAATGATCAAGTAAGCTCACCCCATTGTCGTGCACCTCTGTGTTTGATCACGAACACACTGGGTCACTGCAGAATTCAATCAGAAAAGGTTACATTTGCTTTTCTTATTATTAATCACAAGGTCTGCCGGGAACGCTCATTATCCCCGGCCTTCATTTACATTTCTTATGACAATTTGTGGAAATTACCACATTTATTAAACATGTTATTCTGCCCAACAGCAGAAAAAGAGCAGCCGTGATGATTACACAGTATTTACCTCACTTGAATGACTGTATTAAACTACCACTGGGGTCTCGCCACTCGGTTGTGTAATGAATGTCGGAATTGATACACAATAACTGTAATGTGTTGAATGGCAATCCAAAGCTGCGCTCCTGCTGCAGACACTGAGATGGAGGTTAATGGTGCAAAACTTGTGTGCCTCTCACATTCCAGTCTGCACTGTTTAGACTTCATGTCTGAGCCTCGCCTCTGTTTGGCCAAACTGTTATTCTCTGACTATATCAGAACGAGTCGGGGGTTATGATGTTTGCTAGATTTGTATTTACTCCACACTGTTGTAGAGATCTCAAAGCGCTGACCCAGGATAAAAGTAATCTGCCTGACATTTGATTGAGGATTATTTATGAATTATGCAGCTTAACCGTGGTGTGTAAGAGGAAGAGACATTCAGCAATGAGTTCTTATCACTCCTTGTCAGTTTTTCACACGTGTGCTGAGTTAACACATCACTGTCATTTTTCTTTCCTAATCTTGGGCTAAAGAAATGTTGAGAATCTCTGCAGCCCTGCTGTTAGTTGATTTCTGAAGACTCCTGAAGGTCCTGTCACAATATTGTTAAATGAATTTCTGTCTTCTTAATGAAGGTCGTAAATCAAAATTTGTTGTCACTGGGCCAGGTTTTTATCATTTATATTAGCTGTATTTGTAGATTGCACTTTACTGAAGGGTGTTGATAATGTTTTGTCCACACCACAAAGGCAGTCAGAGGACTTTATTTTCTCTTCAGGGCTATCATAGTGAACTGCAAGTATCCAAAAAAATGGTTTAAGTTTGGAAATCTGGTGAGGGGACCCGGGGATTCAAGGGATTATGTTTCCAAATGCCTTTTCCTTCCCTTACCCTTTTTTTCTATCCCTTTTGTTATTTCACAGAAGATCACATTCTGTTTCATGAGTGGAAGAAATATAACAACATTTTATTTTTCTGTCTTTTTAAAATTCATAGCTCACACTTTTTCTTTCTCCTCTCTTTACAAGTACCTTTTATTACATAAGACATCCCATCCTTTTGTGTTTGTCCCTATAACGCCTGTCGGCAACAACAGTTTTGACCGAACCGAGAAGTCTCCCTAAGTACTTTTCGAGGCAGCTTTGTTACAGCATGTCCTTTTGTCCTCCAGTGCAGGTTGGGCTAACACAACGACACTGTCTCAGATGCATTATGTAAGATTTATGCATTGTCATGTCAATGCTGATTTATTCATTTGGCTGCTTGTTTAACCGCATCAAAATACAAACCGCATGTATCATGTAATCCCTAAAAAAGGTGAACTGGGACATTGAACATACAGTGCAAACGTAGTCAGACATTTAGTTTATAATTTTTTGTCTTTATGACAGGAAAGTAAATAATGTTTTTTTTTAATCAAACAGCTCCCTTGTGAAAATGGCTGGTGTAGAAATTACACTTTGTCCTTCCCTGTGTTTGTGTCATAACTAGTCATTTTGTCTCATTTAATCTTTTTTTTTGCAAGAGAAGAGACGGGTCCTTTTGCTCACAGCGCAGCTTCCTTTGTAACATGAATTTTTAAAAGGGGGGTTTAGAAATAAGATAGAATAATCCCTTTACTATAATAAAATGATGTAAATGAACTGAATGTTTGATGGTTGAATCAGCATTTTATCTTTTTTGCTCATTTTAAGAAGCTGATAATCAAATAAATAAGAGGGTGAGAGATGTCTGCAGTGTGGTACAGTGATTGGCAGCCTTTTTGCACACACCCTTGGCCCTGCAAAAACATTTAAAAAAAATACCATGTAAATATTCAGTTCATGTCACAATGTGATTCGAGTCTTTCAGCTGGGAGGTTGTAATGAAGCCATTAAATCAAGGAGCGCTCTGTCTCAACCTTAAACCTGCATGAGCCAGCTTTAATGGTTTTCAACTGCCAATCAGTGCTCCGGCATATTCTACCACCCTCTGTAAATGAATTCAAATCCTCCTTCCTCATACACGGAGAGGCACCAGATGACACGCAGGCTGCCTGGAAATGGATGTCCTCCGGAGAAGCACTGAAGTGATTCCTGCAGGTTATTTAAAAGGAAAAGTGCCATGGGACTGTCACATAAAGAGGGTTTTAAGGGGTTTCCCCCACAAGGGTTTATGAATTACATGGTAAGGGGTTGGTCTCTTAATGCATTTAACATGGAGAGATGGAGAATGTAACAAGACACTTTGCAAGAAAAAACAGTGGCAACAGATACGTAATGGATTGACATTTAAGAGAGTTATGCTGTAATTAGTGAGATACATTAAATGCAAAAGTCGGGCATCTTTCTAAAGTGTGTTGTGGCTATAGAGGACATAATGAGATTTGTTTAAATGCATGTGTACTTCTACTGTCTAGTCTAGTTGAGCCGACTTAATTCATTTTGTCAAGGACTACAGAACAGTAATGTTACTGTCATGTACTCTTATTCTGTACGGTAATACTGTCCTTCTTCAGGTTTGCTGTGCAATTTAGTTTGTGGTAATTTGATTATACAAAAATGCAGTGCATTTTTATTGATTTATTTGCCACTTGGGGGCAGCAGAAACATTGTAAACATTACCTATTTTATATCACTAGTCATGTTATGTTTGTGTAGAGCCAATTCTTTTCAATTTCTTTGCTATCAACAAAGGCAACTGTGTCATACAACCCTGATTAAACCCAGATAACAGAATACATCAAATTCAGAATAACTGTGAATATTTAGTTTCCCATTTGAAAATGTAAGTGTAAAATGATTTGCAAATCATTACATTGTGCTTTTATTCCCATTGTCCCATTTTTATTTTTTGGAAAGGCTTATACTTGGAGAAAGCTATTCTTTTTTTTTTTTGTTTTTCAAATTTCACTGCCAAAAATGTGTTTCTTATATTAAGCCTTGCAGTAATTTAATTTGAGGCAAGGGAAGTTTATTAATTAAACACATTTTATAAAAAGGGTAAATTCAAAGTAGTCCATTCAAGGTCTGGCAATATGAACAATTAGGTGCTGATAAACCCATTCCACACATGCAAAATAAAATATGTCTAAATCTGACTCTAATCCATATCCTGCCCTTTCATTATACTAGTTATTATTTTTCAGATAAATCTAGTAACCCCTGCCCCCTAAAAAAACAAGAGAAGAAAATAATTAGCTGTTCTCTTGAACGGCTCTTGGAAAGACCTGTAAATCTGTAATTCCCATCACTAATCATCACCTCATGACGTTATTATGGTGGACCTGTTAGCATAATGACGTCCTGTTTATTTATTCAGCAAATACAGAACAACATTAGCATTCATTCAGCGTTTGTATCAACCTCAGGTCTCGGTCTCCACCGACTCCTGAGAAGAAAACTATCTGCTCAATGTTCCTCGATGTTCATCTCGTCACTAAGTTGCAGTTGTGGAAAGTAACTAAGTCATTTACTCAAGTACTGTACAATTTTGAGGTAATTGTACTTTACTTGAGTATGTCCATTGTATGTAACTTTAGACTTCTACTTTACTACATGTTGAGGAAAATATTGTCTTTTTTACTGCACTACATTTAGCTGAGTTTACAGGTCGAGATTTAAATAAATTTAAAGTGATTAGACTTTTAAATTTAAAGTGATTTTTTAACTTAATCTTATTAAAGTATATTAAGTAATTATATGAGCCCTATTTTTAAAAAGAATAAACACTGCTTCCATAAAAGCAACAATACAAATGTAATAATATATTTTATAGAATATAGAATATATAAAACAGTCTGAGTGGGTTCGTTCTGCATAACAAGTATTTTTAGTTTTGATACTTTAAGCACATTTTGATGCTGATGCTTTTGTACTTTTACTTTTAAATGTTTTTAAATGCAGGACTTTTACTTGTTGTGGAGTCATTTCACAGTGGTACTAGAACTTTAATTTAAATAGGGGATCTAAATATTGTTTCTGTCACTGCTAAGTTGTGGGTTGGGGGGGGGGGGGGTTAACCAAAGAAATGCAAAAAATAAAACTTTTGAAAAAAAAACACTTTGCCATGTCATTGTAGAAACGGCAAAAGTGTAAATGATAAAATTCTTGCCGGCTGACCTGAACATTTGGTTTCAGGGTCCTGCAGCCAAGCAGCTTCCATTACATGCACATCATATGATCCATTATTAATATAAGAATATTCATTATAGCCCTCCTATGCCCTTCTCTGTTTCAGTTCTTATTGTGTTTTACATTATAACAAAACAAATTATAAATTATTTAAGTAAATGCTACACCGTGAACACAGGGCCTTTGGGACCCCTGAGGTTATGGGGCCTGGGGCCAGTTTGCTCAGTAAGTAGTGTATCCTTGAAAAGTGAAATTACAATACAGGGTAAGAGAATTATAATGTTATGAAAATACAGAACATACAAAACAGAACAGCATGTGTTCAGAGTATAAAATATTAAGCAAGTATGAAGTGAATAAAGTTAGAGAGTTTTAGTTTTTGTGTTCAGACCTCGCTCACAGAATAACACAGAACTGAAACACACATTTGGATCTATTTTCCATTTCCATCTAAAAGTCTGTTGAATGGAGTGATATTGTTTTAGACCTCCGAATGACATCAAAGCGAACAATGCCACAATAATTAGCTCTTGTAAACAACTTGAGTCACTCAGTGGAGTACAAAACCTCTTTTCATTTGGTTTGTAACTGCCATGCTGCTGCTCTGTTTCAGCTTGTCAACAGCGGTGCCAAGTCCCCACTTGGGAATTGCCCAAGTCAGCCCTGTTACCTTCGCTAAATTTGGTGCAAGATGTAACAAGAGAAAAATGCTCCATCAATCACGTTGCAGATGCAGACAGAGAAGAGTGGGGGGGTTCAGAGGCAGAGAAATAAACCAGTGGAAGCTCTGCCAACAACCATTTCCTGGGTGAGATGATGGGAAAACTTCGCCGTACTCTCTGGGGACATCATTTGTGAACGTACCGACGTCCTCCGGAGCCCAAAGTTTTAGAGCAGAACCCAGGCACTTGGTCGGGGTGTTTTGAGAATTTCTAAAGTGAAATCCTCCTTTGCCTCTGTTGCCTGCTCCATCAGATAAAGTGTGCCTGCCGAGGCTTAAGTGTGTCAATGAACGGGGGGGAGGATCAATGATAAGTGCAGCTTACCTCCTCAACTGCTCCGCACCAGCCAAATAGAGATTAAACCATTTCAACCTAATAGCACATGTCAGTCAAAAGTCACACTTGAATACTTCTTCACGGCCCCCGCCCCCACTCTGCCACCTCCTATTTTCTAATCACACCAGCTGGAAAGATTCTGACATTTATAGAGAAATGCAGAGTGGCTATCAGAATAAACTGAACACATTCCCATGGAAACCCCCTTCAGTTTTTTCACCTAGAGACCTTTGTGCTGCATAAGAGCCCAGACTGAGATCTGTAATTGTGTCAGCCATTTTTCTGAATCTTCAACTAAGACTCACTTTGAAGGTTACCATTTGTAATGCATTCAAAAACACACTCAATACAAACATGCATGCACACACACACAGATCAAAAGCCTCGAGGTCTATTATTGCGTAAAATACAGCTCTCCTTCTAAACTCCGAGCTTTTGTAAATAGTACTCATTTCTTGCTCTAATCACTGTTGTGGATATTGCTAAATTACCACTGTTCCAGGGAATTACTGGACTGAACCACACAACCGTGACTTTGATTTGTTGTTCAACCATCTCAGATGTGAATACACCCTGTGGTCCGTAAATGAGAGTGTCTGTTGTTCCACCAGCATCCCTTATTTAGACATCACAGCACTCATTAGGTGGATCAGGCTGATATCAAAGTCAGAACACAGATGTCGATGTTTTGGAGAATGCTGCGACCGTCGCAGTGTTTCTTTAATGATCGACTGCCGTCTATTCAGCCCCATTGTTATTTCACTGTCATTTCTCCAGCGACTTGCAGGTTGACCTCTCCTGCCATGTGATTTCTTTGGATTTAATGCTTTCATCACTGTCCTCTTTTATTTGATGTTTCGACAAAATGAATCCAATAGATGAGTTGTTCCTTTTTGTACATCTGTGGGAAGATATATTGTGATGGATAATAAATGTGTGAAATATAGAGGAGAGAGCTGGACCTTAATGATAGCTGTTGGCATGTGTGGCAGGGCTCACAACTCTTATGCTGTTAGAATTCTTCATTTCATCATCAAAAGTCTTTTTTTCCTGAAAGCTTAGCAAAATCTACGTTTAGTTACTTTTACTTTTGCAGTCTAACTTGTTTTAGCAGTTGCAGAAAAAAATCTGGATGATAATAATGTCCTCTGATTTGGGAAATGCTTTCAAGCTAATTAAATTACAGGACCATTATTATCAGACTAATATACCAAATGTTACCACTAGGTGTCGCATTTGACTCAGCTGCTGCTTCCAAATGGAATATACTGAGAATTAAGCGACTCCAGTCCACTCTATAGCCATAATGCACCTCCCAACTGGTTCTCAACTGCCAGTAAACAGAAGAAGAAGAAGAAGCAGAGAGTGAGGCTTCCCTCTTTTGTTAAAAATGTTTTCATATTGGCACAGTTTGTCACCCCAAAGCATCACTTCTACTGACCACCTTCATGGTTCTGACCTTGGCTCCACTAAAATGTTAGACATTCGTGGCCCCGTTAGTCCATCTGTAAACATACATTATATTATGTTAATCACGTTGTCATATTACACCATGTACCCATCTTCTAAAGCGAGGGAAGATAGTTAATTGACCCCAGATGCAGTCACTATCCCCGGCAGCTTAAAAATAAAAACGATAAAATGAGGGCAAAATATCTGGCGGCCATTAATTTGCCTCGACAGCCTGAGAAAGTAAAGTCTGTGTGTTGGGAAACTGTATACAGTTGGATTTATACTGTGACAATGTCGCCACAAATTGCTCATGTAAGCTACTTTTTTAAAAATTTGGCAGAACACGTCATGCAGACAAATGTCGAAACAAACCAGTTTAATCTTGTACATCGGACTGGTCTGACACAACTCTAGCAGATACCTCTCACATTTCTTAGTAATGTCCTACAAAGAATAGTGAAAAGGAAGGCTTTCCAAATCTAGCCAGCAACATTGTCAGCTTAAATGATAACTTTTGCGAGCAGCTATTACACAAACCACTGTGCATATGTTTTCAGAAGATATCATTTGAGGCGTTCATGGAATACATTGACGTTTTTATTTCCACAAATTGTCCCTTTAAAACTCACAGGAGATACCAGATAAATGATCTGTGCGATGGACATTTTCTGCAGTGCAGCAGTTTAGATGAGAAGCATAAACAAAGAGATGATGTGTCCCCCTCAGAGACAGCTCCTCTGATAGGCGGTGACGTGGTGCCTCTCTGTTATTGTCTTTTGTTTTCTTTAGAAGGAAGATTAAAGATTCTCTTATGCCATTTGATATTTCAGTGGGATGGTAGTACTATTGAGCAGCATTGTGCAGGGTTTGTGTAGTGGGCGTAGGGAATTCATTCAAATACAGCTTATCAAAGTCCATGTGGGACCGAGCAGCATCCAGAGGTCTGTGGGTAATATTCAGTAACTTGGCCAAACTCAGCTTGTTTGTATATTTTTATTTTCCATATCTCTGCCTTCATTGCAATGTGCCACAAGTATGATCTTGTCAGAGCCAGCATGTGGACTTTATCATGTTTATGGTGATGTTCCTGATAGGAATCTTCTCTTCCAGGTGTACACCAGATATGGGAAATGCTACACTTTTAATGGCAACAAGACAACATCCAGGAAAAGCAAGCAGGGTGGAATGGGAAATGGGTTGGAGATCATGTTGGATATCCAGCAGGATGAGTATCTGCCCATCTGGAGAGAGACAAGTAAGCCTCAAAACTATTTGTCCAATGTAATCCCATCATATGCTACAGCATGAGATATCTCTGCTGGGCTTTAAAATAACCTACCTCCATTTCTCTGGGTCACGTACTGTAAATAATGCATTTTTTGATTGCATTCTTGCAACCTGGAAAATGTGATTTGTCAGAGGAAATTCCTGAACACAATACACTATCTCAGATTTGTGTTAGCATTGTAGATGTCACACAATATTAATCCCTACTGCCATGTTCTTCAAACATGACTGAAATATGCTTTGCTTTTAGCGTCAAAATGAGTCCAAGCTGTCAGATGAGGCACTGTCTGATATTCCCTTGTACTCTTCCTTCGCTCCCTGCTCCTGTTCTGTTTCATCCTGAAGATGAGACGTCCCTGGAGGCCGGCATCCGAGTTCAGATCCACAGTCAGGACGAGCCTCCCTACATCCACCAGCTGGGCTTCGGTGTCTCTCCGGGTTTCCAGACCTTTGTTTCATGTCAGGAGCAGAGGGTAGGTCTTCTCCATCACAGCCCACCGTCTCCACCTCCCTCCCCCCCACCTCCACCAGATTACTCCTCTTCATGCAACTGCTCACCCCTGGTGATTCAGACTGGGGTCTAATAAATCTCTGTGTGCTTAGCTGACCTACCTGCCCCAGCCCTGGGGGAACTGCCGCTCCACCAGCAAAGAGAAGTTCCCAGGATACGACACGTACAGCATCAGTGCCTGTCGTTTGCTCTGCGAAACCAACGAGGTCCTGAGAGTTTGCAGCTGCAGGATGGTGCACATGCCTGGTAAGATCCTCCTTTACCTCACATTGACACAGAGCACAGTAGGCGGCATGGAGGAAAAAATCATCTGTGTGCATAAATTACAAATACAGGGTCGGGGAAAAACAGAACAGAAGTAATCACATTTTGTTTTTATAATATGAGTAACTGTGTCCCATTGCATTACATTTTAAATTGGCAGCATTGTGAATACAGTTGCTGTCTTTAAAAATAGATAACCTCAGGGCGCCCTGGTAGCTCACCTGGTGTGTGCCACATGTACAAAGGCTGAGTTCTTACTGCAGGGGCCTCCTGAGTGCAACCCGTGGGCATTCAACTCTCCTGTCTATCTGTAGATTATTAAAAGAAAAATAGATTACTTGAAGGTAAGTTTATGTCTTCACTGGCCCGATTTTAACAAAACTTGGTGGAAGGGTGTAGCTTGGTAATCACAGGGCCTATACACAAATTATTTTTCCACTTCCATTGAAATTGAGTGATTTCTCAAGTGCTCTTCTAGTTTATTTTTTGTTGTTGTATGTGCTCTGAAATTAATTTCAGATGCACAGCATGAGGGTGCTGTCAGGAATGTGTTTATGGCATGGCAATACAAGACCCAGACAAATGAATATTCAAAAAGTAATTTAATCCGAGTCATCTAATGAATTACGTTACAAAATAATTTTAGTGCATGAAATTCAGTTATTTGTAGTGGAATATGGTTTAAAGTAACCCTTCCAACGCTGCAGATGCACACATATTAGTCATTTATGCTGTCAGATTTACAGGTGCATCTCAATTCATTAGAATATCATGGAAAAGTCATTTTCCAGTAGTTCAAGTCAAATTGCTCCAACTAAGTATTGAGTGCATATAGATGGACATAATTTCAGAGGCCAACATTTCCCTATTTCTTTTGTAATATTCAAATATTCAAAACTGAATTTTAGGTCTTCATTAAATGTAAGCCATAATCATTATAGTTAGAAATTAAATAAATTGAGACATGAAATGTTTCATTCTGTGTGTAATGGATCTATATAATGTGTTATTTCCACTTTTTGAATTGAATTACTGACATAAATAAACTTTGCTATGATTTATTGAGATGCACTTGTATGTCAAGTTAATGTTGCAGCAGGACCTCAAATTGAACAAACTGATAACAAATCTAAGAACTATGCTAATGTACATGTGTGGTTGTCACTTAGAAAAACACCAACACAAATCCATTTCATGTTATGTGCCAACTTCAAGCTCATGACATGTATAAAGTTACACAACTCACATTGGGAAAATACTCCAACAGAGTTAGTATATTCAAGTGTTTTCCTCTGTTTGTAACATTGTTTGGTCCAGCATGTTTGAGAAAACAACCAGCCTGGTATTTGCATCATATTTGATGATCCATTGTGCAAAACAAGTCATCATTTTTTTGCCCACTTGAATAATTCCAGCACAGACATAATTTGGGCTGCCACATGCCTGACCTTGATGCTTTATTTCTGAAGTGGAATGCTCTTCAGCAGTGCTGGCAGCTCTGTGGACAGTGACTCTTCAGACTACATGAAAGTCTCAATGGCTTTTGGATCGGTTTGCTCATACATCTCAATGGTTTGTTGAGCTCTTGTCATCACAACTAATTATTTTTATTATTTCTATTTACCAGTCATGATTGTTTTCATGTTTAGTTTCCCCTGGTAGATGATCTGCAAACAGCTCTCCAGATTCCTGCCTTTATATCACATTGATTTAGCATTGACTCACACAATGAGAGATTGCCTTGAACGCACAATCAATTTAAAATCTTCCCTTAATACAAAGATGTGGTTTTTAAAAAAGCAAATTGTGATGTTTTATGATTCATACAGAGTCTTATTTTTGTAATCATTTTCCGGACTCATTTATTTTTCAGTAGAGCCCTGTAAGCAATTATTGCAGTGATTGATATCAATAAAAATAACTGAAATGATCATTAAGCATTACCACAAAATATCAGTCCACGAACGGGCAAGTGTATCCCAAACTCATTGAAATTCAGCCTGGAATAAACACAGAAAATGACCTAATGTAACACAGTGCAACACTAAATTAATTAATCAAGCAGTCGAAAACAAAATATATTAGAGATAAAACTATGATTGAATTATGGTGAATAAATATGTGATATGAGCAGAGCGGAATGATAATCAGACACAAACAGAGCACACAGAAGACTGGACATGAAGTTGTGTGTGTCAGGTAGATACTCGTCACCATTTACGCAATTTCTCCTCAGCTCAGGGATTTGTTCAAGAGGTAACTAACAAAATAAGATGTTTGGACTTACAAGCATGTGCGTCATCATGGAGCCAAAGAGCTGAGTCACTGAATGCAGACAGTTGTTGGCTGTTGATTTATCTGATAAGTGGACATGTTTGAAACGGTCCCATTGAGTGTACGTAGGAATCTCTTCCACATTCACTCAGGGCAGCTGACATTTGTTGAACTTGCTCAATATGACTGAAAATATGAGAAAATCTGTCAATGTGAGATAGAAACAAGTATTGAAGGGGCAGTTTGTCTGAGCTTTTAGTACAAGTGCCATCTATACTCAAGAGCAGGCAGACACCTCTATGGCTGATTTCTTCAGCACTTGGCAACTCACACCAAAACAATCTAGACTGATATATAGCACTGCAGGTAAGAAGAAATTAAGAATTTAACCCCATACTGCTGTAACTGATCAGATGCATCATGGAGTTTTGACAGAGATAATCTCTCTTCCCTGCTGTATAAACACTGTGGTTCTCAGGTTACACATTTACGCATCAGTTACAGATTTAACACGTCCATTCTGGTGTTGTAATGGCCGCGCCAAAGTTGTGGTCTGATCTGTGAGAGAAATCCCACCTAATCATTTGATCTCGACAGGCTGTGAAGCAGACACGTTTCTAATCAGTTTGTGTGCTCTGCAGGGTGACAGTACCTACCTCGCTACAAGATCGTGAGTGTGTTGCAACAATCAGCTCGTGATTTTGGGGAAACTATGGAAACATTTACACTTAAATTGGACATATAATGGTTGTCCTTATTTTCTGTCATATATTAATGTTACAATGTCGGATGTTTGCATTAAAAATGGCCAAATAGTCAAATAATGCAGTAAAAGCAATCTCTGGGAACAAAAAAAAAACCTCAGGTTTACAAACTATTTTTTCTACCCTTGGCTTGATTTGACGTCAGTTTGTTGTTTCTGCATTGTTTATATTACATACACTGCAATTTGTAGATACATGCTACATACAGGTTTCTATCTTGGTTTCCAATGTCAATTTCTCCCAGATTTCTAATAACACTCATGCATGAACCTCTTTTTTTTTCTGTCTTTAGAAGCTTTTATTGTTAAATTTTCATGGTGGTGCCACTACTGTGCCGTGATAGTCATGTCCTGAATGCAAATATATATCTGCAGGTGCACAGTACCACAGGACACGCATACAAGACAGACACAGTTTGGTTAGGTTTAGGTGCCAAAACTACCTGGTTAGGGTAAGAAAATATTGTTTTTTGGATTAAAATAAGTATATTATACCCAAAGTTATCTTACAGGGCGTGTCGTGTAGTAAATTGGGTGTGCCATATAGCCTACAAGAATGCAGATTGACTAGATGGACAATTAGATTCTACAAAACTGTAGAGCACAGACACCAAAGACCCCAAAAAACTGACCAATCAGCACAGACATGAGCTTTTTCATGAACTTAAAGAGACAGGCACTAAAACAAAGCGTCTCAGACAGAGGGTGAATATGTGCAGCAGCCATGGACAGAATGATAAAAAATAAAAAAAAATTCATGAATATTAAGGCATATCAACATTTTCCAGTAGAAATCTAAAATACAAGTATGAAATTGAAAATGAGCATCAAAGGTCCCCTTTAATCTAACGCTGTTTTTTTTTTAGTTTCAAACAACTATAAACCTGTCCTAGGCCTGGGGTATCAGCTCCTACCTATATGAAGCCCTCCATCTCATTAATCAATCACAAGTAATAAAAAGGATAACTGAGTGTGAAACTTGTGAATTAACAGATAGTGAGAGCTGTTCACAGAGCAGATGTGTTGAGCGAGCAGCAGAGCCACTTTGCACTCTGTGATGATGTATTACATCAGATATGATATTTATTATATCAGATGTAATAAATGTGGAAGCTTTTCCAGGCCATTTGCCCAGTCAGGCTTTAGATGAGAGCTTCTGTCAGGTAGCGGGAAGCTCACATTATTCCACATGCTCTTATCAATAGTGAATGAAATTTATTGTTGCATATTAAGTTTGCAGAACTTCCTTCATTAGGTTTCAGAGAGCGATTGGTTCCAAAGCTTGCCAAGGGAGCGTGAGGCCAAATGGTGAATTGAAAATCTTTTTACAGCCTGGATGTGACAACACAGTACTGTATCATTGGGATGCAGGAGCACTGTACCTTACACAATTTACAGTATCCATTTTTTTTCTCCTCTGTGGCCACAGCAGCAGTTTGCAATAGTTTTCAGATTTTTATTAACTTTAATAGTTTGCTTTGAGAGAACAGCACAGTTTGTAATCCATTTCTTTTCCCGACTTACTTACATAATCCAGCAACTGTTTACAGTCTGCCTAACATGCAAGAAAATCATCATCAGCATGTGTTTACATAATCCCACATTCATTTACAGTCTGCTGCTTCAAGTTTTTTCAGTCTTTTGTACAAGTTTAATTGCCTTTTTATGTTTTGTGTGTTTATGTTTCTTGTCCTTTTAAGACGCTGAATTATATTATTGTTTGTGTTTTTTTCATATGGTTCTTGCTGCTGCCTGCACTAAGTAGATTATGTTTTGGTGACATATTTATGCATCTGTGTTTGTTAGCAGGCTATCACAAAAACAACTTCACAGTTTCCAAAAATTCGGCGGAACAAGTGATTAGTTTTTGAGGCGGCTATTTATATCTATATATATTAAAGCATTTTATATCTGTGCTCATGACTCCTGAACTGAAGGCGTAGAAGCAAAACTGTGTTTTCCTGGATTCTTTGGTTCAAGATTAATATTTCAGTATATCGTCCTATTTCTATATTTGGATGACCACCAAAAAAAGGCTTTTAAGTTGTTCTTGTTCTTAGTGTGTGGACAGAATGCAGAGACACTGCACAGCTCTCCCCATCCACGCTTGAAATTTCTGAAAAATAAAACACACAGACTGATTTAAAGTTATTTTTTCTTCAATCAAAAATGGTCCATTTTGTGTTAAATCATTGCAAGTTATTTCGTCAACAGAATAAATCTGACTCTATTCACAACCAGCTGAAATTGTGAATAGACCCCTCAGATCAACAGACGTTATTTCTCTGTGTATTAATTAAGATTTCTCAGTGACTGGGAAGGACTCTTCCACAAAACATCAACCCCGTGAATATTTTACAGACAGACAAACACACCTCTGCCAATTAATTGTGTTGCTGATGAATACCTGTCATTAATGGCCTGAACACTATGTTTGTCTGCAAGGAAATGAGTCATTGATTGGTTTTTAAAGACTTTCTAAATATGCGTTGAGGCCAGCATGCTCCATTTCTCAGTGCAATCAAGGACAGGCGTCCAAGGCGGCCCATGCTCCGCGGATGGAAGTCACCCTCTGTGTGCCTGCCCTCATTTGAAGATGACTAATAAGCTGTGGAGTGTTGTTCACAGCCGCGGTTCCTCATTGCAGCAGACACGGGTCACTGATCATTTTGTTTCTGATTGATCAGACTCATTTTCTGTTCTCCTCTCCAGGAACTGCAGATATCTGCCCTCCCAGTAAAATCAACTGTGTTGACAAAGCACTGGGTAAGAAACAATCTTCCTTCATTTCTTTTCTCATTACAATAGATTCCCCCAAAGGGAAATGGAAACACACTCAGTAAATATGATAAGGATTTTTTTTTCTGTAATACAAATACCTGGAGGTAGACTTGATATTTTGAAATTACTTTTCCTCATTGTGATTTAGTCACTTTAGAACTTGATGGCCGTGCTGCCTCCATTGTTGAACTGTTAATATTAAACCGACTCTCCATTCCTGCATATCTGCACCTCCTCCCCTCCTCCCTCAGCTTTGACTGCGACCTCACTCTCCTCCTGCAGACATCATGACTGAACAAAGGTGCCTTGGTTTCAAAGGCATCACTGTTGCAGTAAAAAAAAAAAATTCATGGTTATGGCAGACACATAAGTACAATTATAATTTCTCAGCCAAATAAGGCAGAAATTTAATTATGTCTCTAAAAACCCTATTTAAAATATGGTTGAATGAAATCTTAGATATATCTTACAAGAGAGGGCTGTATTCATGTGGGTCTTATTCCTGAATCAAATAGTGAGAATACATTCACCCTCCATGAGCGGTAATAAATTAGAATATCATTTATATATTTATATTGTAAAGGTGTTTTGTTCCCTTATCAGACAAAGAATATACGGTGCTGTGCTCCTGCATACACACACCTTTATTGTTAGTTATAAAACACATAAATCACAAATTTATAATTACTGCTTTCTGTGTTCCCTCTCTCTTTTTTGTGTCGACTGAATGCATTTAGGATTTGAAAAGAAAGATTGGAAAAAGCTATTTACTCTCCTGTGTACACTGTGTTATTTAAGAGTTTGAGTCATGAATGTGCATTTGTTAATACAGTATGTGAGCTATTCATTAATTGGATGTTAGTCTAGGTATGTTCTGCTGAGTCCTCAGTAACAATTACTGTACTTCATTATTTATTCTCAGGACAAATGGCATGACTGAATTTCTTCAAACACTATTGCCACAGTTAATACGGTTAGACTCACACATCATTTTGTTAATATATCCAGAACCATATTGGTCTGTTAATATTATGTGGTTTGTTTTGAATATGGCAGAGACCACTGCTGGAGGAATCTATAAAACCTGACGTGAACTAAATGATTTTGCAAATTGTTAATTCTTCATTCTAAGGCTGTAATGAATTTGTTCATCCTAAAAATTACCCATACATCTGGGAAAAACACTAACTACTAGTCATTTTCTGGGCATAAAAGTAATATAATTTAATGATGCTGAGTGCTGACTGCTCCTTCTCAGTAAAACTGCACATTTTGGCCTTGAAAAACCCTTTTTATTATACAGAAAAAGCCACAGAGAGAAGAGGCCCAATCATCCCTTTCAGCTGGTACATACTAATTGTGTACTTCTGCACACAATTTTACCTATTTGTGCACAACATGGACACTTACTAAAAGAAACATGGGACATTTAAGGCCAATCAACATGAATAAACACAAATAACCTAAGTACTGTTGCTATGGTTACCTACAATTTAATATTAAATAAGCATAGATGGTTGTTGAACTGGAACCTTCACTGAAGTTTCATACCATTTTAATGGATGCCTGCCACCCAACATCATTTCTGTGTTCATAGAATAAACTATAATAAGGCGACATATTTTGAAAATATATTTTCCGTGCTTGTGCGCAAACATTTGGGTATCTGAAGTGCCTGCCAACCCATGAACTGTGAAATAAGACGATCCAATCAGTTTTTTGTGGGCGGCCTATCAAAAAAAAAACCGGTGGATTCAACAAGTTTTCCAGATTTGGCTCTCGTTCCTATGTCACTGCAGGCTCATTAGAATATACCGTCCCCCCAGCCAGTCAGGCTAGACTGGGCTTTTTTTAGAGGGGCACTTTTAAAATGCATTTCAGACAAAAAATAATATGTGGTTTTTGAACATTAAAGCATGTAAAACATGTTAAAATGCAAGTATAAACCTGAAAATAAGCATTCCATGTCCCCTTTAACAGGCAGCTTTAAAGCTGCACATTTCAATATTTTAATTTTAACAATGCAGCAAACTAATATGTGCAATGTGAAAGGGGTTGCTCATAGTTACATACCCAAAGACAACACCTGACTCTGCAGTTTCCCATTTAGCAGCACTTTAGAATCTTGTAGATAATTGTTGGCTTAATTGTTATTGTCTAACTGTTTTGGTTCACTCTCACTGCTTCCATCAGCATCGTTGCCATAGCAGGCTGCTGTTTTCAGCAAAGGAAGTATTGAACCCACTGCACACTACCTATCCAGCACCATACCACACACAGACAAAGTAAGCAGGTGAACATAATTGTGTATTTAGCAACTGAAGGGCCAGATGGTTTCCTAGAGAATTGGTGGAGACCAAAACAGAGGGAAAACACACCTCCAGATGAATACTAATACCACTAACAACTTTATAAGATGATAATATGTAAATGTGCTTACAGCATGTTCTTTTGAAACTAAGTGCTAAAAAAACTGCTATTCTTGTAATACACTTTCCCTATCCTTCACACTTTCCCTCTACATTATGTGTAGTATCTTTTATGTTTCCTTGGAAGAATGATTGCTCACATATCATCTCTGAAACTGATCCAGTCTCAGGTTTTAAACGGCTGTTTCCATTGTGTTGCAGCACAGCTACAGAAGAACAGTGGGGATACCTGTCCATGCGAGACGCCCTGTAATCTTACCCGCTACGGTAAAGAGCTCTCCATGGTCAAAATCCCCAGCAAAGGCTCCGCTCGCTATCTCTCCAGGAAATATGACAAGTCAGAGGACTACATCAGGTACGACAGGAACCTTCAACGAGACTCACCTCACGTATGGCCAGTGATGTGATACTCAATAAAAAGGGCCATAAACTATGACCTCCTGTCTGTGATAACAAACACACAACCGTAAATATGAGCCAAAATAAATTATATTTTCATACAAGCATCTTTTTGGAATTAAAGTCTGATGATAGCTAGTTGATTGTCAGACACCATGAGTTCATTACAAGTTTAAATCTATGAAAGTATAAAATAATAATAATAGTTTAATTTGGACATTGCATTTGTGTTTATTATTCTGTTTTATACAATTCTGAGATGTTTGACTCTTCCTGGCATTCATCCTGATCTGTCAGTCTGTCTGAAGGTCTGCCAAACACAAAAAAATATAATGATAATTAATTAAATAAATAAAATAAAATAAATTTAAATGCTGTTAAAACTATTGAATGGATAGACTCCAGACTATTATTTCATATGGTTGTGATGCTATGACCTGTATAGCTCTACCATTGGGCCAAAATTTCACTTGATGAGATGTCTTCAGATTTAAATACATTTCTGTTAATTTTCATGATATCCTCAGAATAATAATAATAATGTGTCAGGGTGACTTGCTCTCTTTTACTCCAGAACCATTTTTGAGGTTAACATTTCTACTAATTTAAACATCAAATGAGCAAAGTGCTGTCAATATAAATAAACAATAATGGTACTAAGAGGATAAAGCTTTTTTGCACTTCTTTGACATCACCCCAGGTTGCCGTGGTAACCACTTGTCAATCACAAGGTAGCCACGCCCTCAAACATAAAGCTTTATGATCTATTTTACTCCAAATGGGACCATAATTAACTAAATCAAAATCATGCTGTGTTGAAGGAGACTTGAAACTAACAATTGAAACCATAAACTTATTCAGAAAATGAAGTAATAAATCAAGTGAGAAGTAGAGTCATTTTCACACAGATTTGAATATAATCTGACTTCTTTTTGCAGCCTGTGGAGTCGCCCCCTGCTGGCCATTAGGAAGAACAAGGTTTAGACTTCCACATTGGCTTCTGTTTTTTGGGCTCAGGGGTTGCTACTTGTTGGCACCACCAAATCTAAATTTTGCAGAAGTCATCTCATTTGACTGCCAGGAAAATTGGAGATAAGCATGTCTCACTTTAAAGATACCATGGCTTTTCCTGTAGTGCCACCCTCAGGAGAAAGAAAAAAGCAAAGACATCATGAATGTGAAATTTCAAAAAAAATATGACATTATAATATTAACATTTGATCAGATTACTTATTTATGTTATCCCTAGCACTTAATGATTTATCTTTGTACAAGTAGCTGGGCATGGACACATGCAAATCTGAAGATTTATCTGTAACAAAAGAGAGGTTAGAGGTGCCTCACAGATCCTGACATTTATTTTATGTTTTCCAAATCAACAAACTGCAGATTCTTCAGGTTTTAAGTCAGTTTATAGTCTTTACGTTAGCATATTATGCACCACAGACTATGACAAACTAGTAACAGTCGTCAGACTTTCAAGAATTTCAAATGCAATTACCTTTTTATTTTATAAACATGACCACAGAACTTTTTGAGCTACAAATTCCTCAGTTATTAAAAAAAACATCCATAACAATCTGATTTACACATTGTTGTCTGTAGTTCATTTGTCGTAATTAAGACCATTAGACTCACTTGAAAGCTCAAAAACAAACAGCCAGTAAGTGGTAAACATCACTATATTGTTTGTGCATCCAGCACATTAATACTGTAAGTGGTGATGAACATTGTAACTTCTAACAACTGCTAACAGCTCTTTAACTTACACAACATGTTTAATGTAATATTTACTTATATGCATAATAAAATGAACTTAATGCACTTATGGTGTGCTAAAATGTAATTCCTCTCTGCTCCTAATAGCCAGGGATATGGTAGACAGTAAATATGCCTAAACCAAAGTGCTCACGATGCCTCTCAACACTTAATATTACCAGACTTTCTAAATCCGGAGAGATCAGAGACGTGTCGGTGACTGAGCATGCTGTCAGTGCTCGTTCTGCTCATCTCAGTTAAACCCTGAAACACCTCATTATCTCACAATCGCTGGTTGGATCTGTGTAAAGCGCTGTAGGCCTGACAATCACATCATGACAATTTACAGTGAGCATAAAGATGACTTGGAGTGGTGTTTTTTTAAATGATGTTAGATTTGTAATGAATAATAAAAACAGCGCAAGTGCATTTCACTGTGTTTGACATCCATACTCCACTTGTTTCTGCAGAGACAACTTCCTGGTCTTAGATATCTTCTTTGAAGCTCTGAACTATGAAACGATTGAGCAAAAGAAAGCCTATGATGTTGCAGGTTTATTAGGTAAGACTCCTGCCACTTTTTTCTCTTTTTTCTGAATATTTAAGTAGAATTGCAAATGCAAAGTGAAAGGTGTTGATAAAGTTGCTGCATGTATTTTGTATTACCATTAGCAGCAAACTGTAGCTGCTTTGGCAATGTGCTTCTCCTTAAGTGCTCCATCTTTTTCAGGTGACATTGGTGGACAGATGGGCTTATTCATTGGAGCCAGCATCCTCACAGTCTTAGAAATACTGGATTACATCTATGAGGTATGGTGCCTGTGCAAGCCCACACACACATCAGCCAATCACAATGTGAGATCAGAGCTAGCTGTGATATAATTAGAAACAATTAACGGCTATTGTCCTCAGCAAGAAATGTGTTTCGACTGATGATAATAACATTTAAATCAGTCATTGTTTATGTGAGTTTTTCTCAATATTGACAAAATGTGTTTATGTGTTTGTGATATGTGTGTTATAGTACATATCACTGTTCTTCCCAGATATAATCATAGACAATCTAAGGACTGGCAGTGTAAATGTTATCACTTACTATGCATGTGTGCGGTTTAATTTGATTCCCAGGCTGCAGAAACTAATATCCGCTCGGGTCTGTGCTGAAGGCATGCTCCTAACTCTGATCATGAAATGAACTCCTGTCTCAGCTGTATTACCTTTAAGCTCTCCAGCCAGCTACTTGCTGACTGCCCAGCATGTATGAAAAAGGCAAAATCAGAGGGAGGGACTTTAATGCAGACATCACAGTGAATGAACTCTTCACACTGCTGCGTATCTTGTCTCCCTCACTCATCTCTGCTCTTTCACCCTCCCTGCTGCTGTGCTGTGGGTGAAACCAGGTGATCAAGCACCGGCTAAAACGTCTGCTGAGGCCGCAGAAAGAAGAGAAGAAGAACAAGCAGCAGACCAGCACTGTAGCAACAGTGGGTCTAGAGGATATGAAAGCAAAGGTACAGCCCATACTGTACTGTAACAAACAGCTGTTTTCTTCATTGTCGAGTGTATAACTCCCTGCAGCACTTTAACTGCACAAGTGAATTATTCAGGGAGAAGCAAATTAATACTTTTTCAACTTCTAAAATAATGAAGAATGTACTGGTCCTAATTAGTCTTAACCACAGTGCTGAGCACATCCTCCCCTGGAGCTCAGATTTGTTATTGCAAAACTTCATTCTGCTTCTATCTGAACAATAGACCTCTTGTCTCACATCTAACCATAACTGTGTCCCAATTCAACACAACATACTGAAACTATAACTGAGTTTTATCTTTCAAACAAGTCAGCCAGGGAAACTGAAAATACTTTTTCTTCTTTTGCTATTCAATATTTGTAGCTTTGATTAGGTTTGGCTGCTGTGACTGCTAACATCTCGTTTAACTTTCCAGTGGAGGTGTGGACACTAAAGTAGTTTTAAGATATGGACAGAAAACCCCAGTATCTATGGAAAATCAATTAACACTTCACACAAAATTCATCAAAGGTAACAGGGAATTGTCTTATATAATATATACTCAGCATTTAAAAGTAATTTACACTCAGCTACCATTTACCTAGCGAGCTTCTGGTGTCTATCTCTTGGAAAATGTGGCCAAAGATCCATCTGTGGCCAAATATCAGTTATACACACTGTGTTACATGTGCAGACAAGAGCCAAGAGTTTATTTTGCCAAAATCTTTCATGTCAATTAATGAAGTTTAAAAGAAAAACTGCAGCATTTTGGAAAAACCCTTTATTCAATTTCTTTCAAGAGTTAGAGTAGAGTAGGTCAACATCTCATTAAGTGCAGATCAAGAGTAAGGATGCTGTTAGTGTTATTTTTGTTGTTAATACTTTTTATATTGTTTTACTTGTTTATATTGTAAATTGTTAATACTTGTGTTTTGCTAATAGCTCTCTTATGTTTCTACTTGATACTGCTGTTTACTATTTATTGTTATTTCGATATTCACTTTGCTGCTGTGACTCTTGAAATTTCCCCATTCAAGGATTAATAAAGGAAATCTTTATCTCATTCTTATTTAATCTTAAAGACTGAAAGTGAGGGTAAACAGCTAGTAGGAATCAATACCAAACTGTATCCGGAGATATGCACAGTAGTAAACTCAATGTCACAAAACTTAATCACACTTAATCTATATTTGACATGTTAATTGAAGATTTTTAGAGGTGTTGGTAGGCATTTATTTTATCTTTATTCTAACTTTTTGGCCCTGCTTCCAGTCTTTATGCTAAATTAGGCTAAATACTTCGTAACTCCAGCTAAGTATTTAGCAAACAAAGGTGTACTTTTACTTTAAATGCATTCTCCTCAGGTATTATAGTTTACTATTTGTAAACACGACATTCAAACTTGGCCCCTCCTCCCCGCATCAACAAAAGTGAAAACCAGATTCACTCTTGTTTAGGAACAGAGAATCCTGCATATTATACCTTTAAATTACAATTTGAAAGTACTATGATGAAATCAACAGCATGATCAAAGTATTTCAGTAGTGGCTGGAAGATGTTTGTAGATCACTGTCATTTAATTGTACATTACCGTCTACGAACTGTCACAGATGAAGTTCCACATGATCTTTGAAGCATGATGTTGAAGTATTTGTTGTGCCTTCAGCAGGAGCCCAATGACATGACACGGAGTCACCCAGAGGGGGCGTACGCCAACACCATCCTCCCCAACCACCACCATCCACACCCACACCCTCACCACCACCACGCCGGGCACCATGGGGTATTTGAGGACTTCGCTTGCTAGAGCAAACCATCGTTCCCAGTCCTGGTGACACCAAAAGATAAAAGCCGTCTGTGTTCAGATCAATAACAGACCCTTGGCATTTTCTGTCGCTCCTTTGCTGTCACCAGTGAAAAGCTACAGCCAAAGTCGAACACCAAACTTGTGCTGATAACAAAGCACTCGTACGTACAGTATGTAGGCACAAATTGGACACCCCTTTTTTTCTCTCTCTCTCTCTGGATGGGACCCCTTTCAACTCTGTCCAGCTTCACATGAGAAGTCAGGCACTTTGTGTTTTCAGGACCAATTTTTGGTACATGATCACTACAAGGGAACAAGAGGAGGACTGCATGTCACCTTGATCCAGTTTATACTCCAATGGTTTATTTATTCAGCTATTCACCATCTCTGATTTCTTTCTGTCTGTATCCCTCCATTCATCGCTCCTCCAACTATTTCTCCTACTTCATGGAAAACACACTGTACCATATGAAGCCATTACACATTCTAAATTATGTAATTATTTAAAGAGATACTATTATCTATATGTTCTATATTGTATACAAAATGAGAATACTACAGTAAGCAAATTACTCGTGTTACATCCATCCAAAATGCGAGGGGAATTATCGGCTGAACTGTATGACCTTGGCTTAGAAGATCTAGCAGCATCTTTCCACATGATACACTTTGTCTGGTTTGTGGTTAAGGTGTTAGAAAGTAGCATTGTACCTGTACATAAAGTCCAACTTTAAAATGAGAAAGTTCTAAAGTTCTGTTTCAATGGTTGTTGTTTATATTCAGTTAATATATAACTTATGTAATATAAATTTTAGTTATTTATACATTTTAGAAAATACTTTTATATGACTATAGCGGTCACGATTGTAGCAATTACTGTACACTTACAATCTGCAGATATGTTAGACTGCCAAACATCAATACATTTGTCCAGGTAACAAAAAGTGGACTGTTTGGATCGTGACTATTATCTTCATCGTTTCCTTTTTTATGTCCTGCTTTTTCCAAGACGACACACAAGTTGTGGATGAGGGCTGGATGATGATTTTTAAGTTATGACATACTTAAATTATTCTTCTTATTCAGTTCATTTCTGCCCTCCATCCACTCTTCACTTTGGTTAGCATCATAACTTTAAGCTGACATAAGCAATAAGAAACAGAATTTTATTTTTTGCCGAGTCATCTCCCTCAGCTTGTGGGCCAGTACCACTGTAAAAGTGTAGCAGCTATTTACAGTGTAGACCCGCCATCAATATGTGTGTGTGTGTGTGTGTGTGTGTGGGTATGTGGGTGTGTGTGTGTGTGTTTGTTTGTTTGTTTGCATGTGCACTTTAACATTTTGCACACATGACTGAGCACATTAGGCTGATGCGACTCGGCTGAGCTGATCCATGAAAAAAAGGAATGTTTGAAAATGGGAATGGTTAGCAAGAAAACATGAAGTTTTATTGCAGTGGTAAGGTTTTATCTAATAAATGTAGAGTTAGGACAACAGCTCAGAGTTTAATTTAAAAAATGCTCTGGAGGCTGAAATATTCTTACTGGTCAACCTAATCCTCAGTGGGCGGGACAACGTCACAACAGTTTTAAAGAGCACAAGTTAGCAATGTTGTAATGAAAAATAAAAATAGAAACTCTTACATTGATTCATTCATAGTCATGTTTATCATTATCATAAGGTATCACTTGCTTATGTGCTGCAGGAACTTAAATGTAACCTTTGGCTTTCTATAATTTGATCTTTTACAAAGGTCTATTAAAAGGCAACAGTAGTACCAACTATTATAAGTTGGACAGAAAATCAAAGAAGTAGAGATAGGAATCTTCTTGCACATTTATGCTAGCTCCAGGGCACTGCTTTGAACCCATAGACTGTTTAAAAGAAGTGGATGTAGCCACTGTGATGTCACCCTTTGGTTTGTGGACCAACATATTTCAGGGTAGATGCTAGATCGTACCCACCGAATGTAGTTATGAGAATTGTGATTTTACCTACTCTGCTTCTGATTGGCTCACCCTATAAATCTTAACCTTACCATAACCAATTTTCCTCCTCGTGCTAAAACCAAACCAAATCAACCACAGTTTGGTAAGGACAGTCTAGCATCTACTGCTTTGAAGGTCGGCATTATGTCCATCAACATCTGGGTTTTTTGGAGTCAGAAGTGACCATATTGAGAGGATAGGGTGGTTACAGCCCGGCAGAGCAAACGTTAAATCACCAGCTAATGCTAGCTAGCTAGTTTACTGTAATATTCATTTTATCGGGGTCATCCCTATGTTCCCTGAGTGGGGAACATAGGACCCTTAGAAAAAAAGTCCTATGTTCCCCGTTTTACACAAAAAGGGTCCTATGTTCCCCGCAATCTATCAATCTTTACAGTAGACTCTCAGCATGGCCAGCAGGCCTACTGTCGCATGGCCCACCTTAGCTCAAGCAGTTAGCAAAACCTAAATTTGCACAGCAGCTACTTTCTGGTTACTTTGCAGTTCATTTTTTTGGCTTTTTAAATAGGGTTAGGCTTAGGGTTAGGCCTATTTGCCATGGATTTTGGCAGTAATGGAGGAAAAAGTAACAGACCGGGGAACATAGGACCCTTTTTGGGAAAAGCGGGGGAAAAGGGTCCTATGTTTATAGCGTAACATGTACATACCGTGAAAATGAACAGCTGGTTCTTTAGAGTGTCTTTTATTACAACCAAATGCTGAACAAGGCATCCAGCCACTCAAAATATTTCACCCCATAAGAATAACTATTTAAATGTACACATTGCCATGTATACACACTGCTACGACTCTATTCCAATTGATAGGTCGATGTGGTACTAACTTGTTAATCACAAGATAGCCCCACCCTTAAGAATACCCTGCTTTATCATCTAAATGTCTAAATATCTAAATATCTTTCACTCTAAATAGGACCATAATTTACAAAATGAACATCATTCTCTTAGACTTGAAACTAGCTAATTAAGATCATAAACTCATTAAGAAACTGTTTGCTGTGGTAATAAATCAAGTAAGAAGTAGGGTCACTTTCTCATAGACTTCCATACAATTGGGCTTCTTTTTGCAACCCTGCTGGCCATTTGAAAAAAAAAGCATGTTAAAGGCTTCACAATTTCAGACCGGAAAGCTACGTCCACTTCTTTTTTACAGTCGATCTTTAAACCACTTTGTAGTTTTTCAGCTGTTTTATCTTTTTACTCCCAGCAGTGTTTGGCCGTGTGTCGACACCAGATGCAGAGAATTCTAGCTGTCTTCTTGTTTTTAATGGTTCTCTCATCCAGGCGTCTTTTTTGCCTAACAGACATTTTTTCCAGTCTTCTTTTTTTAAAATTATTATATTGGTTGTCCTGCTCAATATAGATGCAGAAGTAAAATGGCAGTTGCAGTTGCTGTTGTTGTGTTTGTTGTGGTCATTTTTGTTGTGATGTGAAGAAACTTCTGGCTGATTGATCACCATTAACGGCACTGTTGCTAAACCCTAAAAGTACCTGGAATTTATGTTTATTATCACCTTTTACCGCAGGAACTTAGTTAGAAAGCAAGAGATTAACACAAAAGTAAGTCTTATGGTGCACACGATGGCTGCACATTAAGTTATGTTAAGTTCCTGCAGTGGTTAATGGCTTTAGATGATCTAAATAAATGCAAGCCAGTACTGAATTTCTAAGACTAGATGGACAAACTCAGTGTTCTATCAAATTTGGCCTGACTTGACACAATTGTGGCAGTAGAAATAGTTAACTGGGCCTCCTAATAGCTCTTATCCTCGCTTACCCTTTTGCCTTCATCAGCCTAAAGTTACTTACAGTGCAGGCACACTTGCATCATCTTATGGAAAATATTTGTTGAGCTATGTATTCATTGGACAAACATTTAGGAATGTGCTTTCTGAAATGATGAAACGCCAGAGATTTTTTAATTAACTCACCCACAGTTGCCCCACCATCCATATATAACAATGCTATGGGACAGAAAGCACTTCACAGTCAGTTGTAACACAGGACTATGTGTGCTAAATCACAAGGCAGCTGTTCTTTATCTTGGTGGAGATCGTGGGCCTTTCCCATTTCTCAATTTTTCTTGCCTCCTCTCTCCTCGTCCCTCAATCCGCCGGGTTACAACCTGGAAATCATTCTCAGTGCTCCATCTTGAAGGACAACCCAATTCATAAAATGCATCTTCTTGCCCTGGGAGCTATAAGCAAGAATATAGTGGAGTGGACTTTGCAGAAGTCTTTTTGGCGGCTGTGACATTTTCTTTCTATTTTTAACAACTTTATTGAGACAAAATACAAAACACTTGTGTATACTCAAGGGACTCAAGGTTGTGATAAAAATATTTTAAAAAGTGAAATAAATATGTTGTAAAGCTTACAGTGGATTTAGTGTTTTAACTGCTTCTTTATTTGTACACTCAAATGTAGAGGGAATGTATTGTTTGATATGGATAGTCAGCTGTGGAGAGTTTCTACTTGCATATTTGGATTTGTGAACACAAAATGAAGTCAAAATGACTAAATTAATCAAATAGTACCGTGAACAGAGAAACCTGTGACATAGTGAAGTGGCGTGACAATGGACAGATGATGCAGCTGCGCCCATGTCTTATTTAATTGACGTTGCTTTGAAATGACAGCTGCGAGGCGAGGATGTCATTTTTTGAAATGCCTCTTCCTCACCTTCTCCGCTCATATCCCTCATGGGCTGGATTAAGATGCAAGGAGAGGAGGCGAGGAAAGGAATCGTGGATGGACAGACTGGGAAATGGGAAAGGCCACGTGTTTCCCTGATAGCGAGCAACTGCTTTGCTATCAGCAAAACTTTAACCTCATATCCTGTCTTGTTGGAAATTGTTTTGGACTGGATTTTAAAGTTGTACACAAAATCACACCTGCTTAAAGCCCCTTTATGTTTTGACAGGCTTTTGACAATCCACTCTGGGAATTTTATGAAATACTTCACATTACAGGATATCATGTTTACAAATGACAACATAATTTTTCTGTTAATTTGATCGATGCTTTCTGTTGTGCAATATCGCTATTCATCTTTAGCCCACAATGAGATCCCACAGTCCTCCATCTGTCAAATCCCCTCCTCCTGTCAAGTAATCATGGGCTATACATGGCTGTTTAATATTCATAATCATGTGTCACTTTGACATTTTCAAAAGGTTCCCAATCACAGTCTCTGATGGCATCCTGTACAGGCTATGCATAACAATCTTCTCCTCTGTCATCAATAATTGTAGCTATCCTCAGATGAGTCACACAGGAGCTGGTGTGTTGAGATGAATACGAGGCTGCATTATCACTGTAGAGTTGTGTTGCTGGAGCCAGGAGTTGATGCAGAAAGAAGGGGTTTCTATCTTTAAGATGCTGTGCACTGTAAAAACTCAACCTGAATACTTCTGTATGCAAAAGCATTTTAAAAACACAGATTAGAAAGAGTTGATGTTAGAACAGCATGCTGTCCCTGTGAGGTGCCACGGTACTGATGTGGGCGGCAGGTCTGTACTGTAGCAGACGGGACAACTTCCCTGCTTGACAACATGTAGCTCACATTCCTTGCATTCCTCTCAGAGCGTCTGCTCTGAGCTCCTTTCTTGCACAGCTCTTTGGGCCTACCGACTTTTTATAGCTCCATGACATTCAGTCACATGTGCTTTGTCTCCTTATTATATTATCCGCAAAAATTGATTTTCATCCGACAAGCCACCGATGTTAAGTTTAGAGTATCTGCTGTTATGTCCTTTTTTCAGCCGCTTATTTTTAGCTGAGGTCTGAGAGGTCATGTTAGAAGAGAGAAAATATGAGTGCAGTGACACAAGCAGCTGTCAGGAATTCCTAAGAAGCAGGAACTCCATCCCATATCATAAAAGAGCAAGGGAGTGGACCATCACTGCAGAAACAAGAATTGCTTACATTTTGTACAGATGTGTGATTATTTACTTGTGATTATTTCCTCTGTTAGAACACATTTTATAAATGTTAAATATGGTAAATACAATAACTATTAAAGTTTAGATTGGTAAAACCAGTGCCTCCTAAATCCAGAGCCCAATTTACTTTGTAACTTGTCTATTTTCTCTTCACAACAGTCAAAATGTCTCATTTTAAATCCTTTCCACCACTGACTAAGACATTTGTTACAAATATGGCTTACAAGGTTGCAAAAAGACTGAAGGCATCCTAAAGGTAGGTTCAACTCAGAGGGTCTTTGAAGAAGTGTAATTATCTAGTTAGGTTAATGTGATTTCTTGACCATTTTCTTAATGTCTAGTAATTTGTGTCACTCTGTTTCTTAAAATCCCCTCCAGGTGATTTGTCGTGAAACCAGCAAACTTCTAGTACCAGTTTCTAGAAGACTTGAAACAACTGTGTCCCTGTGTGGGAGGAGAAAGTCCTGGGATCGAACGTAAAGCGAAGTACAAAATAATGACTTACAATTAACTCCCAGCTGCTCTGTAGTTATGTGGTTTTACAGCATGCCTCAGGGTAGTGCATACGGACCCTTGAAATAACTAAAGCTGTAATTAAGGTCGCAACGTTTTCCCTGTTTTTACCCAACCCAGACATCAGGAATACCTTGGCTCTGACATGGGTAGGAATGTTAACTGCAGTCTTACAGAGCTGGGAACATGTATGATAAAAGCTTACCAGTTTGTGTTACAAATATAATTTCTAAATGTTGTTCATAACGCTGCTCACCTCAGCAACTGGCAGCCTGTCCTGGTCTTGGACCTGAGCTGCAGAAAGTAACTGCGCTCTTCCGCTGACACCTAAAGGACAAACTGGATTTTGTAACTGAAATACAAAATATACCATTTTCATATATATTTTTAAAGACAGCAAAAAGAGCAAATGTTTATATTCAAATACTCTTTATTTAAAAATTACAATAATTCACAGTTCATTTGGGAATTACAGCACACAATTAAATGTGATGAGCATTAATTAAAATGTATCACTTTGGTTATACTAGTACCCATATGCATACAAAGTAAAATACAGTATATGTTTAATTTTGTCACAAAAATAATAAAAGAATCAATTGCTGTGTACATAAAGCTACAAAAGGCTTAAAAATAGAATCTATAAAATATTTATACATGTACAGAGAATGTCATGAAAGTCTCTGTTAGTGCGGAAGTTCAGAATCTGCATAATTCATAGAGAAATGACAGATAAATAAGTTATGGACAAAATACTTTGAGACTTCGCTCAGCGATGGTGGCTCTGTTAACAACGCCTGGTGATTAATCTGCCACGCTCACTTAATTTTAAGCTTCTCATGTGTACAGAAGGCAGAGACGACGCAGATCACCACAATAACTTCATATTGTAATCTAAGCCCTCCATCTTTCACAGTGGTTTTTGGAAGATTCAGTTTCCAATTGCGCACATTATTAGTGTCACACTTTTCTGCTCTCGTCAAGAAAGAGATGCGTTATAAAAAAAAATGACCTCCGTGGTCTTTGTTCACATGGCAGAAAATACAGCAAACACTGATGAGGATCACAACTGTGGATGTAGTGTTTCCAACAGATACTTTGAATCTGATTAAAGTTAAATAAAAAAAAGGACTTGCCTTATTTTGATCCATTTCAAAGTAAATATGATGATGAAAAGTGTCTAGTGTCAGCAAAATACATTAAAAGGTCTTGACAAAAGAAATTACAGTGTATTTACTTAACAATAAACAGAAAGCACGAGTCTTACTTTGTGTAACGTGATATTCACACTGCTGTACTTGCAGCAAATGTCTTTGAATTTAAAAGTCCTGTCCTCCATTGGACATCTAGCCAGTTGTGTTATCTGTAATATTGCACATCATAATATACTAATAACTTTCTGGTGTCCAGTACCTCAACCTCCACAACCACCACTGAATAATGTAGAAAAGGCCTCCCATTGGACTGCACTGCGGCTGGGAGAAAGCAACAATTTCTAAAACTGAGCTCAGGAAATGGAGGACACTGACATCATTCAATAACTTACAAAAATCTTTAACAATACAGTCCAAAATACTTTGGAACATATAAACATCCTCTTTAAGAGTATAAAATCAGTCTGCTATACTTGATGACGTGAAAAAATGTCTCATACATTCTTAATTTCAACATTTCTATACTAATTAAATCTTGTTTTAAAGTACCACTTCAATGAGGACCCACCTGGGCAATCACTTCAGACATTTACCAAGGTGATTTTTATCCTCATTATTCATAATTCTCCTTTCCCTCCTGCATGTAAATGTTCTTGCAACATCTAAAGATTTCACAGAGAAAACTGTAACTCAAATACACAGTGTTGGCCCTCTGGAATATACTAGTGTTCATCTGTGACCTCTGAAGATCAAGAAGAAGATACTTTTTACCAACTCCTTTCCTGCATTGAGGCACGTTTACAACCTGTGGATGGTTGTGATCACGAAATTTGCAAGTCACCTTTAAAAAATTGAAGGTTCACTGAATATCCATTCAGTTTTCTCAGCTATGTAACAAGCTTTATCCACAGTGAAAGATAATCTCTCTCACCCATTCAGAACTGTTATTCATGTTGTAAGTTCAGATGTGTAACACCTGAAGGGTTAAATATAAAATCTGTGTAACAGAAAGATCATTTTAACAGTCACCATATGAAAACTCAGTGTCAAGGCACATGTACAGAAATGCGCTTTTAAAATACCCAAATCAGTAAAAATTAAAGTAAAAAAGCACAATGTTTCAACATGAAGGAGCTCACAACTTGTGGTGCAATATGCTAACGTACATCTAGTAGATAAAGCTCCATGTAACAGCATCTTTGATATTAATGTTAAATGAAATGACATTCTAGAAATGTAAAAGCGCTGCTGCTAGCACTTCCGATCCTACTGAAAAACAACAAAACCACTATATACCAGCTTTTTGTCACTTTTTAACTCTTTGATTTCAAATTCAACCCTCCCAAAAGAAACTATAAGCAGCTGCACCTTACACTTCTAATATTTGTTTATTTTATAATACCTCCACAACTCAAAATGGTCGAAAGGGAGATATTTCTTCCAGGAGTTAACGGCCCAAGTATGATAAAATCCCTGTGAATATTGGAATTACACTGGACCCCTGGAGATAAGGACTAACTTCAACTGGCTACCCATGTAGCCTTGTGTCCACTGCATGTGAAGCGGACATCTTAAACAAACATAACAACGGGATGGCTTTATACTTTCCACATCCACAGCGGACAGATTTGGTCTGCCTGACGTAATTATTGTCCGCCCATGTCCATGCTCACAGTCTGTGTACAGCTCCCCCCAAAAAAGGACTTTGTGCAGACCGTATACATAGAAAGCATGCAGACTGCTCATGCTCAAGTTGTTGCACAATCCAGTTCAGCTGGTTGGCCAACGAGAGCAGATTATACCTAAATAGATGCTTGTTTAGAGAGAAGGTGTTCGGGTGATCCACTGTTACCATATTTATACAATCTATCTCCAAAGGAATACAAAGACATCCGATTACCATTTTCTTTCCGTGTTGAAAGATCTTGATAAATATGGCAGTTGGGAACAACATTTCTGCCAAGTGAAATGGAAAATGCTCATATGTGAATGCCAGACTGACGCAGACCCTCAATTGTCGTAGGAATAGAAAAGAAGTTCACAGCTGTCTGCAGACGTGGAATGCGGAAAGTTTGCCCGAACCTTAAGCCAGCACTACATCAAGGCTCTGCTGTTTTGAGTTTCTGCCACACAGTGGTCAAAAATGCTAAATGCAGCTTTCAGAATCACCAAAGTAGCAAAAGCATTTGGTTCTAGAAACTCATCTGTATGGACAAGTATTGTAAACATTTAAGGAAAGGTTTCATTAGGAATGTACTGCATATATTTTCCAAACTAGTTAAAAATTCTAGAATAATCCTTGATGCAGACTAAAAGATGGAAAATGACAGGCAGGGTCACAAATGTAGTCTCAGCTCCCAGACATGGCTGTCCCAAATTCTAGCTTGCATCAAAATCTATTTAAAGATTTGGAGGAGAAGAAGTTTACTGATGTTTTCAAGTGCTGTTTCCTTGTTCTTGCTCAAACAGCAGCATGGCCAGCTGGGAGCGAGAACCGAGACCTTCCAAGTTGCTCTGAACACATCTATGATAGATGTCTTCACTGAGCCGTGGATTGCACGCTTGGTAGTTGTACTGCTGGTGCAATGCTGGCTCCACTGCCCTGAATACATGCAGATCCGAATACTTTACAAACATATCGAAGATGTCCAGAGTCTCTAGAATCTCCTCATTCTCTTGGACGTCTGAGACCATTCGCGTGCGTGTGGCCATGTAGTCCGAGTTGTAAAAACATGCTTCATCAAATGACTTGTGGTCAAAATGTCCTGCGTCCTTGATCAGATCCACCGTGGCTGGATGCTGCTGGTTGGGAAAGGCTATATCAGGGTTGAAGTCCTGGAAATGGACAGGGAAGAACACCTGCCAGTTGTTTATGGAATTCATTCGGCAGCGGTTCAGAAATTCTGAATTGACATTTGTGTTGATGTGGGCCAAGAAGAAAAGCGAGTCAACTGGATGCTTCTTTGAGATGATGTCCATGAATTTGATCTGGGATGGTGTTTCGGTCTTGACGCTTATCCATGGGATCTTTACCGTCGGGTACTTGCGTTCATAAGTGTTTATCTGGGTCTTCACGCTGGCAAAAATATCGTTCTGGTTAACTTGCTGGGCCTCCACTGGGTCATAAATAAACAAGAATGTTAGGATTGCATTTTCACTGGTCTCAAAAGCATTAGAGGCAAAGACTTCTAGGAAATGATCAACAAAGCCCCTGTCCTGCAGAGTAAGAGGTATGATGATGTGAACTCTTGTAGCTTCAGTGACATAGGGCATGGGAATGATCTCAATCCGACTTAAAGGTCTCACCAGATGAACTCGCTTGGTGATGGAACGGCTGTGACCTTTTTGGTTCACCACCTCAAGCTGAAGGTCCAAGGTGTACTCCATGCCCCTGATGGGGTCAAAGCGCCTGTAGCCGTTAATCAGCTGTTGCTTCTTAAGGTGTAGGACAGGCTTGTACTTCTTGTTCAGCTCTGCCATGGCTACATCAATGACATCAGCCACATCCATGCGGTCAATACCCTGCAGCTCGCACTTTGGAGCGCCATCGATGCATGAATAAATCTCCTCCTCTGTAAAGTATTCCCACTTCAGAACTTCAAACCGAGATTTTGGTTCAAAAGGTGGATTGATCCCGACGGGCCACTGGGCGCTTCGGTTGCCCTCAAAAGCAACCACGCTCACGTTCTTTATTTCTGCCTGTGGAAACACAAGAAGTGTTCAGCTCTATACAGTTGCCAACCAGCCAGAGGTAAGCACAGAGAAGACAGGTTTTTATTTTTGACTGAACCATGGGTGATTTGTGACACTTGAAAGCAGCTTACCTGCAGCTTAGCAATCTCATCGTAAGTCTTCTGGAGTTCAATCTCAGTGAAGTATCTGTGCAGCTTGTACATCTGTTCAGGGTCAGACACTGGATGGACAGTCAGGGCATTCTTGAAGTGTTCGCTCTGTTCTTTACTGGGATCAGAGTTTTTCCCCAACTCATAATGGTGGTACTGAAACCCCTATGGAGAAACAGAGGTCTTTTCATGAGGCATCTTAAATCCGGAATGACAGAAACATGCTTAATGTTTTTCCAGGCTTAGTTATGCTGTGCTACTTCAAACAGGCATTACACAGTATCTAGACAGCATCTTTGGCTCGTCTCCACTACAAACAGGTTGGTTTAGACCATAATTGAATAGTGAAGGGAAGCCAGAGATTCACTTTGTGGGAACCGATACTATTGTGATGCAACAACTGTCTATTGTCGGTGTTTTGATCATTTCAGGAATGTAATTTGTTCTGGGAATATGAGGCTTAAGAGTTGCCTGATTTGAATTAATTCCACCACTTTTTATATAGAATAAAGTACAACCACAGGGAAATAAGGCTAGAAAGATACAGGTAAGAATTTTACATTTGAAACATAGTAACACAAAATAACTGGCACCAGAATCCCACTTAAAGAGACAGTCACTTAAGCTGAAAACAGAGTAGTCACCTAAAGAGCTTGAGTGATTAAAAAAAGTGAATCCAATCTGATCAAGCTATTAAAAGAACAAAGAATGGAGACACTACTTAACTGAGCAGCGTGGCCACTCTGTTGTTAATGTTTGCCAACAGCCTGTAGTGGTACACTTAGTGAAGCATTATCCGTGCCTAATTGTCATCAAAGTTGTCTCTTAACAGAAAAATTGATGTCAGGCTCTGTGTTCAAGCTGTTTTCTTCACCCACGCCAGGCCTTTTAACTTTCCCCCTGCTTCCCTCCCTCATTTAGGGGACTCGGCTGGAGCTCTTCTGGCTCACAGCACTTTAGTTAGCCATGCAACTCACTCTCAACTGTGTAACAAGATGGTTTCCTGCTCTGTGACTTAGCCAAGGAGGAGGACATTAAAGTAACAGACAGTGGAATAACTCAACATCAAAATACTGGCCTACATGCATATTGTAAGGAAATGTTTATACAGGACAACCTTCTAACAATATAATTAAATATGCTGACACAGAACACAAACTTTAGCACTGATGAAGCAAACTGTGCTGAATGCAACAAAAACCATTACCTGGGAGGTCACTGGGACAGATCAGGACTTCACAGAGCTTGTTTGACCTTAAATGCTAATGACATTACAGGAGCAGGGCATGTTGACCCACAGGGGATTTTCACACCATTGAACCTAAGCAAGGCTGAACTCAGCTGCTCTCTGCTTCCTGTTTACCTATTCCACACTGCTGCTGGGGCTGTAGAAAAAGAAAGGCTAAAGGGTATTAGCAATCTACTCTGTAATATAAATACCACCTCTGTGCTAGCGTGGTAATTACACTTTTATATAGCTGTCTGTCAGTTTTAAGTGCTGTCCCAGAGGCAAAGCCTGATTTCTCCCGTCACAGTTTTGTTTTACTGTCGAGAAGGAGAACCCCTGCTGTAACCTGTCTCACAACCGTTCTAAGTGACAGTCTGAGCATTTTTTCCCCCGTTGCTCGTCATTCATTTTAACTATCAGCTGCCTCGTTCTTCTCCCTTTAAACATCAAACATTATGAAGCTGAGACACAGTTTTATAGATTAAAAAATGATGTATTATTGAGAAGAGAGGTGTGTGGTGTTGAATGAGTACAATGTGATTATAGACTCAACCTACCTCATATTCACTGACACAGTTTGTGTTCGTGTAATCAATGATGCATCTTCCAAGCCATTCATCAGGCCTTGCGCTCAGGATGTCATTCCTACAGTTTTCCAAGTAGGGCTGGAGTCGGAGGAGCAAAGTACGTGACAGGAGGTATCCAAACCCTCCGTAGCAGTACTTCCCTTCCATTTCTCCCCCTATGAACTCCTCCGGACTGCCCATGTACAGCTCTCGATCCATACTCAGGTGATCCACCAGGGTTTTGATGCGGTCAGCTTCTGTGTAGGCGTCATCTTGGATGAAGTAAAACCAGTCGTATTCATTGATGTAATGGTCGAAAATGTATTTGATATTCTGAAACATGTTCCATATCAGTCTTTCATCTCCGTGAGAGACAACAAACATGCCGTGAGGGACTTTTCGGTTGCGCATGCCAGTGAAGAAGATTACAGTGTCCAGGTGATGGCTGATGGTGCGATTGACAGCTACACCCAGAGTGTTTATGGTGTTTTTGGATGTCAGGACTCCAACAAACAGACGCTCTCGCATTCCCAACTCTGTGCTGATGTATTTAGCCCTGAAAAAGACATCAAAGAGCTTCTAAATAAATGCTTAATAATCATTTCAATTAAAAATACACTTTTAAAAAAAGACTTTCACCAAATAATTTTTTGGGGTTTGACTAACTGCTACACCAAAACACATCAATGTGACTACCAGCTGTAGTTTATATAAAGCTGAAGTTTTGGATCCAGACTAAACTTGTGATTTTGTCCACCGAAAGTCATTGACTTCGTGGGAGTTTTAAATATGCCATCACACAGATTAAGAGGAGAAGCCATAAGCTCTTTGGAAAAGTAAACATGCGAGGACTTGTATAGTGATTCATCGCCGAAACCATGAACCAACCTCACTTCTTTTATACTGTTCGGCATCTATTAGAGCTGCAACAATTTGTGGATTAATGATTAGCAGATAGAATGAAAAAGACTCAGCAACTTTTCTACCGAGCAAAAATACCAAACATTTGCTGGTTCCAGCATTGGATGTGCTACTGTTATAGCATACATATATAGTAAATTAAAGGAATACTTTAGCTGCAAAATAACTATCTGTATATCAGTTACTCACCCCACATTACATTGAATTCTTGAAGACAACCAAATAAATAAACTGGGAAATCTGAATTAGGAAATTAAAAGTAAATGAGGTCCACATTTAGCAACAATATAACTATCAAAAAAATCCATTTCAAACTCTCGCACAACTCGTGCTGTATAATCAGGCGTGCCCGGGATGAGTAGCCTGCACATGCGTAACAAAGTTTATGTGAAAGCGTTTTAAATTGTAAGAATTCAGCCTAAATGCATGTGTATGGGAAGCTATGCCTCTGGGTGAATGAGACTTTACTGCACAAGTTGTGTGAGAGTTTGTAAATGGATGTTTTGATATAGTTTTTTTATGTTGTTACATGTCCAACCTGAAATGTCCCCCATTTACATAATTTACAATTCATCAAGAACTTTCTGTAAATTTCAGGTCGTTATTCTTTTTTCACTGTGGTGGGACAGGAGAAAAAAATATTTCTTTTAGAACTGATGGTTACATGGGGTGAGTAATTGATACACAAATTGTCATTTTGCACACAAAGCATTCCTTGAGATATATTTTTGATATACATTTTGAACATCTCTTTGGGCTTTGGAAAGTTGTGATGAGCCTTTTTCACCACTTTTTGACATTCCATAAACTAAATGATTAGTCAAGTAAACAATCAGCCCTAGCCCTTATACTACAAACCACTGCATGACACTAGTTGTCTTTAAAACCTGAATGCTGAAACGCTTTAAGGTCTAACCTCAGCAGAACTTTTCCACAGGGAAAAGTCTCTTTCTCAGAACTGCAGTGCAATGCGACCACTTTGGGTGTGAGAGCTAACATTCAAACAAGGTCTCCATCCAGGAAATCTTGGAAATGTCTGCCTGTTTACAAAAAAAAGGTTGAACTCTTTCAGCATGGAATAAGATGTAGTTAATCTTAGCTCTGTGGCAGGGAATGCTAACAGATAGAAACCAGCCACAGAGAGAACTGGTGCTGGACACTTTCTATTTTATCAGACTTTCTGTGGAAATTTGATCGAGGCAACTTACATCATCGTGGACTGAGTCATAGGACTTGGCTTTAGATTTGACTTGACAAAATAAAATAAAACTTACCACTGAACTTGTACGTAAATACCAATATCATGATAGGCCAGTTAGTTCAATGTCAGCATTACTTTTTCATTATTATAAAGTTCAGTTGCACTATTTAATTTACAAATATTTAAAATAATAATGTATAACTTATTACTCAGTTGTTAAAAAGTTTAGGAAATTAGTATTGACTGCCTTGACTAGTGTATATTGAGTTATCAATACTGAATGTTCTCAATGGCTTCAATACTAATTTTCCACAGTATCTATACACTGGTACCAGCCTGGCCCTATGCTCTCTGGTCTCTCTAACAGTGAGTTGACAAACATACACACCCTGTCTATTGTTAATGTGAAGTACAGTTATTCTTCAGCTACTTGCCAAGGGAAAACATTGTCATGTTATAGCTTTGTTACACGTAGCTTTAAAAAAACTAAATTAAACTAAATGAAAAGAATCTTACGCCCTCAATACTTTTCAAGGTATAGAATTGAAGTTTGAAAGTCCAGTGTGGTGACAACACTAATCTTGACTTGAGTGCAATGACTTGAGACAAATTATGACTTGGTCCCACCTCTGCTTGCCATGTGGTTTTATAATATCGTCACACTGTTAAAATAATCGCCTAAGTCATTTTTTGTCAAAATAGTTTTTTTTTGTCTAAATCATCTCCTCATGATGACGGCCACCTATGGTAAAATCACCTCCATCCTCAGTGGATCAGATCATGTGATTTTACCCTGTTAAGATCATCACTTCTTTGACAATTTGCCACATTCATTGGCATCAGATAAGAACCCAGCAAAGAAGAGCTAGAGGGAGATTGTTTAGTTCAGTTTAGTTTATCAGTGTTTTATTGTTGACACTAATTTTGGTAACACTTTATTTTGAAGGTGTCTACATGAGAGTGACATGAGCGTGTCATAAACATGACAAGGGATGTGTCATGAACATTAATGACACTTTGAAGTAACATTAATGCTCATGATACTTGTCATGTTTCTGACAGGCTTGTGTGACTCTTCAAAATAAAGTGTTACCATATCTTGCTTAAGTCACAAAAGCATGTTAAAAAAAATCCTAAGTCATTTATTTCTCTTAAGTTACATAATTTACACACAATGTTATTACTATGCCAATAGCCATCCTTTGTTAGATCCTTTTTGAGTGAAATGATCAATAAATGTCATATGTTACACTTTTGGTTTAGTTTTTTGTGTTTCCTACACTTGAAAAAAATGAGTTAGGCGATTATTTTAACAGGGTGACGATATTAGTCTTATTAAAAATCAGTATTCAATCTCATACACACATGTGACACCTGTACACCTAGCAATGTTTGAACACAGTGATTGAAGTATGAGTTACTGAGGATGAGCTAGGGCCGCCTGTAAGCCTACCGTAGTCTGTAATAATGTGGCCTGTATTCAAAACAACTATAAACCATGTATTTTAAGCCCGGTCGGTCACAGACTGTGTTCACCAGTTAAAGTAAATAACCATGGGAAGCTCACCTGAAAACTTTCTTCGGGGCGCTCTGCTGGACTTGTTTATATGGGACTATTCTTGGTTCAAAATCCTCTTCGGACTCCACGTCGTTGACAGTGGATATAGAGTTGGGCTTTCTGGCTCCTTTGAGCTGTCCATCCTGACTCAAAGTCGCATCCTCTCCTTCCTTACCGTCAAGGTAACATGCTTCTTCCGTCCAGTTCACGCTCAATAAACTCAACGTAAAGCCTAAAGAAATGCCGATAACCACCGGGCCGAACGACCGCAGGACAGAAACAAACGCTGAAAATCTCATCTTGTGCGTCGGCTCTTCTATCTGACAGTCCCGCGTCGCTTTAAGGCGTCCGAACAGGCCTCTGGTGCGGGACAGGTCAACTATACATCAAGTCTGACTCGAAGCAGCCGTACCGACAATCAACTGGAGGAAAAGATGCAACTTCTTCCTTAAATTTTACGCAGGGTTCTTACGTGTCAGTGTAGCCGCTACCTGGCTCCTCCCCGAGCGGCCAGACGTTAGCAGGAGAGGCGGGTCTAGTTCCAGACTGTGTGAAAGAATGCACTCTACGCAGGGGCGGAGGGATATTCAACCAGAGCCGCTGAGTGAAGGAAGCGGAATGCGAACTGGAACACAACCAGAGTGTCTGTTTACACCAGGTTTACACCCACACACTCTGTGGTTTACAGGTGCATCTCAATACATTAGAATATAATGAAACGTCAATTTCCAGTTGTTCAAGTCAAATAGCCCCAACTAAGTATTGACTGCATATACAGTCATGGAAAAATTATTAGACCACCATTTTTTCTTCAATTTCTTGTTCATTTTAATGCCTGGTACAACTAAAGGTACATTTGTTTGGACGAATTTAATGATAACAACAAAATAGCTCATAAGAGTTTAATTTAAGAGCTGATATCTAGACATTTATCAGTTTCTCTGATCATAACCAAAATCATTATCAAGGAAACCATCATATTTTTCCAAACACATGTACCTTTAGTTGCACCAGGCATTAAAATGAATAAGAAATTGACGAAAACAATGGCCTAATATTTTTTCCCATGACTGTAGATGGACGTTCTTTTCAGAGGCCAACATTTCCATATTAAACATAGTTTTTATAATTGGTCTTTTTTAATATTCAAATTTTTTGAGACACTGAATTTTAGGTCTTTGTTACGTAAGCCATAATCATTACAATTAGAAGAAATTAAATAAATTAGGACATGAATTGTTTCATTCTGTGTAATGGATCTATATAATGTGTCATTTCCACTTTCTGAATTGAATTGCTGACATGAATAAACTTTTGTATAATTTTCAAATTTATTGAGATGCACCTGTACACCATGGGGATGGCCTACATTGGCCTACATGTAGAAGGTAAATGTTTTTGTTTAGTTTTGGGCAGTTTACTGTGTTTATTGACTTTAACTCAGTGTTGACAATATTAATTTTACAGGGCAGTTTAATAACGTATCAGTGTAAAGTGAGTACAAGTCACAAATGGAGTATGCAGCCATCTTTTTCCACCAGTAACAAATAATAAAACAAACACACAAAAATATATAAATAACACAATAATAATAATAATAATAATAATAATAACAATAATGATAATGATAATTATATAATTCCACAAACAACACCTCTTTCCCTACTAGTACAGTATCATATTTAAGGTTACATTTTTACTGATTCAACACAATATTCCAAAAAATCTTACATGCACATATCCATCCATTTTATCTAATTATTTATTTTTAATTTAACAAAATCTAAAACAATTCTCATTTGCAAACTTAGCAAACTGCTCATATCATTATAGGGCCATAATCAAAACATCAATGTTTTCATAACTAGTACCTACAATTTCTCTGGTTTATTCAACTACATTTTTTTACTTAGCTACATTATTTGACAGCTGTTGTTAATTTACATATAATGTACACATTGATCAACTATAGGCTAACATGCTAGTTCAGGGCTGGGTAGTAACAGATTAAATTTAATCAGGGTTACAGAATGAGATTACAAAAAACATGAATTTAACTATAATAAAAAAAAATTACATTTTAAAATTATGTGCATCATATTGTAGTTATAGTGTCAACGATTACTTGATTATGTGTTTAAAATATGTCAATATTTAAATTATTACTCTTATTCTATGATAACTAACGCTATAAACTCATGAAGAGCATGTCTGATGTTTGTGCTACATTTTGTGTAGTGTATGAAAAATTTATTTTATTTGAGTCTAAAGTGTTTTGAGATGTTAAAAAAGTTTTTGTTGAACTCGAATTTGTGGAATGCTCGATTTTGAAATCATCAAAAGTATTCAGATTATATTACATTTATTTGTAACCTAATAGATTATGTTATTGATTTTTAAAATGTAAATGTAATCTGTATTCAGTAACTGACCTCTGCCTGCTACACATTAATGCATCAGTGATGCATCAGTCTAAATAATATAATATAGTAACAGTTTAATACTCAGAGGGGCCATTTTTTCGCAATTGAGAGCTAATTTAGCTAATAATACTTACATAGCATTTATTTTAAGTAGAATTTTGAATGCAGGACATTTAAATGAAGTGGATCGTCTTTGGGTTTGGTTGTGAATACTTTCTCTTCCTTTGGGAGATGGACAAGCACCTTCATGCCCTTCCGGATGAACACCTTCATTAGCAAACTGATGCCAACTAGGTGCACCTCTGAATGCTTGAATCTATCCTCCCACTGGCCAACCATGCTGCAAACACTTCACACTGACAAGGATCTTCAAACTCCAGCCAAATCCCTTGTCCTGCTTTCCTTCCATTTCATTGTGATGCAGCCTTTTAAGGTGTATAATATATCATATAACATATCTCATCTAAAAGCAAACAATGGCGATCATAATACAAACTGGTTATGTAAGCCTTTGTTGTATTTTGGGTTGGTTATCATCTTTTGTTGCACTCATAAGATACACATCAAAGCCTGGCTGTACAAATAGGTTTTATATGATCTGTATGAGTTATCCTCATTTTACCTTTTATATGTTATACATAGTAATCCATATAGTTTTGTTCTCAGACACAATCCTCTGTTAATTGTGGTTTCATTTTCATTGTGATATGTTTGGAAGAGATTGATTAATAAAGATTTGGAAAGATATACACTTTATCTGTCAAGAATAAATCACATTGTCACAACCAATTCATGGAAAGAGGTAATATAGATATATATTTTATTCCAACTTTATGGGCAAACGTTTAATTGCAAGTCATGATTTGCAACATTTAAAATTCTTCATTGAGCATGATTGTGTTTTAAAAGTGAGAAAAAATGTTTTCAAAATCAGATTTCATCATGTGTTTCTTGTGGATATTGTGTAGTCAAAGTGAAAAAACAAAACAATAATCCGGTCATATAGGTAAAGTTTTGATTTAAAAAAATGATACCAAAAAAATGTATGTGGTATATAGAGGCAGAATGAAAATTATTCAAATACGGCAAAAAATAGCCCAAGACGCCAAAGGGTTCATTTAGGTTGTTGTGCTCTTGCAAGCAGTCAGGTCAACAATCTAAACCAACCAATTCATACCACATTACCTCCTTTTTAAGGATTCATTCAGAGTTAAAAGTGAGTACAATTGTGCACTTACAAACCCGAGTCAAGTTTCTCAGTATCATCGTTATTAATGTAGAAAAGTAATAAGTCAGTAGCAGCTGTGCCTCTCTGCAGCTGCTTTATGTGCATTTCAGTGATGATGAGCTCAGCTTTCAGCCCAACCACCTGGCTCTGGCTCTTCTCTATCTGGCCTCTGTGCTGCTCACCCCAGATGCCAGGCCCAGTGTGTTTGTGGTCTGCTCAGTCGATCCTTCAACTGCAATTTCTTTTTCAGTCCTTATCTGAAACTCACTGCCTCCTGTCCTCCCCCATCTCAGTGACACCTCAGCCACCCTGACCCCACCCCCCGAGCCTAAAACAGCCTGAGCAGCAGAACAGGACTCCTCTTGGTCTTCAAAAAATGTTTTCACCTCATACCCCCATTTAGGTCCCTGCAGCTAATAGCTTATAAAAAGGATCGTGTGCTGGAATATTTGATTTGTTACATCCCCCATTATGCATTTTCAGCTGTTTCATTAAAGCAGGTTAGAATCAAATCTTAGCGCTCTTGTGCCCTCTGGTGGTAAGCAAAATACCTACCTCAGTTAATCTGAATTTGGATCATAAAAGGGTTATATTAAAATTGATGAGCAATATATAAACTACATGATCAAAAGTCAGGGGTTAAAGAATAAACTATGATTTATAGTATTTTACATTTGGCTCCATGTATTACTGGATAGGCTGCACTTAAATCAATGTGTGGATTATTACGTTATTATTTTATAATTAAAGTGTATTTTTCTATCACTAAGTGTAAAATATTAAAATTACATCCACAGTGAATCTGTCTTTTTAAGGGCTAAAAATTAAAAAGGTCTAATGTGAATTCTTCTTACAGCGCTGCTGCACTCTCAGCTGTGTATAACAACATGTTTCCTACACTGTTTATCAGCCAAGGAGGAGAACATGGAAGCAAATGTAAAACTTCTGAAATACTGGAGTGTATATTGTACAAGGACACATTAACATTGACAACTTAGTAGCTGAGAGGTCAGTGGGACAGATCAAGACTCCACAGAGCTTGTTTGACCTTCAGTGCTAAAGACATTACAGGAGCAGGGCATGTTGACCCACATGGGATTTTCACATCATTGAACCTAAGCAAGGCTGAACTCAGCGGTGATCTGCTTCCTGTTTACCTTTTCTACACTGCTGCTGGAGCTAAAAAGAAAGAAAGGCTAAAGGATATTAGCAATTTACTCTGTAATATAAATACCACCTCTGTGCTAGCGTGGTAATTACACTTTATATAGCTGTCTGTCAGTTTTAAGTGCGGTCCCAGAGGCAAAGCATGGTTTTCAGGTGTTGTTGGAAACCAACAATTACACAATTTTCTCATAATCAATTGTCAAATTATTTCAGCTATGTTGTGGACTTTAACTGACTGTTAGGTGGCACTGCATGATGGATTTAAAAGGTTATATCTCAGAGGTCATGGGTCTGGAAAACCTTTTTTTGTGTTTGCAAAATGTATCTGCATACAAAACATTAATATTTCTCTTGCTGTGTGTATTTCAATGCCATTGGACGTGGGAATTGAGACTAACTTGTATATTTAAATTCCCTATTAGTTGTTTTTCAACTGTTGTCAATGGCCTCTATGCTTTAAGAGCCAGAGGTTGAGGAGGGACCTTATGAAAAGCCATGAGATGTTTAAAAAAAAAAAGGAAAAAAAGACTATATACAAAGTATTTAGCCAACAGTTAGACTGATTCTTTTTCTTCACATTTGTGTTAGGGCAAACTCAGAGACTGAACTTTTATTTTTTTATTTTTTTAAGTTGCGAGGGCAAATGTGTTTAAACAAAAACTGTGAATCATTTCATCAACTCAAAACTGAAGTGAACGGTTTTTTTCTGGCAGGGAGTTGATGTCTCCCACAGTCCTCATGAGCACATGAACGCAGCAGTTTAGGTGTCCTTGTAGCTGCCTGAAGAAAAACTAAATGTCACTAGCAGCGGCGCCGCTTCTGCCCTTCAATGCTGGAGTTATTCCTCACATGCTAAGTGTCAGCGTGTCGGAGGAGCCTGTAGACATTTCAATGCAGCTTTAGGATTCATTTTGTCCGCTCGGTGTTCTTAAACGCAGTCGCTGTTGTTGCGGTAATGGAGTGTCGTGTGTTGTCCATTCAGAGTCATGTTGTCAGGGGATACGTCGGGAACAAGTCGGCAACATTCCCGCTGCAGGTAAGCAGATTTACATCCAGGTTGCTCAGAAAAATCACCAGATAGCATACAAAATCTGAGAGAAGTGCATGTCTTATCGAGGGTGACTTCCTGGTTTGTGTGAGAAGTCTTGCATTTACTGTAATATGAGGAAACCTTTACTGTCATCACAGGCCGTTTATTATTATTTTTTAGAATTTAGTCACCTAATATAGCTTAATAGATAATTGCTAATTGATGACTAATTAAAAAATACATTTATCTCTAAACTGAACTGGTGTTGTATGACAGTGCAAATAGCATTTCTCAATCAGAGATTTGAGCATGAATTACAGCCTGGTTGTTGTTATCTCCCCTTCATAGACAACACACTGTAGCTACAGGTAGCAAGCAAAGTTAAAGCTTTGATATCGTCGACCTGTTAAAATAATCGCCTAACTCATTTTTTCAAGTTTTGCAGGAAACACAAAAAACTTCACTAAAAGTGTAACATGACATTTATTGATCATTTCACTCAAAAATGATGGCTATTGGCATAGTAATAACACTGTGTGTAAATGATGTAACAAGCCTGTCAGAAACATGACATGACAAGTATAATTTTACTTCAAAGTGTCATTAATGTTCAGGACTCATCCCATGTCACCTTCAAAATAAAGTGTTACCATATCTTGCTTTAGTCACAAAGGCATGTTCAAAAAATTGCCTAAGTCACATTTTATTTTGACTTAGGCATAATGAATCAGCTTAAGTCACACACTAGGCCATTATCTTAAAGGGGTAAAATCACATGATCTGATTAACTGAGGGTATAGGTGATTTTACCATAGGTGGCCGGAGTCAATGAGGAGGGGATTTAGGCAAAAAAAAACAACAATTTTGACAAAAAATGACTTAGGCGATTATTTTAACAGTGTGATGATATCTTTTGCCTGGTGTATTAATTTTAATGTCCCATAGGAAAGCGTAGATTTCTTCAAATATTTGAATCAGAAATACCATTTTGTATTATAACTGGCCATTTTTAAAAGCACTTTGAAGTCGTCAAGATTTTTCAAATTTAGATTTTCCACTCAAAGACAGCCATTAGTTTATTTTATTATCATGCAGAGAAAATAATACATTTCCTGCAAAAGGCTCAGCAGGACAGTTTTCGAACAGTTCATAGAAAAGGCTGTCTCTATCTTTAAAGTGCAAGAGAAAGCATTCAGAAGCTAAAGCATTGTATAACTGTGTTAAAATGTAGTGATTTATATGTACTAAGGTATGCCAGAGCTGACCTCAGTCCTTTCAATAATCACAAAAGAAAGGTACACATTAGTGAGAAAAATAATAAGAACAGCTCTCACAGTAATTCACAATGCTGTTCCCACAGTACAGAGATATTTAGAAAATCCTTTAGACCTGGTCTTGTACTAACATCATTGTTCTGTTTTTACAGCTGCTTTGTTTCTTTTTTCTCAGGTGCTGGGCTTTGAAGTGGACTCTATTAACTCTGTGCAGTTCTCAAATCACACAGGTGGGCTTGAGTTTGACTCTTAATTTGCCCCTTGTCAGAATATGTTTAATCAGTGTCACAAAGTGTATTTGGTCATTTTCCACTTTCCTGCCACTTTTTTATTTATGAGAATATATTAAATATAAAGCTATGGGTTTTTGGTTATTACTGGTGTAGTACATAGACTAGGAATGCTTTAAGTCTTTAGTCAAAAACTATCAAGTTGTGATTCATGTTATGTTATACAGTATCTGAAAGGATCATAGAATAGTGGTTGTTTGTTTGCATCTGATACTACACACAAACAAGGAGGCTCAAAACGGCTTCCAGCTAGTCTAGACAAAAGCAGTTACAAACAATCAAATATTGACCTTGCCTGCTAGTATAGAAACCTTTGTATGAGCTATGTATGCATACTTTAACTGACTCAGTGATAGACAATCCTTCTGGCAATCAGTCAGGTTTAGAGGAGGGAATCAGTTACTGAATAGTTAATGTTTTCCTTGTCCCTCTGATCAGTTTATCTTTCCTGTCAGTTAACTTTACACCGGGTCTATCTGTTGGAGTACATTGCCTAGTATGAAAACTATATTGTATACTATTTAAAAGAGAATTGATGAAAAGAATTGAAACTATTAGTCATTTAAAAGATGAAATATCAAATTCAAACAGGGACAAACTGAATACATATAAATGCATGCACAGTTAAAACAAGTCATTAATGTAAAGGTCTGTGTGGCAAGATTCAGATAAATTAGCTTGTTTCTTTTTTTAAATGTTTCCGAATATCTTAATACATATATGAAATGCCTTCCTAAAATTCCTGAAGATTCCATTTAAAATTACAGTGAGCCTCGTCAAGCTATTCAAATCATTTGAAAGCTTAATCATCACTGTAAAGCAGTTTGCGAAACAGTGGCTCTCCAGGTGAATAGCAAAGCACTCCCTTGCTGCCAGCAGTGCAAATTCAATATATATATATATTTTTTCAAGCCTAGGATTAACAATAACTGCACTATAATGGACACAAACTGTGCAATATCAGTACTTTCAGCACTTCAATCAGGTGTACTATCATTCCACTGTGCAATATAAATACTTTCCTATATCTAATGGTGCAATTTCAACTTTTGATTCTGTCTATATTATATATACTGTTCCTAATTTTGTATTTCTTCTTGCTTAAATTGTTAATATTTTTTATGTATTGCTAATATTGATTGTTTACTATTTATTGTTATTTTAATTAGTTTTTGCTATACACTTTATCTTCTGTAACAATGAAAATGTCCCATTTGTGGGACTAATAAAGGAATATCTTATAGCCTTAAAAACACAGTTTGTCATCTCAATGGGCTTTACAGGTACACATGTTTGCAGGATAGTGATTCTCATAGAATCACTATCAAGTTGATTACTATCGATCAACAGCTCTATTGTCTTCATACATGCTATTTACTAATATAGTTGTTATAACTTATAGAAGATATGTGAAATAGGGCTGTCAAACTTTTTACCCATTCAGGAAAATAACATAAAACTTAATGTCTTAAATTGAAATTTGAGAGCTGAACCACCTGCAGAGAGGACCGGATTATAATCTGGGGCTCATGTGCCAAACTATGTGAAGAATGTGTTTTCTCCACAGGGGCAGCAGACATTTGCACCACTTGCATCCATATAAACATCTGCTTCTCTGTGGGAGGAAGCTGTCCAGTGTTGAGCATATGGACTACATTACACTACTGTGTCAACTCGAATTGTACTTGTAGTTTACACGACTATATGTATACATTGATACGCTGAAATGATCATTTTCATTGGAGGCATTAATATTACAGTTTTCTCAAGCTGTCCGTGCAGTCCTCACAGCAAGAGGTGCGCTCGCTGGCTCAGGGTCAGGTTTGGGCTCCCTGTGAACAGTATGTACCAAAGAGTGTTTGTGTCCATTCTGTGTCCAATCATTTGCAGTCAGAACAGCTTTAGAAGGTTTATTCTAGGTCAGTGGTGAAGGAGGGACAAAGAAAGGGGGAAGCTGGCAGCCAGGATACAGGCATCCCATTCAGTCAGCATGGAGGCCCCGTTTGGCCCTGGACACCACAGAGGAGACGGCCCTCAGCACAGGGAGAGGGGGGGGGTGGGGGGATGGGAAGACAAACAAGGAGCAGAAAAACACTTTGATGCAGATTGATTCACAGCAGGGTTGTTAAAGTACTACAGTCTTTTTTTTAGTTTTAGTAGTGTAAAGTGTCATGGTTCTCCACGGATCCTCAAAAAAGTCCTAAAACATCTTAGTTTCTGTCTTCTAGATTTAAATTCAATATCTTTAAAATGTCATGTCATTTTAAACCCCTGTTCTCCCTCTTCCTAGGCTACGCCCACTGGAAAGGGCAAGTACTGACAGCCGAGGAGCTGAATGTGCTTTATGAGGGCATTAAGCTCAATAAGGTGACCCACTATGACTACATCCTCACAGGTGAGCAGTCTAGCAGTGTGTTCCTGTAAAGACAGGTGGAGATGAGCAGCTACATTTTATGACAGCCTTGTTTTGCAGTTTAATAGAAGAGCTACTACATTCACCTCGAACAGTGGCCGCAGTATGACAGAAATGCTGCATCTGAAGCAATATTCCCCCAAAGTTATTGACATGCCACTGTTCCTGCATTTCTTTCACTCACTCACTCTTAGATTTGACCATTAGTTTGTATGGGCTGCCATAGAAGGATTGGGAACTTTGATCAGTAGTTGGATTACAGCAAAGTATAACACACTAACGTCATTTTCTCTTCATCGCACTTTCATCCATCAAGGGTACAGCAGAGACACGTCCTTCCTGGAGATGGTGGTTGACATTATTCAGGAGCTGAAGAAGTCCAATCCCAGCCTGGTATATGGTGAGTTTAAGTATTGTTATACTGTTCACATTTGGAGTTGAAATAACCAATATTGGTTAGTTAAATCAATTAGTGGAAGGACGGAAAAATGAATACTGATCACTGAATTCTTCCAAACAAAAGTGTGAAACACCCCTTATTTTTCTGATTCTTCATCTCTTCATGATGTGCAGTTTTCACTCTTTTCCAGCATGTTGTAGACCAAACAGTTGATCTGTGAATTGATAAAATAAGAAGCAGAATAATCCATGATTCAAAAAAATAAACATGAATTACAGCCCAGAGAACATTGAGTTTCTAACTTAAGTCCTAATTTTGAATCTTCTTTTCTACAGTGTGCGATCCTGTTATGGGAGACCATGGTGCTATGGTAAGCATCTTACAGTGAACTCCCTTCTTCTTCTTCCAAACTATACAGCTGACGAGGCTTCACTGGACTTAGTACTCTTTCTGTACTTTTCCTGAACCACCATTCAAAACATCCAAACATTTTAATTAATATAGTATTTATTCCATACATGTTATTCTGTCAATGAAACCCATCTTTCATTCATATTGTAATTATTTGTTTTCACTTTGGAAATACATACCTTAGTTAAAAAATTCAGGGAATACCATGAATGAAAAGTCTTGTTTATGACGTCTGTTTCAGTACGTTCCAGAGTACCTGCTGCCAGTCTACAGGGACAAAGTAGTGCCTTTGGCCGACATCCTCACCCCCAACCAGTTTGAGGCAGAGTGAGTGCACTTCCAATCATAATAAACAAAGTTAATGGGACACTACACAGCTTGGTTTGAAAAACATCCATAAAAGCTAGCTGTAAAAATGAATTAGAGATGGTACTATTTTGTTGTTATTAGCTGATAGGGAGAAATATTAGATGAGTCACTGATTATTATTCGATGCAGGTAAATCCCCATTTTTACATCAATGACTAGTGCCCTTTTTACACAGGCTATTAACTGGGAGGAAAATCATTACAGAGGAAGATGCTGTTGAGGTGAGTATCAAACGTATTTCTCACTGTGCTGTATCCAGTTTATTTATGTAAGCTTGAGGAAATTTAACCCCCCCATCCCTCCAGGTGATGGACTTGCTTCATAAAATGGGTCCAGAGACCGTGGTCCTCACTAGTACAGACCTGCCCTCGAAACGTGGGGACCAGTTCCTGGTTGCTCTTGGCAGTCAAAAAATAGGTAAAATACCAGACCAACTGATACTTCAGACCTATACCGAATGTGGTTTTTGTTTGTTTTTTTACACATTTGAATCTCCTATTGAGGTTCTGAGTGAAGTTTTGAATGTTGACATCATAATGTATGAAGCCATCAGCCCAAAAACCCAAACAAATCTGTGCCTTGCTTTGTGTACCGCAAGTGGGTTGTTTGGCCGTAGTAAAAATGTTTGTGCAAGGCTAAAGGCCAATAAATACTGACTGAAGCAGAATATCTCATCAGATAATAACATGTTGTATATTTTGGAAATTATTATATCTATCGCTCCTCAATAAATTTTGACTTTTGGACTTTACAACGCTCTGGCGTTATTGGAAATGTTTGGTTGACATGAGTTGGAAACAATCCAAGGCAGCCACCACTACAATGTGATTCTTCAAATAATATAATACTGATATTATTGTAGCCAAATCTTTATCTGCAACAGACACTGAATAAAGCTGGGCAGCATTCAAATGTTGCTTTAGAATTCAAATGTGAACATTATTAATGTAACATTAAAGCTTTAAACTAGTCAGCACAGTTTAGTCTACTTACTGCTTGAAGACATTTATGGATTTTACTCTTCATTTGGAATTTATGATTTCCATGTTTGTCCCTGGCAGTTCTGATTTCAATATCCTGTGTGTCCTGACTGTAGTGAAACCAGATGGGACCAACACCAGTCAGAAAATCTCCATGGACATCCCCAAAGTAGATGCTGTATTTGTTGGGACAGGAGACCTGTTTGCTGCCATGTTGCTAGCCTGGTCTCACCATCACCCCAAAGACCTGAAGGTTGGTAGCACACTTGACTTTTCAGTCAAAAAGTTGATGGAATCTGGTCTAATTATGTTGCTATACTGCTTAATAAGTTAGTGCCAATTTGCTAACCTTGTTTTTTTTGTCTGTTTCTCACAGGCTGCCTGTGAAAAGACTGTTTCAGTCATGCACCATGTCATTAAGAGGACCATTACATACGCCAACGGTAGGATTGTGTCATGTGGTCTCTCTACTTTATCTTGACATAGTTTACCTGACACAAGGGTTCTACAAAATAAATAGTAATATATCAAACAGTTGTTGAGAGACGCTTCTAAGTTGATTACATTTCTCTACACTGTTTGCCATCACAAGGATTTAGTGAAGCTATTGTTAGGTATTGAGTAAATGTGATTTATATACAGTAGGAGACCCAGAAGTAATGCCGTAACTGGTGCTCATATAACTGTTTGTAAAAAGCCACAAGAGGATTAACAGTGTCAGCATTCACTCAGACAGGAATGACCCTTTTACTGTAAGTTAACCAGTAAACCAAAGTCCAAAGTATTCACAGACCTTAAAGAGAGTCCAAGCTAGTATGTTATTAAGTATATTTATTATACTCAGAGCAACTCTGTCAAAAAAGGGACAGACACTTTTACCTTAGTGAGGAGGTTTGGTTGAGCTTGTTGCAAGATGACACCTTCTTTTAAAAAGGTGTGAATGGTTGGTCAAAAGAAAACGGGAAGCAAGAAAAATGCTGTCTTAGTGATTATAAACAGAATGGACAGTGAAATCAATAGCCCTAATCGCAAAGATTGATCTCTAATAAAACATGGTGTAATAATGAATACTACTGCAAATTCAGTTATAAGCCATACTTTAAAAGTAGCCTGCCAGAAATCTAAAATATCTTGACTGATAGAATTCCAGCACAGATAAGCTTCTGAGCAGCACTGGAGACCCCAGGGAACTCTTCCATAAACGTACCTCTTCACAGATGTCCAACAAATCACTACCTCATGAAAACAACTGCAAAAAACAACAAAACAACATCCTGAAAATGTAACAAATTCCCAATAATGTAATAACATATTTAATTATCTCTGAAAATGTTATTACATTATCAGTTAGGATATGCTTTTGAATTATAGGTGAAGTTATTACATTATTGAGTTTTATTACATTTTGGATCGACTTGAGTGCAAATTTTATTACATTTTCAGGCGTCATCACATTATGAGGAAATTATCACATTAAAGGGTGCTACAAGCCTGTTTAAATGCTAATTTGTTCAATGTATCTGCTTCAGTTTATTTGAATACTGATTAATGGGAGAACAATGGCGTTCTAGTGTTACTGTGTTGGGTGGGAACATCTCAAATAAGATCTATCACATTTCATTAACTCATTGACTCTGTCCAACATTTTCTCCTGTGCTTAATAAACTCTTAAACCTCTTAAAAACTTCCACCTTCCTCCTCACAGTGTTTTACGTTAGTAGCTTTCTTTAGGGCTGTGTCATAAAAAAGTGTCACTACTTTGTACTAGGAAGTTTTATGAATAGCCCCAGGTGTTTTCTTTCAACTTATCTTCTCTCATTCAGAAATTGCTGGGCCTGGGAAAAGGCCCAGTCCTGCACAGCTGGAGCTGAGGATGGTTCAGAGCAAAGCCGACATTGAGAATCCTGCCATAGTAGTGGAAGCTAATGTTTTACAGAAGTCTTCACACTGACGACTGTAACATTCTCGTGAACATTCACATCGAGCCGGTATGAATCAGCTTCAGATCTGGGTGGTCCGCCAGACACATGTAGGATTTTCACATCAAAGACTGTCACGTGTCTCTGCCTTACAGAACCTCTGAGGGAGCACAACTATGTTTCACGAGCGGGGTCAGCAGGATTTGTTGGATGTACATTCTGCTCACAAACCAACTGGAATCACTGCCATATGCGTCTGTACTATGGCCTGTGTAGACATCATCTGCCATTTGAAAGAAAAAAGGACATTTGCCAACTATGTTTTAGGTTTAACAATAGTGTAAGTGTACTTGAATCCTCCTTTACTTGGTGGAAATAATTTCTTGCTATAAAACAACTCATCTCAATTAGGCTGAACAGATTCATGCACGACCATGCCTCCACTAGTTTTGGTTAAGATTGTAAAGACTCGTCACATGTCCTTAAAGTGTGTTGCTCACAAGGCATTATAAGCACATCAATATACTGTTTATAATATAATGAAAACATAATGATTTAGACATTAAAATAAAATAGATGATTTTTAAATGTATGAAAGCATGCACTGTGCTTATAATGAACTTGGGTGTTTCATCATGCACTTTACCTTTAAGTGTTTTCACCTTATACATGCAGAATGGATGCATTATAAGTGCTGAAATGTGTATTTTGACTCCCACAAATGTGTAACATCTTATGCAATTATTATGTAGTCTAAACAGTTTCAATCCCCCGGTTTGTTTCATTTTATTTGTAACTTAATGATAATCATGAGGCTAGTTGATGTCTAAAATTATTTTAATGAATTTTCTGAATAATGTTTTTCACCTCCTTTTTTAACAATACATTAATGTCTTGAATTAGCAGATGTAGAACATGTTAGATCCATGTCTTAAGCATCTCAAATTGAGGTATTTGCACAGATAATCTTTAATATATTTACTAATCATTGTTTGCATTTTTGACTGTTGTCATATCTCAACAAAAGAGTCGGTATGAGAGACCATGCTGTATAGTAGCCTTAATGGGGTTAAGAATAAAAACATTGGTTGTGAATGTTTTCGTGTACCAATGTAATAGCTGATCCTCACACATAATGTTAGAAAGTCAAGTGCCAAGCTGTGAGCTGCTGCTCTGACAGAGAGCAATATAAGAACATAAATAATAAATGATTCATATTTTATTGAAACTTTGTTTTGACTTTGTTATTATTATTATTTTATTTATTTATAGGTTTCAAGATGAGTGAACCAAAGATGTGATACTTTTACTTTTAGGTTTATTAGCCTACTTAGCTTATCCAGACTGATACATTCACTCAAATACTTTGATACATTTTAACTTTTAAACTTACATCACTATTGAATTCTACTCAAGAAGTAGTGACTCATTTTAACTGTATTTACAATAAATTATTATTAACTACATAGAAAATATCTGATTGCATTTTACCTTCATTTTTTCCAATGCTTTCAATATGAAAGGATAAGGAAACAAAAGAAGGTAAACAAGTCAGCTTCTGAGTGGTTACTATATTGTGTGATTAGGGCCAGGTGACAGCTTTGTTTTCCCAACACTAATCCACAGTATGAATAGCCAGCATTAACCCAAATAACCAGACAGGCCAATATGTCTGCCCAACTGCAGCCTCCATGCAATAAGCAAAGTTAGGGCATTTTATTTATGTGCACTATCTAAGGCAGGGGTCTCAAACTCGTGGCCCACGGGCCAATTGCGGCCCACATGACGATATTTTGTGGCCCCCACCTTGAAGTGAAAGTTTAATGTTAGTTTTATATGAATGACACTTTACCTTGTTGTGTATGGAAGGTCCCTTTAATTACTTTTTTTGGTAATTTTGTGTCTTTTTTTTGGTAATTTTGTGTCTTTTTTAAATAATTTTGGGTCTTTTTTGGTAATTCTGTGTATTTTATGGTCATTTTGTATCTTTTTTGGTCATTTTGTGTCTTTTTTAAATAGTGTTTTTTCAGTCATTTTGTGTCTTTTTTAAAATTGTGTGTCATTTTTGGTCATTTTGTGTCTTTTTTTGGTCATTTTAATACTGCCTCCAGCGGCCCCCAGGTAATTTGAGTTTGAGACCCCTGATCTAAGGTAACCTAAATTAGAAACTCCAGGTTCTGTGATGAAAGAGAATTGATTACTTTGTGATAGTGACTGGTTCATGTTTAAGACATTAAAGTTCAGAAAGATAACATGCCATATGTTATCAGCAGACATACCAGATTTGTCACAGAAGAGGCCTCAGGGGCTTATGCATACAAGTTTCTGATCCCTCAGTTGTCTGTTTCCAACTCGTGCTGCAGCTATCCAAAGGCACCAGCAGAGGGCTAAAGAGGTCTGAAGTTGAACAAACATGTACACCTATTCAGGGAACTAAATTATTTTAATGTCATACTACTGGCTGTGTGAGGTTGAGTTGTGGAAGAAAATAAGTTAATGCCTTGTGCATCACTACACATGAAAAAAAAAAGATTTTTCAGACATTGAGTTCTAATTTTTTTAAAAAGTATATTTTAAAATGAATGTTTTAGAATAATTCCCTTTTCAGAAAAGGAAGCACTAAAAGAATTGAACAACCTCTGCCACAAATTATAGGTGACTAATAATAGACTTTTATTAGATTATCATGTTTCAGATTATGCAATGTTACTTCTAGATAACAATTTGCAATTTATGGTGTACATGTTTTAGATACTGCTGATTCAGTTTCTCTTTCTGAGACAAAGGATATTTATAATATCCAATTTAACTCATAAGAACTCATACCCAGTTATCCTTAAAGGATGTGTTCAATAAGTGAACCACATAGAACACATTTCTGATGTTTAAAAAAAAATAAAAAAATACTACCCCTAAATGTCAAAGATCTGTGATGTGACATGAACGTTACATTGGGCGTTTAAGTTATTTATGTTTATAATATTTCTTATTCTAAAATAAAAAACTAGACACATTTTCTGCTTACAGAGACATAAATTTGCCTTTTTCTTTGCATCTCCACAACAGATATCAAAATTGTGACATTAATAGTGCTGTTTAACAATAATCTGTTTGTCAGATTTGTTTTCAAGTAACAAAATAATAATAAATCAATAATAAATAAAAACAAATAACCCTTTGACTTTTTGTTTGCATCTCCATAACATATATCAGAATTGTGACTTTAATTTGTTCAGGAAATATGGTCAGAACAAGTTAAATGCAATAAAGGACACACTATTAATGGATAAGAATTGTTAAATGGGTTTAAACTTAGCGTCTTACCAAAAAATATGCTTTTTGAAATTAGATACTTTTTCACATTTCTGTTTCCAGTCACACATATATTCTGGAGAAGTCACTTCTTATCACAGTCACATGACCACCACACCAGGGTGTTGAGTATACGTCACTTAGGGACTGAATGAGTTAAGGTGAAGCATAAAGCTGAATATGGGAGATTATAAAAGATTTAAAGTGTTTGTTACACTGGTGTCACCATGGGTTCTTATGAGTTAAATAGAAAAATAATTGAAGCAATAACCCGCTCCATGAATTAATTGATTCTAACTGGTCAGAGGGAATCAGTTAATTGTCAATTTCAGTAAATATACTTATTTAATACTATATTTTTTAAAAACCTTCTAGTATATGAATGGGCACGTCCGAGGCTGCTGCTGCCTATTGTTTAAAAAGATTGTGTATTTTAATTATTCCTGAGGATGAATGAGGGGCCGAACCGGATGTAGGGCATGCCACCTTCAGATGGGCTTTGAGGAAATGGGGGCTTTAACAGACAAACAATAGCGCTCTTGCAAATCGCATTAACTCAAGTCATTTTTATTGCGTTTCAGGAAACGGACGAAGCAAGAGGGACTCTTCAGTCCATTTATTTTACGTCCCTGAAGGCAAGGAAGCAACGAAAAAGTATCACAAAATCTACCGACTCCCAAGTGAATAATTCCAGGTAAGAGTCCCGTTACTGACACCGACTGCTACCGTTAGCTGGCTAACTAGCATAGCGAGACATTACATGTTACAGGTCAGTTGACTCTTTACAGATAATGTGTGTTAGGACACATTTGACACTCATTTTCAATAGATCTACCTGCTAACCGACGCCACCCTCCTCCACAAACATAATCATTACCCTAGCTACTAAGCTACACCGGTTTCGTTAACTCAGCATGCTAGCCGCTCCGCTAGCAGCCACTCTGTCCTTGTGCAGCTCACTAACACCAGGTTCAGGCTTCTCTGTCAGCTAGCCTTTACTTATCTGCTGTCTCCGATAACAATAGTGGAATAGAATAGATGCTTTTATTTTGTGGTGTGAACATGTGCGAATGATCTGTGTTTGCAACTTTGAGTTGACGGCGCAGCTAGCTTAAGTTGGGGCCGCTGTCATGACATGTGTCAGAGATCAGCCCAGTCACAGGTTGGACTGATGGGGCATGCTGGCTAGTTGGTTGTTTAGCATGTTGAGCTAGCCATGCCGCACTAACAAGTCCACGAGTGGTTTTACTCAGGGGCCATGCTGCTGCAAAACAAAGCCGGGTAACGCTGTATATACTGAAGTAACACATAGTGTGGCATGCTAGAGACGATAGAAATAATGTCGATGACTTTATTGGATTTGTAAAGCAACTTGATGGGCTTCATTTAGAGTGATAAACATCCAGCTGATCCAGTATTACTTCAAGTACTGTGGTTGAGGACGACTGACTCTGTGAGCAACTGGACCTTAACCCCTTAATCCCCAGAGCCCACTCCCTCATCCCCAATCCCTCCCTTCCCTCTTATTTTGTCCCTTCCTGTCTGTTTGTATGTGTCTTATCTTCCTTTTATTCCATTTTATTATTTATTTATTTATTTTCTATTTTTTTAATTATTATTTTCTCATATATGGTTATCTTCATTTATTTGTTTATTTTCTATTGGTTTTGTTTTTGTATATTTTGACTATATAATTTTGGTGTTTATATTTATCTTGTTCCTGCCTAGTCTATGAATGTATTGGATAATCTGATGTGTGCTCTGACAGCTGATATAATTATGCATCCAAGGAAAATCCAATAAAAATAATTTTGAAAGATAGAAATAATGAGACTGGGTTCATTTAAAAACCGCTATAGTGTGAGCAGTCTGTGTCTGCTGTACGTCATGTGAAGCAGCTGGCTCCGGGTTGACCTGCGTAATGTCGTACCACACATCAGACGTTGGGTTACTGGAGTTCATTCAAGTCTGCGGCTCTTTTAGCCAGTACCAACTTTAGGCTTGAACCTTAATCTTACCCAACGAAGCGAGCAGCACGTGCTTGACAGGCAAGTAAAGCTATCGTGTTAGTTTCTCACTATTGTTGCTGTCTGTAGCTTAAAAGATGCCTACTGGTGATCATAATAATGCTTGTGCTTTGTGCTAGAGGCAGCTGTATTCTCACTGTCCACATAGTTAAATCAGACTACAGGCTTATTTGGATTGTCCATTGATACAGCGATTTGCTTGATTGTGCAATAATGTTTAATGTGAATATGTTTATTGACTCATTGGTTCCACGTTTATATTGTAGAGCCTCTTGATAGGTGTGCCAGCATGCAACAGATCTTGACAGGGAGATGTGTTCACTGTTTTAGTGCATGACTTTGCTAGTGATGAATGGTAATTGTTATAAATTATTAGTTAATATGCGATGTGTGTATCATTTTCAGTAATCTGATAAGTGACTATGACAAATAGCCACTTATCTAAATTGCAAACAGTTAATTTTCTGTTGAGAGAATTACTACTTGAGTGTCTAATCTTTTCAGTACTGGTGGAAATCACAATTTAATCCTGCTGACCACACTGACTCCTAATGACAATTTCTCAGTAATTCAGATAACAGCTATAGCAAACACTAATTATGATTATGATATACAATTAAGAAAGAGAACATCTAACTTCTTTCTTGCCAACAAGGGGTAATCAATTATTTCCATTCCTTCAGGTGTACCTCCAATGTACATGTACATGTGTGTCTAACTAATTACTAACTAATTATTATGTCTAGGCCCCATAAACCTGTGCTTACAGAAATTATGTAATACTAATTAGATATGTATGTGTTGCAATGGTGGGTGAAATAAAGGAACTACCTAAAAACCTCTAGGTTGTATTTCTGAATCATAAATATCCTAAAAATACACTTTTTAATTGAGAAAACTGTTGGTTCAAAGTCTAGTGATAGGACTGTTTACACATGGCAACCTCTTAAACTTTTTATCAGCCGAAGTATTGCCCTGTAGGACTTTGAGACATACCTGAATTGATAAGCCTTAATCTGAGATGTGCCATCACTGCTGGTGATGCCACATTACTATGTATACCTTTTTTTAAACCTTGTAATCATTGTGACTGTCTGGTTGAATTTGAACGTTATACTCTACTTACAGCGTTTATACTCAAAGAGTCAATTTTACCCATCAACCCCCCCACCCCCCTTTGCCATTAGTCCCATTCGAATTTGCTGACTACAGCAAGAACTACCGTTATATACCCTTGAGTCTTATCAGTAATCACTTCGTGCTATGGCTACACCCTTTTAAAATGTTTTAACCATGTTGAAGAGATGCAAGGCCATTCTATGCCAGCTTTATCTTTATTTGTTAGGTACTGTCTCTCCTTTCTGAGATAGCCTTTTGTTTAGACTTTGCATGGCGTATTTGACTAAGTGATAATTTTGGTTTATTTTATAAACTGTGAAATCCAACATTGCCAGGAACTGGGATTTGACCTGTCCAAGTGCAACATAGTGCTCCTGGTGTATTTTCATCTGTCAATAATGGCCCCAATAAGAAGTAAGGCTTTACACTCGGCCACACATACTTGGCTTAAAGAACAACTGTAAAACTGAAGCTGCTATTGAGTATTTAGCACTACAGTTACTCTATGTGCAGGGTTAAGAACACTTCATGCTTTGAAGCATGAATGACCTTCATTGTCAAGCTATCACAATGTATTTTTTTTTTATCTGTGTTTATATTTAGCTTTAACACCCAGTTGCAAGGCCTCAGGACTGTACTCTAACCTTTGACCTATTTGCTTCAGTAAATGCTGGAGTTCATTTCAGCATCTCTCTGCCAGCTTGTCTGAACCACATTTGACAACACTAGCTCTATGTGGGTACCTCAAGGCTTTTGTTGCCTTGTCCACTAGCCCCGTTTGCCATCTCTGTGTGGCTGAGCAATGCAGATCTGTTGTAAAAAAATTCTTTACCCTTTGGTACTGTCAAGAAGACAGAAAAAGCAAGGATGACCATAGATGACTTTATTTCTCTTTATTGATATATTTTCCGATATAGCATTGTTTCTAGTAATTCAATAAATGAATAGCCTAAATAAATTGTCCATATGAAATAACCTCCTGTTAAAGCTTATTTTTCTATCTTCCATACTCCATGTAAGCAAAACAACACCTTAGTGGTTTCGTTCCTTCTTCGCTCTCATGTGCAAGGATCAGAATGTAAAATATTTCCAAATGACATAAATATTACCATAATGCAGTTTGGCTGCTGGTTGTTTGACATATGATATAAAGAAATATGTACAATAGACATTTTAAAAAATTAGCATATATATATATATATATATATATAACAAAACTAATTTTGTTTTAAGGAGTCTATTGGTCCTCTCTTGGAAGTTGTTTCCTTTGACTAATGCTAGGTGTCAATAACAGGTGGCCAATGGCACAAGGAATTCAACATTATGATTGGTTCCTTTAGCGTAACAGATGCCTCTCTGCTAACTCAACCCTGGTAGGGGAGAGCCCAGCCTCCTTCTTTGTTAATGTTAATGAAATGTGACATATCCAGGGTGCCCATAGCCTGCTAATAAGGCCTAATCTGATCCATTGGATTAGAGGATGGGAATGCATGTAAGACCTTGCTTACAGTACGTGTGTGTCTCCTTCCTTTCAGAAGTGAGCCATTTTTCAGTCTTCATTAGTGGACTCTATTTGCACTTGCTCTTGATTAAGATCCATTCTTATTTTAATTTTTCGTATGATATGAAATTCTTTGCTTCTCAGTAAAGTCTTGTGCAGATTAGTCAGCTCGTCCAACAGGTTCTGGCTGTGTTCTTGCTCTCATCATCATAATCTCTCTCTTTCCTTATCATGGCGATGAAGCAGGACAGCCTGTGACTATCCACTGCTCTCTGCAGGACTTTTCTTTGTTGTTTTTAAATTTCTGGCTTTGATTTGGTGTGATACCAGGAGCCAAAATGCTGAACCAGAGTGCTGTGATGATCTTTACTGGGATCTGTGGGGCATTGGTGTTGATGGCAATGGCCTACTATGTCTACTGGTAAGTTAAATGTTAGAGAGGTGGTTTAACTGGGCAAGCACAGGCCCTATCTGCTTTATTAGAACTTGTAAAAAGAGATAGAAGGCGGCATAGCACTTTAGTGCTCAATTTTTTTTGCAGAGGAAATGGGAGCGCAAACCTTTGCAAGCCAAATTAAGTTTGTAGAATTAAAATTACTTGACAAAGGTGCAGCGCCTGCCCCGAGGTGGCTGGAGTTTGCCAATATTTATCTGGTGTTTTTTAATGTACATTAATAGTCCTTTCTTGTATGAAACCCCCAGCAAGCAGTGGTTATTTGCTGGCATAGATGTGTTCAGGTATTGTAGAGCAGAATCAGCTGTCCAGCCTTAAGCAGCTTTAACTCGGTCATTGTATCTAATCTTTGTGGGTTTACAGGTGGGCTTTTATTTTGCTCTTTTCATGGTCTAAACCAGTTTGTTACTCTGAAAGTCTTTTATTCCAGCTTTATTATACGAGGTTATTGAAACTTCAATGCAAGACTAATGTGGGCTTAACTAAAGAACACCGGAAGTTTGATTTAACCACCATGATAACTTGTTTTCTTTGATATTGTATTGAGCAATCTCTGCTGACTTGGCAATGTCAACAGTGAAAGATGCAGATGAATGATGGTGTCATTGTTGAGCCGGGTGGGGTCCGTCTTATGGGCTATTTCTATAAATGTACTATAGTATAACTGATGTGTTTTGAATACAAAATTTAACATTCAAAATATAACAAAGTATTCTGTTTACTTAAATGTTCAAATTAGTTCAAATTAATTGTCTTTTACTTTGCACACGTTCAGTTGCATCTGCAAAGTCTGTCTGTCTACCGTTAATAAATCAGGATTGTTACTTTTTTAAGCATGCAGTGAATGCCATTAGAGCCACCACAAACCCACGCCCACCATGTTAACCTGAATAGTTAAAATGGAGCAGTGATCCAATCAATTACACTTTAGCTAAGCAACACAGAATTTTTTTACCTGGTGACCTCAGAAAGCCAATAGAGCAACAATTACATTTGCATAGTTATTTGGATGTTTGTAAAAAGACATTGTAGTAGTCAATTCAAATTGTGTTTGGTAAAGGTCATAATGAATGAAGAAAATACCCTTTATAATCCTTCATAGGACCTTTAGCTGTCCCATATTGCAGGCAGGCTGCCGCTATTGGTCAGTATTTCCTTATTGCAGTGAAGTTAGTATGGTGGTATGTCATCCAAAAATTAAAAAAAATAATTCATTGTATAGAAAATGCAGATTTTTAGATAATTTTGAAATGGTGTAACCCACACACTCTTTTTTCCACAAAGTAATTGTCTTGGTTACAGCTGTTAGAGAACCAAATTAAAGCCTCCCTTATTACATATGCTTATGTTATGCATCTATCCATCATAATGGTCCAGAAATCTAGTATTGTATCGCTCTGAACAATGTTATAGTCAAGAATCTTATAGATTAAAACTGTCGTGTAAAGGGAAGTCCCATTTTAGCACCAGTGGTGTTGACACCCCCAACCTTTAAATACATTCTGTTCAGCAGTCAGTCTGATTCATTGACACAGGGCAAACAGCCTGGTACTTTCAGAAGAGTTTCACCAAACATAAATTATGACAGTTGGACTATTACGTCCCAACTATGACAAATGGACAATTGATTTGTTAACTCTTCCCTAGCATTAACCTTTTCAGGCAAGAGAAACAACAGACTTTCTTAAATAAGGACTGTCCCCAAAACAGAATTGTCAGAGCAGACTCAAAGTCTGCACCTAAACAATGAGGGGTCTTCTTCATTATCTTGATTTGTCATGTGCTTGTGGTTCATTGGCTCCTTCTCGTCTGTAGATACTAAAAATCCTTATCATAACCGAAGTTTCTGTCTTGCTGGACTGATGACATCAGTGTCAGACTGGATGGCAGTAGAGAAGGTTGTACCGGCGACTGGTTCAGAAGTCTTCTATGCAAACTTCAAGCAATCGGAACAGCCGACAAGCATGAGTTGCCCTGACCTGACCTGACTTTCCTGCCTTTTTTGCACTGCTTCCCATTTCTATTATCCTTCTTTACTTCCAGTTTTGTGGTTTGGACATTTTTAGATGAGACTCGTGTTGTTATTGCTCCTGAATTGCTCTGTGTACAGCATTGTGGCTAAGAAAAGAGTGATTAGATAACCAAATGTGAGTAGACTTCAGGTCTGCTCCACTAATGACTCGAATCATCGATCTTTAGAGGGCAGCACTTGAGTCAAACTGAAGAAAAGAGGAACATAATGTAGTTGTGCAGCAAATATGTTAATATAGTTAGACTAACATTCCCTTGAGACCTTGGTTGGCGATTTACTCCTAATTCTCAAAGCAAATATGATGAGTGCTGCTTGTTTGTTGCATTTTGCAACGCAAGGTAACTTTTGGAGGTGGCATTAATGCACACAGTCAGTGCTAAGATCTTTGCTCTAGGCATTGTGAATAAAAGCCTCCATTTCAATTTGAGTGAGAATGTGTGGCTGTTACAGGTTGTATGAATGAATTTAGTGAGACCGAAGAGAATGTGGAGGACAATGAGAACAAAGGTCATATGTTTGGAAATCTCTCTGTCTGAGCTCTCTTATAGAGTTCCTGCTTGTTGCCATAGCAAAAGTTAGTCGGGCAACATCTACATTGACTGCTTGTGGCCAAACAACTCAGGTTGACTATAAAACACGTTTGCAGTTGCTATCGACAAAAAAATGAAACCATCAGCTGATTGTTGAGGGGGGGGGGGGGAGAAGTTTCACCCTAAAATTCCAACCAAAGCACTACATCACACATAGATTAAATTCCTACATTTAATGAACAGTAGCCTACAGTATTGCTGTATTCAAAGGGAAGGCTGAAGCACATAGGGAGAGAATACAGAGCAAGGACCAGAGCAGACTTGTACCAACATATTTTCTTATGTGGATAATAGGTATCATAGCAACCAGGTGCAACCAAAGCATCTCAGCTGCCAAAAACCTGTGCCTCCAAAGTTGCTCAGGGGCACTCCCAGCTCAGGTGTTTTTAGAAAGACCATCAGGTGTTTTTAGCAAGGAATAAAATGCTTTGGTAGACATACGACCTTATGAAAGTAACCTAAGCATTTTTTCGACTAATGAGGATTTGGTAGAGAAATGCGTCCAACCAACCAACCAACCAGAACTCTGCCCTAAATCACATGCAAACCCCAACACATGCATGCATGTTTCATGTCAACATAATATAATAAATACATCTCAAATCCTTGGGGCTTATCTTTAAACCAATACAATAGATTATACTCAATTTACTGATGAACAGTGTTAGTTGCAGTTGAATAGGTTGAGTCACTTTCTCTCTAGACTTCCCTTTTTATTGTCCATAGCACTTTTACCCACTTCTGTTCATTATCAACATGCTGACTGAAACCAAATCACATGTGCCAATTGCTGCACTTTGTCGTTATTACACGCTGTCCTGTTTGATTATTCAGTGTTGTAGCCTACTGCCCTTCCAAAAAAAGTAAGAGCCACATGTGATATGTGCAATAGTGAAACTTTACCCCTCCAAGTCACTCTCTCCCAGTAGGAACAAAGGTCATATCTGTAACATAATGCAGGGACGACTGTGGATGTTTGGACTGATGGTCTGATCCATCAGGCGATAAATGACACTCATACACATGTGACAGCATTTCATCACTTCTGTGTGTCCTAATCACAGAGATTTAGAAGCATTTTAACTATCGCTTGCCCAACGGACTGAGCTGAAGTTCTATGGATGTGCATGTAAGATTTAATTTACTTCACACCTAGGCCTCTTTGTTAGTCTCTGTGTTGAATGCTAGACGTGTATTTAGATATGTGGCATAAGTTGAAATTGCTTGCTTTGCTCTATACTGAGAGAGTACTTTAAAGAATATCATATGGACTTAAGGTAAAAGATTTCTGCAAATATATTTGAATTGCTTGAAAAATAAGGCCTCTTGGATTTCTGGTCATTTATATTTAGAGGCATTTCAAATGATTCGTGAGGATAGATAAACAACTCTGGTTACTATGCTTTTGGCTGTTTTAAAAATTTAGTCACCGTCATCTATTTGTGTTTGTTGTATCTAGTTGCACTTGTGAAAAGAAACAGTGTAAGACAATAATTAAAGCAACAAGAAAGCATTCATTACAGACTCTGTATGAACAAGACAGAGTCTGTGGTTAGAGACCATTATGTCACTGTGATACGCAGGCACACAATGTTTCCGTCTCTCCCTTGTTATCTAGCATGCAGGCTGTTGTTCTAAAAAGCACCAGACGGCCTCTTTTTTGCTGGTTTGCTGACACAGTTGTATCAGTGAATGCAGGTGACTGTACATATGTTGGTGTTTGCCAGCACTGCAAAGTTAATCATAGAATAAAACAAAACGTTATCGTCCATAATGAATTGCACTTTGAGGGCAATATTGATGCTTTACTTTGAAAGGGCTGTTCAAATACTCCCTATTAACATGTACATAGTTTGACTTAACCAGTCTTTTTATTGAGGTAGTTTCAGACGTGATCCTTATTTTGTGTTTTTATCTGATGAGAAGTATGTACATTTTGTGTACTAAAGATATTTGCAGAAACCGGAAGGCATTTTTGCATATTTATTGAATCATTTATTGGTCAGCTACTCTGATGTTGATATTTGATGCTTTCACGTAAAAAAGAAAGTTGGAATGTAAAACGCAGCAGGTGGAAGCCCAGTTGGCAGTCCTGACAGCTCCTCAGATCGCCGCACAGATCTGCAAAAGGACGACTCAGATTAGAAATGTTTCTGAGAACGGATTTAAACTGGCTTGACCCACACTTTAATGGGCTTTGCTGCAGATGTTGGGAACAATCCATTCAAGGCCGGGTGGCCTGTGGTCATCCTCATTGGTACCTATCGATAGTAAATGTCGATTCAAACAAAAATGCTTAATATTTTGTGAACAATGTTAAAGTGATAATCAAATCTCTGGCCTGAAAAAAGTAAGATATTTTCTCACAAAGCTTCATGTAATGGGTGTCTGGCCTTACTTTGACACCATACAAGCTGTATAAACATGTGGTGGCTGCATAACACTGATCCATCTTTTTCCCTATATCTGCTGTCAAACCGTTCCAAGGATGCTTTGCACGAACACAGAAACATCCTGGATAGTACCCCAGTCTGTTGCCGTGCTAATAGTCAGAAGAACACAGTTGCATCCTTACCTAGAGGCAATTAAATGTTTCCAGTTCACTTGAGTTAAATGTGTTTGACCTGTTGGAGAAAACTGGAGCACCCGAAGGAAACACCCATAAGCACAGACAGAAACCTAAACTCTTCATGGGCATCAGGTCCGGCATTGTGTGCAGCAGCATTGGTGATAAACAGTACACTACGGGCCGCAACTAATAATTAATTGTGGTCTTTTATTGTTTTGTCAAACTCCTACTGACCGCTTAAAAATCCATTGATTGGCTGTGGTAGCAGCCCTTTCTATTACATTAGACATCTTTGACACAATGAAAACATGAGGAATGTGACAAGAATTAGTAGTTGCAGTGACCCTAAACTAAGCTCTACTCTTTCAAATATGTATGTTATAGTGTGACTAAATGTAACTGACTGTATTCAGATTCAAATGTGGGGTTCTGTGTAGCCTAAAATGTGGAATGTCTTTCTTCTGTCTCACAGCCTTTGTGACAGGGCAGACTCCAAAATAAGGACACACACAAAAAACATAAACTCAGAAAAAATGACATATTGCTTTGACAAAGAGCGTGGATAAACACAGCTATAATGGCATATTCCTTAACAAGGCGTGTGCCACAGTTGGACCTATCATCTGTCTTCTTCATGTTAAATTGCTGCCCACACTAAGAACCATAGAAGCTCTTTCTGACAGTCTTGTCATTAAGTAATACAGTTAAACCTGTTGGATGAAACATGCACTTCTTTAAATGTTACTGTAATGACACTTTGCTGCAGCCTTTTACGTCACTCCTGCCTCCTAGCTCAACCTCTGTTCTTCTGTCCCCATCAGGACTGTATTACTGGCTGACGGACCGTGCAAACGAGGCTTGTAAAAGGATCCCACCGTGGTAAGAAACACTGCTATTTGTTTTAAAAATCTGAAAGCATGGTTGCCTGCAAAACAACAGGCTTAAACAGGCCTCATCCATTTGTCTAAACTGATCCATCACTCTCTAATTGTCTGCCAAACTCCCATCCCATTCATTTATCCTCCTCCTTTGTCTGCTCTGTTCCTGCCCTACTCTCAGGTTGGTCGTAGTGTATAGAGAGCCTACTCAGCTCTCTGGGCTCCTCAGCCATGGCTCTGCTGGCCTACCTGAAGAGCCTGTTCATCCTGCAGTTGCTGATGGGCTTTGTGTTTGTGGTGAGCGGCCTCATCATAAACTTCATTCAGCTCTGCACCTGCATCCTCTGGCCGATCAACAAACAGCTCTATCGCAGAATCAACTGCCGACTCTCCTACTCCCTCTGGAGTCGTGAGTACATTTGTTGTTGATCAATATTTTTCTTTAATGCAAACACCAAATTTAACAGGAAGTATGTCATCACACTTGACCTGACCACTGGCTGCATTCATGTCTATTATTTCACTAATGCAGGTTTAATGAACTAGGATACAGTCAATCAGACATTACATTTACACTGCAAAAAGCTCTGATGTTTTTGCTTTACTGTCATTTTGAGCTACTATTTTAAAACATGAATCACTTTTATATAAATCACAAACTGAGGAGCAAACCTGATATTTAGTTAGAGGGAAATGCCTTGACGTTCTGATATAATGTGCTGTCGTCTCTCCACAGAGCTGGTGATGCTGCTGGAGTGGTGGTCGGGCACAGAATGCACACTATACACCGACCAAGCTACGGTGGACAAGTTTGGCAAAGAGCATGTCATCACCATCCTCAACCACAACTATGAGATCGACTTCCTGTGTGGCTGGACCATGTGTGAAAGATATGGCATCCTAGGGGTCAGTAATGTAGCGAAATTTACTCTTTATTTATTAATTTAGTATTCAGTTGCTTGTGAACTTCAGATCTACTCTGAATGACAAGATTGGAGATGATGAGTAATCCAAGCTGCATCATTATGAACATCTACCTGTCCCCTCTTTCTAGAGTTCAAAAGTGCTAGCCAAACATGAGCTACTGAAGGTTCCTCTGATTGGCTGGACCTGGTACTTCCTAGAAATAGTCTTCTGCAAAAGAAGGTGGGAGGAGGACCGAAAGACTGTCTTCAAAGGACTGAGCAGGCTCAAAGACTATCCTGAATATATGTGGGTAGGTACACATTAGACATGCTGTTTGTCTGCATCCTGGTTTCAGTGAAATAGTAAGTTGTGTCTAAGGTTTTGCACTTATGTTCCTCATTTCATGCTACTACACATCCATTTGCACAAATACATAATATAATTTGTATAATACAAATACATTTTTGCAATTGGTTGACTCAAGGTATGACTGTTTCCATCTTGGGTTGGAAATGTGGAGAAAGTGGCAAACTTATTTACTTTAGTTATGTACAACATGGTTCTTATTTTTGAAACCTATTAGTCTGTTTTCATCATTATACTACTAAGCTATATTCCTAGATCTCAGAGCACTGAGAAGTTACTAAAAAAAGGTCCTACAGGCCAAGAAATGAGCAGTGGTAGGCCTGGGCAAAATTACAGTATTAGCCATCAAAACAGTATAGAATACATTGCATATATTTTTCGATATCATTTATATAGCATATATATATATATATATATATATATATATATATATATATATATATATATATATATATATATATATATATATATATATATATATATATAGCCCAGGCCTAAATAATCGGACCACTTCATGTTATAATAATCTCTCATTGCACAAGAAAACTGTGTGAGCTCAACCACAGCAAGTTCAGTCGGTCAAAGTTCAGCCATTAACTTGGCCTGTAAGTGATTTACTTTAAGCAGACATAACTGATTCATTTTTCTTTACTAAGCTAGGATTAAAAAAAGAAAAGAAAAAACTGAAATTATTCTTGAACCATTTAATATCAGCTCTTTAAGTTTTAATTGGGAAACAAAACATGAGGAACTCCAGATGCTGCCCTCTCACCCACTTTCTCTTACATGAATAGAAACCGTGCAGATTGAACACACAAGTTCTCTGAGTGCACCAGCTGTATTTAAAATTTCTCAACAGGGAGGGCATGTGTTATTATTTCTCTCTGAAAACTCTGTGCACAGTGGAAGGTCCAGTTCAAACAGTCCAAGGAGGCTTTTTACTTTGCTTTGCAAGGAAAAACGTCTCTTTAAACAAGCAAGTGGCTTACATTCATTGCGTCTTACCTGGTGGCAGCAGGTGTTGCTGTTTGTTGTGCACCTTTTTTACTGAAGGTGTAAAGCAGATTTTCACCCTGACACAACCAGTTCACCAGCCCAGATTAAGCAGATCAGCAGCTGATCTAATTACCCTTTAAGTCAAGCATCAGGCCACTGCTGTTGACATAGCTCTTATGTGTTAGATAAACAAACCAAACACACTGTTTTGGTATGGAAAATTGTCATCACCTGCTTACTGAGATAGAGCCTTTATTTCAGTGTAGTCTTACATTAAGGGGAACTTGATCTGTAATTCAACCAAGCAGAAGTAGGGTAGTGGATGGGGAAAAGAAAGGAGGTCACCTCAAGTCTGCGTCTTTTTTATAGGTGTGTGTAAGTGTAACACAGCTCGTCTCCCTCCACAGTTCCTGCTGTATTGCGAGGGCACCCGCTTCACAGAGACGAAGCACCAAATCAGTATGCAGGTTGCAGAGAGTAAAGGCCTGCCCAAGCTCAAATACCACCTCCTGCCCCGAACCAAAGGGTTCACCACCACACTGCAGTGTCTTAAAGGCACAGGTAATGTGTTCAGACACACACATATAGTTCAGGCTCAATTCACATAACACGTATGAGCCTCTCATTCTCAATCAGGTTTGTTTGTTTCTTACAGTAAGCGCTGTGTATGATGTGACCCTAAACTTCAAAGACAACCAAACTCCCACCCTCCTGGGCATCGTCAACGGCAAGAAATACAAAGCCGACATGAGCGTGAGGTGAGTGCCACTGATACCCTCCATTTACTCCACAATCATCAGTTATTGTAATAATGATGCATTACACTGCCAGCTGTACTGGATTTCATCAAGTGGAAAACGATGAATGTATTTTAAAGCTTTTGGCTCCCGACCAACTGCATTTTTGTCCCGTAACAATGAAAGGGACAGCGAGAGCGTTGAAAGTGTTGGCCAATCTCCCAGCACGTTTATGGTTTCAGAACAATAACTCTAATGGTCAGGACACTCCTGCTGAGTAAAGAGCTGGGGCTGTTCATGCTGAAATGGCTGGGGAAAGCATGTCTTTTGTCCTGACAGCAAAACTTAATTAGAGAAAATAGTGTTACTTCAATTTACTCAGTTTAAAAAAAGAAACTAGGTGAAGGAGAATAGTGGAGGACACATTTTTTTTATAGTTTGCGGTGACATGACTGATTAGCCTTGCCTCAGTTAATACACATTCCAGTGAATTTAAGATATCAATCAGAACAAAAACAGACAATCTATTGTGCAGAGTGGATGAGAGTTTAATGCTTGGGAGCCACCTGGTGGTGAGAAACCGGCCACAAGTCATGTACTGTTATCAACAGCAAGATTTTACATCTTATTGTCCATGATTTTCATTTTCTTTCATGCAGTGTTAAAGTCAAACCTCCTCATGTGTTACTCTGATAATTCTAGTTTTTTTTTTTTTAATTAAGTGCAGTGACTAAAAATTTCAGAATATGTTATATGTATTGTATGTGTACTTTACTACAGTATTTCCACTTTACGGTACTTTGTACTTCTACCCAACTACATTTCAGAGGGACTATGATCATTTTTTACTCCACTACATATATTTTGATACATTTAGATACTTAATTACTTTGCAGATTCAGATTAATAATACAAAATACAATCAACAAACGCTTTGATGTACCAGCTGCAACAGTATAGCAACAGACACATCAATGCATCAATACTTATAATTAAGTTATATACATTAGACTTAAATAGACAATGCTGCATACTGAGTACCTTCACTTTTGGTATTTTAAGTTGATTTTAACTGTAATACTTTTGTACTTTACTTAACCCCTTCACAGTTTGCTACCTGTCTTAGTGGGGTGTATTTAGGGGGAGCAGGGGATCTTTGGGGGAGATGGCAGGAACAGCAGATACCACAGAGAAGTGGTAAACATCAGAAAGTGTGTATTGCTGAGTACTTTTATCCAACCTGAAATTGATGGACCAATTTCTAGCAATATTGTGGTTTGGTATACCAATATGGTTTACCAATTTTATTACATGGCTTGGGTGTCACAAGTTATCTGACCAAGTCGTACTAAGTCTGTTCCACACATTCATACAGTGTGTGGTGTTTAAAAGAGTTTTAATCAAGTTCCCCATTGGTGGAACCTCTACCAGTTCCTACCAGAGCAGGGGTGTCCCTCTCTACCTTTATTAAAAAAAATAAATAAAAAAACTCCTGAAGACCCAGCTCTTCAGAGAGCATCTTCTCTCCTAGCATCACATGATAATTCTAGTCGTTAACAAATCGTCACTAGCACTTATTGCTGCACTAATGTCTCTTACTGCACTATGCCTTGATTGTACCCTTTTTTTCCTGTAAGTCGCTTTGGATAAAAGCGTCTGACTAAATGTAAGTCCTTGTCAAGAATAATTTTCAAAACTGGAATCATGACCCTCGACATTATGTGTCCTTGGAGAGTAAGTGGTAAAATGGTGTGGTGTGCCAATCCAATTAATCCGGTTTAAGTGCACCTGAATGACCATTGTTATAATGGTCACTCACCTTCATCTCTCTGCACAAAATGTAAATGACCCGCTTCTCTGTATCCCCCATTTCCTTAAAAGTTTTTATTTCTATCTTTGCCATTTCTGCATAATTTGCAGCATAGATCAGCTGAATTCTTGTTCTCACAGGATTTAGGTGTTTTTTAAGTGAAAAAGCAAACTGTCATATCCAGCGCCAGTGTGTTTCCCTTTTTTTATTTTCTCAGTTATTCATAAAATTCTAAATTCTGTCTGTGAAGGTAAAAAACAATCTGTGAATTTTGGCTGAAATGTGTGGTGTTTAACACTATTTTTTTCCTCTTTACCAACCAGGCGGTTTCCTGTGGAGGAGATACCAGATGATGAGAAAGAGTGTGCCATCTGGCTGCACAAGCTCTACCAGGAGAAGGTAAACTGAAGTACACAAATGATTTACAGATGTTTTGATGAGAGGCTTTTGCTGTCTTTTTTTTTTTTTTTTTTTTACCAAATTAGGTGACATGAATAATTCTGTAGTCACTTAATTAAACTCAAGGAATGCACATTCAGACACTGTGACTCACTTGTTGTGCACAGATGAGTTATTACTCTTTGCACTGTTTATATGTTGACTGGACATGTTTTTGATAAGAAAGTGCAAACTTTCTTAATGACCCCAAATGCACCTCTGGCCCTCGAGACCTGATTTGAGGGGTTGGTTCCTAATTAATGGTAACACTCATTTTATGATTGGATGCATCACTTTGTCCTTAATTAATTATGGGGTAGGGGGATTTAGGGAGCGTCCTGTTCTCTCATGTCAAATGAGCCAATAGCATATTTTGAGTCTGCCTTCCAAAGAGTTGCTTGGTAAAACAAAAGTTGATTTGATCAGTTAATTAAGTGCTATTAACTCTTGATCGTTTCCCGCTCAGGATGCCTTACAGGAAATGTACAAAAAGGAAGGCAAGTTCCCCGGACCCACAATAACCCCACGTCGCAGGCCATGGACACTGCTGAACTTCCTGTTCTGGGCCACCCTGCTGCTTTCACCCCTCATTAACTTTGCTTGTGGAGTGGCCGTCAGCGGCTCCCCCCTCCTCATCATTGGCTTTATCCTCTTCCTCATCATAGGTATGTAAACTCTGCACCAGTTACCCTGAGAATAAAAAAACTACATAGGCTTGTGGATTGACAAAAGAGGCAGCAGTTGTTTGACTTTACCTGCAGGAAGAATGAGATGGAGACACAGTGTTGTTTAACATTTGAATCACTGTCCTCACACACTCCTCTCTCTTCTTTCCTCCTTTGTCCTTCTCCCCAGCCTCGATAGCTATCCGCCGCCTCATCGGGGTCACCGAGGTGAAGAAAACAGGCTCCAGTTACGGCAACCCAGAGGCCAAGAAACAAAACTAAAGTGTGTCACCCCCTCTGTGTACGGCCGTTTGTGTACGGTCACCCTGCGGTGACTCACCCCTACCCAAATCCATTCTCCTCCTACTGTTGAGTCAGTTGGCAGGCTGGGGAGGAGACCCAGCTGTGAAAACATAATAGAGACCAGAGTTAGAAATACTAATGGCACTAGAGTGAGAGTGAGCATGGATGGTCTGGGGTCCAAGCTCTCTGGTGTAACACAGAACATAAGGAGGGGGAGATGCAGTACTGTATTCCCCTGCATCTTTCTTAATCCAGCTAGCGACCCACTGTCTTCATCCAAGTCCCATTAAATCCCGGTAACACCCAAGGTTAAGCTCCTAACCTGTCTGACAGCCAGTCAGCCCATTTCCTGCTCTGCTCTAACTACCGCCACTTCCTGTCCGAGTCATCAGCCAATCAGGGAGTGGGGACACGCTTGTTCTTTTTGCCCACAGAACACAAGCCGATCTGCATCTGATCTTTTTAATCTTAACCATCCAGGGGCAGTCCATTTCTGCAACAGCAATCTGTAACATGCAGGACATCTCCCTCCCTTTTTTTCACTAAGTGGGACTTGTAATGGGAACCGGTGCCTTGAGGCCCAGCCTGGTTTCCATCATCTTAAAGGGTCTGTTCACCCAAATCACAAAACCTTGACCAGTTAATGTCTACATAGTTATCCAGCCACCAGGATGGTTTGGGTTTTTATGCCCAGGGTCTGAGATTGCCATCAATGTAGGTGAATGAAAAGCTTGCATCTTATTTGAAAAACTTTGCAGCAGTGCATCTTTCCTAAATAAACGTCTCTGTTATTCTGGATAATTCCTGAACAAGTGAAAAGTGACCATGTTGACACTGTTGGATTATCCAAGTGGTAGGCAAGTTTCTGTAATTTTAAATAAGTCGTGCACCACTACTGACATTCACTTCACCTTCTTTGAATCTGTTGATCTTGGTGAACTGACCTTTTAACATCTTGGCTAGGAAAAGGCTGGTGTCTGCTAAACTACAGCAAGGGCTCCAAATGTGAAAACTGTCCTCGTCAAGGACACCTACCATCTGTTACAGGTCTCATTTGTCGCCCACAGCACCACAACACCCACGGATTCATCTTGACACATTTGATTATTTTTTTCTTCCTATTTTCACTTGCTTTACACAAATAGGCATTCGCATATTGTTCATTTTTACAACATTATTTAACACTTTGTTTCCCCCTAAATGTGATATTAATTAAACCAGCAATCCCAGTCCAAACACTGAAGCAGTGAAGACCAACTGTCTTCATGTAGCCTCGCAGCCATTAGCATATTGTTTTCTGTCTGGATATAAACTGTCGTAGTGATGTTTTAACCTTTGCCTTAAATCAAGCTTGCTCAGGCAACGGATTGCTTATTCGCCACCCCTTTAAAACAGCACCCACCTCTTACCTCTGTTTGAATATTCATCTTCCTCCCGTTACGATGCATGAAGGAGCAGTGTGCATTCATTTGGTTTAATAACCAAAGCAAAGAAAAGTAATTGAAAAACCAATTTTAATGTCTAAAGAGGAAAGCTAGAGTTTGTTAAAGGTATCCTAGTACCTGTTCATAGTTGTTAGTTAAAGAAAGCTTCTTCCACATCGTGTGCACCATTTCACCATTTTTAAATCAGTCATCCCAGAATCGGTTGTTTTTAACAGATTAAATGTTGGCTGCTGCAGTACATGAGTAGATCTCTTCCAGTGTTAAGAGACACATTTCCTGGTTCAACAGTCAAACAGTGGTAGAGACACGGCAGAGGTATTTAGTGTCCTGCTCTCTCCTCTCCTCTCCCCCTTCCCGTGCCACATGTAGACCTAATCACATATTTTTTTGGTTTTCACTCCTCAGCAGCTGTATGTTGTGTACTTTCTCTGTAGACATATTTCAACCCAAACAGATTTCATGCAAGCCTTAAGAGACAGTGCTGCTTAATTTTTGTGTGAAAATGTAGAAAGTGACGAGCCCAGGTGCTAGCGAAGAATTGAAAACTGTTCAAATGTTCTCGAATAGAAGCGAGTTGCTGGGATTAGTTGCCGAGCAGCTCGTTTTAAAGTTCTAACATTAAGAATTAAAAAGAAAAGAAAATGGATAAAACCTCAAAGAGCTCTCTTGGGAATTGATTTATAGTTTTTTACAAGACGAAACTTTGAGTTGCTTTACCTCAAATATCTGTTAAAAGCTTTAGTATCTTGGCCTGTTATCTTTTTCCTCAAGAGATCTGATCACATACCAACGCAGTCCAACTCATCCTGTCACTCAGTAAAAATCATAATCCAAAGCAGAAAGGATGTTGAAACATTCAGACAAGGATTTGGAAAACAACTTTTTACACTGGATGTTTTTTTTATTCAGTAAAGAAATATAACTATCTTGTGGTTGTTGTAATTTTCTGAGGTCTCCAATGGAATTAAATAACATTACAACTTTACTTTTTTAAAGATAATTGAGTTAGTGGCGCCTCTTACGTCAGCTTTTTTGTTTTCTAAGGCTATTTTTATGTTTTCTTCAATTAAGACACTTGAGAATATTAAAGGATTTAATCACAAAACAACTCTTACTCTTCTGACTTATTTGGATCTGTGTGAGTTTCTGTTTGCACAGCAGTTCAGTTACAATGATTATATCTCAGCGTGAATCCAGGATCAGACACAAAACATGTCTCAACTGTTTCCTCCCGTCTTTTCTCATCCATCAGAGGAACCATTTTCACAGAGGCACATCTCCGTCCATCCATCCTCCTTCATTCATCATGACACATCCACAGTTTCCCATTCAGCAACACTATAAAGTCGCACATCTGTTACAGTATGTAGACTGTAAACTGAAAATATGTACATAAGGTAAATGATGAATGTCACATTCACGTTTAGGAATTGTAGAGATGTACGTAGCTGTTATTTTGCAGTAGACCTTTTGAATGACACATTAACCAGTTGTCCATGAAATGTCCCGAGGACATTTTGGATACATAGTCACAGGACGTGTGACCGGATGTTGAGAGACTGTATAAATATGTACATAATGTAAATGATGAGTATGATGTTCACTTTTAGACATGGCAGTGATGCTCTTCTGTTCTTTTGCAATAGTTCGTTTGAATGACGGGCCGTGCGTTCAGGCTACAACCAAATGTACCACTGATGGAAGATTCAAGCAGAGCTGGCCTCCGGGGTGCAGTTTAGAAAAATGATTTGCAAAGGTTTTACCTGACACTAGCTCACCTTTCAGGTTTGAAGCTGTAAATGCCTTCAGTGATGCCTCTCTTCTAATTAAAGCCACAGACTGAAGGCTGAAGTCACAGATGATGCTTATAAAGCATTTTTTCCAACTTTGTAATTAATCATGGTTTCTTACTGTAGTCAATTACTTTTTTGCATGATGTGCACTCCTGCACCGTCACTGAATCGAGTTAATTCTGACTCAGGGACTCTTTTACAGACTGGCAATGCAACAGCTGTGGCATTAACTCTGAATTTGAACCTGAATAAAAAGGCTTTCTGAGGAAGCTGAAAAAGTGTCATTTTTGCTTTTGTTTAATGCTATACTTCACGTTCAAATATCTGGACCTGTTTTCCTAAAAGCCCCCTCGTATGTTTGATATGAATTATTCATGACAAAATAACAAATGTAAATTTGAAAAAAAACAAAAACATCCTTGGGTTTCATTTACAGAGCTTGAGCCATATGGGATTTTTTTAAAGACGCATACCAATTTTTGATTTTTTTTCTTTTAGCTGGAACGAATATAGCTATACTTTTTTTTTTTTTAAATTTTGCGAAGGTTGCTGCCAACAACTTTATTAAATGATTTGAAATTATACCGTATACATTCAATCTGTTACATTATCAACCAACTTTAGAAATTAAAACTGAGAAGATAAAGAATAAATTAAAATAAAGAGCTAAAAGAAAACATCAGTACTGTATATTCAGTATTAGTCAATTGCTGACCATTAAGATAAAGACTAAAAAAATAAAATAGATAGCTAACACAATTTGTAAATCACCCCAAGCAGTGTTTTCTGCATGACATTAATGTAAAAAAAATGATTTTTCATATACCAATATGTCTATTATAGGCCAATATTAATAAATCGGTCATTATTTATTATGAAATAAAAACAAACAACGTAATACCATGAGGACCGTGTGGGTGTGATTTAAGAGAAGAGACTGAAATGTTGAAACTTGGGAAATGATACTCAGCCCTGATTGGTCCATGGAAATACATCACAATCTCTTTTTCCAACTAAGCCCCGCCCACCTCAAAATTGCGAGAAGAGCACAGATTAAAAACAAATACAGAAACATCTCATCTGAAATAACCAAAACCGTTCTTGTTTTTGTTTTAATCGTTATTGTATAAACCAATGCAAGCATCTCCCTGAGCCATGTAGTGCAAAAAATAAAGAGGTAAACCAGAGAAAAATAAATGCTAAGAATACATTGGTGTAAAAAAACCCGACTTTATTCAAAAAAATGCAACGCTAAATCACATACAAACACAGTGTCTTTTATGATGGACTGGATAGGCCATCATTCATTCTTCCCTCTCACATACACAAAGAATATCTCACATTCAAAATTGTATCTCACCCAGACACATTTTTTTAAATCTCTCACATTCACAATTTTCCCTTTCACATACACACATTTTTTGTGAATGTGAGAGATATTCTTTGTGTATGTTAGAGATAAAATTATGTACGTGAGAGGTATTTTTGTGAATATGAGAGATACATTTGTGAATGTGAGAGGGAAGAATGAATTATGGCCTATACAGCCTTAAATGACCAGTAACATTACAGTTAATCAGACCCTGGCATTAAATACAGCGGGTACGAAGTGTAATTACTGTTTGTGATTATTACATGTGATATCTCTCCTTGGACTTGGACTTGGACCGGTTAGGTTGGCAGGACTTTGACCTCTGATCAGACAGGAAGCTGAGTCAAACATTAAAGCACAGGGGACGTTGAGGACTGCCATGAATTTGATCTTTGAGAAAATATTTGACAAAATCAAAGATGGAAGAAAAGGTTTCAGTGGGCTGCAGAGCCCAGACACGGAAAGGTATGCTGTTAATTTACACTTGCTCTTACTTGTTTAACACTTGGAGAATAAAGAGTAGCATTGTGTCTTTCTGACAATTATATTACAGTTATACAATCCAAGTAAACAATCTCCCAGCAGGGTCGATATGGTCCCTGTCCTGGAGCTTTTAATTGCATTAATGTCCGTCTCAGTAGATTGAGTATGCAGAGATGGCAAATTTTGAGTTTCTCAGAACTTAGAAATTAACAAAACAATCTCAACTCAGTCCATATTGTAGCTTGTTCTGGTGCGTTTAATCATATGCCTTATCTACTACTGCTTCCAAGGTTCCTAACAAACTTAGAGTTTCCTTCAAAATCATTGTTTTACATTTTTGAATAAAACTTTTACGAAGGGAACTTTGGATATCTCTTGTTATCATTCCAAAAATCAGAAAATACTGTTTTTAGAATTAACATTTTCGCCATGTTTTTTGGAATAAAACATTATATCAATCAGCCTTTGAATTATATATAAAGAAACCACTTAGTAAAAACCTACAGAATATTGATAGGGATGAAAATGGAACGCTTGGTGTAAGTTAATGCTGCTGAAGTGGAGATTGTTGGCTCAGGGGCCTTTAAAGACATGTACAGTCATGGAAAAAATCATTAGACCACCCTTGTTTTCTTAAATTTCTTTTTCATTTTAATTCCAGGTACAACTAAAGGTACATTTGTTTGGACAAATATAATGATAACAACAAAAATAGCTGATAAGAGTTTAATTTAAGAGCTGATATCTAGAAATGTTCCATGCTTTTCTTGATAATAACCAAAATCATTATCAAGAAGTCTAAGACATTGTGTGGAATCAGTTTTATAATATATTAAGCATTCACAAGAGCTACAATATAGCAGGACTACCATATGATGACATGTTTGAATTGTTGCTGAATAATCTTATCTGCTTCCAGAGGACAAACGCTGTCTTCAAGAGCTGAGGATCGTCCTCCTGGGACACGACTGGTTGGAAAAGACTCTGACAGGAAACACCCTCCTAGGCCAGAAGATGTTTGACATCAGCAGAGACGTGAAGATGTGTGTTAGGAGACAGGGTGTTCTTTATGACGGCCGTGAAGTTATTGTCATCAACAGCCCTGAAAGGTGGATTCACTATTCTGTCCGGGACCCCGGCCTGGTGAACGACAACATGGCAGCCTGCATGGCCATGTGCCAACCAGGCCCTCACGCCTTCCTCATGGTCATACCCATCAGCTCTCACCGAGGCAGGGAGTGGACAGTCGAGGGGCCTCTTGAGCTGCTTAATGACACAGTGTGGAGAAATACAATAGTAATATTCACCAGATGTGAGAGACTGAGAGGGTCTTCCATAGAGAGCTACGCTAGAAAACACAGGTTTCTCAGAGCAGTTCTGGAGAGGTGTGGACATAGATACCACCTTCTAGACACGAGCATCTGGGGAGAAGATGATGATGCTCAGGTTGCAGAACTTTTGGAGAAGATTGATGCAATGCTTCAAGGAAACATGAAGGCAGGAGATGTTGGTTATGTTGCTACAAATGAGGAAGTCTCTAGAATAACTGGGAGAGAAAAGAAAGAGGTAGAAGAGAGGGCGATTCTGAGGCGAATGAATGTGCAGACGACCAGAAGTACACTCAGATCTCTTATGGGTAAGCATCACTTAATTCATTCAACACTGGATCATATATGACGTGTGTAATGTTAAAGGAGTCAGTGACGAATCTACACAGAATTATCACGTGATGCTTTTTAGCTTGTTTCAGCTTGTCGTTTGGTTTTGTCCTGCAAACATTTACTGTTTGGTTCACTCTCACGGCTCTCATAGTGTCGCCTTTTGTCCACAGATGACATGACATGAAGCGTTTTCAACAACAAAACTAAATTTAGCAGAACTAGATACATCCATCCTTAGTTGGTTGAGAAAAAGGAGGGTGAATATTTTAACCTTCCTGTTATGTTCGTTTCTCAGAAACAGCAATCATTTTTGTGGGCCAATTTGACTCATGTTTAATCTACCCAAAAGTGTCAGAAGCCAAGAAATCCCAATAAACATTGTTTATATTTCATTATTAACTCCATTACTGAAATGGTGAAATTAACCATTTTCATTTTATATGTTGATTTCACTTATTAAGCCAAGCAGAAGAAGTTTCATCCCGTTTCATATATATATTTATTATTATTATTTTTTTTAGATTTTTAAATTTTTAAATTTTGAAAAGGGCCAATTCACCCGCGACATAACAGGAGGGTTAAACCTAATGAGATACTGTCATCCCCAAAAATACGACCCTATAGGCTGCAGCTTATTATTACAAATATGACAGTAGTAAGCAGCAGCTTCTGGTAGCCATAGTCATTGTGAACGACAGCCATTAGGGAGTTTAAAAGCAGAGAGGGAAGTGAGTATACAGAGTATAAAGACTGATACATTCCACTCAATGAGGGATGGTGAATGGGTGAAACAAACTAAACCAAAGGAAACAATGTTATTTGAATGATCTTAACCTAACTTCTGTGCATCATGCTTTACGGCACCATGAAACCACTTCACTTCTGGTGGTTTACATTTATTTAACTAACTAACTTTAAATTCAATGTCAAATAACTAAAGTTTCCTTAAAAAAAGCTTTCCCCATTTTAAAGAGCACCTGCTGCGTCCTTCCTCCTAATCAATCCCTAAGTCATTGTCATTTATTAAAGTGCATCCAAGCATCATATTCTTCCAAGATAATATTGTTGTCTAAATCTTGCATAATGTGTCTGTTAAATCGAGGAGAGGCTGCTCCGACCTCAATGCTTCGACTTCTCCTCTTGGGACCACAGCAGGTTGGGAAGAGCTCAGCAGGAAACACCATTCTTGGAGAGGAAGTATTTCCTGTTGGACATTCAACATCACAGTGCACTGAGAGACGAGGTGATGTTCATAAAAGGCAAGTCACTGTGGTTGAGGCTCCTGGCTGGTATGGGAGATACTGCTCACAGGACACTCCACAGGAGGTACGACACCAGATTACCCACAGTGCATCTCTGTGTGCCCCTGTTCCCCATGCTGTCCTGTTGGTTGTACGCAGTGATGAGACTTTCACTGAAACGGACCGGTTGAAAGCAGAGGAACATCTCAGCTTACTCGGGGTGTGGGGGTGGACTCGAATCATCGTGTTGTTCACCTGGGGAGACAAACTGGGAGTCACTCCTATTGAGGAGCACATTGAGAGATGGCCTTCTCTTCAGTGGTTGGTGGACAAATGTGGGAATAGATATCATGTTTTTGATAACTCAAACAAAGGAGACATTCAGGTGAGAGAACTGCTGGCAAAGATTGAGGAAACAGAGGTGGAGAATGATACTGGACACTTGTTGCGAAGTTTTATTAAACTCCAAGAAAGCAACAGGAAGCTTGATCAAATTTCCCAAAAGAAAGCAAACCAGCTCAAGAAGGCAAGAAAGGAAAATGATCTGCTGAGGCAAGCAGCAGAGGAGAAGGAGCGGGTAGCAGAGGACATGATTAAAACAACTGAAGAGAAAGATGAGCAGATTGAAGCTCTGAAGGCTGGGAAGGAGTCGGAAGATAGGAAAAATAAAGATTATGAAGAAGAGATTAGCAGGAGATTAGTGGAGGCTGAGCGGGAGAACAACCAGCTCAAAGAAGTCATTATGGGGAAAGACAGAATGATAACAAGTCTGAGTGAAAGATGTGCTGTGAAAGATGATGTGATAAAAGCTACAAAGCAAAGCAATGAGGTGGAAAAGGAAGTGCTAGAGGAAAGAGTGAAGAAACAAGAGCAAGAGAGTGCAGCCTGGAAGGAAAAGTATGAAGAGAAAGATAAAGAGCTGGATCAAATGATAATTAATCACAGAGGAGAAGCAAAAGAGCTTAAAGAGACAGTTGAACAGCTGAAGAGAGAAAATGAAGATACTAAGCAGGTGTTGAAGGCCGCAATTGAAGGGATGCAGAAAAAAGAAACAATGACGGACCTCAAGTCATTGGAGGAGCTTGGCCAACAACAAAAATGGGCATTCACTGTGCCACTGAGCCACCATGGAGACACGGTTAAACCCAGTGAGTACAACCTGATGAACAGCACAATCCTCAGTTAAAGAGTCTGGTAAAGTTATCTAATTGTCACTAACCTCTTTAAGTTACAGAGACAGAACAAAAAAGACTGGTAGTGTCGGGCGATGACATCATGCTGCATGAGAAGGTGAGTGGAAATGGATGTTTAACATTTTTGTAAAATCTTGAAGGTTGTATAAGGGAAGGAGTGCAATACACTTATGTTGGTCTCCCTCTTCATGCTAAACAATCCAATATGCCCAGAAAGGCCCTCAGACCAGAGAAGTTGTGTTGTCATTGAATTTACTGACAGCTATGACTAACTGTGAAACTGAAAAACAAATGAATCAGAAAATGTCAATGAATAAAGGCTCTTAGAACATGCCACATGGTTGTAGCATTAGGCGTGGTTCCATACGGATAAAAAATGGCCTCTGGGAAAGTTTCAGGCCGCGCCCTCTTAAATGTCGCTCACTTGGCATGTCTCCATTATAAGAAATCCCCCAGAGGGACTTACCAGACTCTGGTATCTGTCGCATATGTGACGTCACAGTCAAAACTGTTGCTAAGTGATTACGTGACGATCGAAAACCATACGTCACGGAATCACTTAGCAACAGTTTCGACCGTGACGTCACATACGTGACAGATTTAACTGGGAAACACACCAAACAATGGAAGGAGATGCCAAGATGGTAGGAGCAGAGCTTGCTGTGTTTCTTGTTGCTGTGTTCATGCACATGGCGGCAATTATTATGGACGAGAGGACTACTCGCTACTTTGCTGGGTTTTAAAAATGGCGTGTGTTTTTGTGCTGTCAAGTACTCCATCACATCCCGCTTAGCGATCTATCCAATCAGCTACCAGGCTTTTTTCGGGGGAGAATAAATGGCCCTTCACTTCGACAGAGCCAAAAAAAGTCTGGTCAAACAGCCGCGAGGGACGGCTCACATTCAAAATAGGGGCGTTTCGGCCTCATTCCAGGTATCCCACTAAAGTGGAAACACACCTATTACTGGTAGTGACTGGCCCATAGATGTTGAAGACCTGAGTAATTTTACACATGGAAGTTGGCTTGATGCGCCACTAAGCAACTTTCAGAGGAATGAACGGGGCCCTGCCTCCATAGCTGCATCTAGTTCTCTTTATACGCCCTTGGTTTATCTGACTTCAAATGAGACAAGCTAGCTAGCAACAAGTTACTTACTGGTGGGGCTCTGGGATCAGACCCCTGGCACTGAGGATTGCATAGGCTGAATTTGAGCTTTTACAGCTGCTAACTGTATGTCAGAGAATGAGTGTATGCAAATGTATACAAAACAGCATGCTTTCATTATGTAGGCTGCTATACCAACAGATTTGCTCCATGCAAGAAAAGAAAACAGCAATTTTTCAAAATGAACACTATTTACATTCTACAGTCACAATAGATGAATTAAGACTTGTGAGGTATCAGAAAAATGTACAGATATGAAGAAAATGTCTACCCACTGGTCATTTACTTTACTACAATGAAACTTAACTCTGACCTAAGGTTGCATTTCCATATTGCATCACTGGATGGCACTATTACACTAAAGGATATGAAACAGATTAAAGACAGCAACAAGGCCATGGCACAGTTACTCATTTTATTTCTGTGTCATGACAAGACACCATTATTTTACAAAACATGTAAGATATAACAACAAAACAAATCAAATAAATTGCCACATTATAAATTACTACGATATTCTTAAAAAAAAACATATTTTACATAATAAGTTTCAAATAAACTGTACACTGAAAAAACTGGTTTCACACGTCAAGAGCCAACTCAATCTTTGTGCATCAACCTTATTTACAAAATCATATCTTACGAAACCCAAATATTGCACAGTTGCAAGTGAAAATAAAAGACAACGCTGGACTAATTTTCTAACAGCACATTGAACTAATAAATTTTCATCTCAGCTGGGCACATACAGCTCTTGGCTTTTCACATATATTATTTCCAACATAATTATCAGAACTATGGTCATATTTTATCATCCTAACAATGTTGGTTTAGTCCAGATACAACCAATATATTTATACACCATATTATGCAATGTCCAAATATGACCCCCTCAAAAAAAAGTCATACTATTCAATGCGTGTTGATTTTTGTCAAAAAAATGTCAAATTTAAAAATGCCTAAAATGCTTAAAATAGGTTAAATTATACTCTGCATTTTTTTGGACTGTGGGAGGAAGCTTGAGTACCCCATATGTATCAACACTTAGGTTTAATTGTCTAAATAAATAATTTTGTCAAAAAAGGTCAAATTTTAAAATACCTAAAATGCTTAAAATGGGTCATTTATGGTCTGTTGATTAATATTACAGAATAATATGGCCACAAAATGACAGAAAACACCGTATTATGGGATGTCCAAAAAAGTCATATTATAGTATGTCGATATTTGTCAAAAATTGTCAAATTTTAAAATGCCTGGCCTTGAATATTCATAGCACATTTTTCAGGGGCTCATTTATTCATTTTTAGAGCATTTGTCATCAACTAGTAACCTGCAGTTGGCACGGGTTTCATCATCAGGATCAGCCTGTCCTTGGGTCCAAGTTTTTTCCCATTCAATTCATGCATCAATCGGGTCCAACATTTTGGAGATCCATTCTCCTTCTGAACATGAGATAATCAGCTAGTACAGTCAGACAATTCATTAGATACAATCAGCTGTGAGATACTGTGCACTTGATATTGCTGAATGCTGGGATGGTAGCCTGGTGTGTTTACACAGTGATTGTGCCTACAGAGAGAGACTGCTAACCAAGTGTGGCAACATGAGGCTGAATGGTTGTCGTCGTGGCTGAGGGCTGGAGGTGCTGCACTTGGAGCTGCTGTTGGGGCCCTTGCTGGCTCCTCCAGGGCGGTGCCAGGAGGTAGCTCCAGGTCAGCTGTTGGGGCTGCAGCTGGGGTTCTGCTGGGCAGCTTACTGCTCCAAGGATCCAGGCCCCAGCAGGGGAAAATACAGTCTGACACCAACTGCAAGTGAGTCTCTACCAAGAGATGTGAGGTGCATTTTGAAGCACCATGGACATAAAGATGTATAAGTTAAACCTCAATCAAGTTACGGGTGTGCATGCCCTCAGTATCCGGACATTGGTCTGATTGGGAAAAATAAATTAAATCATCTGTAGGCCTATAGATAATTGCTCTTTAAATGTGGTGAGATGGAAATTATTCTAAATCTTTTAAGTGTGCCTAGTATAAGGGGTATAGTATAAGTTCTCTATGCTGTGCTGTGTAAAATAAACCTTTACCATTAAGCTCAAAATCTCCATGTTTAAGACAAGTTTCTTTTTAAGCTCATATGCAGAGAATACATCTTCTGATATGTCTAAGGGATATGAATATTTTTTGTTAGAATATACTGCTCTGCTGTTGTTAGAATATACTGCTCAAGTGTAGAAAATGTCCTTCTTACAAAACACTTGTTGTTTACATGCAAGAACAGAACAAGAGAAACATGTTCATTTACATTATATATAGCATATAAATAAAATGATCAGAGTTGAAAACAAAAATCATAACATATCATATAGTAAGTGCATGGACCTTTTTCATATCAAATTAAAGACTAAATATTAGCTTCAGTTAGATGTTTTGTATACATCTGTTGCATTACGTCTTCTTATAAAATAATGTCCATCTGTATTGTCCCTGTTAAATCAACAAAAACGAAGAATTGAAATTAAATGAATATGTCATTTTCTTTTAATATAAACAAAACCCAGAATTCTGTTTCGTATTTTGGCCAGTTTAAATCCATATATTAAAGGATTCATCATAGGAGGAATAAGCAGAAATTCTATACCAATAAAGTTTCGAAGGCTTTGAGGTAAATCTTTGGAGCCAAATCGCATATACATCAAATCAAAAAGCATAACAACCATGAACGTGAGTAAAGATACTAAATGGGGTACACATGTCTGCATAAACTTCACTCTGTCATCTTTAGATTTAACACAAGTTCTAATAAGATGCATGTAGGTCCAAATTATGAATAACCCATGAAACACATAAATGATAATAATTGCATATGACAGAACATCACTTGAAACTGTATCAGAGCAAGCAAGCTTAACAATCATCCAGTTCACACAGAAGAGTTTCTGAATTTTGGAACCACATAACTTCAGTGTAAATGTTATAAGAACGTTGATGGAGAAGATGCAGAAAGGTGTGAGCCAGGAGAAACAAATCAGCTGAGAGAGCCTCCTCTTATTCATGAAAGAGTGGTAGTGCAGTGGTCGACATATAGCCAGATATCTGTCGTAAGCCATAACTGCTAGAATGGATAACTCAGAGCAAGCAAATGAGTACATGACAAAAGCCTGTAAAAGACATCCTTCATATGAGATCTGTTGGGAGGAAGACAGCACATCTAAGAGGAATTTGGGGTAGAAACCTGTGGTGCCATAAAGCCCATTAATGCAGACACTGCACAATAAGATGTACATGGGTTCATGCAGGTTCTCATCTAAGACGATGATGATGATGAGAGAGATATTAAAAAACAAAATCATACAGTAATACAGCAAAGTAAGTGAAAAAATAGCAATTCTATAATTCATTGTCTCATTTATCCCTGAGAGAGTAAAAACTCTTACCACAGAAACATTATCCATGAATACAGAACAAATTTCGCAGATTTCAATCTTCTGATTTTACCTGTCTGGTTACAGCGTACAGTTGAGTAAAAGGTTGGGCAGCGAGGTGCTGTCTGACTCTGGTTACTCTCCTTAACTCTCCTAATAACAGCTTTGACTCTGATGTCACAACATGTTGGGAATTCAAACATTGATTACTGGTACCGAAAAACTTGTGCAGAAGTAATTAACAAAAGATTAAAGAAAAGAAAAGAACAGATTATCCTTACCAACGTATATTATAACATAATATGGCCAGAAATGACAGTAAAACACCATATTTTGGGATGTCCAAAAATTACCCCCTCAAAAAATAGTAATTGAAGCTTCTTTGAGTGTCTAGAAAAGCTCTATATAAATGAAATGTATTATTATTATTATTATTATTATTAATAGTATGTTGATTTTTGGCAAAAATGGTCAAATGTCTTAGAATGGGTCAATTATAGTCTGTTGATACATGTGGTAGTATAGTTTGTCCAGAAATATCAACAAAAAACCCCACCATGTGTGAATTGCTGATGTGTTGTGATGAATTGCTGGTGTGTTGTGATTATTTGCTGTTGTGTTGTGTGAATTGCTGGTGTATTTTGTGAATTGCTGGTGTGTTGTGGTGAATTGCTGGTGTGTTGTGTGAATTGCTGGCGTGTTGTGTGAATTGCTGGTGTGGTTTGCACTTCAAGACCACTGTAATAATATGATCTGATATGACAGAAAAACATGATATTATGGGATGTCCAAAAATCACCTGTCAAATTTTAAAATGTCTAAAAATGCTTTAAATGGGTCAATAACAGTCTGTTGATACATATTAGAGCATAATGCAGTTGAGGACAAAGTAAAAGGTTAGTCAGCGAGGTGCTGTCTGTCTCTGGTTACTCTCCTAATAACAGCTTTGACTCTGATGTCACAACTGTTGGGAATTCAAACACTGATCCGTCAAAAAATCTGCAGTTTCATTGCAAAGGCAACATAATGCTTTACATGAAGGCTGCAACCATAGATTATTTTCATATTATAATTTTATGAATGCTGAAAGCTAAAAAGGTGACACTAAACAGCAATGCTGGCTTAAATGTGAGAAAATGAACATGTGGAAAGGTGGAAATGGGTCGAATGAGTGCACAGTATGTATAGTTTGTGTATTATATATTTGCAATACGTAATTTGTCACATCTACAGCTGTTCAATTATTTTTTTTTATTCACTGACTGATACATTTAACTTGTGGGGAAGACAAGGGCTAAGATCAATTATGGACTTAATATATCAACAACATTTTTATCTCTGTTAATCATATGTCCCATTAACAACATCTTCCATGTTTTCATGTTTGCTATCAAGAAATCAGGGACTTTTAAAGTAGTAAAACATTCAATTTCCTCAAATGCCAGAGACATTTATTCTAGAGATTCAAGAAAAAACTCCTTAATAAAGGAATGACTTCTAGAATACATATACACACTGACATTAATTCCCCTTGCCTTAATATAATTAAGTTTCGTTGGGAAAATCACTGAGAAGTTAAATTCTCAGAGGAATATTGGAAGTTGAGTAGAATCCATCTATTCAAATCTATTCTTCTATTTGGTCTTAACACAAGCTCATAAAGTTTGAATTAGTTCATCTGCCTCAAACAAAGCAGAACTTTAACCCAGGAGACTGGGGTTCATGTAGCATGTCATAATAAAATTGACAGTGTTATTAGAAGTAACATAAATTAATGTCCATGCGTCATGCTTTTATGTGACCTATGTAACTATGTCACTTCCGGTGCTCACATTGTTCTTTTAACACCTTAACTTCCAGCATTTATTTTTACATTCTAACACCTCACATTGACAAACAGATAACAACCCTCTCTACTTGGTGGAGCAGGCCTCTACTTGCCCATACAATACATATGTATATGTGTATATAGATGTTATCACCACTAAAGTTGGGCACAATATGAGATAAACTAGGAAATTTCCTCTGGGGAAATTCTGAAAGGGCCACGGGGGCTACTGCCGGTGTGTGTACACCATGATGAGATTCTTCAGAGATTTCAAACAATTAATACTAGTAATGTGATGATGCTATATTATATACAAGGAGCACACCAACAGCAAGCATTCCTTTTCAAGTATTTATTTATACTAGTGGGGCGGATTAGCTCAATATTTTACAACAATCGTTCACTTTGTGATAAAAGCATGAAATTTGGTAGATGTGTTGGTGAATATGTTTCGAACAAATCTGGATATTGGGCCACCTCAAAAGCGCCCCCTAGTGGCCGTAGCAGGCATTTGTTATACGAATAAATCAATGATGAATAAAAACTGCCCTTTTAATAATACCAACTGGTGATGAATTGTATATTGTTGGAAAGCCTGATTAGTCACCTTTACAACGAGGTACAGCTTGTAAGGATCGTGCATTCATGGAATGAGCAACGGGGCTAAACGTGTGGGTAGCAACCCCCAAAAATGTGCATCCCCTGTGTAGTGGGGTGGATTAGCTGAACAATCGTTCATTTTGTGATAAAAGCATCAAATTTGGTACACTCATTGCTGAATACATGTTTAATGAATCTGGATATTGGGCCATCGCAAAAAAAATTCTGATGGCTGTGGCAGCCATTTTTTAAAATGGCCGCCGGTGGCTACTGGCGAGGAATGCTTTGCCTACCCTACAGCTGCTGTTTCATGTTTTCAGCACCACAAATATAATTTAGAGACATGTTAAAGTGACAAAAGCTTTATTACAGTCTAATAGAAAAGAACATTAACTTTGTATAACATTTTATTAGATCTTGATATTCCCATTCACAGGCTACGGCCTCCTCTTTGGCTTGTATTCTTCTGTTGCTCCTTAAAAAGAAAAAATAATTTTCAATATTGTATGACCTGCAACAATAAAAACAAAACACATTTAGACAGAGAAAAAAATCATACATTTTAAAAATTCTACTAGGGTTACTTGTAGCAGGTTACTCTTTCTGGCAAAATCCTTGTACTGAGGTGTGTGACTTAGTCAGGCGGCTTAGCCAAATAAAGGGGACACGCCGGACAAGAGCACCACATTTTTTCCACATACTCTCTATCATTATAGGTTTCAATTTTTAGTAGGAGCCACTTCATCAAGATTGCGGTGATGGCAGCCATATAAAGTCTATGAGAAATGCTATATCTTCCAAGCCACTTAGAAGGTCAATTGGTGTCAAAATATACATTTTCTGGGTCCAGGAATCATTTAAAGCTATTGAGAATATCACTAGATGATTATTTGATCAAATAGATATGTTCATTTTCACTCAGACTGGGCAACTCGCTTCAAGTGCTGCAGCAGGGAATCCTGAGTTGAAACTGTTTGGAATCAATGTTCACGGGAGAGTGTGGATTAGCTGCCATGTACACTGCTCAAAAAAATCAAGGGTACGCTTTCATCTCATGTCAGATCTTGATCAACAAATTATTTACAGTGAGTCATCCAGTGATATTCTAAATAGCTTTAATTGATTCTTTGACCCAGAAAATGTATATTTTGACACCAAGATTGACCTTCTAAGTGGCTTGGAAGATAAATTGGTTCTCATAGACTTATGGCTTATATGGCTGCCGTCTCCTATCTGCAATCTTGATGAAGTGGCTCCCACCAAAAGTTGAAACCTTTGGTGATAGAGAGCATGTGGAAAAATTTTGGTGCTTTTGTCCGGCGAGTCCCCTTTCTTCTCAAATCTGGTCCTAAGCCGCCTGACTAACTGTGATGGAGTTATAAAATACATTTAAAAAAAAGAAAAAAAGAATCACATGGGCAAAGGAGACATATTACATATAGTGTGTGTGTGTGTGTGTGTGTGTGTGCAGAGAGGGATGTCCACATTCCACAGGACATAATTTAACAGTGTCTTATTAAGCTTTCACACCCAACAGCCACTGATACATGTTCCAAGCTAACTAGCTAGCTTAAGTACCTAATTTTGCTATCTTGCTAATTTACTTTTCCGCCAAGGCCCATGATGATTGTTTTTCTCTTTAGCCTTTATGATGTTCATAGCATATTTTATTCATAATTATAACAGGTGAAATAAAATATTTAGACATACCTTGATGGATAGTCCACTGCACTGCTTGTCCCAGGAAGCAAATGCTAGCTAGCTCATTTGCTAGCTAGCTCGATGGCTAGCCCGATTGTGGTGGGGCAGGAAAAATAACTGAAAGAGTGTCTAACTGGATTTTTGTTAATTTAATATGTGTATTTACATTTTTTGATTTACGTTTGTATATTTAGTTTAAATTTTTAAAATATTTTAAGAAATAATTTAAATATTTTTTGTAATTTTAACCAAGAAAATGACTGCTATGGCCACTAGGGGGCGAATTTGCGATGGCCTAAGATTCAGATTTGTTTGAAACATATCCACCAACACATCCACCAAATTGTGTGCTTCTATCACAAAATAAACAATTCTTGTGATTTATTGAGCTAATCCGCCCCACAGGGGATGCACATTTTTGGGGGGTGCTACCCACACGTTTAGCCCCGTTGCTCATTCCATGAATGCACGATCCTTACAAGCTGTACCTCGTTGTAAAGGTGACTAATCAGGCTTTCCAACAATATACAATTCATCACCAGTTGGTATTATTAAAAGGGCAGTTTTTATTCATCATTGATTTATTCGTATAACAAATGCCTGCCACGGCCACTAGGGGGCGCTTTTGAGGTGGCCCAATATCCAGATTTGTTCGAAACATATTCACCAACACATCTACCAAATTTCATGCTTTTATCACAAAGTGAACGATTGTTTAGCTAATCCGCCCCACTATACAGCAACTTATGCCCTTTAACCTCAAAATGTGTGTGTGTGTGTGTGTGTGTGTGTGTGTGTAATTAAAATCACATAAAGTTACCTGTGTGTGTGCACGCTTAGGCGCATGTGTGTGTGCGTGTATCTGTAACTGTAATCACATCAAAGGATCAAAGGCAATCAGAGCAGAGCAATCAACAGAATTAAATGCCACCAACTGCCAATGATCTGGGACAGTGACAGCAGCCAGAGGTGGACGGACTGGAATTTCTGGCCTCGAACAGAAAGCATTTTTGGCAAAACCATAATACCTATCATTGATCTGACTTCACTTTGAGCGTCCTGAGTTCTTCCTGAACGTCTACATATGTTTTTTTTTAAGAAAAATGAAAAATAGCTTTGTTAGAGCGATCTAAAAAAAACTGTTACATCTCCTTTTTTCAGAAATCTTCCTGCGTTTTGAATATGGGAGCAAATGAGGCTGTTGGTGCGTGTTGGTGGCGCATCTGTGCGTCCTACGCCCAAACTATAACTCTGACAGCTTTACCAGAGGATTGTGAGTGAGAAGACAAATTTTCCTACGTTTCTATGTATAAATTATTTCTGTAGAGTGGAATTTGCTGCCAGGAGTGCAGTTTTCAAATTTATTTTTTGACATGTTTTTCTCTCCCTCTACGCTCTGGCAATGATGTCACACACTGTGACACGAACATCCCATGCAATACACACCCATTACAATCTCAGAATTTCTCCAAAAATTATCATGGTCATTGAACAGGGATTGATAAAAAACTATATGACCTATCGAAACGTGGATTAATACACCGATACACAAGACAAGTCTACTGTTTAAAGTTTAAATGGAGTCTCTAGGTGAAATTATGCCGGAGAAGTAGACGTTTGAAAATCTCCAATTATTGTTCTTTTTCGCAAATTTTTTTCCGGCCGTACCATTCATTTCAATGCAAAATTTTGGGCAGTTTTTCGCGAAAAATTCGTATTCCGTAGAGAAAAGTAATAGCACACCGATCCCGATCAAACCGCACGTTTTTGATATATAATTTGGGGACGAAATTGCATCCAGAAGAGGAAGAAGAAAAAATCCACAGTATAACAATAGCAGTGGCGGGCGGTGCATTTCACACTTACGCCTGGATTCCACTGGATGCGTAACGACTCCGACAGGGGTCTGTCCGCAACGGCTGCGTATCTACGCAGTCCGTCAACACCCACCGGATCCGTCTGTGTCGGAGCTGTTGCGGACAGCAGAGTCCCGAGGACGCACGAGATCTCGCGAATTCACGCCTAATCAATTGATATAACTGGAAGATAATCAACATCTCCTCGTTAATGACTGGAGACAAATCCAGCGACTCCGTCTTAACGAGCGCTAACGAGGTCGGCCGGCTTGTTAACGAGCCGGCCGACCTCGTTAGCGAACCCGAGGTATTTTATTTTGAAAATATACCGGTGTTTTATTTTGTGTCTGTGCAAGACTTCCTGTCCCAAACGATCTGCTCTGTGCTGAATTTATGCGTAGTGCTCCGTCGTCCGACAAAAATAGAAGCTCTGCGCAAGTGTTGCGAGGGCTGTCGGATGGCCCTGCGTTGTCGGACTCATTACGCAGCGGATCTGCAGTCGGTGGAATCTCACACATTGATTATAATGGGTGCGTAACGGCTCTGACGACGGATCTGCAGCCGTTACGCATCCAGTGGAATCCAGGCGTTAGGCCTTCAGTGATGTCCAACTTAGTCAATAAATACCTTTCATTTTGCCAGCATTTATAACACCAGGACTGGAGAGTAGTTAGAAACACACTTAAGCACTACTACAAAGAATATGCAAGCTTTAACAAGATTGTACAATACATTGCAAAATCGCAGTTTAATATCAGAAAGACACTAAGAAGACGGCCATACTTTGGCGACAGCGACACAATAAACAAGTCTCTTTGTAAAAAAACGTTTTCATGTCAAAACACGACGTATCGTGACTTTCTGTGACCTGTTGCTTTGAGTACAACCACACATCTGCGCCAATGCGCCAGATTATTTACATACCGTTAACAGTCCCGGACTCTGTTGATCTGCATAGCACTACCGTGGCTCAAACTAGTAAGTATTCATATCCAATCACAGGACGCGTAAATGTCACGTTCAACGTGAGGCCAGCTAGAGGGCCTTACTAACACAACTCATGATCTGATTGGCTATCGCAACTATCTATCAACTGTATTTGCCCGTTCACTTACAGTGCAAAGACGCCCGCATTGTTGATTCTGAAGGCCCGGGCAGATTTCATACAGCCTGGCAACATAAGATAGCTGAATTCTGATTGGATAAAAACTCTAACCTAAAAACAACAGCACTGGAAGGAGCATAATATGACATGAAGAGAATATGAATACTTTTAGATATTTAGGGAAAGAAAATAAAAAATTAAATTAACCTTTATCATAATTATGATCATGATTTCTGGTTATGTTAGGCCAGCAGAGAAGGCCTTGCTGGCCCTGATGGCCCACCACTGAACAATCGTGCCCGGGGCTTTGCAGCACTGGTCCCTACAGCTATTGCTGTATGGGACCAGTGCTTGATGCGATTGGCCCGTGGCCCTAAGAAATGACTGAGAAGGGAGCTGGGAGAGACAATTGAGTGAGATTCAACTCTTATATTTTATGTAACTGAGTGTGTCATTTTCTCCTTTATTTTATAATTATATATATAATTGAGAGACACATCCGACCATGACATAATCAGTTTTCTCAATACATGAAGACAACTCATTGTACACACATAAGTATATGTTTTAATCCGCTGTGAGATACCGTGCACTTGATATTGCAGAATGTTGGGATGGTAGCCTGGTGTGATTACTTATTATGTCTACAGAGAGTGTAGCTAACCAAGTGTGGCAACATGAGGCTAACTGGACGTCGTCGTGGCTGAGGGCTGGAGGTGCTGCACTGGGAGCTGCTGTTGGGGCCCTTGCTGGCTCCTCCAGGGTGTGAAGAGTGAGTCAGCTGTTGAGGCTGCACCTCAGGCTCCAGGGAGCCCCAACAGGGGGAAATGCAGTCAGACACCAACTGTCACACAGAAATCTGTGTGGATGTTTGCTCTTTAAATCTGATGACATTTGAGGATTTTTAATCTTTCAGATGTAGCTTCACTTTGAAAATGGAGATAAATATGATCTGTAGTTAATGGTAACATGAAAACAAGCTATATTGAGCGCATATATTGAGGCCTGCAGCCCTCATACACGTAGAACAAACACCTACAAACTTTGTCAAAGCAAATTTAAAGAACTTACCAGGAACAAAGGCTAAATAAAGCTTGAGTTAGATGTTTTGTATACATTACAGCATTACATCTTTTGCACTACTTCTTCCTATAATACAATATCCATCTGCATTGTCCCTGTGAAATAAACATAAGACGTACACAAATCACAGTTGAAATATGATGTGAAAAAAACTCATTTTTTTCTAACATTAAATAAACCCACAATTCTGTTTCTTACTTTGGCCAGTTTAAATCCATATATCAGAGGATTCATCATAGGAGGAATAAGCAAAAATTCTATAGCGATGAAGTTTTGAATGCTTTGAGGTAAATTTGTGGAGCCAAATCGCATATACATCAAATCAAAAACTATCACAACAAGAAAAGTAAGTAAAGAAACTATATGGGGTACACATGTCTGCATAAACTTCACTCTGTCATCTTTAGATTTAACACAAGTTTTAATAAGATGCATGTAGGTCCAAATTATGAAAAACCCATGAAACACATAAATCATAGTTGTTGCATATGACAGAACATCACTTGAAACTGTATCAGAGCAAGCAAGCTTAACAATCATCCAGTTCACACAGAAGAGTTTCTGAAGTTTGGAACCACATAACTTCAGTGTAGATGTTAGAATAATACTGATGGAGAAGATGCAGAAAGGTGTGAGCCAGGAGAAACAAATCAGCTGAGAGAGCCTCCTCTTATTCATGAAAGAGTGGTAGTGCAGTGGTCGACATATAGCCAGATATCTGTCGTAAGCCATAACTGCTAGAATGGATAACTCAGAGCAAGCAAATGAGTACATGACAAAAGCTTGTAAAAGACATCCTTCATATGAGATCTGTTGGGAGGAAGACAGCACATCTAAGAGGAATTTGGGGTAGAAACCTGTGGTGCCATAAAGCCCATTAATGCAGACACTGCACAATAAGATGTACATGGGTTCATGCAGGTTCTCATCTAAGATTATGATGATGATGAGAGAGATATTAAAAAACAAAATCATACAGTAATACAGCAAAGTAAGTGAAAAAATAGCAATTCTATAATTCATTGTCTCATTTATCCCTGAGAGAGTAAAAACTCTTACAACAGAAACATTATCCATGAATACAGAACAAATTTTCACAGATTTCAATCTTCTGATTTTACCTGTCTGGTTTACAGCGTACAGTTGAGTAAAAGGTTGGGCAGCGAGGTGCTGTCTGACTCTGGTTACTCTCCTCACCTCTCCTAATAACAGCTTTGACTCTGATGTCACAACATGTTGGGAATTCAAACACTGATTACTGGTATTGTAAAACTTGATTATTCTTACCGACACGAAAAAAAAGTATTCTTTGGATCATCTGTGAAAAATACACTGCAAAGGCAACATATCCTTCACATGAAGGCTGCAACCAAAGATTATGTTCATATTATAAATGTGTGAATGCTGAATCAGCATTCTAGTTGTAACATTTTCTGCAGAAGATGCGTGTAAATGATGAAAGCTAAAAAGCTGCCAATGCTGGCTCAAATATATAAGAACATGGGTCTAATTAGTAGGAATGTCCAAAAATGTTGTAGTAGTGTGTACAATATACATAGTATATGTAGAATGTGTTTTACGTAGCTATAGTATGTGTATAAGGTGTGTACAGTATCTATCGTATGTGGAGTACGTGTGTACATTTTTTACATATTTGGACATATTATTATGTTGTAATTAGGCACCGGGGCGTCAACTATGTTGGGGTATCTGTTTAAAGATACCAATTGCCTTCATCAAGGATCACCAAAAATGTTGGGGATTAAGGATGGCTCTTTTATGAATAAATGATGACCTTGCACAGGGCGTCAAATATATTACTAAAAGGGCGTTATCATAAATGCTATCCCTTTCATAAGGATACCAAATATGCAGAATGAACCTGAGCAACACTTGTGTGGATCTCACAGTTCAAAAGTGTGGTTAGATGGCTATAAGAATTATTAATAATTATCAAAAACAATTATTAATTATAAGAAATGATATGACTTTATTTACTCTAAGTCAGCTTGTAAAATGGGGCACCATCTGTAAAACAGAAAAATATAGCCAATTCACCTAAATCAGTCTCATAAAGTTATTAAACTATTGATTTGGAACACTGATTATTAATTATGAATATAATTATAATCAAATTACCATATTAATATTTAATAGTGGTTGAAGGAATTGTGAATTCTTGACACAGCAGAGGCCAGCATATCGTTCATAATATACAACATTAAATAGACAGCATTCGTAATCAAAAGGTATTTATTCTAAACAAGTAAAGCAAATAAAAGCACACATCTATAAAATAGAGAATACATTACAAAAGAGGAGGAAACGCGTGTGTGTGTGTGTGTGTGTGTGTGTGTGTGTGTGTGTGAGGGGTTGCCACTCCTCAAACAATGAGCTGTGTTCAGCTCCAGTTAATTTAATCAGTGTGTGAGCAGGTCAAAGGTTAGTATAGTTACTTGCAGTAAGACTGACTGTCTGTATAAAGCAAGATTAACATACAACTTTGATCGTAACACGAATGTCACATAAATATACTTAAAACACACATATAAACCAAATCATTAATCACAGGTCAAATCCTAGTTGCTAAAGTCCTTGCTGATTTCTTATCTAAGCCCAGTTACATTACTCACGAGTCCGGTGAAAAAGGGGGGGAAGCCTTTTCAGCAGAAGAGTGGAAGAAGGAAGTTGAGTTCAATAATTTGCCGTCTTGCAAATTAGGTTGCTGGTTGTCCTTTTTGTTGAATTAGAGCTTTCTCTGACAGATGCAATGAACTTTGTGTTCATTAAATGCAACTTTGGTGTGCAGAGAAGGTCAGAGTTGCAGTTGTTCAGGATCCTTGTGGACAAGGAGATTCTGGTTGTTGGAGCCTCACCTCAGCTGCAGAGGATCTCAGCAGGGAGTGAGGGAGGAGGGGGGCTGGTTAATCCAGGCCTCTGGATCCCCTCCTGGAGATGCTTCCAAGCAGGAACGGTGGAGAGAGAGCAGCGATGGAGAGAGAGCTGGCTTCTTTATAGCAGGCCAGCTGACCTCCTGTGGGGTCAAGGGTGCCTTGACCAATGACATGACACCTGGAAGGTGTCATAAATGCAGTGCATTCTGGGAACTGAAGTTCTTGAGAGGGGACAAAATGGAGGTTCTGCCATTTTGTTGAGTTGACTCAAGACTATGGCTGTGTCCCAATGTCAAGGATCCTTCCTTGGTAGGATCCTTCCTTCAGAGTCGGGTCCTCCGAAGGCAAGGCAAGAGTCCTTCCTTTGACTGGTGTAATGCACAAATGGGACAGCCTTCGGAGTGTGCAGCTGTGCGTCATTGCGTAATTGGACGTCCTGCTTAACTTCAGCGCCGCTCTCGGCCATTTGGCTAAGATCAAGTGTAGTATCTGTTCTTATCAGTTTAATAAAAAATAAATAAATAAATTCAGCGCCGCAATTTCAAAATCAGTTCACGACATGAATGTGTCTCCGGCATCAGCACTCTGACACATATTTGTGAAAATGGAAGAAGATGCTTTAAGGTTGAATCTCCACGATTTATCAAGTAAAAACCATAAAGTGGATTAAACCTGAATATTTAACTGATCCTGGCTGAATTCGGCCGCTACTTAGTGCCATGAATGCAGCGGCACATAATTCATCATGGAAATATGTTCTGTGATTTTTTATTTTTTATTTTACAGTACAGTACAATAACAGTTATTTATAAATAACAATAACGGATAATGGCGGACTTTCGGTCCCTGTAAACACAATAAAGAAATGTATAACTTTCTGAATGGCACAGTTGCACATAGTACATCATCATCGGACACATATAAAGATTATTATTGGTGTTGTTGGTGTTATTGGTGATGGGTAGTCGGAGCGCATGGAGGATACACACATGCATCCTCGGAATTTGGGCAAAAGAAGGACTCTGTCCTCCGGAGCATCCTCGACATTGGGACAGTCCTTCGGCGGATGTCGATGACGTAGTGTCCTTCAAATCCAGCCGTTTGAGCATCCTTCCTTGACTTTGGGACACAGCCAATGTCTCATTTAGTTCACAAATGTTAAAATCCACAAATGAACCCAAAATTCACCTGTGGTAGAATCCCAACAATTACTTTTACTATTATTTTAAAATGCCTAACAATCCTAGAAATGGCCCAATTATACTCTGCTGATATATGTGGTAGTATAGTTTGTCCAAAATTGGCAAAAAATATATATATATTATGGGATGTCCAAAAATGACCCACTTAAAGAAAAAGGAATGTCGATTTTTGTCAAAAATTGATTTTTTTTTTTTTTTAAATGCCTAAAAATGCTTCAAATGGGTCAATTATACTCTGTTGATACATATTAGAGCATAATATGGACAGATATGACAGAAAAACACCATATTAGAGGATGTCAAAAAATGACTCAATCAAAAAGAAAGGCATGTTGGAGAATTTATTTATTTTAAAATGCCAAAAATGACCCCCTGAAAAAAATCATATGAAATGCACGTTGATTTTTGTCAAAAAAGGTAAAATTCTAAATGCCTAAACAAGCTTAAAATGGGTCAGTTATAGTCTGTTGATATATATGAGAGGATATTATGATCAGATATGACAGAAAAATACCAATTTTATGGGATGTCCAAAAATGACCCAAGAAAAGTCATACTATAGCGATTTTTCTCAGTTGAGATCTCCCTCCTGTCCTGATTGTGCTGCAGCTCACTGTCTCTGCTGAGGTGTTGTCAATTTATCCATCCTCAAGCCTTGAGAGAAGTCCCAGATCGCCTCCAGTGCTTGTCTGGCAGTTACCAGGTAGTTTTGTGATACCCAAAGGGCTGGCCCCTGCTGTTTTGCTTTACTTGTTTTGCCTTACTAGTTTTGCCTTGGTAATTGTTTTGCCTATTTTGCTTAGTTATTATTCTTTTTGTAGAATTTTGTCTTAATTGAGTTGTTTTCTTGTTTGACAGATTTACTTGATTTATTGTTGAAATTTGATTTTTATTTTTTTTATTTGCTTAAGACAAACCAACTGTGGCCAACCTCCTAATTTTGAGGAGAGTGTGACTTTGATTGGGTTTAGTAACTTGGGTGGGCCCTTTTCTGATATTACTTGCATGCTTAGGAGTTAAGAGTTAATGTGCACTAATTCTCTCTGATCACTTTTTGCAGTGTGTTTGTGGTGGAATCATCGTTTGCAGTGTGGATAAAGCGCACGTTCGGTGTGACCTCTTTGGCCCTCCTGTCGAGGCCCCCAGTCACAGCCTACTCTCCTCCCTCCCCCTAGGTACACACGTTTTAAGAGAAATTGCTTTGTCATGTTTTAATATTTTGCTTATTTGAACTTTTAAAAGTATTGGCAAAATTGTATTTGTATTATAATAAACTTGTTAATCTCTTTGTCCTCATAACTGCTTCCAGCTTTCTTATTTATTAGTACCTTTCCCAATAAAGCATTTTTCTTATGAACTTGAAATTACGTCTCTTCATATTTACTACTTACTTGTGTGCTTGTTAACACAAGGGTATTTCTAAAACATATCATGTCCTAGGTGGCGTAGTTGGTACTACTATGTATTGAGGCCCCTTGTGGCCCGGTCACACACGGAAATTCTGTTATGTTTAAATCACATCGTTAACTTTTGTTTTCACATGGGACACGGACCCAGTTCTCCCTAGTTCATCATTATTACAGCTGCTGAGTGAGGTGTTAGAACATAAGTGTGGTGAGGTTCACCATCAGTGACATCCCTCTCCTTTTATCTGCATGGTTTTGGGTAAAGTGGATACTCTGCTTGTTGCTTGAAGCATCTGTTCAAGAAAAGAATAAACTGACTTGACGGAAGACATATATATACTATAAATCTATACATATACACGGTCGCCCATGAAGTTGAAATAAAATATTTTTTACTTCTTTACATGAAATGATTGTGACAATGTGATTTATTCTTGACAGTGTATATCTTCTTAAAACTTAATTAATCAATCTCTTCCAAAAATATCACAATAAACATGAAACCACAAACAGAGGATTGTGTCTGAAGACAAAATTATCCAAACTTTATGGGTGACTGTGTATATCGCTTAAATATGCATAGAAAACAAGCAGGTAAGAAAATGAATCGAAGACATAAAATAGTTATTTTAAACTTTATAGTGCTGTTTTTTGTACTTATATTTCTTTAAAATTAATATTTGTACACTGCAGTCCTTTGTGGTGATAAATAAAATATCAGAGGCATCACAACAAAAAAGATCCAGTTCAGAGAGCTACGTTTATATGTAAACAGCTTCTGCAATGCACATCTTCTGGGCAGGTTCATTAAGGTTCATAGATAAAGTGCATTAGTATACATAATACCAAAAAAATAGCGTGAAGAGTCGGAACATGACAAAGAGGGAAGAGATTGTGTTTTCTTATAACAGAGCTTTTGTTTTTATTTGTAAAAAAAACCCCCTGTTTTAGAATACTCAAACTCTAATGCATCCAGTATCAAAATGTAAAAACTCAGGTACAGTCATGGAAAAAATTATGCGACCACCCTTGTTTTCTTCAATTTTTTGTTCATTTTCATGCCTGGTACAACTATAGGTACATTTGTTTGGGCAAATATAATGATAACAAAAATAGCTCGTAAGAGTTTAATTTAAGAGCTGATATCGAGACATTTCCATGGTTTCCTATGTCACATGCAGCATACAAGAAATATGGTAGACAAATTGAACCTGACATGTTGAGAAACTGAAAAGTTAAACTCTGTGTGATTCAGCATACTATCAGTCGGGTTAAGTTTTCAGGAAAACCTTAACCCAGAGATGATATATCCTCAAGAAAAACACTGCATTCTTCTTTGTCACATTAAAATCAGCCAGAGCTGACTCAACTCAATGGATAATGCAATTTTATTTCAATGCAAAATATACCTAAAATCCTGTTTCGTATTTTGGCCAGTTTAAATCCATATATTAAAGGATTCATCACAGGAGGAATGAGCAGAAATTCCATCGCAATAAAGTTTTGAAGGCTTTGCGGAAAATCTTTGGAGCCAAATCGCATATACATCAAATCAAAAACTATTACAACAAGGAACGTGAGTAAAGATACTAAATGTGGCACACATGTCTGCATAAACTTCACCCTGTCCTCTTTGGATTTCACACAAGTTCTAATAAGATGCATGTAGGTCCACACTATAAATAACCCATGAGCTACATACAAGTAAATTGTAATATATGCAGCTATACCGTTTGAAAATGTGTCAGTGTCAGGGCAGGCAAGTTTAACAATTACCCAGTTCACACAAAACATTCTCTCAATATCTGTACTACATAACTTTAGTCTTGAAGTTAGCACAACATTGATGGAGAAGATGCAGAAAGGTGTGAGCCAGGAGAAACAAATCAGCTGAGAGAGCCTCCTCTTATTCATGAAAGAGTGGTAGTGCAGTGGTCGACATATAGCCAGATATCTGTCGTAAGCCATAACTGCTAGAATGGATAACTCAGAGCAAGCAAATGAGTACATGACAAAAGCCTGTAAAAGACATCCTTCATATGAGATCTGTTGGGAGGAAGACAGCACATCTAGGAGGAATTTGGGGTAGAAACCTGTGGTGCCATAAAGCCCATTAATGCAGACACTGCACAATAAGATGTACATGGGTTCATGCAGGTTCTCATCTAAGATTATGATGATGATGAGAGAGATATTGAAAAACAAAATCATACAGTAATACAGCAATGTAAATGTGAATAGAGCTCCACTGTAATCATTTGTTGTGTTTAACCCTGATAGAATGAAAACTCTAACAGATGCATTATCCATGAACACATAAGTCATTACCTCATCCATTTCTTACCAAAGTGTACTTTCAAAGTGTCACAAGATGATTAGAGTAAATGAGTATGAGTGAATGAGGGAGGAGTTGCACTGTGCTGTGACTGCACCCCCGTCGACTGCATCCTCTAATAACTCTTATAACAACAACAAAACATCTGGGAAAAAGAACTCAAAGCTTGTCAACAACACTGAACAAGAGATCAAAACAAACAGCATCAGAACACATAATAATAGAAATATCATAAGAAATATACAAAGTTCAAATGTAGTAATAATCAAGTAAATGACAATGGGGCTATAAAAGGGGGTCTGTATGGATGAATGACTAGACAAGGTACATTAAGGTACAGAGATAAAGTGCACAAGCATACCTATGTGTGTCATTCCTATATGATGTCAAAAAAATTAGAGTCGGGACATGACAAAGAGGAAGGAGATTGTGTTTTTTTTAAACAGAGCTTTTGTTCTTATCTGAAAAAATCCTGTTTTACAATACTCTAACTCTAGCATCCAGTAGCATATCATTTTCAAAAAATATTTTTTTTTGGGATAAAACAGTGTTTTTGGACAGCTTTGGGTAACAAGTAATGATTAAAAAGCCTGGTTTTGGCACACAAGTGGTTAACACCTCCAGGTCGCACGTGACGTCATTCACCCAAAACAGCGACGTCAGGCAGCAGACAAACTTGACAACAGGCAGGCTTGGCAACAGCAAGCTGTTCAGCTGAAGTGTAACAAGATATCATGTCACAAAATAAGATTTCCATGTTTTTCCCCCAAAGGTGGTCAGCAATCAAAGAGGTAATGGGAGTAGAAATATAATAATAATAATAATAACTAGAAAATTTCCTCTGGGGAAATTTTGAAAGGGCCACGGGGGCTACTGCCGGTGTGTGTACACTATGATGAGATTCTTCAGAGATTTCAAACTATGCCCTTTAACTTCAAAATGTGTGTGTGTGTAGGTGTAATTAAAATCACATAAAGTTACCTGTGTGTGTGTGCGTGTGTGTGTGTGTGTAATTAAAATCACATAAAGTTACCTATGTGTGCGTGTATGAAGCATGTTTATGCATGTGTGAGGAGTGTGCGCACTTTAGTGCATGTGTGTGTGTGGGTGTGTATAACTGTAATCACATCAAAGATCAAAGGCAATCAGATCAAAGCAATCAACAGAATTAACTGCAGCTGTTAATGTTCCGAAAGAGTGACAGCAGCCAGAGGTAGACAGACTCGAATTTCTGGCCTCGAACAGAAAGCATTTTTGGCAAAACCATAATACCTATCATTGATCCGACTTTCACTTCCGACGTTCTTCCTGAACGTCTACGTATGATTTTTTTAAAGAAAAATAAAAAATAGCTTTGTTAGAGCGATCTAAAAAAACTGTTCCATCTTCCTTTTTTCCAAATCTCCCTGCGTTTTTAATATGGGAGCCAATGAGGCTGTTGGTGGTGTTGGTGGCACATCTCTGCGTCGTACGCCCAAACTATAACTCTGACAGCTTTACCAGAGGATTGTGAGTGAGAAGACAAATTTTCCTACGTTTCTATGTATAAATTATTTCTGTAGAGTGGAATTTGCGGTCTGGAGCGCAGTTTTCAAATTTATTTTTTGACAGTTTTACCTCTCCCTCTACACTCTGAGCGATGACATCACACACTCTGACACCAACATTCCGTGCAATACACACCCATTATAATCTCAGAATTTCTCCCAAAATTATCATGGTCATTGAACAGGGATTGATAAAAAACTATATGACCTATCGAAACGTGGATTAATACACCGATACACAAGACTTGTGTCTAGTGTTTAAAGTTTAAATGGAGTCTCTAGGTGAAATTATGCCGGAGAAGTAGACGTTTAAAAATCTCCAATTATTGTTCTTTTTCGCTCATTTTTTTTCGGCCGTCCCATTCATTTCAATGCAAAATTTTGGGCAGTTTTTCACGACTTATGTCGCGAAAAATTCTTATTCTGTAGAGAAAAGTAATAGCACACCGATCCCGATCAAACCGCACGTTTTGATATATAATTTGTCCTGCAACTCTTTAAATTGTAGGACTAGTAGCGGGACGAAATTGCGTCCGGAAGAGGAATAAGAAAAAAGAAAATCCACAGTATAACAGTGGTGCTCGGGGCTGGTCCCTACAGCTATTGCTGTATGGGACCAGTGCTCGGTGCGATTGCCCCGAGGCCCTAATAATAATAAAATAGAAATTACGTGAAAATGTATAATTTCGAAAAGAGTGTTGCAGCTGGAACTACTAGGTGAAGTAGCTAATGTTAGCTAGCTAGCAGCTAGTTGATATTACATGGGAAAAAACAATCTTTTATTATTAGCATCTGTCTGTAAATGCTATTGTAGTGTGTGAGAATTGTGTACCTAAAATAATTAAGCTTGGGCTTCTTCTTGGGCCTACGATACACCGGGGCCCTCTTTCTCTCTCTCTGATGTCCCAATAATACATGACACAAGCTTTTATTTTCCCAGAGTACTCGCACTTTCTCTGCTCTCTCTTCACAGGGTGTCGAGCTGTGGTCCTGCTCCATCACTCCTGCTGGTCTCACTGCTGTGGATCTGGTTCGGCCCCAGATGGGAATGCTCCTCTCCTGGTCCACTCTACACTCACCATCACTACGGGCCAATGGTGGCGCTTCATCACCTGCTGCTGTGTTGTTACCTAGCTAGCTAATGTCAGTACATGGGTGCAAACTAAATTCAAAATGTGTCATTCATTTGATGATCTGTGGTTATGGGATTTCATTGTTTTCACCTTTTTCACCGATGATATGAGGTTTGCAGTGCACCCCTGTACTGTACCAAGCATTCGTCTCTGAATGCAAGTGCAGTGTGAATTGTGTTCTTAGGCTATGTGGAGAATGTCTCTATGTCTAAAAAATGTCGGCGCGCTAAGCACGCGCATCTGCTTAACTCTTCTGGGCTGAGCCCCCGAATGTGTCAAAATCCTAGAGACGCCCCTGCAAAGTAGTCAGTCTAATTATTCAGAAATCTGCTGCTTAACTGATGTGGTTACAGTTCTGACATGATTAGCAGATGTTTTGGTGAATTAAATTTTGTAAGGGCCTTTTGCAAATATACAAAAAAAAAGGTCCTGCCAGAATGGAAATCTCTTCTGTGTTGTTTTGTAAGGTAACAGCAAGCAATGTTTTTATTCTAGATAATGTTTCTGTTATGGAATTACAAAGTCAATGCACTGAGCTGACACAACAGTCTCAGGTTTTAATAGTTCCATTTTTGTGATAGTATAAAGTTAAAACAAGTATGAGTCCCTTTGTCATTCACTCAAATACTGTTTATTGTACATTTGCAGCCTGGAGTAGATGGACTCAAAATAACCAACAAGATCTCCAACCTAAATGACAGAATATGAGCGTTGTTATTTATTAAGCGACTTATTTGAACATTGGTACACAAGGTTCAAGGTTGTAAAAAAGACTGCAGTTTGGTGGAATTTATCCCACAAAAACACTAATCTAGTTTTAGGGCAAAAAACTTCCTGGTAAGATGGTATAATAGACAGTTTAAACAGTAAATAAATGTACTTAATTGCCAGAGTAGGCTAAATGCATGTTGCAAAATATATACATGAAATACTAGGCCTACAAACAGACCAACCCTCCATTACAATACTACAGTACATTGGTACAGTGATGTACTGAAACATATATTTACTTACAGTATACTGTGCTACAGTATATAATATGTCATACAGTAATTGCTGTCGACATTTACATACTGTACTATAATGTCAAAAAAGGTAATTACCTGTTCTCTTCTCTAAATCTTGGGATTATGGTGGACACAGTGAATCTACTGATGTTTGGTTGTACCCTTTGTCCGGCCTAACTCATGCTCATACCATGAACAAGAACATGGTCAATCACAGTAGTTCTGATTTCATCAGATATTACCTCGACCACCTTGATCTCCTCTCACAGGAACTCTTCCTCTCAGATTTCTATCCATTGTAGGGCCTCACAAACCAGTGCTCTCTGAACTGGCTTATATGTTCCCTCACATCATCAGCCACAAGTGTGATCAATTTTGAATTTTTGTTTTCAAGTGGTGACACTTGTGCTTTAATTGTGTTTGACTTTTGTCACCTGTGCTCACCATTATGCAGCACGGGTGCATCACAATGAAAATTTGTTGGCAAGTTGTGTCTAAACAGGTGAAAAGTGCTTATGGTTTTGCCAAAAGAGTGATTGAATCAATCAGTGGGCTCAAGCAATTATGGAACTGAGCAACTGAGCATTTGGTTCAGACAATAGGGTTTAGTGTTTTAGCAATTGAGAAAAACTGTAATCAAAGATTGTTTTTTCCCATGTAATATCAATTAGCTGCTAGCTAGCTAACATTAGCTACTTCCCTCCAGTAGTTCCAGCTGCAACACTCTTTCTCTCTCACGAAATTCTACATTTTTACTTAACTTCCATTTCATTTTTTTTTTTAAATTATTATATTATTTATTATATTTCTATTACCTCTCATTACCTCTTTGATTGCTGACCACCTTTGGGGGGGAAAACATGGAAATATTTTTTTGTGACATGATAGCTTGTTACACCTCAGCTGAACAGCTTGCTGTTGTCAAGCCTGCCTTTTGTCAAGTGCGCCTGCTGCCGCTGATGATGAAATGGACCTGCACTTATATATCGCTTTTCTAGTCGCCACTACAGACTGAGCTCATTCACCATACTGGTGGCAGAGGCTACCCTAAACAGTGGCACTTGCCACCATTGGGAATTCATTCACACTATTGCAATTTGGGGTTCAGTATCTTGCTCAAGGATACTTCGATAGGCTGGTCATGGTCAGGGATTGAACCACCAACCCTTTGCTTGGGGGGCAACCCGCTCTACCAACTGAGCCACAGCCACCCCAATATCACATGCGACCTGGAGGTGTTAACCACTTGTGCGCCAAAGTAGTGGCTTTTTAATAATTAATTGTTACTCAAACCTGTCAAAAAACACTGTTTTATCGAAGCATCAACATAAGATAACTGTAGTTTGAGGATGTGATCTTAAAAAAAAAAAAAAAAAAAAAAAAAAATATATATATATATATATATATATATATATATATATATATATTTTTATATAATTAATTAATTAATTATATATATATAATTAATTAATATATATATAAAATTAATATTCGGGGCTACTTAAAAAACTAGGGACGCCACTGCTCTCAGGCAGTATAAAAAAGTGAGCTGAGGACTAGAATGTGCCAAACACTCCTTGTCAGTGTCAAGTATAGGACAAGGCAACAGATGAAAACACATTTTATTATTTATTATTCATGCAAGGTGTATTTATATATGTGTATGTCAAACTGCCACAATCTCTGCTCAGAATGAAATTATTCAAATGTATAATTAAATTGACTCCCACTTTTCCATTATACAGTTATAGTTCTTTCAGTTTTACATATAGTACATAAACAGTGTTCCTTTCAAACCATAATATTAATATTCTGGGCAACAGATTGTGTTCATCAACATTAAAAGTGCCTTGTGGGAGTTGACTCCTCTAATTTACACTGGGAAAAATATATTTCTGATATTACTAATACACAAATATTATATCCAAACGTACCTGTTTTAATATTAAAATACATGCATATAATAAATATTATGATATACATTTTGAGAAAGTGGTATCAATATAAAAAAAACCCAGATATTATAGATGATGCTGTACTAATCTAGTGACTTTTATCACACAAAAACTGTATAATTCTTTTTCTTATTTTTGTCAATTTGAGACCATATATGAGGGGATTAATCAATGGAGGAACAAGGAGAAATTCTATAGCCATAAAATTATTGACACTTTGTGGAAGATCTTTTGAGCCAAATCTGATGTACATCAAATCAAAGCCCAAACATACAAAAAAAGTAAATAAGCAGAATACATGTGGCAGACATGTTTGCATAAACTTTGTCCGGTTGTCTTTGGATGTTAGGCATGTTCTGATCAGATTTGCATAAGACCAAATAATTATCATGAAATGGCCAAAATAAAATGTATAATTAAAAGCTGGAACAGCAACATGTGCTATTGAGGCAGAACAAGCTAATTTACCAACCAACATGTTAATACAGTAGATCTTCGGTATGTGTGAGCCACATAACTTTAATATTGCTGTTGTTATTGAACCAATGAACACCAAATTAATAGGTATAAGCCAAGCAAAAAACACAAACACACAAACCTTCTGTTTAGTCATCACAGAGTGATACACCAGAGGGTGACAGATGGCCACATATCTGTCATAGGCCATCAGAAGCAGAAAAGAGAAATCAGCACAAACAGAGGAGTGCAACACAAAGCCCTGCAGAAGACATCCAGCATAAGAGATAACATGACTGGTAGACAGAAGATCTATTAGGAATTTGGGGTAGAAACCTGCTGTCCCATAAAGTCCATTGATGCACAGATTACAGAGGAAGATATACATGGGTTCATGAAGGTTTTTGTCAACAATGATTGTCACAATAATGGTCAAATTTACCAGCCAAATCACACAATAACACAACAAAGTAACAAAAAAGAGAATACCTCTGTAGTTTGTTGTCCCGCTTAAGCCTGACAGAGTAAACATAGTAACTACTGAAACATTGTCCATCATAAAACTTGACGTTTTTTAGATGTTGATGCCATACAGAGAACACGTTGCATTTACAAACCCAACGATAAAGGATTTCCAGCTCTGTGTCTGTCCAGCAGCCTGAATGTTTTCATTTCAGTTTATAATCTTTCATTGAAGCAAACACATAATATAACTATCCAATTAGTGAGAAGGAATAGGATGGAAAAGACCTCCCACTAAGAAGCAATAATCCAAACTACAAAAGATAACAATGCAAGCTTAATACATATGGGATGAATAGCTTTTAATCTGGTGGACTGGAGAAATGAAGAAAATTAGATCCATAAATGATCCTCTTATTTTTATTTTGGTTATCTAACTTCAAAAGTTTGATTAAAGCAGAACTAATCAGCATTTTAAACTCAATAAAACAATGATTCGGATAATTTCCAAAAATGTATTAATACATTTCTGTTAAATGATATATTCTCTATCCAAGCATTTTTTGGTTAAATCTCTCAGTTTTAGATTTTTATTAAGTGAATTGTATGTTTGCTGGATAAACACTTAATTTTAACACACAAATAAATAATACTTATTAATATATATATATTTTTTATTATAACTTTGTTTCACAAACATCAAAAACATACAATTCATTACAAAAGAATTTCACATGTATATTCTACGCCGGGGGGGAAGGGCTTACAATAATATATTTAATAGTTCACAAATATCAACTGTTTTAATAGCTTTTTGGTTTTTGGACAATTTAATAGAGGCGATGTACTGCCTGAGCAACAAAGGCAACAAAAGATGGTTTTCTTCGAACAAATTTGCATTTATGCATATGAAATTTCTCCATCAGTATGATCAGGTTTATAATAAATATTTAGTTGAGTCTTTCTTTATTTTTGTCCAAGAGCCCAAATATACATCCCTCCAAAACAACTTAAAATCTTTATTAATATTGCTTGCAATAAAGTTACAAATCTCAATCCAGAGACCTTGGACAAAGGGGCAGTACCAAAATAAATGAGTGACAGTTTCAATATGTTCAGAACAGAAAGTGCATTTCACATCAATGTCTCCTTTGAATCTTCTAACAATGTATTGACTGGAAGGATAAGATTTATGAATTATTTTAAATTAAATTTCTCTCACTTTATTGGTTATCAAATAACGGTTGGGTAATAGCCAGATCTTTTTCCAATTATTGTGTTCTATGTATTTATTCCAATATGAGAGCACATATGGAGCTGTAGTGACATCCTTTTTAAACAGGTTTCTGATTAATTTGTTATTCCGATGAATACCAGTTAAACAAGCTTTACCCACTGGCGTGTCTGACAAGGACAGCAGGGACAAATGTTGGGTTTCCAAACTTGGTTGAGATCTAAACAACATGCCAACACCAGATGGGATCGCTCCAAAAACCTTTGGCAAAAATCTACAAGAGAAACAGGGATATTATATTCAGATAAAAATTCATTATAAGAGTAGAGAAGACCATCCTTGTTGAATAATTGAGCTACATATATTATGTTATTATTATACCAATAATCTATAAAGAGGGATTTGTGTTTAAATAGAATGTCCTTGTTGTTCCATATAAAATAGTTATGAGATGAAAAATTATGTTTGAAAATAAGGGACCATGGGAGGAAGGCCTACCGGTGAAAGGATGACATTTTTAACGGTATTTTATCAATGTTATAGTTACAGCTTAAAAAGAAGTTTAATATGGGGCGTTCCTGGTGGCACACCTGGTAGAGCGCATACCACAGAGGCCCAGTCCTCGTACGCGGCTGGCCGGACCGGGTTTGACTCCGGCTCGGAGCCCTTTCCCGCATGTCTTCTCCCCCTTTCGCTCTCAATATCTCATCTCTCAATAAAGCTACAAGATGCCCAAAAAATATCTTTAAAAAAAAAGAAATTTAATCCACCCAATTTAGCTTTTGGCTGATCACATCAAATCATCATCAATTTCATCAAGTCATGCCACCCATTAGTTTAATTGAGCTATTACTTCTGTGATATAGACTTTTGATAGCAGAGAAAAATTAGTTGCCAAGCCAAATTTCTTAAGGGATTGTAAAATGAACAGATGTTCAACTGTATCAAAGGCTTTGTAGAAGTCCAGAAACAAAATGAACCCATCATCCTCCACCATTTCTGGATAATCCAAAATGTCCAGGACTAGCCTGACATTATTTGCAATATGCCTCTTGTTCATAAAGCCTGATTGTGTTTCCTCTATAATAGAGTCTAGAACTAATCTTAATCTTTTTGCCAATAAGAGAGCTAATATTTTGTAATCGTTATTTAGTAGGCAAATCGGTCGCCAATTGTCTAAAAGTAGATTGTCCTTTTTCAGTTTGGGAATTAAAACAGTAATTCCTTGGGTCAAAGTGGTGGGGAGACATTCATTACTTATACATTCAATAAAAACTTTATGTAAAAAGGGAGTCAGTTCAGCACTAAAAGACTTATAAAATTCAGCTGTTAGTCCATCAGACCCCAGAGATTTATTGTTTTTGAGATGATTTATGGCTTGCTGTACTTCCTGAGGAGATATAGGCCTGTCACAGGATTCTTTATCTGCTTCATTAGGGCCTCGGGGCAAAGCCCCGAGCACCACTGTTATACTGTGGATTTCTTTTTCTTCCTCTGCCGGACACAATTTCGTCCCGCTACTAGTCCTACTTGAAGAGTTGCAGGACAAATTATATATCAAAACGGTGCGGTTTGGGGCGTCCCGGTGGCTCACACTGGTAGAGTGCTTACCACTATGGCGTGCTTACCACTATGAGTCCTTGCTGCGGCGGAGCCGGGTTCGAATCCGGCCTGTGCTCCCTTTGCCGCATGTCCTCCCCTCTGTCACCCCCTTTCTATCTGTCACTTTCAATAAAGAATGGAAAATACAAAAAAAAAAAAAATCTTAAAAACCTGCAGTTTGATCGGGATCGGTGTGCTATTACTTTTCTCTACAGAATACAATTTTTTCGCGACATAAGTCGTGAAAAACTGCCCAAAATTTTGCATTGAAATTAATGGGACGGCCGAAAGAAAATGAGCGAAAAAGAACAACAATTGGAGATTTTCAAACGTCTACTACTCCGGCATAATTTCAGCTAGAGACTCCATTTAAACTTTAAACAGTAGACACAAGTCTTGTGTATTGGTGTATTACTCCACATTTCGATAGGTCATATAGTTTTTTATCAATTCCTGTTCAATGACCATCATAATTTTTGGAGAAATTCTGAGATTATAATGGGTGTGTATTGCACGGAATGTTCGTGTCACAGTGTGTGACATCATCGCCAGAGTGTAGAGGGAGAGAAAAAACTGTCAAAAAATAAATTTGAAAACTGCGCTCCAGGCCGCAAATTCCACTCTACAGAAATAATTTATACATAGAAATGTAGGAAAATTTGTCTTCTCCCTCACAATCCTCTGGTAAAGCTGTCAGAGTTATAGTTTGGGCGTAGGACGCACAGATGCGCCACCAACACGCATCAACAGCCTCATTGGCTCCCACATTAAAAACGCAGGAAGATTTCTAAAAAAAGGGAGATGTAAAAGTTTTTTTAGATCGCTCTAACAAAGCTATTTTTTCATTTTTCTTAAAAAAAAACCATATGTAGACGTTCAGGAAGAACTCAGGACGCTCAAAGTGAAGTCGGATTAATGATAGGTATTATGGTTTTGCCAAAAATGCTTTCTGTTCGAGGCCAGAAACTGCAGTCTGTCCACCTCTGCTGTCACTGAGCCGGAACAGGTGCCAATTAATTCTGTTGATTGCTTTGATCTGATTGCCTTTGATCTTTGATGTGATTACAGTTACAGATACACACACACACACACACACACACACATGCGGGTAAGCGCGCACACTCCTCACACATGCATACATATGCTTCAAACACACACAGGTAACTTTATGCGATTTTCGCTACACACACACACACACACATTTTGAGGTTAAAGGGCATAGTTTGAAATCTCTGAAGAATCTCATCATAGTGTACACACACCGGCAGTAGCCCCCGTGGCCCTTTCAGAATTTCCCCAGAGGAAATTTTCTAGTTTATTATTTTACCCGACCGGGAATCAAAAAAATGATCAGCTGCCATTTGGGAAAATTTAGAACTATACAAGTCTTTATAAAAATTAGAACAAAAGTCTGCTATTTTACGATGGTCTTCAGTAACAGCTCCATTAATATTTATCTTACAAATGCTATTGTTGGTGGCGTGATGTTTTTCAAGATTAAAAAAGTAATGAGTGTTTTGTTCCCCTTCTTCTAACCATTTAGAGCGAGATCTGACAAAGGCACCCTTTGCTTTTTGGCGATATAATTCATCAAGTTTGATTTGCAAGAGAGCTAGGTCTCCTTTTTCTTCCTCTGTTAAGGAGTCAGGTTCTTTGCTGGATAAGTTAGTTATGCTTGAGACAATTTTTAATTCATCTGCTTTCCTCGCTTTGACAGCTTGAGCACCACTCTTTCTTAAAAAATGTCCTATCTCATATTTAAGGAGTTCCCAGTTAGTCCCATAAGAGTTATCATTGTTTGCTTTGGGCCAGTAAAATGAGATTAAATCCTTAATCCTTTTTTGAATTTCATTATTTTGTAGTATAGAGCTTTATGACCAGTTAAAGGCGTTGGGCAGATGCGAACATCAATATTATTCTTGTCTTAACTGTCAGAAATATGCCAATAGTCTAAACGAAACTGTCTCAAACCAGATTTATTACTCCAGGTGTACAGTCTACTGCTAGGGTACTTCTCTCTCCATGTATCAACTAGATTAAACCTTTCTATGAAGTCAATTAGATATGAGTCAGCTCTATATTGTTGAGAAGGTGGAATTTTGTCTGTGCCATCCAAAATATTGTTGAAATCCCCACCAAACATTAAGAATGCATTTGGGAATCTGGTCAGCCAACTTGAAATAATGCGATCAATATCTAGCATCAGAGTTTTATTTTCTCTTCTTGTGTTGTAACCATAGACATTGGAAATAATGTAGATGAAATCATTATGTTTAATAGCTTGGCAGATGAAGTGCCCATTTGGATCACATTCAGTAATCATAACATTTCCTTTAAATCTGTCATTTAAGGTGGCTACCCCAGCTGAACGCTCTGTTCCATGGGAGAGCCATATAGTGTTACCCCAATGTGATCTCCAGAAGTTTGTATTGTCCACAGTAGAGTGAGATTGTTGAAAGAAAAAAAAATCTGATTTGAACTGTTTTGCGAAAAGAAACAGTGCTTTCCTCTTAATGTTATTACGTAACCCCCTGCCGTTTAGTGAAACAAATGACAACATTAATAAACAAAAGGAACTATGTATAAAAAAATGAATATAACCAAAACGTAAAGGTGTCTCGGTTAAATGTTACAGGATAGTGTTGATAAGTAACACATAGCAGCCGAGATCAGCACCATATTAGCTTTATAACTAAGCGTAGTATTTTTAGAGAAGGCAATATTATTATTTCTTCACATATTTGGGAATAAGGCATTACGTCTTTATATAAAAAAAATATATATCTTTATGTATTAAAGTGCAGGGTTTTTTTTAAGCAGGGAACAGGTAGGTAAATAACCTTAACATTACCCTTGACAAATAAACAACCCTGAGTAACTGAGAACTGAGAAGAAGGCACTTATTCAAACCTTGGCATCTGAACTTTGACAGCTCAAGGAAGAATTTCTGAACCGTTCACAAAACCTTTACCGCCTACAAAGTAGGCTGTTTTCCCTTCATGTCGTGCTTTCTTTATGAGTGGCCACAGCTCTTGTCTGTTCTCTCTGTCCTCCTGATTTAAGTCCTCTGTGAAGCGTAAGCCCTTATTCTGCAGATAGGAGTTGCGTTTGGCAGCTTTCCAGACTGCATCCATGTATCTTCTGGAGTTGAATCTCATGATAAGCCCTCGCGGTGTTGTGTTGTGTTGTCCTGTCGATGTTTTCCGACTCGGTGCGCAACGTCTATGGCATTGGCAAGCTTCTCCTTTTCCTCCGGTAGAATCGCCTGGCACACGTGCTCGTACATCCTCCTCCCTGGTTTCTGTCAAGCCGTGGAGCCACAGGTTCCAGCTCGGAGACCCGGCTCATAGTTTTCAAAGCAGATTCTTCGCTTCTTTCCATTCTTTCTTCGACATGTACAACCTTTTCATCCAATGCCTTTATCTCACCGCGGACAGACTCCAACATTTTTTCGAGGGTGTCGCTTCTGCTGTTGATGAGGTCAGCCAGGGCTCTAATGGCATTATCAGAGCTGAGGCCGCGTTCTGTCAGCGGTTGGATTACGTTCGGTTTCTTCGGGAGTGGTGGCTTACTTGGAGTTACCGGTAAGGGCGGGTATTCATCCTCATCGTGCGACTGCAGGCTGCCGTATTCATAGTTGTGGTCGCTAGCTAAGTGTTAGCCTCCTTGGACGTGTTCTGTCGCTTTTGGCCGGTTTTCTTCGACATTTTGGTTGGATTAGCCTTAGTTTTGCACTTGATGTACCAGTAAATGGACACAGAAGTACTATGCCAACTGTTTTAACAGAGAGCGACGGTTAAAAAAGCTTAAAATAAATTTGGTGCTGAGAGCTTGAAAAGTTAAGACTGCTCACGCTGCTATCTTGGATGTCCCAATACTTATTAATATTATTTGAAATTATCATATTAGAAATGTCACTCATTAGTTTTCCCAGGACCCCTAATGTACATAGGTTTTGAAATCAATAAAATAACATTTTTAAAGCCAAAGAAGTTCATGTTTATTCAAAACAATTAAAATCATAGCATGAATTACATTTGTCTTTAACCTTCAGATTTAACAGTGACATATTTAAGCATTAAAAATACAAATGAACATTGGAAATGTGTTAGTCTCTGAACAAATATCCTTCAAGGAATAAAACAGATGCCATTTTCAAAGAAATACTATAAAAAGGTTTTGATGGCGTTGACAAATTAAAATTGCAGGAATGATAACATGATTTCCAAGTTAAAAAATCTAATTGAAAATGTCCTCTGAACTGTATTACTGTATAGATACATCTGACATTCCCTGAAAAAAAGCTCAAAAAAGACAATGTATATACTATATACTTCATGTATAATGAAATAGGACCTTGTGGGAGCATGTAAAAGACGAGACTGAGGGACTTGAGTTGAGTCTGTTTACTCTCACTTAGCACAACAACAGTGAGGTTAGAGCTCTGGCATTTCACACTGCACAGTACACAACTCTCTCACCCACACTTGTCAGCCCAACAAGCTAACAGATAGCTCTCCTGTTCGTTTCTTAAAGGAGTTGCAGCCCTTAGTGAATGTCTCTATATTGTGGGTCACCACACTGGTTCACGTCCTTCCCAACCCGTTCTCATTCCCGAAGCGTAAAATACCGACTATTTGTCACGCCCCTGAACGTATCATACTGACGAAAAGGGTACCCTTCCACGTGTGTGGGGAACGCTCTGGGTTCTCAATTGACCTCCAATATAAACCCGCTCGCGCTGCTGAGAAACGCTTAGAGCAGAGGCTTACAGCCGTCTATTCACTCCAATAATATCCCGACCACGGCCCTCCATTACACTGCCAGCGACAATCTGAATGGAGAACCGAGGACCCTGTGCACGGAAGTATTTTTCTCCCTGTTTTAAGGATTTCTTTTAATGACATCGTCAACATTTCTCAACACAAACACATCAAAGTCTCACTGATAATTCAACAATAAAATAGCTTCATGTTGTGGCTCTCAGTATAATTTTTTTCTCCTTCGATTCTGAGAAATAAACTTTTATTCGTTTGTTTTACGGCATTCCACTGGCGGACATTTCTCTCATTTTTAGTGAAAAAAAAATAATATTTTGACTTTGTTTCTGCATAAAAATGGATTTTGATTACATTTCTAGTGAGAAATATATGTTTTATGTTCTTAATATTCACTCAGTGAATGTACATAATCACTTTGTGGCGAAGATCTCGCCAGAAAAAGACGATCCGCTGTGTTTTATTTTGAAATCTGTTTTATTTTGTAATCTACCGCGATCATAGCGGATGTGGTCCTATCCTCGCGGATGTGCTGTGCGATCTCATTGAATCGCGCTTCACTGTAAATGGCCCCGACTCTGCTCTCCTGTTTTAGTTAAAATATCTTCATTAAACAAACATTGTTGTCTTTTTTTTTTAGCATAGATAATATACATACAGTGTAATTATTTATTAGACAGTGTGTGATATTCGATATATTGGGTAGAAATAGGTTTTCACAGCCCTAATAGGGAAGAACTACAAAACGAGAGGTCTAGGGAGTTGTAGTTTTTTAATAAAAACAGGTTTTTCCCTCAAATTGGAAGTTGGAAATACTTAATTAGTGGCTTTCCAGGGGTTTGAGGGGAAGTCAATCACATTTTTGGCATCAGAATTTAAATATTGTCTTGTTCAATGGGGGATTTGTTGTTTTTTCAGCATATCCTAAAGCCCCACCACTCCCACCCCTTAGTGACTATGCTCACATTATAGTCCATGTCAACACCTTTCTATAACAGTAGGTCTCATGTCTGTAACCCTTTTTGTCTCTTAGTTATAATCATTTAAATATGCCCCAGGGTTAAGGTTCAAAGGTCAATATCTCAAAGCAAGAATATTATAGAATATTATGAAATTGATATATGTTACTCTCCAGGCCAAGACCTTTCCGGTGATGTATTTGGTTTAGCTCTATGACAAAGTTTTATTTTTTCACATCTCGGAATCTGAGCACTCAAAGGGCTGTCTGAACCTTAGCCTGTTAGGGCAGATTTCCAAGGTTTGAAAAAAATAAAACTTTGTCATAGAGCTAAATCAAATACATCACCGGAAAGGTCTTGGCCTGGAGAGTAACATATATCAATTTCAAGGTTCTATAATATTCTTGCTTTGAGATATTGACCTTTGAACCTTAACCCTGGGGCATATTTAAATGATTATAACTAAGAGACAAAAAGGGTTACAGACATGAGACCTACTGTTATAGAAAGGTGTTGACATGGACTATAATGTGAGCATAGTCACTAAGGGGTGGGAGTGGGGGGGCTTTAGGATATGCTGAAAAAACAACAAATCCCCCATTGAACAAGACAATATTTAAATTCTGATGCCAAAAATGTGATTGACATCCCCTCAAACCCCTGGAAAGCCACTTATTAAGTATTTCCAACTTCCAATTTGAGGGAAAAACCTGTTTTATTAAAAAAACTACAACTCCCTAGACCTCTCGTTTTGTAGTTCTTCCCTATTAGGGCTGTGAAAACCTATTTCTACCCAATATATCGAATATCACACACTGTCTAATAAATAATTACACTGTATGTATATTATCTATGCTAAAAAAAAGACAACAATGTTTGTTTAATGAAGATATTTTAACTAAAACAGGAGAGCAGAGTCGGGGCCATTTACAGTGAAGCGCGATTCAATGAGATCGCACAGCACATCCGCGAGGATAGGACCACATCCGCTATGATCGCGGTAGATTACAAAATAAAACAGATTTCAAAATAAAACACAGCGGATCGTCTTTTTCTGGCGAGATCTTCGCCACAAAGTGATTGTGTACATTCACTGAGTGAATATTAAGAACATAAAACATATATTTCTCGCTAGAAATGTAATCAAAATCCATTTTTATGCAGAAACAAAGTCAAAATATATATTTTTTTTCACTAAAAATGAGAGAAATGTCCGCCAGTGGAATGCCGTAAAACAAACGAATAAAAGTTTATTTCTCAGAATCGAAGGAGAAAAAAATTATACTGAGAGCCACAACATGAAGCTATTTTATTGTTGAATTATCAGTGAGACTTTGATGTGTTTGTGTTGAGAAATGTTGACGATGTCATTAAAAGAAATCCTTAAAATAGGGAGAAAAATACTTCCGTGCACAGGGTCCTCGGTTCTCCATTCAGATTGTCGCTGGCAGCGTAATGGAGGGCCGTGGTCAGGATATTATTGGAGTGAATAGACGGCTGTAAGCCTCTGCTCTAAGCGTTTCTCAGCAGCGCGAGCGGGTTTATATTGGAGGTCAATTGAGAACCCAGAGCGTTCCCCACACACGTGGAAGGGTACCCTTTTTGTCAGTATGATACGTTCAGGGGCGTGACAAATAGTCGGTATTTTACACTTCGGGAATGAGAACGGGTTGTCCTTCCTGAGACCGAGCTAAACTTGACACCCACTAGCTTCGTAGACGCCTTAACACCATGATGGGAAAGGCAGTCGATAGTGTCGAAAACCCAGCGCCGCCAGCCAGTGTGCACCATCGGACATGGTTGGCCAGTGGAGATGTTGCAAAGGAGTGTGGCGCTGGTATTATCAAACCTCAACATCTGCCATTGCAGCCCTGTGCTGACCATACGGTAGGCCTGGACGTCCGTGTCGGCAGCCTGGTCCGCAGCCATGGCAGCATGGTCAAGTCCAAGATGAACGGATGAACAGCTTTCGCCCAGAAGAGGCAGTCGGCGACAAAGTTGTTTTTGCCCGCCACATGCGGGATGTCCGTGGTGAACTCAGATATGGCAGAGAGCAGACGCTGTTGACGGCCGGACCACAGCTCAAAGTTCTTGGCCATAGCTAATGTCAGCAGCTTGTGGTCCACATAGGCGGTGAATCGGCGGCCCTCCAACAGGAATCTAAAGTGACAGGTGGTGCGAGTGGCTGCCAAGCGCCGTCCACCCACTGCTCACACATCACACCGACTGCATAGTCAGAGGCTTCCGTTAACTGGGGCGGTGGGAGATGGGTGTGCCAAAAAAGTGGCGTTGGCCAGTACAGTATTGGCATCATCGAATGCTGTGTCCATCTCAGGAGACCAGTCCATATCTTCATACAAGGGCCGCATGGGGTGAGCCGTGTGGGGAATGAACCTGTTGTAAAAGTTCACCATGCCCAGGAATTCCTGCAGGGACTTCACAGTGTTAGGGCATGGGAAACTAGCAACTGCAGCCACTCTGGCAGGGAGAGGGACGGCCCCCTGGGGAGAGATGTGATGTCTGAGGAAGTCAATGGACGACAGGCTAAACTGACACTTGGCCAGGCTGATGAGGCCATGTGCACTGAGCCACTCAAACAATTGCCGGAGGTATGCCAGATGTTCCTCGGCGGACGGGCTAGCTACGAGAATGTCGTCCAAGTAAACAAACAAGAAAGGCATCCGTAGGAACTCAGAGTGCAAAGGGCATGATGATGTCCCATGGGTGGACCGGTACCTGGTGGTAGCCGGTACCTGGTGGTGGCCGGTACCTGGTGGTGGCCCCGGCCAGGAGGGCGGAGAAATCCTGTAGGTGTGGGTTGGGGGTCGTGGCATTGTTCAGGTGACGAAAGTCACCACAGGGGTGCCAACCACCGTCTGCCTTAATCACCATGTGCAGGGGGAAGGCCCAGGGGCTGTCCAAATCGCAAACAATGCCAGGACGTTCCATGGCGGCGAACTCCTCCTTGGCAATTGTGAGCTTAGCTGAGTCGAGGCGTCAAGCACATGCATAGACTGGGGATCAGACAGAGGTAATGTGATGCACAGAGCAGATCGTTCGGGACAGGAAGTCGTGCACAGACACAAAATAAAACATCCGGTATATTTTCGAAATAAAATACCTCGGGTTCACGGCAGCTTGTATTTCACAACGTGAAGACGTCATGATGGGCGGGGACAGACCCGAAGTCAACAGGTTAGAGGTTTTCACTCGTCTTTTCACACCGCTCACTCCGGTGCTTCTTGTAAACAAACAGAGATCGCTAAGTGAACACCTCCTGCAGCAGCAGCACATACACACTGTACTGCTACAGAGCTAACTGTAGCTAACTGCCGCTAACGAGGAACAAGCCGGCCAACCTCGTTAGCGCTCGTTAACACCGAGTCGCTGTATTTGTCTCCAGTCATTAATGAGGAGATGTTGATTCTCTTCCAGTTATATCAATTGATTATGCGTGAATTTGCGAGATCTCGTGCGTCCTCGGGACTCCGCTGTCCGCAACAGCTTGACGCAGACGGATCCGGTGTGTGTTGACGGACTGCGGAGATACGCAGCAAGGTTACAGCTCTGGCATTTTACCCTGCACAGTACACAACTCTCTCACCCACATTTCTCAGCCCAACAAGTTAACAGATAGCTCTCCTGTTTATTTCTTAAAGGGGCCGCAGCCCTTAGCGGATGTCTCTATATTGTGGGTCACCACAACCTCTTGAAATCCATGCAGAAGCTAATTGAATTGCATGTAGATATTCACTGAAATACAGTTCAAATCAACACATTACTAATGACTGCTTGTCATCATGAATTCAGGTAGAGATCCAAACACAAAGGTGGAAGAGGAGCAGCACAATAAATCAATTAGATTCATCAATTTATTTATTCACTCTCAATTAACAAACACTTCAAACTATAATTACTTCAAAAGAGAGTGCAACATATTAGTGTAACAATAGTACATTATGATATATTTACCAAACATATTCAACAGTGGGTCGACAAATCTTTCAGATACAAAATTCCATTTTTTCCCTACAAAAAAAGAGTCACAAAACAAACCTAATGTCTTAGATATTAGTCTGTTGATAATTAATAATTTTTTTTACATAGCATTACGAAGTACTTCACACTACCGGCCTCTTTACATGTTAACTGTTTGCCTGGTAAGCTATACCATTTTAAATGTTAGCTAACATGGGGTCCCTCCCCTGTCTCTCTATAAACTGGGGGAACATTGGCAAGGGACATTGAAGACCCCTGAACTAAACTATCCTACAATTAAACTACAATGAAATAAATCAAACATTTACCGATCACATTGTTTTGCATTTACATGCATTCGTAATTCTTTTGATGGAATTACATTTTCTAGCTGAAAACAAATTATTTATAAAAACATTGAACACTGAAAGACTTCTATTCTTTAAAGTCTTCTTCCTAAAACATCTCAGTCATTGGTCATGGGATTGTTCAAAGCGTAACTTTGAAGTTAGGGTTTAAACATATTTAAGTACACTACTTTATATCATAACTACTTGAATTCAACACATGAAACTGCAATAGCAATAAAAATGCATAGCAAGTGATATTATTGGTATAAACAACATGTTGTTGACAAATTAATGAAAATTTAAATTTAAATTATGTATTATGTATGTATGTAATGAACACATTTCTCATTACATCACAAAGGATTGTCACGGGAGCCATCTAGTTTATCATCTATTGGTCATGGCCCAGCCAATCTATATAAATAAATGTTATATTGCAGAAAATGTTTACTCAAATGTTGACTTTTAGTAATTTTGGAGTTGACATGCTATGGTTGTGAAGCTGTGAAGTTGACTCCTCTAATTGACCTGTTTTAATACTAAAATAGATGCAGATTTTAAAGATTATGGTAAACATTTTATAATAGTGGCATCACTATTAAAAATATATATTATAGATGATGCTGGACTAATCTAGTTACTTTTAACACACAAAAACTGTAAAATTTTGTTTCTTATTTTTGTCAGCTTGAGACCATATATGAGGGGATTAATCAATGGAGGAACAAGGAGAAATTCCATGGCCATAAAATTCTGGGCACTTTGTGGAAGATCTTTTGAGCCAAATCTGATGTACAACAAATCAAAGCCCAAACAAAAAAAAAAAGTAAATAAGCAGAATACATGTGGCAGACATGTTTGCATAAATTTACTCCTGTTCTCTTTGGATGTTAGGCATGTTCTGACCAGATTTGCATAAGACCAAATAATAAAAATGAAATGGCCAAAATAAAATGTATAATTAAAAGCTGGAACAGCAACATGTGCTATTGAGGCAGAACAAGCTAGTTTACCAACCAAAAAGTTAATACAGTAGATCTTCGGGATGTGTGAGCCACATAACCTTGATGTTGATGTTGTTATTGTGCTCACGAACAACAGGTAAAAAGGAATAAGCCAAGCAATAAAAAGTAACATACTTACTCTCCTTTTAGTCATCACAGAGTGGTACACAAGAGGGTGACAGATGGCCACATATCTGTCATAGGCCATCAGAGCTAGAAGAGAGAAATCAGCACAAACAGAGGAGTGCAACACAAAGCCCTGCAGAAGACATCCAGCATAAGAGATAACATGAGTGGTAGACAGAAGATCCTTGAGGAATTTGGGGTAGAAACCGGCTGTCCCATAAAGTCCATTGATGCACAGATTACAGAGAAAGATATACATGGGTCCATGAAGGTTTTTGTCCACAATAATTGTCACAATAAGGGTCAAATTTACCAGCCAAATCACACAATAACACAATAAAGTGACAAAAAAGAGAATTACTCTGTAGTTTGTTGTCCCGCTCAACCCTGACAGAGTAAACATAGTAACTACTGAAACATTATCCATCATAAAAGTTTATGTTTTTTAGATGTTGATGCCATACAGAGAACACGTTGCATTTACAAACCCAACAATAAAGGACGTCCAGCTCTGTGTCTGTCCAGCAGCCTGATTTTTTTAAATTTCAGTTTATATTATTTCACTGCAGCAACAGATAATGTAACTATCCAATCAGTGAGCAGGAATAGGACGGAAAAGACTGCCCACTGAAAAGCAATAATCCAACCTAAAAAAAAAAAGGAAATTACTACATATGAAGAAAAGTTGATCTGTAAATGATCTCTTTTAATTTATTTTGGTTAGCCAACCACAAAACATTATTGTGAAAAATAAAAAACATATGTGATGATGAATCCAAATCTCCTTTTTGCCATTTTTGGTATTGCACTATATGAGGGGCTCACGATATTACGTTTAAAGCAGAACTTAGCAGCATTTTCAACTTAATAAAACAGCTTTGAACTGTTACATGTTCGTCATGGCTGAGTAACCAAAAAGTCCTAAGAAATGGTATTCGGCAAAGGAGGTGAGGAAGAGGAAGAGAGCGAGTGACTGAGCGAGGGACCGCACAGATGTGAACCTTGGTCAGGCACAAATACCACTTAGTTTTCTGCTCATTTCTTATAGTAGTGTTTGTAAATGTGTTAAATTCATTACCATCGTCGGTCGCTGACTGGCTACCGCGCTAGCTCAGAAGCAAACATTTTTGTTTTCGGTAGCACCTAGATTGCTCTCGACTTTTGCATTGAGTTGCTGCTATTGTGACAGGTTAAAATTAATTGTTCTTTATTACTGTTAGAATTATCTGTTCATGCCATTTGTTTTCATTGTTAGTTGTTAAAGTGTGCCAGTAGTTGTTATAGTTAATGTATGCAGCCAGTGACAAGTAGATGAACACCGATAGGTGATGCAGAGTTTAGTATGAGTGAGTTGATTGTTCAGTGATCTATTAGTAATGCTTCTGGGCTTGGGTAGGGGGAGGCGTGCTCCGATTCCTTATTCAATATAGACAAGTGAGAAACAGAGCATCGAGTGGTTTCTTTTATTCATCTCTCACCCTTGTTTAAGGTAATTACTGTACAAAGCACCATCAATTTGTCACATCTGTTGCAATAACCCCCTGCAGAAAAACGTTGCGGAAGAAGACTTGAGCATTTTAGTCCCAAAGTAGAGATGGGCTAGTCTGGCTATGTAAACATCAGTTGTCTTCTTCTTCAATGCTTCCTCGTCTAATTTTTGTCGCTCTACATACGTCATCTGGTATAACTGATACGATTGGCTAAGAGCTACGTACAGACGCTTATGATAGACATTCGCAATCGCCCAATAAACGGCTCTGGACGATCGTAAACCACACCTCCTCCACAGAAAAATGAATAGGTGGTCTCCAGACTATATCTCATTTGTGATATAGTCTGGCGTTAGCCAGGCTATCTCTTATATGGGACAAATTCAGAATTGCGTTTCACTTTGGGCCTTACGGTACTACATAAGAACCTATGCTAGTAACCCACACCCCAGCTGTCACTCTGCTGGCTCCAGTAACAACAATTGCACTTGGCAAGCAGCAAAAAAGGGGTGGGATGCTGCAAGTGAGTTTTTTCTTATGACAGTATTATGAAATATACACCCCAAAGCTGTAGGGGGAGCTACAGGAGCTCCCTACTACCAAGTAGGTCTTTAAGGTTAGTCCCACAATGGGGAAATTCAACCTCTGCATTTAACCGTTTTGTTTTTTGTTTTTTTTACACACCAGTGAACATACTCTGCTTAGGAGCAGTGGGCAGCACATTTCTTCGCACATGGGGAGCAGTGAGGGGGGTAGGTGCCTTGCTCAAGGGCACTTCAGTCCTTGACCTGTCAGTCCTGGAATTCAAACTGACGACCCTCCTGTTACAAGCCCGATCGCTAACCTCTAGGCCACACTGGAAAAAACAAGATTCTATCTCAGAGATTCTTAACTCCTGAACTTTCTGTTGCCTTTTATGGAGAATTGGGGGAAGGGGATGGGGGGTTCTGTAGGAGGAGATACCAGGTCAACAGTAGATGTCACATAGAAGTGGTGCCATGTGATTGGCTGATTAGATATTTGTGTTAATGAGCAGTTGAACAGGTGTAAATAATAAAGTGGCTGGTTAGTGTAAATTGCTTGAAACATTGCAGGAACCTATTCTGCAGTCAGAGTTTCCAAATGTTTTCATGGCAATGAGAACTTTTCTAACTTTTCTATCCACCACGGGGAGCAGACTTCATCCCTAGTATAAAAAATGAGCTGCGTCTAGCATGTGCCAAACACATCCCAACTCCTTGTCAGTTATATCATAGTCAGACCTCGTAAGACAGATAGATTTTGATGATCTAGTGGATGATTGTCGTGAGGAATAAGGCAAGAAAAACGTCATAAAAAGGAGGGTGGGGGCCTCCAAAACACATGTGCCCAAAGGACTCAGAGGAAAGTAACCCGGCCCTGGTTAAGAGGAGTCCTGCACCTCCATTAAATCTGCAGGGACACATTCATTTTACAACTACTACTTTTTTTAGTCTTTCCTCCTTCAATGCAATGTTTCACAGGATATGAAGTACTGGTATTTTTAGTGGTTCCATAAACCAAACACAGTCCTCCAATCATTTAAGTACAGGACAAACACAGCAACAGTTAGTAATGATAAAAACACATTTTATTATTCTGTAAGTTTTTGTAGCAGTTTTCTTACTGGACAAATAGGTTGATTATTACACATGGACAGCAGTGTCATTGTTTTCTACATCACGCATTCAAATAATAATAATAATATTTACCTCCTAATTGTGTGCAATTCACAATATATCTGAATGTTGTATATCAATATTTTTGTATGGTGTTATGTTTTGCATCATCTCTTTCCAGACTCAGAACCTGTGTAGTGTGATTGACTGCTGTAGTTTTGTATAACATTCATTTTCTTCCTTTCTTACTGTTCAGTATATTAAAGTTTATTTGCACTGCAAACAATAAAAATGTAATCATGCATGGTGTTTTTATGAAGTTATGTATGTAAAGCTGCCACAATTTCTGCTCAGAATGAAATTGTTCAAATGTATGATTCAATTGATTGCTTCACAATTTTCTATTATACAAATTAAGTTCCTCTTGTAGTTTGTATTGGTGGCGTATTTCAGTTTAACATATTGTACAAAAAGAGTGTTCCTTTCAAACTATAATATTAATATCCAGGGATAAGTAGAGGATAGACAGGGATGAACATATTGTGTTCAGCTACATTAAAAGTGCCTTGTGGAAGTTGCCATACAGTCGAATTTATGCTGACTTTTAACACAAAAAAACTGCATAACTCTGTTTCTTATTTTTGTTAGTTTGAGACCATATATGAGGGGATTCATCAATGGAGGAACAAGGAGAAATTCTATAGCCATAAAATTATTGACACTTTGTGGAAGGTCTTTTGAGCCAAATCTGATGTACAACAAATCAAAGCCCAAACATAAAAAAAAAGTAAATAAGCAGAATACATGTGGCAGACATGTTTGCATAAACTTTGTCCTGTTCTCTTTGGATGTTAGGCATGTTCTGATCAAATTTGCATAAGACCAAATAATAAAAATGAAATGGCCAAAATAAAAGGTATAATTAAAAGCTGGAACAGCAACATGTGCTATTGAGGCAGAACAAGCAAGTTTACCAACCAAAAAGTTAATACAGTAGATCTTCGGTATGTGTGAGCCACATAACCTTAATATTGCTGTTGTTATTGTACCAATGAGCATCAAATAAATGGATATAAGCCAAGCAAAAAACACAAACACACAAACCTTCTGTTTAGTCATCACAGAGTGGTACACCAGAGGGCGACAGATGGCCACATATCTGTCATAGGCCATCAGAACTAGAAAAGAGAAATCTGCATTAACCGAAGAGTGCAACACAAAGCCCTGCAGAAGACATCCAGCATAAGAGATAACATGAGTGGTAGACAGAAGATCCTTGAGGAATTTGGGGTAGAAACCTGCTGTCCCATAAAGTCCATTGATGCACAGATTACAGAGGAAGATATACATGGGTCCATGAAGGTTTTTGTCCACAATGATTGTCACAATAATGGTCAAATTTACCAGCCAAATCACACAATAACACAATAAAGTGAGAACAAAGAGAATAACTCTGTAGTTTGTTGTCCGGCTCAACCCTGACAGAGTAAACATAGTAACTGTTGTAACATTGTCCATCATAAAACTTGACGGTTTTTCGATGATGCCATACAGAGGGGATTGTATGGGAACACGTTGCATTTACAAACCCAATGATAAAGGATTTCCAGCTCTGTGTCTGTCCAGCAGCCTGAATGTTTTCATTTCAGTTTATAATCTTTCATTGCAGCAACACATAATATAACTATCCAATCAGTGAGAAGGAATAGGATAGAAAAGACTGCCCACTAAGATGCAATAATCCAAACTAAAAAAAAAAGAAAACACTGGAAACTCACTACAAATGGGATGAGGAGCTTTTTTTCTGATGGACTGGAGAAATTAAGAAATTTTGATCTGTAATTGATCTCTTTAATTTTATTTGGTTTGCAAAACACAAAACATTATCGTGAAAAATAAAAACACATCTATATCGCACCGTATGAGGGGCTCAATATGATTAAGATTCCCTTATTGGGTTAAGCTTCCCTTATTGGTCCCATAACGGGGAAATTCAACCTCTGCATTCAACCCATCCTTTTTACACACCAGTAAATACACCATGCTTAGGAGCAGTGGGCAGCACATTACTGTGTGCACAGGCAGCAGTGGGGGGCTTGCTCAAGGGCACTTCCGTCCTTGACCTGTCAGTCCTGGAAGGTTCTCTCTCAGAGATTCTTAACTCCTGAAATTTTATTCCCCTTTTATAGACAAATATGGGGGGTCTGCAATAGCAGGTCACCAGTAGATGTCACATATAAGTGGTGTACACCATCTGAAAACTGGGACCTGCAGATTAATTTGAGATGCAGTTCATCACTGTGTGTCAAGTTGTATTAGTCATAGTTCTGTAATACAAATAGTTAAATTATTTATACAAGTATAATGAAGGTCATTGTGATGTTCAATTATTTCTCACAAGTTGTTGGAGCTATTTTTTGGGTCTGTTGGGATCTTACCATGTGAACCTAAGGTTTATTTGTGGATTTGAACTAAAGTGGATTAAATGCTGCACCATTTATATTCTCCCCTCAAAATTGCATCTCCATTTTGGTTCTCTGACAAGGGACAGTCAGATGAATCTTGTCCCATGATGCTCAGCGTTTATGACACACAGATCACCTCCCAGAGGGACACAGGGTCTGGTTCCCCCCAGAAACAAAAACCCCCTCCCCCTCTTCTTCTCACCTCAAGCCACACAAAGGGCCAGGTGCACAAGTTTGGGCCTGTGCTGTGCCCACCAGAAGGATTGCTCCCCTTTCTCAACTGGACTGTGATAATGAAACTGGTCTCAGATAAGAATATCAACAAGTATTTCAGTACAAAGTATTTGACCTGTAATCAATTATTTGGTTTATGTGTTTTTAAGTATAATTATTGTAACATTTTGTGTAGCCACATCATTTGAAGTTGTATGTAATCTTGCATTACACACACAAGTCGTACATATAAACTAACTTTACTAACTTCTTTAATTTGCTCACATACTGATTCACAAACAATATACTTACCACCACCTACCATCTATCTTCACAGCATGGTATTCACAATCCCTTATATGAAAACATGGGGCGTCACACACACGCACATACACTTCCTCTTTTACAAATCTTACACTGTAAATGATCTTAGATTAGACCTTGTAGCTCTCTATACTCCATAGATTGTGTGCTTTTGTTTGCTTTACTTGTTTATTTAGAATAAATACCTTTTTGGAATATACATGCTGTCCATTTCTCCTTCAAGAATCGCCACCTTAACGCGGTGGAGGGGTTTGTGTGCTTCAGTGATCCTAGGAGCTGTGTTGTCGGGAGCATTAGCTCCTGGTAGGGTCTCCCAAGGCAAAGTGGTACCAGGGGAAGGGCCAAACTAAGAGCGATTCAAAGACCCTTATGAAGCGGCAACACAAAGAATGGAGTACCTCGCCCGGCACGAGTAAACTGGGGCCCCCTCTGGAGCCAGATCCAGGAGAGGAGCATGCAGGCGAGCGTCTGGTGGCCGGGCCTTCCTCCAGCGGCTAGCTCTGGAGACGTGGAGCGCCTCAATTGTTGAGGTGACTGGTAGGAGCTGTGGCTTGAAGGCCTGTCGTGGCTGCAACCCAAGAACCTGCTGGTAGACACCAGCAGTGAGGGAGGCCGTCAAGCTGAAGAAGGAGGCCTTTCAGTCTTGGCTGCCCGAGGGGTCTCCAGAAGCAGCGGGCAGGTACCATTCGGCCAGAAGGGCTGCAGCTGTGGCTGTCGCTGAAGCAAAAACTCGGGTATGGGAGGAATTCGGGGAGGCCATGGAGGAGGACTTTCAGTCGTCCTCAAAGAGGTTCTGGAAAACTGTTGGGCGACTCAGGAAGGGAAAGCAGGGCTTGGCCCAAGCTGTGTTCAGCGGGGGAGTAGACCTGCTGACCCAACCTGGGGATGTCCTCAGATGGTGGAAAGAGCACTTTGAGGAACTCCTTAATCCAGCCAAAAACATCCTCCGCAGAGGAGGCGGAGTCTAAAGACTCCAGTATCCCTGGCAGAAGTATTACAGTGGAATTACACTTCTCAGCCTCCCCGGGAAAGTCTACTCCAGGGTGCTGGAAAGGAGGCTCTGGCCGATTGTCGAACCTCAGATTCAGGAGGAACAATGTGGCTTCCGTCCTGGCCGTGGAACAACGGAACAGCGCTTTACCCTTGCAAGACTCCTGGAGGAGTCATGGGAGTTTGCTCATCCAGTCTACATGTTTTTTGTGGATTTGGAGAAGGCTTATGACCATGTCCCTCGGGGAGTCTTGTGGGGGGTACTGCTGGAATAAGGGGTTTGGGATCGTTGCTACGAGCTATCCGGTCCCTATATAACCAAAGTGAGAGCTGTGTCCGCATACTCGTTACAACGTCAAACACATTCCCGGTGGGTGTTGGCCTCCGCCAGGGTTGCCCCTTGTCTCCGATTCTGTTCATGGTCTTCATGGATAAGATCTCAAGGCGCAGCCGGGGGGTGGAAGGGATCTGGTTTGGTGACCTTAGAATTGCATCTCTGCTTTTTGCAGATGATGTGGTTCTTTTGGCTTCATCAAGCCGGGACCTCCAGCACTCACTGGGGCAGTTTGCAGCCAAGTGCGAAGCGGTTGGGATGAGAGTCAGCTCCTCCAAGTCTGAGGCCATGGTTCTCTGCCAGAGAATGGTGGTTTTCCCCCTCTGGGTGGGGAGAGAGGTACTGCCTCAAGCGAGGGAGTTCAAGTATCTCGGGGCCTGAGATGGACAGGCGGTTTGGTGCAGCGTCAGCAGTAATGTGGGCGTTGTACTGGACCATCGTGGTGAAGAAGGAGCTGAGCCTGAAGGCAAAGCTCTCGATTTACCGGTCCATCTACGTTCCAACCCTCACCTATGGTCATGAGCATTGGGTAGTGACCGAAAAAACAAGATTGTGGATACAAGTGGCTGAAATGAGCTCCCTCCGTAGGGTGGCTGGGCTCAGCCTTAGAGATAGGTTGAGGAGCTCAGACACCCGGAGGGAGCTCGGAGTAGAGCCCCTGCTCCTTCGCGTCAAAAGGAGCCAGTTGAGGCGGTAATGGATACCTCCCAGGTGCCTCCCGTTAGAGGTGTTCCGGGCATGTCCAACTTGTAGGAGGCCCCAGAGAAGACCCAGAACACGATGGAGAGATTATATCTCTCACCTGGCCTGGGAACACCTCAGTGTCCCCCAGGAGGAGCTGGACATTGTGGTTGGGGAGAGGGGCGCCTGGAATTCCCTGCTTAGCCTTCTGCCCCCGTGACCCGGCCCCAGATAAGCGGACGAGAATGGATGGATGAATGGATGGATGCTGTCCATTTAATGTTGCACAATATGAACGATATGCGAACCTCTTCTATCAACATAATTCCAAATTCCTTCAACTTCTACTAAATATATACATATGGTAATTTGATTATATTTATTAAGTTAATTATTAATCAGTATTCTAAAATGATAGTTTAGTAACTTTATTTAGGTGAATTGGCTATCTTTTCTCTGTTTTATAGAGTGGAATCGAAAGATGACTGAGTAAATCAAGTCATATAATTTATTATAATAAAAAAATATTTATGATAATTATTTAAAATTCTAATAGCCATCTAACCACACTTTTGAACCGAGAGACCCACACAAGTGATGCTCAGGTTCATCCTTACATATTTGATATCCTTATGGGAGGGATAGCATTTGCAAATGCCCTTTTTAACATTTTTGATGCGAGGCATCCTATAACCTTATGAGATAAAATCCCTACATTAATAGTGCCCTGTGCAAGGTATTTATAAAAGATGCATCCAAAAATCCCTTCAGGTCCATATCATTTGTCACACACATTTGGTAGTTAAAAAAAGTCCCTCTCATATTGGCTACCACATCAAGACACAAAGACCTTGAGGAACACAAAAAAAAAACCATCCCGTTATTTGATATCAAAAGCTTTTGACATGTTGGAGATTTCTGCAAGAATTGCATTTTTATGTGATTAGGTGGTGAGAACTTCTGGGCGAAAAGTGAGCGTTGTAATCTGTGTATCTTCTGTTCAATCCATATCTGTTTGGAAATCAAAACACAAAAAAACTAAAAAACAATTTCATGTTGTATTTTTTTATTTTATTTTTTTCAAGTAAATAAACAGATTGTTTTTTCAAAATATGCCTGTAAAATAGGAATTGATTCTCATTTCTCATTTTTATTTTCCATGTCTCCCTGAATTATAAGAAGATGGGAAATGAGCCAAACAGAAAATGAAAAAAATGGGCATTTTGTCGGAAATACAGTCAAGCCAGCCGCCAATTGTATTCGTGATGCATGTATTCACTAGATATTACGGTACCAACGTGCTAGAACGATATGACAGCAGATGGGTCACTTTTAGGTGGAGGGTATACATCACTTTTGATTCAAGTGAAAAACAGGATTGAGAATGTGAACCATGGCTGAAACCACACACACCACCGACCCTCTAGATCCAGTTCCACATACAAAAGGGGACCAACTGACAGTTATGGATGTACAAGATTTCAGCCAGCGCTCCCTCCAGAAGAAACTAATGAGACTGTGGAGCAGAACCGCCAAAGACTGGTGGAGATTTACAGACAAAGTATGTACAAAGTATTTGACCTGTAATCAATTATTTGGTTTATGTGTTTTTAAGTATAATTATTGTAACATTTTGTGTAGCCACATCATTTGAAGTTGTATGTAATCTTGCATTACACACACAAGTCGTACATATAAACTAACTTTACTAACTTCTTTAATTTGCTCACATACTGATTCACAAACAATATACTTACCACCACCTACCATCTATCTTCACAGCATGGTATTCACAATCCCTTATATGAAAACATGGGGCGTCACACACACGCACATACACTTCCTCTTTTACAAATCTTACACTGTAAATGATCTTAGATTAGACCTTGTAGCTCTCTATACTCCATAGATTGTGTGCTTTTGTTTGCTTTACTTGTTTATTTAGAATAAATACCTTTTTGGAATATACATGCTGTCCATTTCTCCTTCAAGAATCGCCACCTTAACGCGGTGGAGGGGTTTGTGTGCTTCAGTGATCCTAGGAGCTGTGTTGTCGGGAGCATTAGCTCCTGGTAGGGTCTCCCAAGGCAAAGTGGTACCAGGGGAAGGGCCAGACTAAGAGCGATTCAAAGACCCTTATGAAGCGGCAACACAAAGAATGGAGTACCTCGCCCGGCACGGGTAAACTGGGGCCCCCTCTGGAGCCAGATCCAGGAGAGGAGCATGCAGGCGAGCGTCTGGTGGCCGGGCCTTCCTCCAGCGGCTAGCTCTGGAGACGTGGAGCTCCTCAATTGTTGAGGTGACTGGTAGGAGCTGTGGCCTGAAGGCCTGTCGTGGCTGCAACCCAAGAACCTGCTGGTAGACACCAGCAGTGAGGGAGGCCGTCAAGCTGAAGAAGGAGGCCTTTCAGTCTTGGCTGCCCGAGGGGTCTCCAGAAGCAGCGGGCAGGTACCATTCGGCCAGAAGGGCTGCAGCTGTGGCTGTCGCTGAAGCAAAAACTCGGGTATGGGAGGAATTCGGGGAGGCCATGGAGGAGGACTTTCAGTCGTCCTCAAAGAGGTTCTGGAAAACTGTTGGGCGACTCAGGAAGGGAAAGCAGGGCTTGGCCCAAGCTGTGTTCAGCGGGGGAGTAGACCTGCTGACCCAACCTGGGGATGTCCTCAGATGGTGGAAAGAGCACTTTGAGGAACTCCTTAATCCAGCCAAAAACATCCTCCGCAGAGGAGGCGGAGTCTAAAGACTCCAGTATCCCTGGCAGAAGTATTACAGTGGAATTACACTTCTCAGCCTCCCCGGGAAAGTCTACTCCAGGGTGCTGGAAAGGAGGCTCTGGCCGATTGTCGAACCTCAGATTCAGGAGGAACAATGTGGCTTCCGTCCTGGCCGTGGAACAACGGAACAGCGCTTTACCCTTGCAAGACTCCTGGAGGAGTCATGGGAGTTTGCTCATCCAGTCTACATGTTTTTTGTGGATTTGGAGAAGGCTTATGACCATGTCCCTCGGGGAGTCTTGTGGGGGGTACTGCTGGAATAAGGGGTTTGGGATCGTTGCTACGAGCTATCCGGTCCCTATATAACCAAAGTGAGAGCTGTGTCCGCATACTCGTTACAACGTCAAACACATTCCCGGTGGGTGTTGGCCTCCGCCAGGGTTGCCCCTTGTCTCCGATTCTGTTCATGGTCTTCATGGATAAGATCTCAAGGCGCAGCCGGGGGGTGGAAGGGATCTGGTTTGGTGACCTTAGAATTGCATCTCTGCTTTTTGCAGATGATGTGGTTCTTTTGGCTTCATCAAGCCGGGACCTCCAGCACTCACTGGGGCAGTTTGCAGCCAAGTGCGAAGCGGTTGGGATGAGAGTCAGCTCCTCCAAGTCTGAGGCCATGGTTCTCTGCCAGAGAATGGTGGTTTTCCCCCTCTGGGTGGGGAGAGAGGTATTACATTACATTACATGTCATTTAGCAGACGCTTTTGTCCAAAGCGACTTACAATAAGTGCATTCAACCTGATGGTACTAGACATAGACCATAGGAATCGAGTAAGTACATAACTTTAAGAGCTAACTGTCATTGCTAAGGAGTGCTATATGTTAAAGAAGAAAAGAAGAGAAAAGAAGAAGAAAATTTTTTTTTTTTTTTTTTTTAATATATATATATCTGTTAGGTGACCATGACTTAACCGAGGTATTGTTGGAAGAGATAGGTCTTCAGCCTGCGGCGGAAGATGTACAGGCTGTCTGAGGTCCTGATGTCGGTGGGGAGCTCGTTCCACCATTTGGGAGCCAAGACAGAGAAAAGTCTGGAAGAGGTTTTGAGGCGAGTTGACCCACGCAAGGTGGGAGTCGCTAGCTGTTTGGCTGATGCAGAGCGGAGAGGACGGGCAGGGGTGTAGAGTTTGACAAGGTCCTGGATGTAAGTAGGACCTGAACCGTTAGCAGCAGAGTACGCCAGAGCTAGAGTCTTGAAGCGTATCCGCGCAGCCACTGGTAGCCAGTGGAGGGAGCGGAGGAGAGGTGTTGTGTGTGAAAATTTGGGAAGATTGAAGACCAATCGAGCAGCTGCATTCTGGATGAGTTGTAGAGGTCGGATAGCTTTGGCAGGCAGACCTGCCATGAGGGAGTTGCAGTAGTCCAGGCGTGAGATGACCAGTGCCTGGACCAGGACCTGAGCTGCCTTCTGGGTGAGAAACGGGCGGATTCTCCTGATGTTATGCAGCAAGAATCTGCAAGATCTGGTGGTGGCGGTGATGTTTGTTGAGAGGGACAGTTGGTTGTCAAGAGTTACGCCAAGGTTTTTGGCGGTTTCTGTGGAGGCAACCACTGTGTCCTGGACAGTGATGTGGAAGTCAGTGGTGGGAGAGCCTTTCCCTGGGAGGTAAAGTAGCTCAGTCTTTCCCAGGTTGAGTTTGAGGTGGTGCGAGGACATCCACTGGGAGATGTCGGCCAGACATGCAGAGATACGTGCTGCTGCACGTGTTTCAGACTGGGGAAATGAGAAGATTAGCTGGGTGTCGTCGGCATAGCTATGATAGGAGAAGCCATGCGAGTGGATGAGGGAGCCAAGGGAGTTGGTGTAAATCGAGAAGAGGAGCGGACCAAGGACCGAGCCTTGAGGGACCCCGGTGGTGAGTAGACAGGGTTCTGAAACAGAACCCCTCCAAGTTACACGGAAGGTGCGGTCCTTGAGATAGGATTTGAGCAGAGAGAGGGCGGAGCCAGATACTCCCAGGTGATGAAGGGTGGAGATGAGGATCTGGTGATCCACAGTGTCAAAAGCTGCAGAAAGGTCCAGTAGAACCACAACAGATGAGAGAGAGGCCGCCTCGCCTTGTGAAGCTGTTCAGTCACAGCGAGAAGGGCAGTCTCTGTTGAGTGGCCCTTCTTGAAACCAGACTGGTGAGGGTCAAGGAGGTTGTTCCCATGCAGATAGGAGGACAGCTGATTGAAGATAGCCCGTTCCAGAGTTTTGGAGAGGAACGGCAGGAGAGAGACGGGTCTGTAATTGTCCACTAAGGATGGGTCGAGGGTGGATCTCTTTAGGAGAGGATTCACCCTCGCTTCCTTCAGAGAGTTAGGAAAGCAGCCAGTAGTCAAGGAAGTGTTGACAAGATGGGAGAGGAACGGGAGGAGATCAGGAGCAATAGACTGAAACAGGTGGGAGGGAATAGGATCCAGCTGACAAGTGGTAGGACGGGCAGAGGTTACAAGGCTGAGCACTTGAGGAGGAGACAGTGGAGTGAATGCTGAGAGGGAGGGAGACACTGATGGGGAGGGAGGAGAGGCAGGTTGTGAGACTGGATGGGTAAATGACGAGCGTATGTCCTCAATCTTCTTCAGGAAATGGTTGACAAAGTGGGTTGGTAGGAGGGAGGAGGTAGGAGGGGGAGTTGGAGGGACCAGGAGGTTTGTAAAGATGGAGTAGAGCTTCTTGGGGTTGGAGAATGAGGATTGGATTTTGGTCTGATAGAAAGAGCTTTTTTCGGCTGAGATTAAAGATGAGAAGGCAGCAAGAAGAGATTGGTAGTTGTGTAGGTCATCAGGGTGTTTAGTTTTCTGCCACTTCCGTTCTGCTGCCCGTAGGGGAGCTCTGGTGGCGCGCACAGAGTCCGACAGCCAAGGGGCAGGGGAGGACTTGCGCACTTTACGAGGAGTGAGAGGACAGAGTGAGTCAAGAGAGGAGGAGAGGGTGGCAAGGAGAGTGTCGGTTGCAGAGTTGGGCTGCAGAAGTGAGAATGAGTCCGATGAAGGGAGGGATGAGAGAACAGTTGAGGCCAGAGCAGGAGGAGAGAGAGAGCGAATGTTGCGGCGGACCAGTGCAGTATCTGTCGGTGAGGACAGACAGTCCGATCGGGAGAGTGGGAGAGAGAACTTGACAAAGTAGTGGTCAGAGACATGAAGTGGGGTTACAGAGAGATTGGTAGTCGAGCAATTCCTGGTGAAAATGAGATCGAGGAGGTTGCCAGCTTTGTGAGTAGGGGGTGATGAAGTGAGCAAGAGAGCGAAGGAGGAGAGTAGAAGTAGTAGGTCTGCTGACTTCTCGGGCTGGATGTTGAAGTCCCCGAGAAGGACAAGTGGTGGACCATCTTCAGGGAAGTTTGACAGTAGGACGTCAAGCTCCTCCAGAAATTCTCCAAGGGGACCAGGTGGGCGGTAGAGAACAACAATGGTTATTGGTGAGGGAGAGGTTATGGAGACAGCGTGGAATTCAAAGAACCGTGGAGAGAACTGTGGGAGTGGATGGAGGGAGAACTTCCAGTCACGGTTGATAAGAAGACCTGTTCCTCCACCCCTACCAGTGTGTCTAGGAGTGTGAGAGAAGGAGAAGGCAGCAGAAAGAGCTGCAGGAGTGGAGGAGTTGGTTGGTGTTAACCATGTCTCAGTGAGGGCAAGGAAGTCCAGTGATTGCTGAGCAGCAAAGCCAGAGATGAACTCAGACTTGCGACATGCAGACTGACAGTTCCAGAGTCCACCCTTGACGAGGCACTGAGTGTGCTTGGAGCGAGCGGGGTGCACAAGGTTGTGATAAGTGCGACAGGTTGTGCGAGGTCTGAAGAATCTTCTAGTTGAAACTCGAACTGGGATTGAGTACGTTGTCATGGTCAGGGCAGGAGGTACAAAGATGGTGCAAGGGGCCAAGCCACCAGCAGCCCCAACGGGGCTGCTGGTGGCTTGGCTGGTTTGAAATTTTTTTCACAATCTTAAAGCAAAATTACATTACCAGAGACTAGGAGCTAGGTTAAGTCCACACAAGATAAATGCACTAAAGATTCCAGCTAAATGTCACAGTTTTTAAAAGGGGCTGGCCACTCCCAGATACTTGAAAACAAAAGCTGCTAAATAGCCAATCAACAGGTAAAGTAGCTAGACAGTAGGGCTCTGAAAACTGACCTTAACTTTAAACTTAAACCAAGCAAATAAAGCAGAAAGCCCAGCAAGTAGAGAAACAAACTTAGGCAGAAACACTAAGCAACACTAAGCAACCTTTAAGCAAAACAATTAACAATCTTAAAGCAAAATTACATTACCAGAGACTAGGAGCTAGGTTAAGTCCACACAAGATAAATGCACTAAAGATTCCAGCTAAATGTCACAGTTTTTAAAAGGGGCTGGCCACTCCCAGATACTTGAAAACAAAAGCTGCTAAATAGCCAATCAACAGGTAAAGTAGCTAGACAGTAGGGCTCTGAAAACTGACCTTAACTTTAAACTTAAACCAAGCAAATAAAGCAGAAAGCCCAGCAAGTAGAGAAACAAACTTAGGCAGAAACACTAAGCAACACTAAGCAACCTTTAAGCAAAACAATTAACAATCTTAAAGCAAAATTACATTACCAGAGACTAGGAGCTAGGTTAAGTCCACACAAGATAAATGCACTAAAGATTCCAGCTAAATGTCACAGTTTTTAAAAGGGGCTGGCCACTCCCAGATACTTGAAAACAAAAGCTGCTAAATAGCCAATCAACAGGTAAAGTAGCTAGACAGTAGGGCTCTGAAAACTGACCTTAACTTTAAACTTAAACCAAGCAAATAAAGCAGAAAGCCCAGCAAGTAGAGAAACAAACTTAGGCAGAAACACTAAGCAACACTAAGCAACCTTTAAGCAAAACAATTAACAATCTTAAAGCAAAATTACATTACCAGAGACTAGGAGCTAGGTTAAGTCCACACAAGATAAATGCACTAAAGATTCCAGCTAAATGTCACAGTTTTTTAAAAGGGGCTGGCCACTCCCAGATACTTGAAAACAAAAGCTGCTAAATAGCCAATCAACAGGTAAAGTAGCTAGACAGTAGGGCTCTGAAAACTGACCTTAACTTTAAACTTAAACCAAGCAAATAAAGCAGAAAGCCCAGCAAGTAGAGAAACAAACTTAGGCAGAAACACTAAGCAACACTAAGCAACCTTTAAGCAAAACAATTAACAATCTTAAAGCAAAATTACATTACCAGAGACTAGGAGCTAGGTTAAGTCCACACAAGATAAATGCACTGGTACTGCCTCAAGCGAGGCAGTTCAAGTATCTCGGGGCCTGAGATGGACAGGCGGTTTGGTGCAGCGTCAGCAGTAATGTGGGCGTTGTACTGGACCATCGTGGTGAAGAAGGAGCTGAGCCTGAAGGCAAAGCTCTCGATTTACCGGTCCATCTACGTTCCAACCCTCACCTATGGTCATGAGCATTGGGTAGTGACCGAAAAAACAAGATTGTGGATACAAGTGGCTGAAATGAGCTCCCTCCGTAGGGTGGCTGGGCTCAGCCTTAGAGATAGGTTGAGGAGCTCAGACACCCGGAGGGAGCTCGGAGTAGAGCCCCTGCTCCTTCGCGTCAAAAGGAGCCAGTTGAGGCGGTAATGGATACCTCCCAGGTGCCTCCCGTTAGAGGTGTTCCGGGCATGTCCAACTTGTAGGAGGCCCCAGAGAAGACCCAGAACACGATGGAGAGATTATATCTCTCACCTGGCCTGGGAACACCTCAGTGTCCCCCAGGAGGAGCTGGACATTGTGGTTGGGGAGAGGGGCGCCTGGAATTCCCTGCTTAGCCTTCTGCCCCCGTGACCCGGCCCCAGATAAGCGGACGAGAATGGATGGATGAATGGATGGATGCTGTCCATTTAATGTTGCACAATATGAACGATATGCGAACCTCTTCTATCAACATAATTCCAAATTCCTTCAACTTCTACTAAATATATACATATGGTAATTTGATTATATTTATTAAGTTAATTATTAATCAGTATTCTAAAATGATAGTTTAGTAACTTTATTTAGGTGAATTGGCTATCTTTTCTCTGTTTTATAGAGTGGAATCGAAAGATGACTGAGTAAATCAAGTCATATAATTTATTATAATAAAAAAATATTTAGGATAATTATTTAAAATTCTAATAGCCATCTAACCACACTTTTGAACCGAGAGACCCACACAAGTGATGCTCAGGTTCATCCTTACATATTTGATATCCTTATGGGAGGGATAGCATTTGCAAATGCCCTTTTTAACATTTTTGATGCGAGGCATCCTATAACCTTATGAGATAAAATCCCTACATTAATAGTGCCCTGTGCAAGGTATTTATAAAAGATGCATCCAAAAATCCCTTCAGGTCCATATCATTTGTCACACACATTTGGTAGTTAAAAAAAGTCCCTCTCATATTGGCTACCACATCAAGACACAAAGACCTTGAGGAACACAAAAAAAAAACCATCCCGTTATTTGATATCAAAAGCTTTTGACATGTTGGAGATTTCTGCAAGAATTGCATTTTTATGTGATTAGGTGGTGAGAACTTCTGGGCGAAAAGTGAGCGTTGTAATCTGTGTATCTTCTGTTCAATCCATATCTGTTTGGAAATCAAAACACAAAAAAACTAAAAAACAATTTCATGTTGTATTTTTTTATTTTATTTTTTTCAAGTAAATAAACAGATTGTTTTTTCAAAATATGCCTGTAAAATAGGAATTGATTCTCATTTCTCATTTTTATTTTCCATGTCTCCCTGAATTATAAGAAGATGGGAAATGAGCCAAACAGAAAATGAAAAAAATGGGCATTTTGTCGGAAATACAGTCAAGCCAGCCGCCAATTGTATTCGTGATGCATGTATTCACTAGATATTACGGTACCAACGTGCTAGAACGATATGACAGCAGATGGGTCACTTTTAGGTGGAGGGTATACATCACTTTTGATTCAAGTGAAAAACAGGATTGAGAATGTGAACCATGGCTGAAACCACACACACCACCGACCCTCTAGATCCAGTTCCACATACAAAAGGGGACCAACTGACAGTTATGGATGTACAAGATTTCAGCCAGCGCTCCCTCCAGAAGAAACTAATGAGACTGTGGAGCAGAACCGCCAAAGACTGGTGGAGATTTACAGACAGGAGGGTATAGGTGGAGCTGAAAGAGCAGAGGTCAAAAATCTAATGGATCTCACATTCTGTCCGCAACGTTGTCATATAAATGCACTTCCACCACCTGACATTGAAGATATGAGAAACAAATGGCCTTTTCTTTTCACTCAGAAGGGCATATATGCTCATTTTGAGTTGCTCACAGACATCAGTGTGGTCCGTATGTTGGAACTCAGTATGGAGGAATGTGGTAGAGCCATCACACAATACTTCATTGGGAAACCTACCAACAAAGGTGTCAAGGATGTCCTTTCTAACTGAACATAATGAGATGGCACTTTGTGTTGTGCAGCTGCTTATGGCACACTTTGGAGAGAACCTAACAGGGCTAGTCCTTCTTACAGATGTAAGTTTATATTGTCTTTCTTGGCCTGTGTTTTTTTTTATTCTAAATGACTTATCTATTTATTCACAGCTGGTTGACTGAGGAAACTCCAGAAGCCCACCTCTTTTACTTCAAGGTCTCGAGGTAACTTACTTTGTCTTTATCTGTTCCCCCACAGATGTCTGCTACCCCAGCTGATATTGAGACTACCCTCACTCTGCCCGCAAGTCCTCGCCTGATACTGCCTGGTATGCATTTTATTGATAGACATTTTAAATCAGATCAACCATTGTTTTTTTAGTCACAGATGTTTATGCAAGGTGAGATGTATTCTGATGTTGTTATTGTTTGAAGTTTCAGGAGGAACAGGGCAAGCCATGACTGGACTCTGGATGATCACCCTTGAGGGACGTGTCATATCTGAGGGCATCACACCAACCTTTTTGACAGGACTTGCTGCTGTGTTTGCGATATACATTATCTTCAACCTGCAGTATCAAGAAGAGGCAGCCTGCACTGTGGAATTCATTCAGAGGTAAGACTCCATTAATTTCCTTGTCGTCATTATAGGTTTTTATTTTTGGACAATTGCAATTCTTGAAACCTGATAACCACAAATCATTACTACACATATATTTTGGATTTTTTAACATAAGATGATATTAGTTACTCACCAGAATTAACACATACATTGACTCAGGCAGGCAGTTATGTAATCAGAAATCTCCCTGCCAGCTGGTCGTGGTTGTTGAACAAATTAGTAACAGAACATGGGGGCGGGTAACAAAAACATTTCAAGTTACACGCATAACGAACACAAACCATTCATAAAACAATACAACATAAACTGAGTTATTCTGCTTTTGATTATCCTGTCCAACCTCTCTATTTCTTGAAAATATTTTCTGAGCCGATTCTCATACTACCTTATGATATCAGTACCTTATGTTACATAACCCAAACTATCCCCTTAACCCTCTGGAGTCTCCAAAAGCACCAAATCATGACTTCTTCATCACATCCAGACTAGAAAACAAAGCAGCGTGGAGTTCTACTGTAAATTTACCTCTAAAGTTCTGGCTGTAAATTCCATGAGGCCAGTTTCAGTTTGATGATGATATACCAAGTTTGACAAGATCAAATATAGTATAATAGTAGTATAATAGTATAAAATGATAGAACTGGATGTAACCCTCTTATGTGTTATATTTGACACCTTTGTTCACATTTGCAACATTTAAAATTCTTCATCGAGCATGATAGTGTTTTGCATCTCTGCTACCAGCACTTTACTGTTATTTTATAGGAAAATTATTTACAGCGTATCTCTTATTTGGGAAAAATTCAGAATTGCATTTTATGAAGTACTGGCATTTTTAGTGTTTCCATAAACCAAACATAGTCCTCCAATCATTTAAGTACATGATAAAATAAGACAACAGTAATTAGTAATGATGAAAACACATTTTATTATTCTGTAAGTTTTTGTAGCAGATTTCTTACTGGACAAAGAGGTTGATTATTACACATGGACAGAAGTGTCATTGTTTTCTACATCACGCATTCAAATAATAATAATAATAATAATAATTACCTCCTAATTGTGTGCAATTCACAATATATCTGAATGTTTATCAATATTTTTGTGTGGTGTTATGTTTTGCATCATCTCTTTTCCAGACTCAGAACCTGTGTAGTGTGATTGACTGCTGTAGTTTTGTACAACATTCATTTTCTTCCTTTCTTACTGTTCACTATATTAAAGTTTATTTGCACTGCAAACAATAAAAATGTCATCATGCATGGTGTTTTTATGAAGTTATGTATGTAAAGCTGCCACAATTTCTGCTCAGAATGGAATTGTTCAAATGTATAAATTCAATTGCTTCACAATTTCCTATTATACAAATAAAGTTCCTCTTGCAGTTTGTATTGGTGCTGTATTTAAAATTATTTTCATTCATTTTAAGCGTCTTGTGGAAGTTGCCATACAGTCGAATTTATGCTGACTTTTAACACACAAAAACTGCATAACTCTGTTTCTTATTTTTGTCAGTTTGAGACCATATATGAGGGGATTAATCAATGGAGGAACAAGGAGAAATTCTATAGCCATAAAATTATTGACACTTTGTGGAAGATCTTTTGAGCCAAATCTGATGTACAACAAATCAAAGCCCAAACATACAAAAAAAGTAAATAAGCAGAATACATGTGGCAGACATGTTTGCATAAACTTTGTCCTGTTCTCTTTGGATGTAAGGCATGTTCTGATCAGATTTGCATAAGACCAAATAATAAAAATGAAATGGCCAAAATAAAAGGTATAATTAAAAGCTGGAACAGCAACATGTGCTATTGAGGCAGAACAAGCAAGTTTACCAACCAAAAAGTTAATACAGTAGATCTTCGGTATGTGTGAGCCACATAACCTTAATATTGCTGTTGTTATTGTACTAGTGAGCATCAAACAAATGGATATAAGCCAAGCAAAAAACACAAACACACAAACCTTCTGTTTAGTCATCACAGAGTGGTACACCAGGGGGTGACAGATGGCCACATATCTGTCATAGGCCATCAGAACAAGAAAAGAGAAATCTGCATTAACCGAGGAGTGCAACACAAAGCTCTGCAGAAGACATCCAGCATACGAGATAACATGAGTGGTAGACAGAAGATCCTTGAGGAATTTGGGGTAGAAACCTACTGTCCCATAGAGTCCATTGATGCACAGATTACAGAGGAAGATATACATGGGTCCATGAAGGTTTTTGTCCACAATGATTGTCAGAATGATGGTTAAATTTACCAGCCAAATCACACAATAACACAATAAAGTGAGAACAAAGAGAATAACTCTGTAGTTTGTTGTCCCGCTTAAGCCTGACAGAGTAAACATAGTAACTGTTGAAACATTGTCCATCATAAAACTTGACGTTTTTTAGATGTTGATGCCATACAGAGAACACGTTGCATTTACAAACCCAACGATAAAGGATTTCCAGCTCTGTGTCTGTCCAGCTCCTGAATGTTTTCATTTCAGTTTATAATCTTTCATTGAAGCAAACACATAATATAACTATCCAATCAGTGAGAAGGAATAGGATGGAAAACACCTCCCACTAAGAAGCAATAATCCAAACTAAAAAAAAAAAAAAAAAAAAAAGAAAACACTGGAAACTCACTACAAATGGGATGGGGAGCTTTTTTTCTGGTGGGCTGGAGAAATTAAGAAATTTTGATCTGTAAATGATCTCTTTACTTTTATTTGGTTTGCCAAACACAACATTATCGTGGAAAAATAAAAACTATATCGCACCATATGAGGGGCTCACAATATTAAGATTAAGATTCCCTTATTGGTCCCACAACAGGGAAATTCAACCTCTGCATTCAACCCATCCTTTTCACACACTAGTAAATACACCATCCTTAGGAGCAGTGGGCAGCACATTACTGTGTGCACAGGGAGCAGTGGGGGGCTTGCTCAAGGGCACTTCCGTCCTTGACCTGTCAGTCCTGGAATTCAGACCACCAAAACTCTGGTTACAAGCCAGTTTCCTAACCTCTAGGCCACAAACTGCCCAATGCCATGGCACATGTTTGATAAACAAGCCACTAGCTTTTATTTGCTGGATCAAGGAGGTTCTGTGTATTGTTAAGCTGGAAAAATAAGGTTCTCTCTCAGAGATTCTTAACTCCTGAACTTTTCTTCCCCTTTTATAGACAAATATGGGGGGTCTGCAGGGGGCGATAGCAGGTCACCAGTAGATGTCACATATAAGTGGTGTACACCATCTGAAAACTGGGACCTGCAGATTAATTTGAGATGCAGCTCATCACTGTTTGTCAAGTTGTATTAGTCATAGTTCTGTAATACAAATTATTAAATTATTTATAGTATTATGAATGTCATTCTGATTTTCAATTATTTCTAACAAGTTGTTGGAGCTATTTTTTGAGTCTGTTGAACCATTTTGGTTCTCTGACAAGGGACAGTCAGATGACTCTTCATGCGTTTATGACACCTATAGATCACATCATTGGTCAAGAGACCTGTGACACCACAGGTGGTCTACTATAAAGAGCCAGCAACCCCTCTTCTCTTCCTCTTGTTCTACTGACCTTCCAGAGGGACACAGGGTCTGGTTCCCCCCAGAAACAAAAAACCCCTCCCCCTCTTCTTCTCACCTCCAGCCACACAAAGGGCCAGGTGCACAAGCTCGGGCCTGTGCTGTGCCGACCTCTCCTTAAACCAACTCCTGTCTGACCTGCGCACCAAAAGTGGGATTATTGAACACACGTTTGCTGCAATTGCCAGAGAGACATTAATGAACCAGAACAAGCAGAAACTTAATTTGCAAGATGGCAAATTATTGAAACTCAGCCTGAAACCAAACCTACTTTTGACACCCTCTCCACCGAAAGGATTTCTCCCCTTTCTCAACTGGACTGTGGTAATGAAAATGGGCTCAGATAAGAATATAAGCAAAGACTTCAGTACAAAGTATTTGACCTGTAATCAATTATTTGGTTTATGTGTTTTTAAGTATAATTATTGTAATATTTTGTGTAGCCACATCATTTGAAGTTTTATGTAATCTTGCTTTACACAGACATTACACAGACAAGTTGTACATGTAAACTAACTTTACTAACTTGCTCACAAACTGATTCACGACCACCTACCATCTACCACCTACCTTCACAGCAAGGTATTCTCGATCCCTTGTGTGAAAACACGGGGCCTCACACACATTCACACACACACACACACACACACACACACTTCCTCTTTTACAAATCTTACATTGTAAATAATCTTAGATTAGACTTTATAGCTCTCTTGACTCCATAGATTATGTGCTTTTGTTTGCTGTACTTGTTTATTTAGAATAGGGTCTGGCTCCAGGAGGGGAGCACGCAGGCGAGCATCTGGCTGGGCATCGTCCACGGGGCCCGGCCGGGCTCAGCCCGAAGAAACCACGTGGACCCGCAAACCTTTGGGCCCACCACCCGCAGAGTTAATCGTAAGGGTCGGGTGCGTAGAGAGTCAGGCGGCAGGCGAAGGCGGGTACCTGGGCATGCTGACCCTCTCCAGTGGCTAGCTCTGGAGACGTGGAACGTCACCTTGCTGGTGGGGAAGGAGCCCGAGCTTGTGCGGGAGGTGGAGCGTTACCAACTAGAAATAGTTGGGGTCACCTCCACGCATAGCGTGGGCTCTGGAACCAACTCCTGGAGAGAGGCTGGACTCTCTCTTTTTCCGGAGCTGCCCAGGGTGAGAGGTGCCGGGCGGGTTTGGGGATACTCACAAGCCCCAGGCTGAGCGCCGCTGTGTTGGAGTTCTCCCTGAGGAACAAGAGGGTCGCCTCCTTGCAGCTGCAAGTTGCGAGGAGAAGGTCTCTGACGGTGTTGTGTATTAATTTGAAAATGTATTAAAATATCAGACATATAGCAGTTTAAAAATGCATTACATATGGTTTGAGAAACACAGAAATCGGACCAACAGTCACAGTCTCTTTACAGGAAACTCCTGCTTGATTAAGATATGAGCAGCTATGAGTTAGACCTGACACACGAACATTAGGTATAAAGTAACAGAAATAGGAATACTATTCTATCCTTGGTTCGAACAGCAGTTGCTGTTCGAACCAAGAACCTGCTTTGTGTATCTTGAATATTGTATCTGTTTTGTGAAACTTGTCAATAAATCCCGCACAGGGCTGTCTTTTTAGAAAGGCTGTCTTTTTTAGTTGTCTCTTAAGATTTTCCAACACAATGGTGCCCGGAGGGGGGTTATTGGGAGGAACGGCCTGCCCGATCTAAACTCAAATGGTGTTCTGTTATTGGACTACTGTGCAAGTCACGGATTGTCCATAACGAACACCATGTTTGAACATAGAGTTGTTCATAAGTGTACTTGGTACCAGAGCACTCTAGGCCAAAGATCGATGATCAATTTAATTATCGTATCGTCAGATCTGCGGCCGCATGTTTTGGACACTTGGGTGAAAAGAGGAGCAGAGCTGTCAACTGATCACCACCTGGTGGTGAGTTGGATCAGGTGGCTGGGGAGGATGCTGGACAGACCTGGCAAACCCAAATGTGTGGTGAGGGTGAACTGGGAACGTCTCGCGGAGGCCCCTGTCTACAGGATCTTTAACTCACACCTCCAGAAGAATTTCTACAGCATCCCGAGTGGGTTTGGGGACATGGAGTCCGAATGGGCCATGTTTAAAGCCTCAATTGTTGACGCGGCTGGTAGGAGCTGTGGCCTGAAGGCCGTCGGTGCCTGTCGTGGTGGCAACCCAAGAACCCGCTGGTGGACACCAGTGGTGAGGGAGGCTGTCAAGCTGAAGAAGGTGGCCTTTCGGTCTTGGCTGCCCCAGGGGTCTCCAGAAGCAGCGGACAGGTACCGTTTGGCCAGAAGGGCTGCAGTTGCGGCTGTCGCTGAAGCAAAAACTCGGGTATGGGAGTAATTCGGGGAGGCCATGGAGGAGGACTTTCGGTCGGCCTCAAAGAGGTTCTGGAAAACCATCGGGCAACTCAGGAAGGAAAAGCAGTGCTTGGCCCAAGCTGTGATCAGCGGGGGCGGAGACCAGCTGACCCGACCTGTGGATGTCCTCAGATGGTGGAAAGAGCACTTCAAGGAACTCCTTAATCCAGCCAAAACGTCCTCTGCAAAGGAGGCAGAGTCTAAAGACTCAGGGGAAGACTCATCAGTATCCCTGGAAGAAGTCACCAAGGTAGTCAAAAAGCTGCCCGGAGGCAAGGCGCCAGGGTTGAATGAGATTTGCCCTGAGATGCTGAAGGCTCTGGACACTGTTGGGCTGTCATGGTTGGGAAGCCTCTTCAGTGTCGTATGGAAGTCTGGGACAATACCAGTGAATTGACAGACCAAGGTGGTGGTTCCTATTTTCAAAAAGGGGGACCAGAGGGTGTGTTCCAGTTACCATGGAATTACACTTCTCAGCCTCCTGGGAAAGTCTACTCCAGGGTGCTGGAAAGGAGGCTTTGGCCGAGTGACGAACCTCAGATTCAGGAGGAACAATGCGGCTTTCGTCCTGGCCATGGAACAACGGACCAGCTCCGAGACTTCTGGAGGGGTCATGGGAGTTTGCTCATCCAGTCTACATGTTTTTTGTGGATTTGGAGAAGGCTTATGACCGTGTCCCTCGGGGAGTCTTGTGGGGGGTACTGCGGGAATATGGGGTAACAGGCTCGTTGCTACGAGCTATCCGGTCCCAATATACCCAAAGTGAGAGCTGTGTCCACATACTCGGCACAAGGTCAAACACGTTCCCGGTGGGTGTTGGCCTCCGCCAGGCTTGCCCCTTGTCTCCGATTCTGTTCATGGTCTTCATGGACAGGATCTCAAGGCGCAGCCAGGGGGTGGAAGGGGTCAGGTTTTGTGACCTTTGAATTGCATCTCTGCTTTTTGCAGATGATGTGGTTCTTTTGGCTTTGAATTATAAGAAGATGGGAAATGAGCCAAACAGAAAATGAAAAAAAGTGGGCATTTTGTCGGAAAATACAGTCAAGCCAGCCGCCAATTGTATTCGTACAATGTATTTCCTAGATATTACTGTACCAACGTGCTAGAACGACCTCCAAAATAAAATCAGTTAAACTGTATTTCTGTCTAATTTCAAATTGCAATTAAGAGAAAACTATCCATAATCAGACTCATTTTACTTCAGATTGACAGTGGGGACCCTCAGGATGTCCCGCAGCTGATTAAAGGACATGCTGATGTATCATTTCAAAATAAAAGACCTTTGAAATCTCAGACAATATGCTATTTTTCCTCTAATTAAAAATGGCAATTCTGAAATTATACATCAGAATGTCTTGCAGTCAGCTGAGCATGCCTGTGCTGCATTTTGTATGGAACCACATGGACCTAATGAAAGAGGTCGCAGCCGCGGGAACCTCGGGGTTATAGAACCCTGACGACATGACCACTAAATTGCAAAATGTGAATTTTCAAAATCAACATTTGGACCCTTATTCTCATACTTGATATCCTGGTCATGCATTGTGTTTAAAAAAAGAAAAAGTGGGACTTTTGTATAATATATAATGTAAATGAAAGGTTGATTATAGAAAAAACAGGTCACTTTTCGTTTTGCTTTCCGTGTTTTGATTTCCAAACTGATATGTATTGAACAGAAGATACAACAGCTACACTACCATCAACTATCAGTTTTGACTGTGGTGTGATACTTGACAAATGGTTCTTAAAGCAACAGCCATTGGTTTTTTTTTACACTCTGGTTTTGCATGCTGCTTGAAGGGTAACTGACTATCCTTCTAGCTTTGAATACTCCAAAATAGGGCTGCACATTTCATTCAAAAATTTTTTTTGCACAAAAGCATGAAGACTAGTATCGCCATAACAGTATTTGTTTAAGATTTTTTTTAAAAAGTGTCCAAATACCATTCTGAATTGAGTTGTGTGCCATTGTAGAGATGTCCAGGCAAATTAATAATATTCTAAAGACTTTTTTTTTTTTAAAATGCATTGGTATGGATCCTGGCAAAAAGTCACAACTTGATCATTTTTATATTTCTAGTGAAAATGAGAATAATGATGCAACATATACTGCCCTACAAAGAAAAAAGGCAGTAACTGCATTTTTGGTCAGAAATGAGTTATTATAATTTTCATGACATTCAAGGCATCCTTTGCTATGTGACAAAACATCTTATCTCAAATGTGTGTCGTTTTGGAGAAAAATGGTAGTCGTTTGTACAGTAACTGCAAAAAGCCCTGGTGAAGTACAGCTTAGCAATGTGAGACTTTAAGCAGCCTTTTCAGCACCAGAACAGCTTCCGGGTGGAAAATATTGACCTAAAATGGTCAAATTAGTTTGGGTTTGGTATATCCATGCTCAGGAAAACAAATGGTTCCAATTATTTCAAATACAGTATATCAAACACACCCAGAGCCCAAGTTGTGGCAAAATAGTTTTCGGAGAATCTACTGCCTTTTTCCTTGGTATGGTGCCACGTTTTTTGGTAAGTAATACAAAGCAAGAATACAGTTACTGCAAAATAGGGGTAAAATATAAAATTAAATATGAGGATTGATATGTACAAATGATAAGCTAATATAAAGTAACAAAACAGCCACATGTCCAATAATACACCTACAACTACTGAGGCTGGATTACAGGATAACTTTAAAGTCATTTTTCTCAGTTCTGCACTCTGCGTAGTTACTGCCTTTTTGCTTTGTAGGGCAGTATACCCATCATAATTATTACAATTACATATTTTTTCATGCAATCCTACTGAAGATAATAAATGCTAAGTGAAACAAGGCATACATGATCAGGGACATATTTATTTAAAGACACAGACGATTGTAAGAAAATCAAATGTGAGAATCATTTGGAGAAACATTTAAAAAAGGAGATAAATGCAGTTGGCTTGTCTGAAATGCCACAGAAAAACTGATGAAAATTGCTTTCTTTCAATGTGTAAATACTGTACAACATGTATTAATGTATTCATTGTGTAAGTGCTGTTCCTACTGTACAATATGCATTAACATTGTCTAATGGTGGACAATAGTGTAAGGCAAGCTGGATTTTCTCCCAAGTCATGTACAAACAGATTTTTCCTTGTGCACACCAACTCATGACTTCAGACTAAAAACAGATATCTTACTACATATAAAATGTTGAATTCTGTTTCTGATTTGTGTCAATTTTAAGCCATACATCAAGGGATTGATAACTGGGGGAATAACAAGAAATTCTATGGCCATAAAATTATTAGCACTTTGTGAAAACTGTTTAGAGCCAAATTGCATGTACAACAAGTCAAATAGCAAAGATACAACAACAACAACTAAAGAGAATACATGTGGTACACATGTCTGCATAAATTTACTCCTGTTCTCTTTGGATTTTAGGCATGTTCTGATCAGATTTGCATAGGACCAAATAATAAAAATGAAATGGCCAAAATAAAACGTATAATTAAAAGCTGGAACAGCAGTATGTGCTATTGAGACAGAACAAGCAAGTTTACCAACCATCAAGTTAATACAGTAGATCTTCAGTATGCGTGAGCCACATAACCTTAATTTTGCTGTTGTTACTGAACCAATGAATATCAAATTAATAGGTATAAGCCAAGCAAAAAACACAAACACACAAACCTTCTGTTTAGTCATCACAGAGTGATACACCAGAGGGTGACAGATGGCCACATATCTGTCATAGGCCATCAGAAGCAGAAAAGAGAAATCAGCACAGGCAGAGGAGTGCAACACAAAGCCCTGCAGAAGACATCCAGCATAAGAGATAACATGAGTGGTAGACAGAAGATCTATTAGGAATTTGGGGTAGAAACCTGCTGTCCCATAAAGTCCATTGATGCACAGATTACAGAGGAAGATATACATGGGTTGATGAAGGTTTTTGTCAACAATAATTGTCACAATGATGGTCAAATTTACCAGCCAAATCACACAATAACACAATAAAGTGACCAAAAAGAGAATAATTCTGTAGTTTTTTGTCCCGCTTAAGCCTGACAGAGTAAACATAGTAACTACTGAAACATTGTCCATCATAAAACTTGACTTTTATAGATGTTGATGCTATACAGAGAACACATTGCATTGACAAACCCAACGATAAAGAACGTCCAGTTCTGTGCGTGTCCAGCAGCCTGAATGTTTTCATTTCAGTTTATAATCATTCATTGCAGCAACACATGATATAACTATCCAATCAGTGAGAAGGAATAGGATGGAAAAGACAACACACAGCACATTTCTGCGCACACAGGGAGCAGTGGGGGGCTTTCTCAAGGGGACTTCCTTCCTTGACCTGTCAGTACTGGGATTCAAACTGACAAACCACCAGTTACAAGCCCACAAACTGCCCAATGCCATGGCACCTGTTTGATAAACAAGCCCCCATCTCTGATTTGCTGGATCAAGGAGGTTCGGTATGTTGTAAAGCTGGAAAAAATAAGGTTCTCTCTCAGAGATTCTTAACTCTTAAAGTTTTTCTCCCCTTTTATAAAGAATTAAGGGAAGTGGATGGGGAGTATGTATGGGGAGATAGCAGGTCAACAGTAGATTTCACATAGAAGGGGTGTACACCATCTAAATGCTGGGACTTGCAGATTAATTTGCAATGTAGCTAAGCACTGTGTCACGTTGTTCTAGTCATATTTAATAGAAATTATTCAAAGGTGGAAAAAGTATTCAGATCTCCTACTAGTATTTCAAAATACTATTGTTGGTCTACAAAGCACTGAATGGTCTAGGGCCGAAATACATTTCTGATCTTCTGCTTAGCCACGAACCATCCAGAACTCTCAGACCATCTGAGACTGGTCTGCTCTGTGATCCCTGAGTCAGAACTAAACATGGAGAGGCAGCATTCAGTTTTTATGCACCACATATCTGGAACAAACAGAAAAGTACACAGTGCAGGTGCAGGTCTGCTGCATCTCTCAACTCCTTTAAATCAATACTGAAGATAGCCTGGGTATACCCATACTGCCCTGCACGCTCGATTTCATTTCGAACCTGCAGCCAGTCTGGCAACTATGGCCTTTCTTAGCCCTGTTTTAGGGATCCAATCGCAGAACGGGGAGGGACGGCAAGACGATGACGCATACTACTCGACAGATGGAAGCTTGTAGTTTTCTTACGGATCCAACATGGCTGCAGCAGACGCAAAACTCTCTTTAGATTTAGCTGTAGACTGCATTTTAAGTAGTTCAGAGCGAAAGTTTATTTTAAAAGAACGATTGACTTTACACTCCTGTTTCACCACCAAAAAGCCTAATCTACCAACTAGCCTCGCTACCGCTCGCTGATGTAACGCCGGTGATCTCGCTATGAGCCAGGGGACAGCGGAGCTGCCGAGAGGCCCGCAGCTGCTTGTCTATTGCCCATAAAATCAGTTGATGTGTGTGGCTGAACACTGCCGGTAGACTGCGACCAGCCAGACCTAGAACATGCTGCAGAAAAATGTTGCAGAATCAGAACTGAGCATTTTAGTCTCAAAGTAGAGATGGGCTTATCTGGCTACGTAAACATCAATTTCTGTTGCTCTACATACGTCATCTGGTATAACTAATATGATTGGCTAAGAGCTACGTACAGACGCTTCTGATAGACATTTGTTGCGCCCAATAAACGGCTCTGGAGGATCGTAAACCACGCCTCCTCTACGGAGAAATGAATGGCTGGTTTCCAGTAATCTCATTTGTGATTAGTCTGGCGTTAGCCAGGCTATACTGAAGACTTTTCTCTCTCTCATATCATATTCCGATGGCGCTCCGAAGAGTGCGACGTCGCGGAGCTCTCCGAGTCTACTTATTTTTTTGCTTCTACTGTTTGCTTTTTTATGCCAAATTAAGGCAACCTCTGCTTAAGGTTTCTATTATTACGGCTGAGAGAGCGCAGTCATATCGGACTTTTCAATTCGAACACGCTGAAGTCCTACCAGAGCTGCGCCACATAGACTCTACAGGGAGCTCTCCTGAGAACAACAGGCCGAAGCGGAGGCGAGGTAGACAGGGAGGAGCTGACCGAAGGCTCTGGGGCTTGGTTAGCAATGGAAGGCTAACCCTGCCGATCATACTGCTTGCAAACATTCAGTCTCTCGAAAATAAAATGGATGAACTTCATGCCTGGATCTCCGCGCAGAAGGACATTCAGGACTGTTCCATACTGTGCTTCTGTGAAACCTGGCTGGGGGAGAGGACACCCGACGACGCAGTAACACCAGACAGCTTCAGAAAAGACTGATGCACGGTGGAAAGCGGCAAGACCTGCGGAGGAGGAATGTCCGTGCTTGTCAAACAATCCTGGTGTACCGACTGTAAGATAATTTCTAAGTCTTGCTCTTAAAATGTGTGTGACAGGTGGAGAGTTCCTGCAGACTCCTACCTGTGGGATACACCCCTCTGTTCAGACTCAAAACTAGGTTAATTGGCAACCAGACACACCTGGTGTGCATTCCCTTCCAGCATATAGGGAAGATCTCAGTTGAAATCTCCCTCCTGTCCTGATTGTGCTGCAGCTCACTGTCTCTGCTGAGGTGTTGTCAATTTATCCATCTCCAAGGTAACTTTTGTTAATTTTACTTTGTTTCTACTTAACTTGTTTCTTGTTCAGTTTTCTTTGAGCATTACTAATGGCTGTTCTCACACAAGCTTTGAGAGAAGCCCCAGATCGCCTCCAGTGCTTGTCTGGCAGTTGATGCTCCCTTTAAATATCAGAGTTTTCTCCATCCAATTCGGACGAAAGTCCTCTGGTTGCGTTGCACTGAGAGAAGTGAAAGTATATCCTGGCAAAATATACAGAAATTCACTAAAAAACCTAATACTGACTGGGGCAGTAAGAGTTTTTCAGCTGGGGCGGTCTGAATCTCTCTGAATATTTGCTGTGATCAGCCTAAAATCTGCATTCCTTTCTGAATTCTGAGAAGTCATCTCTGTGAGGGCAAGTGAGCAATTAAGTGGCCATCTAGGGTTGGTAACAACCCCCAGGTGTGAGCAACTTTGCACTTCAATTGGAAATTCCAACCATTCACAGCTCTGGCAGAGGGCGGTCTACGCTTGTCACAATCAGCCTTAATGCGAGAACAGCCGCATTCAATTCCAATCACAGTATAATAACAGGGGCGTTTGCTAAAGCGGCAGCCGTCCTTGGGCAAGACGGACCCTCCCAGTCTTACAATATGTGCCACTCCATTCCTGTTGTTGTCTCCGGTCCACGCAGAAAACTGCCCAAAAGGTGCAGAAACCTATCTAACCTTCGGCCTCTCAAACAGTCCTCACACACTGTCACTTCCTTTTCCATGGGCCTGTGGAACTGCCAATCCGCAGTAAACAAAAGCGATTTTATTACGGCTTACACAAACCACCTTTCTCTTCAGCTCCTTGCTCTCACTGAGACCTGGATCAAACCTGAGAACACAGCCACCCCTGCTGCTCTCTCCACTAATTACACCCTCTCCCACACCCCCCGTCCTGCTGGGCGTGGAGGTGGGACTGGCCTGCTAATCTCCAATAAATGGAAATTCACTCCTCTGCTACATTCCATCAGATATGACACTTTCGAATACCATGCCATAACAGTAACTGCTCCTGTTAAAGCCTACGTTGTGGTCATTTACCGTCCACCAGGCCAGCTGGGTGGCTTCACTGATGAGCTAGATACCCTGCTCTCTTCCATACCTGATCATGACTGTCCGTTGCTTGTCCTGGGCGACATGAACATCCACTTCGACAGTCCAGACTCTAATAACTTCATGACGTTAATTCATTCATTCGACCTCCAGCTGGTCCAAAGTCCTCCTACTCACAAAGCTGGCAAGAACCTTGACTTAATTCTCATCCGTAACTGTGCCACAGATGCACTGGTGGTAACGCCTCTCCACCTGTCAGATCACTTTTTTATCCAGTTTAATGTCACTCTACCAGAGCAACCCTCTGCTCCTGCACCAATGGTTACGTTCCGCCGCAACCTCCGGAACTTATCCCCAGCACACTTCTCCTCTATTGTTGCCTCTGCCCTACCTCCACTCAGCACATTCTCCTCTCTGAAGGCTAATGATGCCACTGACTCATTCTGCTCTACTCTGAACTCATGTCTGAACAGGCTATGTCCTTTATCTACAAGGCCTGCTCGACCCAACCAATCCCACCCATGGTTGACTGATACCCTTCGATCACAGCGTACCAAGCTCAGAGCTGCTGAAAGAAAATGGCTCAAAACCAAACTTCCAGACGATCTCATAAACTATCAGACACTATTGTCCTCATTCTCAGGCAGCATCACCAATGCAAAGACTGCTTTTTACAACGACAAAGTCAACAGTGTCACTGACACCCGGAAACTCTTTTCCACCTTCAAATCGCTACTCAACCCTCCACCCCCTCCTCCTCCTACCTGCCTCACCGCAGACACATTTGCATCCCTCTTTACAAGCAAAGTTGCAGCAATTAGCAGCCAATTCTCTGACCCCCACCCGACTCCTAATACTGTGACATGTAGAAGTCCTACTACTTGTCTTTCTGTATCTCAGCTGGGCGGCACTGAATCAGTTGCTAGCACCTCATTTTCTGGCTTTACACCCCTCTCTGAGAGTGAGGTATCCAAACTGTTGACATGTAGCCGTCCTACTACATGCTAGTTGGACCCTATACCAACAAACCTTCTTCAGTCCATTAGCCCAACCATCACGCCAGCTGTCACACATGTGATTAACGCCTCACTGTCCTCCGGCACTTTTCCCACTGCATTCAAAGCAGCTCGGGTAACACCTCTTCTCAAGAAACCCTCTCTCAACCCTGCTGAAGTCGAGAACTATCGTCCTGTCTCACTTCTTCCATTCTTCTCTAAAACTATTGAACGGGCGGTCGCTAAGCAACTTTCAGAATTCCTCCTACAGAACAATCTTCTTGATCCAAATCAATCTGGTTTCAAAAGCGGTCACTCAACTGAAACTGCTCTGTTGTCTGTGACAGAAGCCTTAAAAGAAGCAAGAACAGCAGCAAAGTCCTCAGTTCTCATTCTGCTTGACTTGTCAGCTGCATTTGACACAGTTAATCATGGCATCCTCCTCTCTACTCTCTCTAAAATGGGCATCTCTGGCTTGGCTCTGTCCTGGTTTGATTCCTACCTCAAAGGACGCTCATTCAGTGTATCCTGGCATGGACAGTTGTCTACTTTGTCTTGCCTCACCACAGGGGTTCCCCAGGGCTCAGTGCTGGGACCCCTGCTATTCGCTATCTACACCACCTCTCTGGGTGAGGTTTTCCGCTCACATGGCTTTTCCTATCACTGCTATGCAGCTGACACTCAGCTCTATCTGTCATTTCCTCCTGATGACCCATCGGTCTCTGCTCGGGTCTCTGACTGCCTCTCTGACATAGCCACTTGGATGAAGGCACATCACCTCCAGCTGAACCTTTCAAAAACTGAACTGCTGGTCCCCCCTCCTAAACCCACAATACACCACAACATCAACATCAAGATTGACTCCCTGTGTCTTTCACCCACCAAGGTGGTGCGAAACTTAGGGGTGATGATTGCCAACTCACCTTTTCCAGTCATGTCGCCTCAGTCACCCGGTCATGCCGCTTTGCACTTTACAACATCAGAAAAATCAGACCTTACCTAACTCAACATGCCACTCAACTCCTGACACAGGCTGTTGTCATCTCAAAACTTGACTACTGTAATGCCCTCCTGACAGGCCTGCCAGCCTGCTCAGTAAAACCGCTTCAGATGATCCAGAACGCGGCGGCGCGTCTGGTCTACAACCAGCCTAAAAGGTCACATGTCACTCCGCTGCTCATTGAGCTCCACTGGCTACCTGTTGCAGCCCGCATCAAATTCAAATCTCTAATGCTGGCCTACAAAGTTGTCTCCGGTACTGCTCCTACCTACCTGAACGCCCTGATTCAGACATATGCTACCTCACGACCGCTGCGCTCTTCCAATGAACGGCGCCTGGCTCTGCCCCCCGTTGGTCCAAGGCAATCCAGACTCTTTGCACTTCTTGTTCCCCGCTGGTGGAACACACTACCAGTTCCTACCAGAGCAGGGGCGTCCCTCTCTACCTTTAAAAAACTCCTGAAGACCCAGCTCTTCAGAGAGCATCTTCTCTCCTAGACCACATGATAAGTCTACTCCTCAAAGAATTGTCACTAGCACTAATAGCTCTTATTGCACTATACCTTGATTGTTTGCTTTTACTCTTCCTGTAAGTCGCTTTGGATAAAAGCGTCTGCTAAATGACTAAATGTAAATGTAAATGTAAATGATGCCCAAAGGTATTTCTTTTGGTTTCTCTACTTTAGTTATCATCATTATGATTTTGATAAAGCAACACTAGTAAGGTAAAAACAGTAAAGCAAAACTAGTAAGGCAAAACAAGTAGAGCAAAACTAGTAAGGCAAAACAGCAGGGGCCAGCCCTACAATGAAAGCAAATAACAATTAGTAAAAAAAAAAAAATCATAATCCTCTCACCCCGAGATGCCACCTTCTCAGACAGCCTTAACACCTTCTATTCTGCTTCACACCAGTCGTCAAGAAGTGACTAGAAAAACTGGTTCTCTATTGTCTCGAGACTATCTCTTCACTCTGTTACATATTTCAAATGTACGGGGGAATGACCCCCCTGCTTGTCAGGGAACGTGGTAACTTTTTAAAGACACGCCGGCTTGCCCGGCCACACCCCACAGATACCGATAAAGCACCTGTGTTGCCGTGCAATCAGTGATGGTTTGATTTCCACCTGAGTCAGAGAATCTTGAAAATTTGAATGCTAGAGTGTATGGGGAGCGGTGGGTTGCTAGCGCAGATGAAAGTCGGCTAGCGGTGATGAAGTTCCTGCCCTGTCAAGGTCTTTCCACCTTTTCATTGGTCCTGGCGGTTGTGTCCCCGTTCCCCAACCTGGTCGGCTAACAGCGGACGTCTGGAAGGAATAAGAGGAGAGAGTGAATGGAGGTCCATTTCCTCCGGTCTCGTGGTTGCGTTCCCAGCATAGCGTATCACTCACAGCGTGGGCGCGGTGCTGGGAACCCATGCTGAGCACTGACATATAGTCGGTGAGCAGTGGGTGAGAACACGCTTCTCTGAACTGCAGGTGTTCCTGTAACGTGACACCACGCTGAGTGCAGACATTGTCAGCCCGAGGCAATAAGTAACCCCAGACCTGTAAGCTGGTTGCTAACAGGAAAGCTACAGTTGCTACTTCCCCCTTGTTGCTAGGGAAAACAAGAAAGTAGATTACCGGGTTGCTTTTGCAAGTATGGCAAGCCCCCAGGGAAATTCTTATCTTATCAACAACTTATCAATATCTGAGGTTACATATTGATGTTTTTATGTATGTGTAGTTTGACTTAAATATTTTGCTGCTGTAGTGTTTTTACGTTATTGCATTAAATCATATTATTAAAAGCACCCATTTATCAGCTTCCTGATTGTATTCTCACATTTTTAAAATTAGACATATATCACCTGGAATAAGAGTTGAACATAAATGCTTAATGTTTTATCTGTGTTGTATTATATCAGATATTTCATAACATTTTCACACAGCAATAAAAAACAACGTTAGCTCAAATGTAAATATAATTTATTGAAATGCATAAAAAACAAAAAGGTGGACAATATTTAAGTCTAGAAAAGTTCTCCATGATGGTGAGCAGCTTGACCTGCTGACCTCCCCCATGCTGCTGCTGCTGCTGTCGTCACAGTGGAAGAAGAAGACATCTGGGCAGCTCTTCCTCAAAGAAGAGGAGAAGGTCTTTCCACCACAGTCCACCAGCCACACTGATGTCCAGCAGCTCGCTGGACAAAGAGCTGTCACCAATGATTCACACTGACTATGGGAGGAAAATAAATGAGAGTATTAAATGCTTCAGGTAAAAAAATATATATAACAAAAACCTATGAAGAGTGCCTAAATAATGTTGAAAACACTAGGATTTGAAGGATAAAATGGAAGAAGGGATCCACACCTCAAAAATATAAAACATTCAAATTTATTTATTTTGTAGTCCTTTGAAGACAGATAATGTGATCATAATGTCAGCCGTCTAAAGTCAAGTTACCAAGACTGGAAGTTAAATTTATTGACAAATGTACTGAAATAAGTAAATATAAATATAAAATGGCCTTTCTGTTTTAACTGATATTCCAGATAATAATCCCAGACAGTCTGTCAGTGTCACATCATAAAGGTAAATGCATACTGTTTAATAGCGCTGTGGAGGATTATCATTTTACACGTTAACCGATAAGCCCTGACACATCTACATTGAGAAACAACTCGCAGATTTACTAATGTAATAAGTTTGTTTTAATCATACCTGAGTAGAAGTTATTAATAAGCAAAAAATATATAATTATGTGCCAGTATCAATCCAACATCTACGGTAAGAATACTAACCTAATTACATATCACTCAGCTCATAAAGTTTAATCAAGGGTCATCCAAAATAAACAACTTCTAGCTAAAGTAAAATTAAATTAAAATTCAGGTTAACATGTTTGCCTCATGTAAGTATCCGTAAACGTTATGTTTATTCAAGGTAACACTGGCGACATTACTGCAAGTCTCGACAAAACCAGTATTTCAAATGGCCCTAATTATATATTTAAATCAAGTTGAAGTTGCTGTGGTAAAGTTTTAGAGTAACTTACCGTGAGTTAAGCACAGTGTTGCCACAGTTACCTTGAAAAAGTAATCTGATTACTGATTACTCCTTTAAAAAGTAACTTAGTTACTTTACTGATTACTTGATTTTAAAAGTAACTTAGTTACTTTACTGATTACTTGATTTTAAAAGTAACTAAGTTAGATTACAAGTTACTTTATTAGTTACATTCAGCAGCTGCCGACAACAACCCCTCGCCGCCTCAACATCAAAATGACAACCAGTTTTAAATTGCCAATACTCATTTTATTGGAAGTGTATTTTTAACAGTAACGTACAAACTTAAAAACAATTTCCTGAAAAAAATACATGTTTTTATAAAAAATAAAATAAAGACAGTCTTTCTTGACTTTACTTAAAAATAAATACTCTCTTTTTTTTAAAATAAAAAATAAAATAAAGACAGTCTTTCTTGACTTCACTTAAAAATAAATACTCTTTTTTAAATAAAAAATAAAATAAAGACAGTCTTTCTTGACTTCACTTAAAATACTCTTTTTGTATAAGACTGTATATAACATCAAGACAGTCTTTTCTGACCTGACATATTTAACTAATACTGTAATGACAAAACCTACTGTTTTATGATCTACATTGTTTATAAATGTAACAATCAAAATCTTTTTAACATGTTTTATGAACACTGAACCTGTACATCATTATAGAAGCAAGGAGTTGTTTTACAAAACAAAACATAACACCACATGTAGGCTCTAATGTCTACCTTTTTTACATTGGCCTAATCTTATGTTGGATTTGCATGTTATGAGTGAAACAGTGGAGTGGGGCGAGTAAACCAGTGGTTGTACCTCATTAATAGCGAGATTTTCCAGCCAAAACCGCGAGAATGCACAAAAAAACGCCCAAAATAGTTTTGCCTTGTTTCTCATGTACACAGTGAACTAGAACGGCCAAGACAGTCTCACAGACCGTTTGGGTTTTTCTTTTATAAATAACTTCGTTTACATTAAAACTACATGTCTCTCAGTCGGCGACTTTTCCTAAATATATGTGTTTGATGGTTTCTGAAGCTTACAGCTTATATATAATAATATATTAAAATGAAACAAACTCTGAGCATTTATACCCCGGACTGCCAATAGCGATCATATTGACTGCTGCATATAAACGGCAGTTATAGACCACTTTGTCCAGCTGTGCTGTGTGAATCGCAAGAGAGAAAGATGAGATACCGGGCGCGTACGGGCAAAAACTGAAGGAGGAGGATCGGATGGTGGCTCAGGTAGCGATGAACTGTCACTGTAAGCTGCACACCTGTCAGCTGCACACCTGTAAGCAGCTGTGCTCCATGCAGACATTTCTCAAACTTTATTTTGTAGGCTAAGGACAGACTAGATCATGATTGTGTTGGATATAAAGCACCATATAGTCATCCTTACTGATTGACTTAACGTAGCCTGAAGGTAGTGGGAGTGTCTGTTGTGAGTTTAGGGGGCACGTCAGCCAGAGCTGTAGTGTGTGTGTGAGTGAATGAGTGAGTGAGACTGCTGCCTGCTGAACAGAGGGTCGCAGAAAAAGGATCTGAAGTGCCCGTGTTTCAGCTTCAAAAACCCGCAGAACTGATCCGAAAACAGCCCAATTTTATCCACCCACCCAAACCCATTTTTACCCGCAAAATAGATTGCAAAACCGCCGATCGACGTCGCTCCCCGAGTCGCAAGAAGAAAGCAAATATATGGTTTTACTAAGGAAAATGACAAAAAATAGTAATGCACACAGTGACTTGGATAAGTAACTTTAATCTGATTACTGGTTTGGAAATAGTAACGCGTTAGATTACTCGTTACTGAAAAAAGTGGTCATATTAGAGTAACGCGTTACTAATTAACGCGTTACCGGCATCACTGGTTAAGCAGTGTAAGCTGGGACACCAGCAGACGGGAACATCACGGCAATGTTCGTCAGCGAGCCGGCCGGCTGCTGTCCGTCCCGGTGTAGCATGTAGCCTAGCCTGTTAGCTCCGGTAGCCTCCGCTAGCTTGGTAGCTTCAAGCTAAGTGGGCGTGTTTCGGCTGCCTCAGCTGCAGTTCTATGTCCATTTATGGATTATCCGGGGAAAAAATGACTTAGGCAATTATGCTATGAGGCTAACGATATGTCACTGAGCAGAAAGCGACCACTGTTCTTAGAGCAGCCAAGTTGGCGGATGATTTCGCTTTGACGCACAGAGGTGGTGTTGGCGATGTATGCTCTGGCGGGGATGCGAGACGTAGGGTTAGTAGCTTTGGTAACTCGCGTTATGGTAACCAGTCTCCAGCGGTTGGTCCCCCGCTTACATTTAAGAACTCGCGTGGTAGGGATGACAACAGTATCGTGTGTTACTACTGTCAGGAATCTGGTCATTGGAAGGACCAGTGTCCTCTTTTGAGAGCCAAAGGTAGACGTAATTTTTTCTTACCTGCACCGACGCCTGCTCTGTCCTGTTCCGGTGTCCCAGGGCTGCAGCCGGGGTGTGTGGAGCTGGGCTGTGATGCTGGGTTTGAGCCATTTATTACTAGCGCTGTTGTGTCTTTAGTCGGCAGTGATGAGCATGTGCCGATTAGGCTGTTGAGGGACACGGGTGCGAAACACTCACATTCATCTTGCGATCAGTGTTGCCGTTTTCGTCTGTAACGGAAACGGGTGATTATATTGTGATGCGTGGGATGGAGATGGGGCTGGTGCCTGTGTCGCTGCATAATATGGTGTTGGATTGTGGGCTTGTGAAGGGCACTGTTGCAGTGGGGGTTCGCCACGCGTTGCCTGTGGATGATGTGGAGCTGATTTTGGGAAACGATCTGGCTGGTGGTGTTGTATGGGCTAATGTGCTGCCTCCTCCTCTGGTTACTGCTAGACCGTTGTATGCTGGGGATGACAGTGGCCGGAGGTTGCCAGAGGTTTTCCCTGTTTGCGCTGTGACGCGTGCTCAGGGCCGCGCTGTAGCTTCTCCAGACTCGTGTGAAAGTGGGGGTAATGAGTGTGAGTTTGTGGTCCCCTTGCCTGATCTGCCTCCGTCTGTTTCTCTGGAGGAGTGGGTTTAAAGTCAGCAGTCTGACCCGACGCTGTCCGTTCTGTTGGCTGGTGTTCTTCCTGGAGACGGGGTTCGGGATGTTGCGCACGGCTATTTCCTCCAGAAGGGTTTGCTGGTGAGGAAATGGGTGTGGGTTGAAGTTGATTTTGTTGGTGAGCCATTATTTCAGGTGGTTGTGCCGGAGAAATTTCGTCATATGGTGTTGAAAATCGCAACATGATGACTCGGGTCATCTAGGGGTGAGGAAAACTTATGACAGTGTGTTGCGGTATTTTTTCTGGCCGAAGTTGAAGTGGGATGTTTCCAGGTATATTAAGTCGTGCCATACCTGTCAACTTACTAGTAAACCGAGTCAGTCCATCAAGCCAGCGCTGCTTTGTCCCATCCCGGTGATTAGTCAGCCGTTCGAGCATTTAGTTATTGACTGTGTTGGACCGTTGCCTCCATCAAAATCTGGTTGTGCTTACTTATTAACTGTCATGTGTCAAACTACACGGTACCCGGCGGCGTATCCATTGCGCTCCGTTACCGCTAGATCTATTGTGAAGGCTTTGTCACAGTTTGTTTCTGTTTTTGGTATTCCCAGGGTGATTCAGAGCGATCAGGGGACTAACTTTACATCTCATCTCTTCTCACAGGTCCTCAAGCAGCTCAAGGTGAAGCATAACCGTGCGTCGGCGTACCATGCGCAGAGCCAGGGGGCGTTGGAGCGCTTTCACCAAACGCTCAAGTCGCTGCTGCGCTCCTATTGTGTTGAGCTTGGGGGAGACTGGGAAGAGGGCCTGCCGTGGCAGTGCCGTGATGTTGTCAGCCCGTGAGGTCATGCAGGAAAGCACCGGATTTAGTGTAAATTATCTTGTTTTTGGTCATACAGTGCGCGGTCCGCTCGCAGTCCTTCGGGATGATTTGGCTGAGGTTGATCCACCTACAAATTTGATTGACTATGTAAATGGGTTTCGGCATCGCTTGTTTACAGCTGTTGAGCGGGCACGCGAGAATTTGGGTGTAGCTCAATCTAAAATGAAGAGTTATTATGATCGTGGGGCGGAGCGGCGTCAGTTCAGTCCAGGGGATCAGGTTTTGGTTCTGACTCCAATTCTGAATTCTCCATATCAGGCTAAATTCACAGGTCCATACACTGTGGAGCGGCAAGTCTCAGAGCTGAATTATTTCATTGCCACTCCGGAGCGGAGGAAAAAGTCCCGCCTCTGTCATGTGAATTTATTGAAGCCCTATTATTCTCGTGCTGATCCTCTAACATCTGTTAGCCCTGCACTCACTGTTAGTTCTGTGTCTTCAGGTGTGGTGTCTACTGCCTTGGGGCCGGACCGGGAGGTAGATGTCAGGGCACCGGACGATCCTGTGGTTTGTGGTAGGCTACGAAACTCAGACACACTGCGTGATTTGGGGGGCTTGCTCAGTCATTTGACTGAGCTCCAGCGCGCTGAGCTTACGGAGTTAATTAGGAGCTTTCCAACACTGTTTGGCGATACTCCATCGCGCACACACTTAATAGAGCATGACATTGACGTCGGGGCCTGCACACCAATAAAGCAGCGTTTTTATAGGTGTGCGCCACACAAACGCCGAGTAATGGAGTCCGAGGTACAATATATGTTGGATAACAATATTGCAGTCCCATCATCATCTAGCTGGGCATCACCTTCTTTGTTGGTTGACAAATCTGATAAATCGAACAGATTTTGCACAGATTATCGAAAAGTGAATAAAGCCACAAAACCAGATTCGCATCCGCTACCCCGGATGGAGGACTGCATTGACCAGGTCGGTGCAGCCAAATTTGTGAGCAAATTCGATCTTTTAAAAGGATATTGGCAAGTTCCTCTTTCTGCCCGTGCTCGGGAAATTTTGGCCTTTATCACGTCCTCTGGTTTGTACGAGTACACAGTGATGAGTTTTGGACTTCGGAATGCGCCTGCGACCTTTCAGCGACCATATGAATTTGGTTGTGGTGGGTCTTGAAGGTTGCGCGGTTTATCTGGACGATGTAGTCATTTTTAGTGACACCTGGAGTGATCATGTTCAGCGCATCCGTGCGTTGTTTGGCTGTCTGGCCGAGGCGAGTCTCACGGTAAATTTGGCAAAGTGTGAGTTTGCCAAGGCGACAGTGACGTACCTGGACCGGGTGGTAGGACAGGGCCATGTCCGTCCAGTGGATGCGAAGGTGAGAGCTGTAGAGCAGTACCCGGTCCCATGTACAAAGAAGGAGCTTATGCGTTTTTTGGGTTTGGCCGGTTGTTACCGGAGTTTTGGTAAAAACTTTTCAGCAGTAGTTGCTCCTCTGACAGATCTGCTAAAAGGGAAGGTGAAGTATGTGTGGTCCCCTCATTGTCAAACTGCATTTCAATGGAGCAGTTCATCAATGACGGATCTGACAAGGTGGGAGCTGACCTGTTGGCTCCCAGGGAGTCAATGTATTGCAGACTGGTGGCTCTTCTTTGGCCTCACATGCTGTGATTCCCAGCCATAGTGAGGACTAGGCAGGAGGCTCGGGCACTGCCTCTAGCGCTCCCCATTCTTAACGTTGGAGCAATTGGTGTGGGTCCCACCAGGCAGGCCCCTACTCAGCCACAGCCCTAGACATCCTGCAGTTTTACAGTCCAGGGAAATCTGCCTCCACCTTGCAGAGTATGATGGCTGCCATCAAGCAGATGCGTTGGTGGACACGCATTGAATGAGGATGGTTACTCTCTAACATCTCGGTCCCTCAGAGGTGACCGGAGGTTTACCACCTCCAATACTACACATTTGGTTCCTACGTGGGATTTGGATGTAGTTCTCGGTACAACCCTTAGGGGTTGCTGATTTGAAATGGTGTCCCTTAAAACTGCGTTTCTGCGGGCCATAACTTCGGCCAGGAGAATAGGCGAGCTCCAGGCCCTGTTGGTTTGTGGCGACTGCTGTAGGTTTTTGCCGGATGCGTCTGATGTTGTCCGGTGTCCCAACCCAACCGAACTCTCTCTGCTCCTGGAGAGATTGATCAGCAGCAGGTGTATGCAGTGTCCTGTCAGGGCTCTGACAGAGTACATCCAGTGCACATAGTCCGTCAGAACTACTTCATTTGCTTCGACCCCAGCAGCTTGGGCAGGCCCTGTTGAGGTCGATGCTTTCCCACTGGGTTGTGGACACGATTCAGCAGACCTTTATATTTACGGGTGTGCCTGCTCCATCCGGGGTCTGGGCTAATCTCATGGTGCAGCTGCCTCATGGGCTTTATGGCGAGGAGCCTCTATGGCTACCATATGTGCTGCAGCCACTTGATCATCCCAGTCCAAATTTCCCAGGTTCTACCGGCTTAAAGTGGCAGCCTCTCTTCTGGTGAGCAGGTACTTGGCATGGCTCATCAGTAGACGACTGGGTGACTTTCATTTCTGAGTGGCCACTGTTCACAGGTTTGGCCGTTGTGCTGGGCCGTTATCCGTGGCCCTCGAGTCAGTCTTGCATCTGGCAGACTGACCTAGGCAGGCCCTCTGCCTCTTAGACCTAGCCTTTGTGCCGGCAGGGCCTTGTTCTGGGCGGTATGTAAATAGTGTACATTTATTGCACTATGATGTTAGAGTTTATGGGATGCACTATCTCTTCCCAGGGTGTCTTAAAGAGATTCCCCGTTCATATGAAATATGTAACGGAGTGGAGAGATAGTCTCGAGACGATTGAGAATGGACGGTTGCGTTGTAACTGTTCTCTGAGCACTCTGGTATCTCTCCACCACATCCTGCAACACCTGGAAGGCAGCAGAACATATGTCAGGATGCTCTTCCTGGACTACAGTTCTTCCTTCAACACCATCTGACCGGGCAAGCTGATTGTGAAGCTGACAGACCTCAGCGTCCCAACTTCCACCTGCAATTGGATAAAAGATTAAAAATGTGTCTAAATACAATTCTGGATGAAGTTTTGTGCCATTGTAGAGATGTCTTGGCATATGAATCATATTCTACAGACTTAAAAAAAAAAAAGTTGGTATGTATCCTGGCAAAAAGTTACAACATAATCATTAGGGTCACGGGGCAATCGCACCGAGCACTGGTCCCATACAGCAATAGCTGTACCACTATTGTTATACTGTGGATTTTTTCTTCTTCCTCTTCCCCACGCAATTTCGTCCTGCTACTAGTCCTACAACTGAAAGAGTTGCAGGACAAATTATATATCAAATCACGTGCGATTTGATCGGGATCGGTGTGCTATTACTTTTCTCTATGGAATATGATTTTTTCGTGACGTAAGTCGCGAAAACTGCCCAAAATTTGTGAATGGGACGGACAAAAAAAATGAGCGAAAAAGAACAATAATTGGAGATTTTTAAACGTCTACTTCTCCGGCATAATTTCACCTAGAGACTCCGTTTAAACTTTAAACAGTAGACACAAGTCTTGTGTATCGTGTATTAATCCACGTTTCGATAGGTCATATAGTTTTTTATCAATCGTTGTTCAATGACCATGATCATTTTTGGAGAAATTCTGAGATTATAATGGGTGTGTATTGCATGTTCGTGTCACAGGGTGTGACATCACGCCAGAGTGTAGAGGGAGAGAAAAAATAGTCAAAAAATAAATTTGAAAACTGAGCTCCAGGCCGCAAATTCCACTCTACAGAAATAATTTATACATAACGTACGAAAATGTGTCTTCTCACTCACAATTCTCTGGTAAAGCTGTCAGAGTTATAGTTTGGGCATAGGACGCACAGATGCGCCACCAACAGCCTCATTGGCTCCCATATTAAAAATGCAGGAAGACTTCTGAAAAAGGGAGATGTAACAGTTTTTTTTAGATCGCTCTAACAAAGCTATTTTTTCATTTTTCCTTAAAAAAAAAATATGTAGCTGTTCAGGAAGAACTCAGGACGCTCAAAGTGAAGTCTGATCAATGATAGGTATTATGGTTTTGCCAAAAATGCTTTCTGTTCGAGGCCAGAAATTCCAGCAGTCTCTGGCTGCTGTCAGTGTTCCGGAACATGCACAACATGCCAGTTAATTCTGTTGATTGCCCTACTCTGATTGCCTTTGATCCTTTGATGGGATTACAGTTACAGATACATGCACACACACATGTGCGTTAGCGTGTACACTCCTCCAGATAAACATGCTCCAAACACACACACACACACACACACACAGGTAACTTTATGTGATTTTAATTACACACACAGACACCCATATTTTGAGGTTAAAGGGCATAGGTTGTTGTATAAAGAAATACTTGAAAAGGAATGCTTGTTGTTGGTGTGCTCCTTGTATATAATATACTATCATAACATTACTAGTATTAATTGTTTGAAATCTCTGAAGAATCTCATCATAGTGTACACAAACAGGGCAGTAGCCCTCGTGGCCCTTTCAGAATTTCCCCAGAGGAAATTTTCTAGTTTTTATGTGTATTTGGCGAAAATGAGAATAATGATGAAACAAATACTGTCATGAAAAATTACAATGAGATGTTTTTTAGTACAACCATACTTAAGATAATAAATGCTGAGTGAAACAAAGGCATACATGATCAGGGACAGATTTATTTAAGGACATAGACGATTGAAAGTAAATTAAATGTGAGAAACATTTGGAGAAACATTTAAAACAGGAGATAAATTCAGTTGGCCTGCTTGATATGTCACAGAAAAACGGCCCAAAATGGCTTTCTTACATTGTATAAATGCTGTTAGTGTAAGACGTGTTGGATATTTCTCCCAAGTCATGTACAAACAGATTTTTCCTTGTGCACACCAACTCATGACTTCAGACTAAAAACAGATCTCTTACCACATATTAAATGTTGAATTCTGTTTCTGATTTGTGTCAGTTTAAAACCATACATCAGAGGATTGACAATTGGGGGAATAACAAGAAATTCTATTGCCATGAAATTCTTAGCACTTTGTGATAACTGTTTTGAGCCAAATCGCATGTACAACAAGTCAAAAAGCAAGGATACAACAACAACAATTAAAGAGAATACATGTGGTACACATGGCTGCATAAATTTAATTCTGTTCTCTGTGGATGTTAGGCATGTTCTAATCAGATTTGCATAAGACCAAATAATAAAAATGAAATGGCCAAAATAAAAAGTATAATTAAAAGCTGGAACAACAACATGTGCTATTGAGGCAGAACAAGCAAGTTTACCCACCAAAAAGTTAATACAGTAGATCTTCGGTATGTGTGAGCCACATAACCTTAATATTACTGTTGTTATTGAACCAATGAACACCAAATTAATAGGTATGAGCCAAGCAAAAAGCACAAACACACAAACCTTTTGTTTAGTCATCACAGAGTGGTATACCAGAGGGCGACAGATGGCCACATATCTGTCATAGGCCATCAGAAGCAGAAAAGAGAAATCAGCACAGGCAGAGGAGTGCAACACAAAGCCCTGCAGAAGACATCCAGCATAAGAGATAACATGAGTGGTAGACAGAAGATCCTTGAGGAATTTGGGGTAGAAACCTGCTGTCCCATAGAGTCCATTGATGCACAGATTACAGAGGAAGATATACATGGGTTCATGAAGGTTTTTGTCAACAATAATTGTCACAATAATGGTCAAATTTACCAGCCAAATCACACAATAACACAATAAAGTAACAAAAAGGAGAATAACTCTATAGTTTGTTGTCCCACTCAACCCTGTCAGAGTAAACATAGTAACTACTGAAACATTATCCATCATAAAACTTGACTTTTATAGATGTTGATGCCATACAGAGAACACATTGCATTCACAAACCCAACAATAAAGAACATCCAGCTCTGTGTCTGTCCAGCAGTCTGAATGTTTTCATTTCACAGTTTATATTCTTTCATTGCAGCAACACATAAGATAACTATCCAATCAATGAGTAGGAATAGGATGGAAGACTGCCCACTGTCATGGCGCCGCGCTAGTGGCAGCCTGTTGCAGCAGCTCCAGTTTGTCTTGCGTTTTAAGTTTTAAGTGCTTTAACGTGTTTTGTTTCGTGTCAAGCCACCTGTTTTTAGCGTACGAGTTAGTCGAGATGGACACTAAGTGGATTAGTCGAGTTTTAGTAGTTTATAATGTTTCTCGTGTCGGGACAATATGCCAACGCTGGTGGTATTGTTTACACGCACGACGAGCTGTTAGCGCTCTCCAAACCACCACCTTTTACGGGAATGAGACACCAAATCCCAGAAGAGCTAAGGAGAAGACGCTGAGGAAAGCAAGGAGGAGAAGGTTCAAGCCCTGCATCCCCTCGATCACCATGGGGAATGTGAGGTCGTTGGTGAACAAGGTGGACGAACTCGGAGCGCTCATAAGATCTCAGTATGAATATCGAGAATGTAGTTTAATGTGTTTCACCGAGACATGGCTGAAGGAGAATATTCCGGATGTAAACACAACTATGAACAGATTTATGACCGGGATCACAGGCTGAGCGGTAAGAAGAGAGGAGGGGGGTTTGCTCTGCTTGTGAATAACTGATGGTGCCATCCCTCTCACATTACAGTAAAGGAGCGCATCTGCACCCCTAACATCGAACTGTTAGCCGTTAGTCTGCGTCCGTACTATCTCCCGAGGGAATTTACCTGTGCTGTTGCCATTGTTGTTTATATACCGCCGTCAGCTGATGCCGACACGGCATGTGAAGTCATGAACTCAGTAACTGCCAAAATACACAACATCCAAATGCATTTGTTGCAATCTCTGGGGACTTTAATCATGCCTCTCTCTGTACATCACTCCCCACTTTTCCCCAATTTGTCAGGTGCCCTACCAGAGACAATAAAACACTGGGTTTACTGTATGCAAACACACTGAATGCACACAGATCCACAGCCCTTCCTCCCCTTGGCAGGTCAGACCATAACCTGCTGAGTCCCACCTATACACCCATTGTTCAGCGGCAACCGGTAACAACAAGGACAGTCAGGAGGTGGTCTCAGGAAACCAATGAGCTCCTGCAAGGGTGTTTTGAGGATACAGACTGGGATGTGCTCTGTGAACTACATGGGAATAACGTTGACTCCATGACGGACTGTATTACAAACTACATCTCCTTCTGTGTCGATAATGTGATACCTGCTAAGAAGTGCTTTGCAAACAATAAACCGGTGACATAAAGCAGAAAATCCGGAAGAGGTGGGAGGCCTTCAAGTCAGGAGATCAAGGGGAATATAAGAGAGCCCGGTAAGAGCTGCAGAAGTCCATTAGGGCAGCTAAAAGGGTTCACTCCCAAAAACTTAAAGGCTACTACCTCAACCACAACACACGCAGTATGTGGCAGGGAATCCAGTCTGTCACAAACTACACCACAGCAACCACAGAACCCCGAGATGCCACCCTACCAGACAGCCTTAACACCTTCTTTTCTAGGTTTGACAGGCTGAACACGGACTCACCCTCAAAAGCCCCCTGTGACCCCATGGATACTGTTTTTCAGGTGACACACACACACAGGTCCTGAAAGCTCTGAATAAGGTGAACCACCACAAGGCAGTGGGACATTACGGAGTGCCCCACAGAGTACTAAAGGCCTGTGGGGAACAACTAGCTGGTGTGTACACTGACATCTTAAACCTGTCACTATCCCAGGCCAAAGTTCCCCATATTTCAAGTCCTCCACCATCATACCAGCCCGCAAAAGACCAGACACACCCACCCTAAACGACCCTAGGTAACTTCTTAAAGACACGCTGGCTTGCCCAGCCACATCCCACAGATACCTATAAAGCACCTGTGTTAGCGTGCAATCAGTGATAGTTTGATCTCCACCTGAGTCAGACAATCTTGAAAAATTGAATGCTAGAGAGTGTATGGGGAGCAACATTGTATCAATTTACTGTAACAAAGCGGCAAGTTGGACATCTGTCTACGGGCAGCCTCCCTGGATTGCTGTTCACTTCTGTGTTTGTTTCTGCCCTGTCTCTGGTAATCCCAGTGAGTACTTCTGTTGGAGAGAGGTTCCCGGTTGCGGTGGCTGACATCCTTTACCGGCGTATGGCTTGTGTTGGAATGCTAGTGCAGATGAAAGTCGGCTAGCAGTGATGAGGTTACAGCCCTGTCAAGGTGTTTCTCCCATCTCCTCCGGTCCCAGTCGTTGTGTTACTGGCATTAGCGTGTTGCTCACGGCTTTGTGAGTTAACGCACTGTGCGGTGCACCTATGCTAGTCGGCTAACAGTGGGCATGAACAAGCTTCTCCAACCTGCCGGTAACAGAGAGGGAAGCGGTTACAGTGGCTGACACCCTTTACCAACATATTGCTTGCGGTGCGCGAGCTAACGTGTGCGGTGGGTTGCTAGAGCGGACGAAAGTCAGCTAGTGGTGATGAAGTTCCAGCCCTGTCAAGGTGTTTCTACCTGTCCGTTCCCTCTGTGCTGGTGGTTGTGTTCCTGTTCCCCAACCTGTTGGTGTTCCTATAACATGACTCCGTGCTGAGTGCAAACCTGGTCGGCTAACAGCGGACGTCTGGAAGGAATAAGAAGAGAGAGTGAATGAAGGTCCATTTCCTCCGGCCTGCATGTACCAGAGAGGCTCGTTGCCGCTTCTTTCTTTAAAAAAATACAATAAAGACCACTTATTCTACATGTCTCATTAAAACAATGCCAAAATAAACTTTGTAGTATAACTAGTTTGGTTAAAAACATTATATTCGCTTCTCGGTGTAACTTGGAAGTGACAAATATTCACTCAAATCTGGCATAACTTCATGCTGTTTACACAGAGCATGGTTGGCAAGAGCAGAAATGTCAGTGGGATAGATTACTGACTATACAACAGAAGGTCTTTGGTTCAATACTTATGAATCGCATTCTGCCGTTTGCCCAAAAATTACTAAAAGGGCTTGAAAACAGCTTGTTGGTCATAGAAACAGAACACATTAAGTTGGCTAACAGTGGGCGTCTTCCCTCTTCCCTGAGGCAACACTCTACAGCTCTCACAGTCCTAGCTGGAGGCAGGGAAATCTGCCACCACCTTGCGCAGTGTCTTCGTCTGTGCCTGAATTGCAGGAAGAGCAAGCTCCAGCCTTCCCAGCTGGAGTCTCAGGTCTACTGGAGGTACTGTGGAGGCTCCACAGGGCCCTCGACTGGTCAGTCCACGAAGGTTGTGGGGACTGTGGTCCGGAGCCTGGCTGAACCAGCATGTGAATGTTTTGGAGATGAGAGCTGTGCACTCCAATAGTTCCTGCCGAGACTGAGGGCCTCACTGTACCTGTGCAATATGCAACTATTATTATCTCTATTATTATCCCCCCCCCCCCCCCCCCCCAAACCCCAGAACCAGTGTATTTATTAATATTTATTTCTCTGAGTCTGCACATATCACACCTTCTGTACAGTGCATCTATATGTTATGTATTTATATTTCTCTTATTACATTGCCTTATTTCATAATGATTTACATAATGTCCATATTTTGAGCTGATACCCTTATATATTTTTATATTTTGTATTTATGCTCCTTATTTAAGTTTTTTTGTTGACCACAAGCAATATGGTCTCACAGAAATCCGTGAAATAGTCATGGATTTGCTTAACTCAAAATCTGTGGAATAGCCACGAAATCACTCAAATTTCCGTGAAACTGACACGGATTTCGCTACAATGCAAGTTAATGACAGTCATAACCCAACCTGGTATTTTTTCCTATTGGTTTGTGTCCAAGTCACGTGACTTTCAAGGTTCCGGCGGTCAGAACAAACAACATGGCGGACAGTTCTCTCAGTTTTAGTGGAAAAATCAATATTTTGACTTTGTTTCTGCATAAAAATGGATTTTGATTACATTTCTAGCGGGAAATATATGTTTTATTTTCTAAATATTCACTCAGTGAATGTACATAATCACTTTGTGGCGAAGATCTCACCAGAAAAAGACAATCCGCTGTGTTTTATTTTGAAATCTCCCTGATCCTCTGTGTATTTAACGGATCAAATCTTTGCCCATTACATGCCTTGGACATCTGCTCTAACAGACTTAGATTCCCACAGCACTTTGAGTGCTCCTAGTGCAAGATGTGAAAAAATAAAACTTTGTCATAGAGCCAAACCAAATACATCACTTGAAATGTCTTGACCTTGTGACGACTCTGATAGCTCTGAGTCTGTCTCCTTTAACCTTGCATTACTCTGTCTCCAGTTGATGCAGCCTGATCAGGAGCACCTGGGCCCGGTGCTCCACAGGAAATAAAAGGCCCAGCTTCCTGGAGCTCTCTCTCTCTCTGCCCTGCTGACACCAGAAGTCCTGTTGCTATTTTGTTATAGTTTTGTTTGCTGTTTATTTGTGCATCACAACACCACATCCACATTTACACACATCCACATGCACAATACTGATGTTACTGATTTTCACACCTCATACTTGTATTTAGTTTACTTTTTATATATACTTTTGGAAATAAACCAACGTAATTATTGGCATCTTGTCTCTTCCCGGTTTTTGTCATGGCCTAGAGCCAGGTTTATGACAACCTGGAGAGTAACATATATCAATTTGAAGGTTCTATAATATTCTTGCTTTGACATATTGACCTTTGACCACCGTAACCTTGAAAGTCACATGACTTGGACACAAACCAATAGGAAAAAATACCAGGTTGGGATATGACTGTCATTAACTTGCATTGTAGTGAAATCCGTGTCAGTTTCACGGAAATTTGAGTGATTCCGTGGCTATTCCACGGATTTTGAGTTAAGCAAATCCTTGGCTATTTCACGGATTTCTGTGAGACCAGGTTGCCACGAGAGCACAAAAATTCCTATGTGTTTGGACTGTAGTCTGTTCAAAAGTGGCAAATAAAAACCTTGAACCTTGATTGCCACTGTCTTTTAGTAATACTGCACTGTAACTTCTTTTCCATTGATATTACCTTAAAATGTTTTATCTGCTCGTTTTCAATTTTGAAAAAATATATTTGAATGTAATTTTATATACGTCTCTTCCAATCCTTTAATAATTTGTGTAAAGCACTTTGAATTGCCTTGTTGTTCAAAGGTGCTATACAAATAAACTTGCCTTGCCTTACTTAAGTAAAAGATGAAATATGTTTCTTAATACAATTCTGGATGAAGTTTTGTGCCATTGTAGAGATGTCTTGGCATATTAATCATATTCTACAGACTTTTAGAAAAATTGTGTCGGTATGGATGGAAAAGTCTTAATCATTTTTATATTTATTCGGTGAAAATGAGAATAATGATGAAACAAATATCGTCATGAAAAATTACAATGAGATATTTTTTAGTACAACCCTATTGAAGATAATAAATGCTAAGTGAAGTGAGGTATACATGATCAGGGACAGATTTATTTAAGGACACAGACGGTTGAAAGTAAATTAAATGTGAGAAACATTTGGAGAAACATTTAAAACAGGAGATAAATTCAGTTGGCCTGCTTGAAATGTCACAGAAAAACCGCCCAAAATGTATTTTTTTCATTGTGTAAATGCTGTTTGTACTGTACAACATGCATTAATGTAACAATGTCTAATGATGGACAATAGTGTAAGACATGTTGGATATTTCTCCCAAGTCATGTACAAACAGATTTTCCCTTGTGCACACCAACTCATGACTTCAGACTAAAAACAGATCTCTTACCACATATAAAATGTTGAATTCTGTTTCTGATTCGTGTCAGTTTTAAACCATACATCAAGGGATTGATAACTGGGGGAATAATAAGAAATTCTATGGCCATAAAATTATCAGTGCTTTGTGAAAACTGTTTAGAGCCAAATTGCATGTACAACAAGTCAAATAGCAAAGATCCAAAAACAACAACTAAAGAGAATACATGTGGTACACATGTCTGCATAAATTTACTCCTGTTCTCTTTGGATGTTAGGCATGTTCTGATCAGATTTGCATAGGACCAAATAATAAAAATGAAATGGCCAGAATAAAAAGTATAATTAAAAGCTGGAACAGCAACATGTGGTATTGAGGCAGAACAAGCTAGTTTACGAACCAACATGTTAATACAGTAGATCTTCGGTATGTGTGAGCCACATAACTTTAATATTACTGTTGTTACTGAACCAATGAACACCAAATTAATAGGTATAAGCCAAGCAAAAAACACAAACACACAAACCTTCTGTTTAGTCATCACAGAGTGGTATACCAGAGGGTGACAGATGGCCACATATCTGTCATAGGCCATCAGAACTAGAAAAGAGAAATCAGCACAGGCAGAGGAGTGCAACACAAAGCCCTGCAGAAGACATCCAGCATAAGAGATAACATGAGTGGTAGACAGAAGATCTATTAAGAATTTGGGGTAGAAACCTGCTGTCCCATAAAGTCCATTGATGCACAGATTACAGAGGAAGATATACATGGGTTCATGAAGGTTTTTGTCAACAATGATTGTCACAATAATGGTCAAGTTTACCAGCCAAATCACACAATAACACAATAAAGTAACAAAAAAGAGAATACCTCTGTAGTTTGTTGTCCCGCTTAAGCCTGACAGAGTAAACATAGTAACTACTGAAATATTGTCCATCATAAAACTTGACGTTTTTTAGATGTTGATGCTTTACAGGGAACACATTGCATTCACAAACCCAATGATAAAGGATGTCCAGCTCTGTGTCTGTCCAGCAGCCTGAATGTTTTTATTTCAGTTTATAATCTTTCATTGCAGCATCACATAATATAACTATCCAATCAATAAGTAGGAATAGGATGGAAAAGACTGCCCACTAAGAAGCAATAATCCAAACTATTAAAAAAGAAAATACTACAACCTTACTACATATGGGATGAGGAGCTTTTATTCTGGTGGACTGGAGAAATGTAGAAAATTTGATCTGTAAATGACCTCCTTTATTTTTTGGTTTGCCAACTACAAAAGTTAGCGTGAAAAATAAAAACATCTTTTTATATTGCACCGTATAAGGAGCTCATGATATTAAGATAGAGATTTCCTTATTATTCCCACAATGGGGAAATTTAACTTCTGCATTTAACCCATCCTTTATACACACCAGTGAACACAACACACAGCACATTTCTGCGGACACAGGGAGCAGTGGGGGGCTTTCTCAAGGGCACTTCCTTCCTTGACCTGTCAGTCCTGGGATTCAAACTGCCAAACCACCAGTTACAAGCCCACTTCCTAACATCAAGGCCACAAACTGCCCAATGCCATGGCACCTGTTTGATAAACAAGCCCCCATCTCTGATTTGCTGGATCAAGGAGGTTCTCTCTCAGAGATTCTTAATTCCTAAATTTTTTGCCCCCTTTTATAAATAATTGGGGGAAGTGGATGGGGGGTCTGTAGGGGGAGATAGCAGGTCAACAGTAGATTTCACATAGAAGGGGTGTATACCATCTAAAGGCTGGGACTTGCAGATTAATTCGCAATGTAGCTAAGCACTGTGTCACGTTGTTCTAGTCATATTTAATAGAAATTATTCAAAGGTGGAAAAAGTATTCAGATCTCCTTCTAGTATTTCAAAATACTATTGTTGGTCTACAAAGCACTGAATGGTATAGGGCCAAAATACATTTCTGATCTTCTGCTTAGCCACGAACCATCCAGAACTCTCAGACCATCTGAGACTGGTCTGCTCTGTGATCCCTGAGTCAGAACTAAACGTGGAGAGGCAGCGTTCAGTTTTTATGCACCACATATCTGGAACAAACTCCCAGAAAAGTGCAGGTCTGCTGCATCTCTCAACTCTTTAAATCAATACTGAAGACTTTTCTGATTGCTACTGAGTTTTAGTAATACTGCACTGTTACTCCTATATATAATATTTAAAATGTCATTTTACATATGTCTAATTGCAATGCTTTTAATGTTTTGTGTAATGCACTTTGAATTGCCTTGTTGTTTAAAGGTGCTATACAAATGAACTTGCCTTGCCTTACTTAAGTAAAAGATGAAATATGTTTCTAAAGACAATTCTGGATGAAGTTGTGTGCCATTGTAGAGATGTCCTGGCATATTAATCATATTCTACAGACTTTTTAAAAAACTGTGTTAGTATGGATCCTGGCAAAAAGTCACAACATATATATATATATACATATTTATATATACCACCATAAACATTACAATGAGATATTTCTAGTGCAAGCCTACTGAGGATAATAAATGCTAAGTGAAACAAGGCATACATGATCAGGGACAGATTTATTTAAGGACACAGACGGTTGAAAGTAAATTAAATGTGAGAAACATTTGGAGAAAGATTTAAAACAGGAGATAAATTCAGTTGGCCTGCTTGAAATGTCACAGAAAAACCGCCCAAAATGTATTTTTTTTAATTGTGTAAATGCTGTTTGTACTGTACAACATGCATTAATGTAACATTGCCTAATGATGGACAATAGTGTAAGACATGTTGGACATTTCTCCCAAGTCATGTACAAACAGATTTTCCCTTGTGCACACCAACTCATGACTTCAGACTAAAAACATATATCTTACCACATATAAAATGTTGAATTTTGTTTCTGATTTGTGTCAGTTTTAAACCATACATCAAGGGATTGACAATTGGGGGAATAACAAGAAATTCTATGGCCATAAAATTATCAGTGCTTTGTGATAACTGTTTAGAGCCAAATCGCATGTACAACAAGTCAAAGAGCAAAGATACAACAACAACAACTAAAGAGAATACATGTGGTACACATGTCTGCATAAATTTACTCCTGTTCTCTTTGGATGTTAGGCATGTTCTGATCAGATATATGTAAGACCAAATAACAAAGACAAAATGGCCAAAATAAAAGGTATAATTAAAAGCTGGAATAATAATGCTTGTTATGGAGGCAGAGCAAGCTAGTCGAGAAATTAAAAAGTTAATACAGTAGATCTTCGGTATGTGTGAGCCACATAACGTTGATGTTGATGTTGTTATTGTGCTCATGAACAACAGGTAGAAAGGAATAAGCCAAGCAATAAAAAGTAATGTACATACTCTCCTTTTAGTCATCACAGAGTGGTATACCAGAGGTTGACAGATAGCCGCATATCTGTCATAGGCCATCAGAGCTAGAAGAGAGAAATCAGCACAGGCAGAGGAGTGCAACACAAAGCCCTGCAGAAGACATCCAGCATAAGAGATAACATGAGTGGTAGACAGAAGATCTATTAGGAATTTGGGGTAGAAACCTGCTGTCCCATAAAGTCCATTGATGCACAGATTACAGAGGAAGATATACATGGGTTCATGAAGGTTTTTGTCCACAATAATTGTCACAATAAGGGTCAAGTTTACCAGCCAAATCACACAATAACACAATAAAGTGAGAACAAAGAGAATAACTCTGTAGTTTGTTATCCCGCTTAAGCCTGACAGAGTAAACATAGTAACTACTGAAATATTGTCCATAATAAAAAGTTTATGGGCTTTTAGATATCACTATAATATTGCACAGATTTTTAAAAAAACATTTGCACATATTAATGGTAGAAACAAAGGGGCATTCTAGTCTGTGTAATCCCACCCCCTCGCATGATGTGTTCTCAGGCGCTTATATTCATTCCTGGCAGTAACCTGCAATGATGCAATTAACCTGGGAATACAAACTATCCAATTCAAAAATTCTCTCAAAAATTCAAAAAGTCTGTGGTGCCTTCAGGTGGTCTGGGTTTTAAAAATGTGTTTAATCGAATAGAATCGATATTAAATATAGATTTCCGACATTGATTCATACATTTATGAATATATATATATATATATATATATATATATATATATATACAACCTGTGTGAATCTTTTTTGGCCAACCTTTCTTCCCGTAGATGCATGATATTAAACCCCGCTACATCACTGTAGATAAATGTAAAAAACACCTGTGACAAACTTTGCACAGATAAAAGTCATTATAGTCAAGCATAGATTAAGATCTTTTAGAGGACATTAAATGCTAATGTTTTTTCTTCAGAATCACTGTATTCTACATGTCTCATTTAAAATTAAGCCACAAGTAAACCATTTGTTCTAACTAGATCCTGTGAAAAACATTAAATTCTGCACTCCTCAGTGCACCTGGGAGCCATGACTGATGGAGATGAACAGTCGCATTATAAATGTTGAAATCAATTGAAACATTGAAAAAAACATTGAAAATCAAATAAAACAGAGAGGAAAATAGACCATAAGTAGCCTACAAATTGTAAAAAATAGTTGAAAATATAAAGGAATGTGGGGTGCTGAACACCTGTGGGGTGGGAATATATTGTATCTATATACAGATTCAATTTTATTTCTATTTCTGTAAAATAAACATTAGCCTCCTGGATGAAAGTCCTTTGTTTGTTTGACCCCCTCCACCCCTCCACCCCTCCTACACGGCTAAACTGCAACTTTTTATGCTTTATACTATGGTTCCTTGCTTCCCCTTTGCTTTTACATTTTTTATGTAAATTCCGTGGCTCACGTTACCCTCGTAATTACTTCACTTCTGGCATTTACCACTTAAATTTACTTGAAGAAATGTCGCCTTTCACACTGACACCTTGGCATCATTCATAATTATTACGGCAACAAGAGGGTGCTGCCAACAATATACATTAATATAGCACCCCATTTAAGGAGCCAGTTTTTATTTTTTATTTAACCTTTATTCAACCAGGGAATATCCCATTGAGATTAAGAACCTCTTTTTCAAGGGAGCCCTGGCCAAGAGGCAGCAAACAGAAAATACAGTTACATATTTACAATATAACAACCTACTGCACCTACTAGAAGGTAGAGTAGAGCCTCACTCACCCATATTTGATAATAATGATGATAAATGCCCATTCAGTAGTTTGTATATAAAGAAGCATAAAATGGAAAAACTCAAGTAAAGTACAAGTACTTTAAATTTGTACTGAAGTACATGTTGAATAAATGTACTTAGTTACATTTCACCACTCAACCTACAGACATGGTGCATTACAAAGTTATCCCTTTATTCATTTTTCAAGGGACTCAAAGACGCCCCAACTGAAATAAACTGCACTTTTTGAATCAACTCAACATCAGTTTTGGTTGATTGAAACAATTCGCGAACACTTATATTTACTTGAAGAAACGTTGCCTTTTCTACTCTTTGATTTCTTTAAAATTAGACTACTCTGAAGTTTTGTGTAACCAGGTATATTTTATGGCATTTTCTAGACTTCACCATTAACAGACTGATTTCAGTGGCACTGCTTCAAAACCTCCAGTCACCGTTGCTGCATCCCAAAGCCCTTAAGTTTCGCCTCCTCTATCCTCTATCCTCGCTTGAACCGGAAGTTCTTTCGCGGGCGCCATCTTTAAGACCGTCCCAAAGCCCTTATTTGTGATCGGAGGATAGAGGATAGAGGATAGAGGAGGCATATCGGAGGAGGCACAAGCGAGGATACACGAGAGAATCCTATGCGGAAGTCTTTTAGCGGTGGCCCCGCCCCCTGAATAGACGCAGCAGCTGATCGGACTGATGTTATACATCAACATCGCTGTAGTTTGATACTGGAGTGAAGACAGATCACAGATTAAACTAAAGTGTGTCACCACAAGTTTTATATTTTATTTATATGATTCACCATGTAATTAAAATCTGTTTTATTGTGACTCTGAACAACAAAAACACCACAAACATATTTCTACATTTATAATAAATTAAGAGAAACATCGCTCTAGAAGTTATTTTCCTTTTTCCTTTTTTTCCTTTTCGTGATTTGTTTTTTCCACCGTACCGATTTATTATGGATATTATTAAAGTAAAAAAAAAAAAAAAAAACAGTTGAGAGTCTGAGAGTCTGTCTGTCAGCAAGAAACACTTTTACATTGTTTGTCATTTTCATCAGTACCACGCGAGGCTGATCAGTGACATCATTTACATTTTACCTTCATCATCTAACCTAATAAAATATTGGCCGGTGTTCAGCGGACACAATCATGTTCTGGTATATTAAATAATTAATTTATCACCAGGATCGTCTACTACGACGGCGTATTAGGGCAATATACGAAATAAATAAATAAATAGGAACCCAGGAGAGAGGGACCCAGCCACCATGGCATGATTAAAAACAGATAACATGAGGTGATGTTACGACATCACCACATTTCATTCCTTTCTACCTGCGGGATGTCTCTTCTTCTCCATCACTCGCTCTGTTTAAGGTGTTTTATCAGAGTGATCCGACTGACGCTCCTCCTCCTCGCGTTCACACGGAGCGCTGTCTCTCTTTCAGACCTCCTCTGCTTCTTGTTGACAGTTACAGTGTAACGTTCGTCTAAACTTTTTTCACAGCAGCAGGTTTAGTGTTCCCAGCCTTCATTCCTCACGGTCATCCTCATGTGATGCGTCTTTTCGCATTTTCATTTTTTTCATACTTGGCCCTAATAGTTGTCCTAATACAGCAGCAAATAATAATTAATAAATTATATAAAGACATTCCCGTGCCCCTGAGCTGGACACAGTTCACAGTATAAATACACAATGGAGGTTGTTATTCATGTGCAGGTGTTTGTTAAACAGAGAAAACACTTATTATTATTATTATCATTATTATTATTATCATCAGTGCATGTCTCCAGCTGTTAAAGCGACTGACAGCTGATCCAGCTGTGATCCGCTGCCGCCGTCATTAGAAACGGACGTCGCTTCACGTGACGCTCCGGAGGGAAGGACGTCCCATTTGTCTTAAATCGTTTCTCCTCTCCTCGCTTCCCTCACTTGCGTCTCTCCATGCATCCCCGGTGGGCGGGACTAAGACGCAAGTGAACGGCGCAAGTGAGGGATGCAGGGATGCGAAATAGACGACATGGGACGCACCCCATGTGTTTTTGTACTAACTGGATCCATATATCTTAAAGGAGCAGTGTTTTAGTTGATGTCATTTCAAAATAAATAAGGCCATTAAAATCAAATGGGTTATGTCAAGGCAAAGTAAGTTTCTGTATTCCTAGTATGTCCTTAGTATTCCAAATTCCTAGTATGTCAGACGTACCTGGACAATAAAGATGATTCTGATTCTGAAATAGTCATGGCTCTGGAAAGTAGGTAATTTAACTAACTTTTCTTTTCTTTATCTAAGCTTTATTTATTTATGGTTTATTCAAACATAATATTTCCGTAGCAGTAAAGCTGTAAAAATGTTTCTTTGTTTGTAACATTTGAATTTGAAAAAAAATGTGAAATAGCATGTTCAGTTTACCATATTGTCATCTAATCCAGTTCATGATGAAGTAATATAGAGTAGTGTAGTATGTCTAAAACAGATACTAGAGAATTAATTTCATTAAATATCATGAGAACATAAAACATAAGCCATTAATATTTTCACAGTCATATCATTTAGGGAGCAAGTGCTATTGTGTAAGCCTGTAATCTGATTTACATCCATTGGTTGCTTTATTATGAGAGTTAAGTAAAATAACATGTTTTTCTTAGCACTGACATGCTATTCTTAACTTCTGTACACCCTTGTGTTCCCATAGCCCGTGTTTATGAAACCATAAATATATAATCATTGTTTTTAAGAGATTGTTTCAAATCAAGAGAACATCATTAAAATGTGTTTCCTAATTTCTGGTAATTTAAGGCCATATACAAGAGGATTTAGAAGCGGAGGAATGACAACAAACTCCACTGACATAATAACAGCCACAAATGGATTAATCTCTTCAAGATCAATCCGACTCAAAGCAATATCACAAAAAGCTGTGATAGAATAAATCACAAATGATACCACATGTGGCATACAGCTCTGTAATACTTTCCCTCTGAATTCTGCTGAGCTTTTCCAACAAACAGCCACAATTCTCACATAGGTATACAGGACAAAAAAAAGGGGAAGGAAAATTGTAGTGATGGTCGCAAGCATACCGACAACATTGTTGACAACAGTGTTAACACATGCTAATTTTACAATATTCCAGTTGGCGCAAAACAATTTTTGTATCTCGTTACCACATAAAGGAAGCCAGGCAGACAAATAAAGGCATGATGAGAGGCTGATGGTTGGAAAAATCCAAGCCAGTGCAGCCAACTTTAAAACTGCTTTGGAGGTAATCTTTCTGTGATAGTGTAGAGGATGACATACAGCAACGTATCTATCATATGCCATACTGCCAAGAATGGTTAGTTCATAGGAACCATAAGAGTAAATAATATAGATCTGAATGAAACAAGCAACATGTGAGATGGTGTGATCATCAGAGAGGAGGTCCATGAGGAATCTGGGGAAGAAACCAGTAGAACCACACAGAGAGTTGACAGATAAACATGCAATGAAGATATACATGGGCTTGTGCAGTGTTCTCTCTCTAAATATCACCAGTATTATGACAAGATTTGCAGACAGGATGAAGCTGTAGAGCAGTAGGCAAAAAAGAAAGGCTGTATAGCAGTAGTGACCAATGTTCACAAACATGGTGAGGTTAAAGTAGAATGAAACAGTGCTGTTTTCCATTTCACTTACAAATACAATCAGCAACAAATAATTCTGTATTTTCCTCTTTGTTGTTGGTAAAACTCTCATTCTTGTCTTGAGAATTCACTCATCTGATATGACAGAATGCGCAGAATCTGTGTAAAGGAAAGCAGTTGTGTGATAAAGTAGAGGCATTGTAACAAGATGTTCTATAAAACCTACAATGGTTTCACTATACTTACTGAACTAATGGTCAATACTTGCCAGGTGTGTTCTACATTTTGCTCTTGGTTGGATCTATAGACAGACAAAAGGTGTGATAGTAGTTCACATGCTGTGTTCCAATACCCATACTTACCGTACTCACTGTACTTAGCTTGAGTACGCAGGGTGTTCCGATTCCAATCGCGGTGAAAAGAAGTGTACTTAAAGGACCCGGATGTTGTACTCATAACGGTCAAAACGTTGAGTGTGGAACGATGTACACTATACGCACTCAACGGCTGCCATCTTGTCTACGTAGCGGAAGAGGCGGAGCCAGGCGGAGCCGCTCAGCTCGAAAAAAATGTTTGTAATGGCGGCCGACGACGCCGGCACATTTTCCACATTTGCTGCGTTAATGGAGCCATATTGCCGGATTGTAGAAGTAAAGATTAAACAACACAAAGGATAATTTTTTCGCCGTTTAAAGCCGGAAGTTTTTCGCGGGTGACGAGCCGCGGCGGCCGTCGCGAGCGTCATTTCCGGTAAGTGCATCACGGAGTATTAGATTTGGAACAACACTCACCTGCTGAAATCTGTGTACCTTGTGAGTGCGGATAGTGTACTGCATTTAAGTGTACTCATGGAAGTATGGGTATTGGAACACAGCAACAGTCTTTTATGCTGTCTGCCTCCACACACCATCACAGGTTTTCTACTCCAGAGAATTATGCCATCATAGCATAATCAGTAAATAAAGCACCTTACATAAAACTGCATGATTTTCATATAAACTGTCGCCCATAAAGTTGGAATAACATCTTTTTTACCTCTTTCCATGAAATGATTGTGACAATGTGATTTATTCTTGACAGACATCTTTTCAGAACTTTATCAATCAATCTCTTCCAAACATATCACAATGAAAATGAAATTACAATTAACAGTTAACAATACATCTACTGATGCACAGCCTTGGACACATCATCAGTGTTGGATCCTAGACTCACTGGGTGTTTCGGGTCTTGCAACAGACACCCTCCTCCAGGCGACCCGACCGAGGTGATCAAATCTCGGCCTGTGTCCAAGTGGCATGCTACACCCACTACAACCACTGCTCTCCCCTTTTTAACCAGAGCCATCTGGAGGCTTTTTCTGCTGCCTCCACATTGTTGCCTATGGCCCTTCTACGGTTGACACCCGTTATGCCTAGTGTGCCGTAGGCTTTGCTCAGGGAGTGGCTGGCAAACCCCCGGCAGCCCACCTCCACTGGCATACACCTGGTCTTCCACCCGTTCCTCCGGCAATCCTCCACCAGCTCCTGGTACTTCTCCCTCTTTCTTTCCTGGGCCTCCTCCATCCTCTCCTCCCAGGGAACCGTCAGCTCCAGCAATAAGAGTTGCTTGGTGGCCTCTGAGGTCAAGATGATGTCTGGTCTCAATCTGGACTGGGTGATGTGTGATGGAATTTTCAGCTGCTTCTGCAGGTCTACTGTCATCACCCAGTCTCGGGCCGTGGAGAGCAAACCCGTAGAGCCGTTCTGTGGTGTTTTTCCGGGCCTTTGTCCTTCGCTGACAAAGCGGATGGCCTTGGCTGTGGCTTGGGTGTATCGGCTTCCCTTGATCCCCTTGCTGATTGCTTCAGCGATGGTTTTGAGGACCTGGTCGTGCCTCCAACGATACCGGCCCTCCCCCAGCGCCTTGGAGCAGCTGCTCAGGATGTGTTCCAGTGTCCCTGTTTTGGAACACAGGGGGCATGCAGGTGTTTCTATTTTGCCCCATATGCACAGGTTGGATGGGCTTGGGAGGACATCGTAAACCCCCTGGACCAAGAATTTGATCCTCTGGGGATTCCACTGCCAGATGTCCTTCCAGGTGACACTCCGCTCCATCGCCTGCTCCCACTTCATCCAGGCGCCCTGCTGCCGCATGGCCACTGCTCTGCTGGTTCGCTCCTCCTCGACTGAAGCTCGCACCTCCTCCTGCACCAACCTCTGCCTCTCTCTTCCGCTGGCTCGGTCGAATCTGGTTGCTGGTTGGCTCCCCAGTCCGGCTCTGCCTTGTGCCACTGTTCCCAGGATGGCCTTGTGCTTCAGTCGCGACTCTGCTTGCTGGACCGCATCGACTGCCCTCCACTTTCTCCCTGTCCTCACAATAATCCCTGCCCCGGACACTTTGGCATCTCTGGATCCAGAGTACTGCAGATGTTCCCGTGCCCGTGCCACAATGAACTCTTCTCTGACTGAACTGAAGGGGAGCCTGAGCTTGTTGGTGTTCCCATATAGCCCAATGCTGCTTAGGCTGCGTGGCAATCCCAGCCATCTTCGCAGATAACTGCTCACCTTCTGTTCAAAACCTTCCACCACTGTCATTGGGACCTCGTAGATGAGGAGAGGCCAGAGGATTCTTGGGAGGATCCCATGCTGGTAGACCCAGGCCTTGAATCTTCCAGGGAGCCCAGACTTGTCCACTGTCCTTAACCAGCCCTCCAGGTCAGCACTGGTTGCCTTGATGGAATCTGCATCCTTCAGACTGCAGGTGAAGACCTTTCCGACGCTCTTCACTGGCCTCTCAGTGACTGATGGGATCTGATGTAGTCCCAGGCTGAAGCGGAATCTATCTGTCACTTTCCCCTTCTTCAGAACCAAAGACCGGGACTTTGCCGGTTTGAAGCTCATGCGAGCCCACGCCATGATGCGCTCCAACCCCTGGAGGATCCACCTGGCTCCTGGTACAGCTGTTGTTGTCACCGTTAGGTCATCCATGAAGGCTCTGATGGGAGGTTGCCTTACTCCAGACTTGCTGAGGGGACCTCTACATTCTGGTTCAGCTGCCTTGACCAGCATGTTCATTGCCAGCGCAAATAGGGTCACTGAGATTGTGCACCCAGTGATTATGCCAACTTCCAGCTGGTGCCAGTCAGATGTCATCTCGCCAGAGGAGACTCTCAAACTGAACTTGCTGTAATAGTCCAGGATGAGGTGTTTCACCTTCTGGGGAACATGGTGTCTCTCCAGTGCGACTTCCACCAGCTTGTGTGGTATCGAGCCATAGGCGTTGGTTAGATCCAGCCATAACACCGCCAGATCCCCTCTGCCTTCTCTCGCCTCCCTGATGAGTTGGGTTACCACGCCTGTGTGTTCCAGGCAACCAGGCACTCCCGGTATTCCTCCCTTTTGCACTGACGTGTCGATGTACTTATTGCCCAACAGGAAGTTGGAGAGTCTCTTGGCTACTATGCTGAAGAAGATTTTGCTCTCCACACTGAGCAAGGAGATGACACGAAACTGGTCGATGTTCTCAGACTTTTCATCTTTCGGTATATACACTCCCTCAGCATACCTCCATGACTGGGCGATCTTTCCTCTCCTCCAGATCACTTTCAGAGCCCTCCAAAGCCGATGTCGTAGCTTTGGGCAGTTCTTGTAGACCTTATACGGCACTCCGCTTGGGCCTGGTGCTGAGCTTGACCGTGCTCTCCGCACCACGTCCTCCACTTCACTAGGGCAGGGCTCCTTGAGGTTGAACTCCAATGTAGGCTCTGGTGGTATTGTCAGTGCATCGCATGGATCCAGCGGCTGTTCTCTAATAGGGTCACTGTACGTGGCTTTGAGGTGGTCGTTGATGGTGTCCTTGGAGCAGGTAAGGCGGCCAGACCTCTTTTGACCAAGGAGTTGCTTGGTCAACTTGAAGGGATTGGCCAGGAAAGCGGTTCTCTTCCTGGCCCTCTCTTTCCGCCTCCTCCTGTGGAACTCCGCCCTCCGCAGGGTCAAGAGTTGTTTCCTTAGAATTGCTCTCAGATCCGCTAGGCCAGCTCTCTCAACTTCCCCTGCTTTCTTGTACTGCCTCTTTAGCAGCTTAAGCTCTTCCCTGAGACTCTGGATTCTCCTTGCTCTGTGGCTTGGAGCATAGGCCGATGGCGTGGGCTTGGGTGCTTCGGTTCCAAAACGCTCAGCCGCGATGTTCAATATGAGGGTGGTCATCGTTTCCAGCCGACGGTCCACGTCCCCTTTGGCTGTCACTTCCAGGACCCGATCTACATCCTCATCGAACTGCTGCCACTCAGTTCTCTTCGAGGATTGGGGCCACTGAATCCTTGGTCTGGCCGAAGGCACAGAGCCAGTTGTTATGGTTGGAGCTTGCTGGCTTTGGAGGCTCTGTGGATTGTTAGGAGATGATGCTGTTTCTTCAGGGCTTAGGGTGGCATGCGAACTGTTGGCATCGGGTGTAGGCGACTCTAGGAGGCTCTGGGCGCTGTGGGTTGCCTCCGGGCCTAGCTCCTCCTGCGTCTGACCAGAAGTGACTTCTGTGCGTTGTGTCGACGTTGCCGCTGCCAAACATTTCATTCTGCCTTGATGTATTCTTAAACCCTTCTGATTCTTGCAGGTTTTACCGCAGATGCACTGTACTGTCGTTGTCGTTATTCCGTTGTCCTGGGTCGTCGTTCTTAGATCCGTCCGGTTGGGGTGCTCATCCTCCCCCCCTCTCGGGCACCCCTGGGGGTATTTTCCCTTTGTCGTGTCTGTAGCTTGTTTTGGGTTCTTCCTCTCAGAAGAAGTGGCTTGGGCTGCCAACCCTCCCCACCCCAGGTTGCCGTCTCTCCGGCCGTCCTCTGTCTCTCCAGATGTCACCACCCTTTTCGTGGTCGTCACCCAGTCTGTTCCTGGTTGTCACTGGTGCTCCCAGAGGTTTCAGTTAACAATACATCTACTGATGCACAGCCTTGGACACATCATCAGTGTTGGATCCTAGACTCACTGGGTGTTTCGGGTCTTGCAACAGACACCCTCCTCCAGGCGACCCGACCGAGGTGATCAAATCTCGGCCTGTGTCCAAGTGGCATGCTACACCCACTACAACCACTGCTCTCCCCTTTTTAACCAGAGCCATCTGGAGGCTTTTTCTGCTGCCTCCACATTGTTGCCTATGGCCCTTCTACGGTTGACACCCGTTATGCCTAGTGTGCCGTAGGCTTTGCTCAGGGAGTGGCTGGCAAACCCCCGGCAGCCCACCTCCGGGACACAGGATTGTGTCTGAAAACTAAAAAAACTATTCTAACTTCTTGGGGTCAGAGGTCAACTAGCTAGCAGACTTTCACCCAGGAGAGCGCAGTTGGTATGAAATCAAAAGTAAATAATTTTTAATGTAAGTTACCTTGTTAAAGTAAGTTATATGAATCAAGTTTTTGAACGTAACTTATTTGTTTTACATAACTTACGATAGTCATGTGTCCCTTGTAACTACATTATTTCCTGCATTTACATACATTTATTTACTGTTTAAGCTTTTATAACTCATAACCAGGATTTTTTTGGCCCTAAACCTAGGTCAGTGGTTTTATAAAATAAATTCCCAGAAACTGCAGCCTTTTATACAACCGTGTATGCGTGTATGTATGATGACTGTGAGCTATGTGTGCTATTTTAGAAGGAGCCACAAATTGTGAGGTTAGGTTGGAGAACTTGTTGTACAGACACACATGGCGCTATATATATATATATATATATATATATATATATATATATATATATATATATATATATTATGGCATGCCGTTCAGGAAATTAATCTTTGAATATATTGAATGAATTCCTGAATATATGGAATGAAACTTTGAAAATATTGAATGAATTCTTGAATATATGGAATGAAACTTTGAATATATTGAATGAATTCTTGAATATATGGAATTAACCTTGAATATATATATAATGAATTCTTGAATATATGGAATGAACCTTGAATATATGGAATGAACCTTGAATATATGGAATGAACCTTGAATATATGGAATGAAACTTTGAATATATTGAATGAATTCTTGAATATATGGAATGAAACTTTGAATATATTGAATGAATTCTTGAATATATGGAATGAACCTTGAATATATTGAATGAATTCTTGAATATATGGAATGAACCTTGAATATATGGAATGAACCTTGAATATATGGAATGAAACTTTGAATATATTGAATGAACCTTGAATATATGGAATGAAACTTTGAATATATTGAATGAATTCTCGAATATATGGAATGAACCTTGAATATATATAATGAAACTTGACTGACGTCATCAAGGCACTGCCATCTTGTATTTTGCTGCCGCAATAAGTGAGCATGAGTCAGTCTGGGAACCTTGTGGCAGCAACACTGACCAATGAGGACATTATCAACTTATTGTCAAGTGCTTGTATGGGCCACAATCCTCCCGATAGTACCCGTGCCCAATACAGTTCTCCTGACGAAGAAGTTCGCTCCCTTTTTAATCTTTTTAATTAGTTCCTCACTCATTTATATGACGGCAGACGGACGGGAAAATAAAAGTCCCGTCAAAATAAAAGTAGCGTGCTAACTTATTATCAAGCACAATAAAGAAAAGAAAAAAAACACTTATCATCATGCACTAGTATAGGCTATTCTCTTTCTACACCCAGGCATGGTTCACATTTATTTTAGTCAGTCAGTTTAGTCATACATAATTATTATTGATTATTAATTATAATCATAACTAATGCCATGGAAGCTATCGCTATGAAAGAGTTTGTTTACTTAACTTTTTTTTCAATATAAATGAAGTAGGACATCAAAAGATTCCCTTTGATTAGATAGGCTAAAGCACACTCAGAACATTGTCATATCATTTAATTACAGCAATAGGCGGCGGGTGAGCCTGACGTTTGGGAAAGCTATCTGACCACGTTAAACAGAGCAACGGGTTGCCGGTGCTGCTGAACGCTTCTGAAGTACTTTTACGTTGCTTATCTTATCACCATGGCAACGCAGCAGCTGCATCATAATAAATCCCTGGAATATGGGGGAAGCTTGCTCGCGATCGCAGCTCCTTTGATGAGAAGGTGTACAGAGCACAAAGCTCAGAGCCGGACAATAAGACCAGTTAACTCCGACCGAGGCAAAAGGTTTTGTTGAGCCAGAACATGAACACAGAGCCTGGTTGAGTCTCCTCCGATCAACTTTTTATGTAATAACTGCGCCAGCCTGTGGCTAAACATCAGCACTGAAGCGATAACTTCACAAATTCTCATTTTCAATGAATATTAACAGTAACACTATTATTATGATTTGAAGCCGTGTCAGTTTTGACTGTGCGTGATGGGGACCTCTGCTTGTGACTTTATAGATGCTCTTTATTTAGGCAGGGAACGTAATTCAAGTGGAAGTTTATTTTAACCAAGTGAAACTATAAGAGCTGGTTCTTTGGGAGAACGTGATACATAATTAGGCTATTATTATTTTAGTGTGTGAATGCACATTGTGCTAGTGACAACGCGTTGCCATGGTGATTAGATAAACAACGTAAAAGTACTTCAGAAGCGATCAGCAGCACCGGCGACCCGTTGCTCTGTATAATATGTGGTCAGATAGCTTTCCCAAACGTCAGGCTCACCCGCCGCCTATTGCTGTAATTAAATGATATGACAATGTTCTGAGTGTGCTATAGCCTATCTAATCAAAGGGAATCTTTTGATGTCCTACTTCATTTATATTGAAAAAAAAATTTAATAAACAAACTCTTTCATAGCGATAGCTTCCATGGCATTAGTTATGATTATAATTAATAATCAATAATAATTATGTATGACTAAACTGACTGACTAAAATAAATGTGAACCATGCCTGGGTGTAGAAAGAGAACAGTAGCCTATACTAGTGCATGATGATAAGTGTTTTTTTCTTTTCTTTATTGTGCTTGATAATAAGTTAGCACGCTACTTTTATTTTGACGGGACTTTTATTTTCCCGTCTGTCCGCCGTCATATTAATGAGTGATTAACTAATTAAAAAGATTAAAAAGGGAGCGAACTTCTTCGTCAGGAGAACTGTATTGGGCACGGGTACTATCGGGAGGATTGTGGCCCATACAAGCACTTGACAATAAGTTGATAATATCCTCATTGGTCAGTGTTGCTGCCACAAGGTTCCCAGACAGACTCATGCTCACTTATTGCGGCAGCAAAATACAAGATGGCAGTGCCTTGATGACGTCAGTCAAGTTTCATTATATATATTCAAGGTTCATTCCATATATTCGAGAATTCATTCAATATATTCAAAGTTTCATTCCATATATTCAAGGTTCATTCAATATATTCAAAGTTTCATTCCATATATTCAAGGTTCATTCCATATATTCAAGGTTCATTCCATATATTCGAGAATTCATTCAATATATTAAAAGTTTCATTCCATATATTCAAGAATTCATTCAATATATTCAAAGATTAATTTCCTGAACGGCATGCCATAATATATATATATATATATATATATATATATATATATATATATATATATATATATTGACATATTGATATATATATTGACATATTGCTATATATTGATATATTGTATGATATCAAAATATGTACATTCTATTAAAGTCACATAGTCATGTTTTAAACATGTAACTGTTTTTTTTATTTTGTCAAACAGTTGCTGTTTTTTGCACATTTAGCAGACAAACAACTCTAAATAATTTGATAAAGATTGCACTAAATGTAAATATAACACTGCAATAATTTATTCTGGGATATTTTAAGATCAATAATTTCCATATGTTATGCTGGCTACAGTGCTTCATCATTGTGAGTGATGGTCTGTAGCTGTGAACTGTGAGACTTCCAGCTTTTCAGAAATGTTTCTTTATTATGTTGTCATCAGTTGCAACACGAAAGTACAGGTCATGACCTCAAAGTATATAAAAATAAATAAGCAAATAAATAAAAATTGCATGTGAAAAATCAGACTTCACTTTTTACTTTGCTTTGTGTTGTTAATTAATAATTAATTAATTAATTTGCTAGATTAAGTTGTATTAGTGAGACAGAGCATTCTGTATGTCTTGTGATTTTTATTTTGTATATTCTGGAATTAAATTAGACCTTTTTATGTGGACTGTTCACCAATTTTTCACAACTCTTTAAATATACCCAGAGAGCTACTTTCTCAAACATAAAACTTCATTTTAAATATTGTTATACATGATTATGCATTATACAAAAAAGGTATCACACTGCCAATTCTATTAAAGGAAATGGCTTAATAAACATCATTATATATATGTATATATGTTCAGTTCCAGTCAAATGCTGTATATAAAAAAAAAAAAAGGAATGAAAAAAGAATAGCTCACACCATTTCTAAATCTCGCCAAGCAACATCTCCTGCATGATATATTGTGTAAAAAAAACTTTTAATAACGGCACATGTATGACAGCCGATAACCGATATGGCTTTGAAAGGCCAAAAACCCTTTGATGCACAACATGGGTCTAAAGTGACTCGACTGAGTTTTTATTTTCTATATCTTTGCAATAAATTAATTTCACCATTCAGTATTCCAGGTTTTCCTCAATTAGTTTGTTTTTGATCATCATACATTCTAATTTCATGTTTTCCTTTATTCATTTTTGAATAAAATCCCTTTTTGTGTCACTACCCTTCTAATGCACAACATAGGTCAAAAATGACCCGTATCCATTTTCTATGTTGGCTGAGTGTTTCTATTATACATCTTTATTCCATGTATTTAGTAAATATCTTGTTTTTTTTGTTTGTTTTTTACACAAATCATCCTTTTCCTTTCCTACTTTTTGAACAAGCACAGCTTTTGGACTTCTACTTCAAGTTTACACACATGGGTCAAAAATGACCTGCATGCATTTATAATGGAATTTGGCGGGGAAAATGCCTTTGTTTGGGAGTATGAACATATTTACAGCTCAGCACAGCTCCCTTTACACATCTAGAACACGGAAGTCTTGCTTTTTTTCAGTTGTTCTAATGTTACCCTAACAAAATATTTGATAAGTGTGAAAGATAGCCGTACATAAAATGTTATTAGGTTTAGTTTACCTTGAGAGTAAGTTCATATCAAAGGTACGAGTAATTAGCTAGTTAGCTGTTGATACAGTTGAAGATGTGGAAATGAATGCGGGTCATTTTTGACCCATGTTGTGCATTAGAAGGGGTGTCAATATGTTGTGCATCAAAGGGTTAATACATATCAATCTCAACTGAAACCAAAGCATGCACATTTATCAGACTATGTTATGAGTAATGATTGCACACCATTGTATCATAAATTATATTATCAGGATTATTGTAATCAAACAGAATTTAGGTAGACATTATCAATTAACCTAGGTCTTATCATAGTGTAAAAAAACAGGACACAAGATGTTTTGTCTAATTGCTTGGACATTAATCATGGCTTTTTGATGTTTAATCACAACACACAACAGTAACCTGAGCAGTTAAGACTCTGGTAATGTTCTACGTGATTTTTTGTTTGTTTGAGGTTTTGAGCAGAATATCTTGACAATATGTTTTCTGATTTCTGGTAGTTTAAGGCCATATACGAGAGGATTTAAAACAGGAGGAATGATAATAAACTCTAGTGATAAAATAATAACTGCAAAGGGATTCATTTCTTCAAGATTTTCTCGGCTCATTGCAGCATCACTGAATGATGTGATGGAATAAATCACAAATGAAATAACATGTGGAAGACAACTCTGTAATACTTTCCCTCTGACCTCTGAGGATTTTTTCCAACAAGCAATCACAATTCGTAGATACGTGTACAAGATCAAACTAAAGGGAATAAAGGCTATAGCTATGGCCCCCAGCAAAGCAACAATGCTGTTAACAGCAGTGGTAACACATGATACTTTTACTACATTCCAGCTGGCACAGTATAACTTGTATATCTTATTACCACATAGAGGAAGCCTGACAACTGTAGTAACACTTACTGTAAGGTTACAAGCTGGACAGACCCAAGCAAAAAATGTCAATGTGTAGACAGTTTTAGAGTTCATCTTTCTGTGATAGTGTAGAGGATGACATACAGCAACATATCTATCATATGCCATGATGCTGAGAAGAGTCAGTTCATAAGAGGCATATGTGTAAATAATAAAGATCTGAATGAAACAAGCATGACGAGAGATCAAATGAGTGTCAGACAGAAGATCCATGAGAAATCTGGGGAAGAAACCAGTAGAACCATACAGGGAGTTGAAAGACAGAAATGCAATAAAAATATACATGGGTTCATGTAGTGTTCTTTCCCGTATTATTATCAATATCATGGCAAGATTAGCAGACACAATAAAGCTGTAGAGCAGGAGGAAAAAGACAAAGGCCAGATACCGGTAGTGTCCGATGTTCATGAATATGGTGAGGTTAAAGTAAAAAGAGAAAGTGCTGTTTTCCATTCTATCAATCAACTCGTCTTTCTGTTTAGAGAAAACCAGTCTGTTGTGTGTTTATATCTGTTCTTGTTCAAGCTCTATCATTGTTTTGAAAGCTCGGCAGTGGTACAAAACTAAAAAGGCTTCACTATTGAAAGATTTAAAAAGCAAAAATATACATGTAAACCTATTTAGTAATCTATGTTTTGCACTTTGGTTGTGGTAGCTGTAAACACAGATAAACCACAACTGAGTGTTCAGGGAGGTGTTTAATGTCTTTTATCTTGTCAAGCAAGTCCATGTCGTCACATTATCTCAACTCTGATGCATGCATGATAAACTTTCTGATAGAGCTGGGGGAGGGTTGTTTGTTTTGGATACACTAGTGGCATGACTAGTGATGGTGATGCTGGTGTGTTGGTCAATGCATTACTTTGGTTTAGCCTGAAATATATACTATAAATGGATTTCCATTCAATTTTGTACAGACATTCATGGCCCACAGAGGATGAATCCTGCTAACTTTGGTAATACCCTGATTTTCCTCTCGTGCCACAAGCAGGTCAAAGTTTTCACCGACCCTGTATAAAAAGTAAAACAACAAAAGTCTACATCGACAAGAGGCATTGGCTAAAATCTTTGTACAGTCATTGACGTTTCTCAGAGAATTTCTCCTGATGATGTTTTTCTGTGTGTGAAATATTTAACACAGCTGTGCAGATGACACTTGAAGCCACATGTCTGATATCTGGCTGGCAAAAAAAATTTTTTTTTGCTCAATTGAGGTGTTTTTTGTCTTTATTGAAAAATAGTCAATGCGCTAAACAGGAGATGGGATTGCTTTTTGCGAATTAAGTCTGACATAGCTGTTTGTACTCTGCCAGTCAAGACAGTCAAGAATCAAAATCTGCATTAAAATGTCCCCTTTAATAAACTTCGTAGCTGCTGTGTTACACTGAACCTCCCTAATAACTGTGTATTGGGTTAGACTGGCAACTTTGGAGCTTTGGAATGATGATTTGTCGACAATGCTAATGCTGTTGGGGATTTTGGTGGGCAACTTGACTATTTTTCCTGTGCAGCCTCAATCATATTCTGGTTCCCTAAATTTAAAAAGTCATCTTTTCCAGTTGTACAGGTGAAAGATGCATAGATTGGTTTTTGATGGCTCCTTGCAGTCTGTGCTGGGGCCAACTGAGACTACTTGATGGCAGTTCAAGAACAGGATTAATACATCTTCTCGATGTAGATTTTTATATAGGGCCTAGAAAACTTTGACCTGCTAGAGGAAAATCAGGGGATTACCAAAGTCAGCAGGATTCATCCTCTGTGGGCCATGAATGTCTGTACAATATTGATTGGAAATCCATTTAAAATTGATTGGAAATCCATTTTCCAAAACAAACAACCCTCCCCCAGCTCTATCAGAAAGTTTATCACGCATCATGCATGAAGTTTCAAAATCCTCCAGAGTTGAGATAATGTGATGACATGGACTTGCTTGACAAGATAAAAGACATTAAACACCTCCCTGAACACTCAGTTGTGGTTTATCTGTCTTTACAGCTACCACAACCAAAGTGCAAAATATAGATTACTAAATAGGTTTACATGTATATTTTTCCTTTTCAAATCTTTCAATAGTGAAACCTTTTTAGTTTTGTACCACTGCTGAGTTTTCAAAAAAAATGATAGAGCTTGAACAAGAACAGATATAAACACACAACAGACTGGTTTTCTCTAAACAGAAAGACGAGTTGATTGATAGAATGGAAAACAGCACTTTCTCTTTTTACTTTAACCTCACCATATTCATGAACATCGGACACTACCGGTATCTGGCCCTTGTCTTTTTCCTCCTGCTCTACAGCTTTATTGTGTCTGCTAATCTTGCCATGATATTGATAATAATACGGGAAAGAACACTACATGAACCCATGTATATTTTTATTGCATTTCTGTCTTTCAACTCCCTGTATGGTTCTACTGGTTTCTTCCCCAGATTTCTCATGGATCTTCTGTCTGACACTCATTTGATCTCTCGTCATGCTTGTTTCACTCAGATCTTTATTATTTACACATATGCTTTTAATGAACTGACCATCCTTAGTATTATGGCATATGATAGATATGTTGCTGTATGTCATCCTCTACACTATCACAGAAAGATGAACTCTAAAACTGTCTACACATTGACATTTTTTGCTTGGGTCTGTCCAGCCTGTTACCTTACAATGAGCATTGATACAGTTGTCAGGCTTCCTCTATGTGGTAATAAGATATACAAGTTATACTGTGCCAGCTGGAATGTAGTAAAAGTATCATGTGTTACCACTGCTGTTAACAGCATTGTTGCTGTACTGGGGGGCATAGCTATAGCCTTTATTCCCTTTGCCTGTATTTTCTATACCTATCTACGAATTGTGATTGCTTGTTGGAAAAAATCATTAGAGGTCAGAGGGAAAGTATTACAGAGTTGTTTTCCACATATTATTTCATTTGTGATTTATTCACTCACATCATTTAGTGATGCTGCATTGAGCCGACAAAATCTTGAACAAATGAATCAATTTTTAGTAGAAATTTTGTCACTGGAATTTATTATCATTCCCCCAGTTTGTAATCCTCTTGTATATGGACTTAAATTACCAGAAATTAGAAAACACATTTTGAAGATAGTCTGCCTTAAACTCCAAACTAAAAATAAATTATGTAAGACATTTCCAGAATCCACAATAATAATGTGATAATTTAGTGTAAATAAACCATATACAAGAACTATGTATAATTGACTTCATGGCACAAAGTGAAATGTGTGGCGAGCATGTAACCTTTGATTACAATATTAATGATTAAATTTGCATGCTTTGGTTTCAGTTGAGATGAGGGGTGTTTCAATCACGTTTATTTGATTGGGACACAAATCAATAGATATGATACTTCTCTTTTCCTAGATTCTAGGAAAAGAGAAGTATCAGATATCTAGGACCTTGATAGTACACCTTCACTGTACACACTTCAAGTACATTAAAGTTATTTACCCTGGATGGCTGTCTGGCTTTTTGAGAGATTTTCTTCTCTCTTTTTTGGGAATATTTTATTTTCATATTTTTGATATGTCACAAATTATAGATCACAATACAATATACCATATTGTAAAAGTCAAAGGTCAGGGTCCCTGTATGTGACATTTCTGTTGCATTCTCCTGAATGTAATATCTCAGGAATGCTTGAGAGAGTTTCTTTAATTTCCGTTAATTTGTAGTTGTACTCTTTCTGCAATTTCCTTTTGGTGGAATATCTTAACAATTGTTGGATGGATTTCCATGATATTAAGTACAGATTTCCCAGGATCCTAAATGATCTTGGTAATCTTCTGAACTTACATCTGGTCACACCAAAAGGGCCAGAGGTAAAACTTTTCCTACTGAGTTCTCAGCTTAGTTTAAATCAAATCTGATATTCAGTAAGCAATGTGTAAAAAGTTATGGTATGACAGCACCCCTTCAAAATTGCTAATTACAATGGGCCTAACTCCAGGATCCATTATGGGTGTGTCCAGGACACCACTAACTATTGTTTGCCTATAAAGACTGATGGACTAAATATTCTCTCTAATGTATGACCATGTGGGGCCAGGCAACACAAACAGCAATGAAACATATTATGTCATCACACAAGAACTCCAAAGACTTCTGTAATGATAAAGCTTGTCATGTTGAGCTACTTCAACTTTTGTCCTTTGGCTTGTTTCAATCTAGTAGACTTGCATTACTTTTTGTAGGCATAACCTCGAACTGTTGATGAGAACAGCCTGTGCAAATCCCAATATAATAAACCATCCATCCATCCATTAACCCCAACCACTCATCCGAACTCAGGTTGCGGGGGACTGGAGCCAATCCCAGCCTAGCATTGGGCAACATGGTCTCACAGAAATCCGTGAAATAGCCACAGATTTCGCTTAACTCAAAATCCATGGAATAGCCATGGATTCGCTCAAATTTCCGTGAAACTGACACGGATTTCGCTACAATGCAAGTTAATGACAGTCATATCCCGTGGCTATTCCAACATACAAAGTGATTATGTACATTCACTGAGTGAAGATTTAGAAAATAAAACATATATTTCTCGCTAGAAATGTGATCAAAATCCATTTTTATGCAGAAACTAAGTCAAAATATTGATTTTTCACTAAAAATGAGAGAACTGTCCGCCATGTTTTTTGTTCTGACCGCTGGGACCTTGAAAGTCACGTGACTTGGAACAAACCAATAGCCACGGGATATGACTGTCATTAACTTGCATTGTAGCGAAATCCGTGTCAGTTTCACGGAAATTTGAGCGATTCCGTGGCTATTCCACGGATTTTGAGTTCAGTGAAATCCGTGGCTATTTCACGGATTTCTGTGACACCAGGTTGCATTGGGCGAGAGGCGGGGTACACCCTGGACTGGTCGCCAGACTGTCACAGGGCCAACACATAGAGACAGAAAACCATATACACCTACGGGCAATTCAGAGTCCAATATAGTAATATAGGCTATATACATTGGTTTTCTTTTGCTCCATCTATAAGCACAGAACGTGTGGTATGTTTCTATTTTCTAACTGTGATTCTCAATGTTAAACTAAAATAGTTTTTCTTGTTAAAATATTTCTTAATAAATATATAATAAGCCTGAAGCGGCCTGAAGCTGCTGCTGCTCTACTAGCATGCTGCTCATGCTACATCCTCAGTGTAGACAGAGTGTTATTACCTGGATGTCATTCCAGTTACAGAAGCAATTGTGTACCCTTTGCAACGATACATGTGATTTTGATCACTGAAATAGATTAAAACTGTGTAGCAAACAGAAAAAAACAAAACAGAAACCCTGATTGTACTGCTTTGTCTGATCAGCCTACAGCCTCAGGTGCTAAACACCAAGTAGTTGTTTTTTTTGAGCCAGGAAATGACTAAACAGACACTAACCAGGAGAGACTTGCCTTGTCCCTGCGTTTGCTCCGTCTAGAAACACTGAAGATGCAAACACAAAATGTCACCCTCTATTTTCAGACATGACAGGTATGATGACAAATGTTTCAGAACACCACAAACAGTGGACAAGGTTAAGTTGGTTAATATTATTTTGATGGTATTGCATAGTTTAGCATTTAGTGATGTCATAGGATTATGTGTGTAGACTTATTGAGCAAGTAATTTTTGGCTGGCTGGAAAACCATGTCATAAATACTTTATGGTTAACTCATGATTACTGATGACTGATATAGGCTATCCTAAATGTGTGGTGTCAACATTGTGTTGTTGCAACATTGAGAGCTGTTGAATGAGCTCTATAAACATATATATATATATATATAAATAAGTTCTGTTGCAAACACTTATTATAGGTTTTGCACTTAATACACAGCCAGACCACTCAAGATGAATAATACGAATAAAAATTTCTCAGCTGAATTAACTGAACTGTATTATTGTTGTTAAACAGAACATTAATTTGGTTTAATGTATTTATTTTTGCTTTCAGTGGGTAAGTAAAACTGAAGGGATAGTAGCTGGAGAACCTGTTTGTGCAAATTAGCACCAACATTTAGTCTCCTGAGTGGTGTTGCTTAATTAATGTCCTATTGACCACTTATGCATGTACTCTGTGGAATTCTTCAAAATAACATTACCTCCTCTGAGAAAGTCAAGATAAAGTGAAGGTCTCGTGCAACCTGGTGTCAGTGGGTAAAGTTGCTGTTAAATGTTAAAAGCATCAAAGTATTTCTTTAGCAGACCATCCCATGTGACACTGGGTCACTCCTGTTGTTATTGAGGCCTGTTGTTTTTCCACTGAGGCTCACCAGGGAGGTATCAGTCATGAGACCCATTAGGGCAGCCTTTCATCAGCTGGAGTAACATTATGCAGGTCAGTCTGGAGATTAGTAAATGCACCACTTATATTTCATCATCGTAAAATGGAAGCTGCTGTCCATTCATCCACCTGAGACATACACAGTCAAACACACAAATTAAAAACAACACTTTCTATCAGTTGTACTTTAATGCCACATTTAAACTAAAAGTTCAGCAAAAAACAGTCAGGGGTCAGGGGAACATTTTACTTCAGTTTCTGCTATAGACTGATCGGATCTAAAAGAACATTGAACTCTTCTTCCCACCTACCTAAGACACAGACGCATACACCAGGTAGCAATAACAGGGAAGCACATGTATTGTGTGTAATATCTGCTCATCCTGTGTCAGAGAGGTAAATTGTATGGCCCAGAGTCAGTGATGGTGTTGTATTGAATTGCCTTATACTATTTGGTGTTTCAGTTTTTATTTTTGCAAAATAAGAAACATGACTAAAAATTATTACCAAAGGCCAAAATGTGGCCTCTAAAAGCTTTTGGCTTGTTTTAATTGCCAGAAATACCTCATGCTATACGATTTGTTATTGATCACTTGCGGCCACTACTGGCTGGTTAAAGGAATTGTGGATTCAGCAGTCAGTGATTATATATAAAAGGGTAATCAACAAAATAGGTTTTTAAAAACAGTGATCACTGAAATGACAGGTCCTTTAGCATGCAGTCATAATTGTGCAGCCAATCAATTAGGCTGAGTCGTAGGCCAGATTAGCTGCACAACACAAAGAACTAAACACAGGTTCCCTTCAGGGAAAAATCAAACCTTCTGTTTAAATCTCTGACATGACATCATAATCAAAGTTACCATTCTGTAACGAATTTTAGTCAGGATTAGTCCATAGATAATAGGGTTGAGAACAGGTGGCATCATGAGAAATTGTATGGCCATGAAGTTCCTTACATTCTGTGATACAGAGCTTGATCCATACCTGGAATACATAACATCAAAAAGCAAAGCAGCAGTGACATTAAGCAGACACAACAAATGTGGCACACATGTCTGTGTAAACTTTTTCCTTCCCTCTATGGATTTTAAGGCTGTTTTTATCAGCCTCATATATGAACATGCAATAAACAGGGCATGTGCACAATAGAAAGCAATAATAATCAATCCAACAATATCGTTTGCTCTCGTTGAGCCACAAGCAAGTTTAACTATTGACCAGTTCTCACAATAGAGCTTATTTATGCGAGAGCCACATAATTTCAGTCTAGATGTTAAAGCTATAACCATAACCTCACAGAAGAGAGGTACAAGCCAGGAAAAACCAATTAACACAGCGGTCCTTCTCACAGACATCACAGAGTGATACTCCAAGGGTCGACAAATGGCCACATATCTGTCGTAGGCCATAAGGGCTAATACAGAAAAATCAATTGTTGCATAAGAGTATATAACAAAGACTTGCAAAAGGCATCCTGCATACGATATGACTTGTTTTTCAGACAGAAGATCATAGACAAACTTAGGATAAAAGGATGCGGTCCCATAAAGTCCATTGATGCACAGATTACACAGAAAAACATACATAGGTTCATGTAAATTTGGATCAAAGATTATTGTTAAAATGAGACACATGTTTACCAACACAATTACAGAATAACATAGCAAACTGAGAGAAAAAAGTGTGATTTTGTGATTTTCAGTGGCACTGAAGCCAGACAGTGAGAACAGAACTACTCTAGAAGTATTACTCATGTTGCAATAATCCTCAGAAACAAAAAGTCAAAGTTATAAACAACAGGCCTATTAAGAAGTCAATGCTGCTAAAAGGTTAAAACACACATTGTCAGCTAGTAATATGTTCTGTGGAAGTTGAACATTACATGTCCAAACGTCTGAGTGTCGCACAGTGTTTGAAATTTATGGCTGTGTGAAACAATAGGGACAGGTCACACTTAAGCCCAAGGGAGGGGAAAATACTCAGAAGACATTTTACATTGAAAGAAGTCTCTTTTCAATTCCGTCTGATAACAAACAACAACAACAATGTCTAAAAGCTGCCTGGTGGAGAAATGCAACAGGTAAATAACCCAGAAGTAAGTTTTTAAAATCTGATGAACCAAAAAACTGAACTTTCAAAAGGGCCAAAGTGGATAGAGACATATAGATGTGAGACATCAGCAGGTACAATGGGGAAAACTGTGCAATCCTGAAAATTTTAGTTAAGCTAAATCGTTTGACACATAGACCGTATAAAATATGGACGTAGCCTCTGTGACGTCACCCATAGGGTTCTGAACATAGACTGTATATAAATAATGGACGTAGTCACAGTGACGTCACCCATTGGTTTGTGGCCCGTTGGAAGCATCGAGTTCAGGGTTACACTCACTGACTGCACGCCTCTCTACACCTCAACCTGACTGAGAGAAGCCGCTGCTAATTCATTTTAGCATTAATAAGAGCATTAACTGGGATGTTAGTTTTGGCTAGCAAAAAACAATAACAAAAGTATGTTACTTACCTTAGAAAAATGAACAGCGACTCCTTGGAGTGTCTGTTAGTCCAACCAAACGCTGAACAAGACATTTTTACTGAACAAAACATTCAGTCATTAAGTGAAAATAGAGTGAAAGGGTCAAAGTTATGAGACCAAATGGGTAAACGTCCTCTTTTCTATCGATATAATGTTATATATAACTTCATTGACCTGTTGCCGTGGATACGCATTGCTCTGCTTCTCTCCTGATGATGGCTCGCCCTGTTAGCCACCTGTCAATCAAAGGTAGCCACGCCCCAAATCATACGATTCTTTATCTTCTATTTTCTTCGAAATGGGGCTATTATTAGAATTACTGACATCAAATTGTCTTGAAGAAGATTTTTTTACTAGCGATTGAGACCATAGTGTTGTCCTGAAAAAATTTTCTGAGGTAATAAATCAAGTGAGAAGTTTTCAAATTTTGCACTGAAATGAATGGGCAGATTTTTTTGCAGCCAAACTTAGCGCCCCCTGCTGGAATTTTCGGTAGAATGTAGCTTAAGGCACTTCCTGGTTTGCCTCCATGCTCGGGTTTGACACTATGTAACTTGTGTTGTAGTAGGATGTGGATAATTCAGAAAGCTATGCAGTAAGAGACTTAGCTTGCTAACATTTAGCTAACACTAGCTTGCTGACAGCCAACTTGTTGTCACACTGCTAAAATAATCATACAATATGCTTAAATATAATAGTTTTAGCTAAGAACAGACATTTTGTTAGTGTTTCAGCCCATGGTTGAGTATTGTGGCAAAGATAGTATAACATGTGGCAATCTGCCTCTAAAAAGAAATCAGTGCACATTGTTGTATTGTTGATGATTTTCTTGATGGAAATATAGTGATTGAGTCTCTGTAACTGATATCATGGATAAACTTTTATCATTATTATTATTTTACCAGGATTGTTAATGCAAAATAACAAAAATCATAATTTATTCCCCATACGTCCTGTATTCCAAGAACACAGAATATTTTAGATCTCCTCATCATAAACCAATGCATCACTCACTAGACACTCCACATGCTAACCATCAATTACTGGAACTGGTTTACCACCATCATCTTCTAAAGGACACATACACTGGTTCGTGCACAGCTTGGTGATGTTAGCAGGCTTTAGTAAAAAACGAAGAATGTGTGTCAGTTGTATTACACCTGACTCCCATCTGGGCATCATGCACCTACATGTTCTCATGTTCCTACTTATGACCCAGGGAATGTGGTGTACAGGGAGTCTCTTGCTTTTCTCTTCACCACTTTAAGGTAATGCCATGGCTCTAGAAGAAGCCACTTACTTCTCAGCAGTGGATGCCTCGGTTATAAAGAGGCAGATGGTGACGTGGCGATCAGGATCAGTGTGACTGGGTCAATATTATGTTGTGACAGGGTATTGATGGGCTTCACCCACTGTACCCATAGAGTCCAATAGAGGGTGGACGCTGTGTGAGATAAAATGGTTACGATATTGCAACCCTAAATAGCTAAGATGCTCAGGGTGTAGGATTGCACACAAGATACCCTACTTTATACCTGTGGTTTCACACTTATTTGAACTGGCTAGTTGTGATTTGCTTATGCAAATTTCAATGCATGTTCGTGATTGGAGGAGAGTATTTCCCATAAAGTCCAGTAGAGGGCTTTATGGTCTCCACTGAAATAAATGGAGGCTGGGTTTAAGAACAGAAAACTACATCAAAACATCCATCCTAAACAGATGTTTAAACCACCCCAACTGGCTTCTTTTAACTCGAAGGAGTGGAGGCTTTACTCCGAACTCACTCTTTATGTGTCCTCAACTCATTTCTAAGGCTGAGTCCAGCACTCATTTAGCCCACTTCTACCTGTTATCTTGTTCTTTCAGTCACTACCCAAAGCTCATGAACATAGGTGATGGTGGTGACATAGTGCCACCACAATGGTCAGGTACAACGCCTTCATCCCTGCTGATGCAGCACCAAACTGTCGGTCCTCCTCACACTTCATTTTACCCTGACTCATTAACATGACCCTGAGATTCTGCAACTCCTCGTCATCTGATACACCAAGCCGCCTAGTCTGATTCATAAACTGTACATAAAGATGGATGGCTTGACAGCTCCCCATAAGTGAAACATTTTGATCAGCTGGAGACTGGTTGTAATATAGGTCATAAGTCCAGCCCCTGAATGTTAAAGGATTGGACATGATCCAAACAAAAAATTCAAAGTACATGTCAAATGAGTGTCCTACCTCTCACCCAATGTCTGTTGGGATTGGCTCTAGTTCCTCCACGCCCCAAGTTCGGATAAGAGTTATGGATAATGAATTAATGAAGATGGCAATGTACAATATGGCAATATGCCATATATTTTGATTTCCTTTACAGAAGAAGCACAGGACTGGAGACTGATTTGGCCCAAAGGCCTTGCTTGGTGCTAGAGATTTGGTCAACTGAATTGGAACTGATTTGTTTCCATGCTATGTGCTACCTTCTGTCAACTGCAAGGGGGGCTCCCTATGTAATAACCATATACCACAAAACCCGCACATACTAAATAAATGTAATCATACTGAGGTAATCTAAGAGACAGGTACAATTGTAAAGTTTTAATTGTGTAATGTACTTACATGTGAGGAACCAGACAGCAGATGACAACAGGAATAATTTGCTTCATGGAGTAATAAATTACACCAGAAAAAATGACTAAGTCTTATGAGTGTTAAGTGTGGGGCATTTCCTGTTTTTGACCTGCAAGCCAGTGTCTCCCAATATTAAGTTTGCATTTTCTTTTAATTAAATTGATTAACAATATGCGTTTCTTGATGTGAAATAGCTTAAATGTGGTGAGCTACTAGTAGCAGAGAGTAGTTTGCCAATTTCAAAAAAGTGTAGATATCACTACTTTTCCAACCAGACAAAAACTAGAGCCAATTGACAAACATTACAGTTAGATAATAAGCTTTTACACATAACCACTTTAATTAGCAACTTTAATGTGATATACAAGAACTTCACAGAGCTAAAGAGGGTCCTTGTTTCTGGTTAATAGTTTGGCAAAGAAATGATAAAGGACCTCAGATCTGCACTTGTGTAAGAGTTAAAGGTGTAGCTTGACTGTAGCAATGGGCAGGCTCCCAGAAAGTCTTATGTCCATCCTGTGTGAGATCACTTGCTCAATGGAGGTGCAGAGTGTATCAGCCCAGAAGAGAGAAGTAACAGATGGATGCAATGCTAGCTCCACAGCAATCAAAGTGGGCGATGTTCCATTTAGGGCTGCTCTTAGCTTAGCCCGGATCCATCCCCACTTCGGCTTCCCCCCTAAAAATGCTAACTGCTGCACAGCTAACAGTGAATCTGCATCTACTTCTTGTTCTCTCTGAGGCCAGACTGGATGCCTCACCTCACCTCTTGAGGTACAAGTATTATTACAAAACAAGACTAGCCATCTCAAGCAGGTTAGCATTTATATTTCAATATTCAATTTCAATATTGCAATAGAATAATGGCAACACATATCCTTGAAATAAAATCAACACTGTCGCTTCATCACACTCTGTTTCTGGCCAAATCTCCTTGCACCTTTGAGCATCAATAATCATGTGATAATGCGATTTCTTAGCATCAAATTGTGGAAGCTGATCCTGATTTCATGTTATATATTTTGTCTCTTGATGATGTAATGTGCTCTTATAGCACTATGCTTCGTTGGTCTCAACCTAATTTCTTATGCTGTCTGTAATCCATAAACAGCTAAAATGCTTCATTATCATTACAAAAGTGGGGCATGAACAGAGACATCAGTGGAATCATAGAAAAATCCACCATTAAGGTTTGATATACATACTGTATATCAAAACTTGGTGCTCAATTTAAGGGCCGTCACAAACAAATATATGACTCTGTTTCTAATTTTAGTCAGGATCAGTCCATAAATAACAGGGTTCATAATAGGTGGGATTATGAGAAATTGTATGGCCATGAAATTCCTTAAATTCTGTGGCACAGATACTGATCCATACCTGGAATACGAAACATCAAAAAGCAAAGCAGTTGTGATATTAAGCAAACATAACAAATGTGGCACACATGTCTGTGTAAACTTTCTCCTGCCTTCTCTTGACTTCACAGCTGATTTTAACAAATGTAGATATGAACATGCAATGAGGATAACATGTCCACAATAAAAACTGATAATAACTAATCCAACAATATTGTTTGCTTTTGTTGAGCCACAAGCAAGTTTAACTATTGCCCAGTTCTCACAATAGAGCTTATCTATGTGAGAGCCACATAATTTTAGACTAGATGTTAAAGTTGTAACCATACCCTCACAGAAGAGAGGTACAAGCCAGGAAAAAACAATTAACACAGCGGTCCTTCTCACAGACATCACAGAGTGATACTCCAGTGGTCGACATATGGCCACATATCTGTCGTAGGCCATAAGAACTAGAATAGAGTAGTCAATTTTTGAATTGGAATATACAACAAAGACTTGCAAAAGGCATCCTGTATATGATATGACTTGTTTATCAGACAGAAGATCATAGACAAACTTAGGATAAAAGCCTGCAGCCCCATAAATTCCATTGATGCACAGATTACACAGAAAAACATACATTGGTTCATGTAAATTTGGATCAAAGATTATTGTTAAAATAAGCGACAAGTTTATGACCAAAATTAGAAAATAACATAGTAAAATGAGAAACACAAGTGTGCTTTTGTAGTTGGCAGTGGCACTGAAGCCAGACAGTGAAAACAGAACTACACTAGATGTATTACTCATGTTGCAGTAATCCTCAAATGCCAGAGTCAAAGTTTTAAACAGTATCAAGAAGTCCAGATGCAGTGCTCCTAAAAGGTTAAAACATCCATTGATAGCCAATTAAATGTTCTGTGTATGTTGAACATTACATGTCCAAACATCTTAGTGTTGCATTGTGTGAATGTTGGAAATGTAATGTTCGATTGATAAAGGAAACTCCCTCTTCACTGCAGGCGGGTCATTTGGTGACAGCTCAGAGGTTAAGAAAGTGTCACAAGAATGTCTGTTAATCCCAGTGCATGTATTTCCAGAAAACTGTATCATTAAGGTTCTTGATGTGCATGCTGTGTGTGTGTGTGTGTGTGTGTGTGTGTGTGTGTGTGTGTGTGTGTGTGGCACATGTTTTTGTTACCTTGTGGGGACTTTTCAAAAACACTGACCTTGTTGGGACCAGTAGTCCTCATGGGGACCAAAACTGCTCCTAATACAGCGAAACCTCATTTCTGAGGTTGTGATTAAAGTTAGGGGTAAGGTGTGAATTGTTAAGGACCGGTGAGGCTTTAAAATACTTATACTTAAATAAAAATGTCTCGGTTAGAGGAGCCAGCATGGATATTGGACTGAAAGGTAAGCAGTCTAAGTAGCCAGATGCTGGATGTGGTAATAGCATTCAACAAGGAAAAGCTGAAATATTCACTGACAAAATTGTAGATTTTTTTAAAGACATTTTTACAGCTTCTCCCCACTCTAGCTATGACATCACCTGCTCTATCTTTGAATTTTGTCATTCTGTCTAATACACACCCATTATAAAATCTGTAACAGCCTGAAAACTTCAAATTTGTGAAAAAAAAGTCTGCTTACTATTCCCCCTTTTCGAACAGAGCCGGTTCTTGGCTGGTGCCCAATTGTGAGCGGTTTCCCGACCGGGAAAATTGGTCCACAGTGGCACCAACTCTTTGCTGGTTTTTAACCGCGAACCGCTACATCAGTGGCTCGGGGCGGGGTTATCTGACCAATAAGACCAAGTCGGTGCCATTGAGAGAGACCAACGAAAATGTGTATCAATCATTCATGTCATTTGTAAAACTGCAATGTGCTTGATACGGGCGAGCTAGCGTGTTAACGTTAACAGGTGATTGATAGCATGCTAACGTTAACCGTTGATCGCTAGCATGCTAACGTTAGCGGGCTAGCAAGACCAAGACCAACTCGGTGCATTTGAGAGAAACTAACTAAAACATGTATCATTCATCTATTTTATTTGATTATCTGCAATGTGATTGATACGGGCAAGCTAGTGTAACGTTAGCAGGCTAGTGTTAGCTTACAACAAATTCCAACATTACCATCTAACATTCAGTGTAAATAAGAATGTATTCGGCGTCCATGGTGATTAAAATGAGCAGCACAGATGTGTTGTAGAGAAATGTAGTCTGTTGTTATTATATTTGCAGAGAGGGCGGAGACATATACAGACGTAAACAGTGACGTAATAACGTGGCTCTAGAGCCTGTGGAAAAGCAAACAGGTTCAGAGCTGGTTCGCAAGTTGAACCAACTGCAAACCAGCACAAGCACCAGCTGGGAACCAGCCGGGAACTGGTTCTGGTCGAAAAAGGGTATATCAAAAATGCCTTTAAGCCAAACTTTTTATAACATTTTCTACATTAAAGTACGGCAAAGTGGAAGGGCCCAAGAGTGTAGTTTTGAGCTCTGTTCACACCAGTTTCCTATTGTTGGCATTATGTGCTCCTAAAGCACTACACTTAGTTGATCTTAACCTAAAACATGCTGAAAATCAAACCTTGGTGCTCAAATGAAGTCTTACATCCTTATTCCAAAATGGATTAAATTCATTGTTTTGATCAAAACTCCACATTCCCCATAATGGCAACATATTTATTTATTTATTTTTGCATATTTATAAAAAAAAATCACATACATAAGTATTCACAGCCTTTGCCATGACACTCAAAATTGAGCTCAAGTGCATCCCGTATCCACTGATCATCCTTGAGATGTTTCTACAACTTGATTGGAGTCCATCTGTTGTAAATTCCGTTTGTTGGACATGATTTAGAAAGGCACAGACCTGTCTATGTAAGGCCCCACAGTTGCATGTCAGAGCACAAACCAAGCAATGAAGTCCAAGGAATTGTCTATAGACCTCCAAGACCGGTTTGTATTAAGGCACAGATTTATAGAAGGGTAAATAAAATTGTGTGCAGCATTGAAGGTCCATATGAGCATAGTGGCCTCCATCATCCATAAATGGAAGAAGTTTGGATATTTTTATGGGGTATTGTGTGTCGAATTTTGAGGAAAAAAGGGAATTTAATACATTTTGTTATAAGGCTGTAACATAACAAAATGTGGAAAAAGCAAAGCACTGTGAATACTTTCCAGATGCACTGTCTTTGTGAGACAATGATACATAAACATGTTGCAAATATTTAATATATGAGTATTGAGCCCAACTTATTGCTCAAGTAATCATTTGCTACAAATTATTATCATCATCATAGTATTAGGTCATCTCATTTTTGACCCATGTGTGTAAACTTGATGTAATAATACAAAAAAATATTTTTGGTTATAAAGTATGAAAGGAAAAATGGAAATAATGATCTGTTGTAAACAAAAAGAAGATGCTTAAAGAATACTTGGAATATCCAGTCATCAAATAAATTGATTTCAAAAGACAGAGCAAAGAAACACACAGCCAGCATGAAATAACATGGGAAACGTGGGTCATTTTTTACCTATGTTGTGCATCAAATTAGCATTACAAAAGTGTGACATGAACACACTGAAAAAAAGAGATTTTTTTGGCCCTTTAATTATTATTTCAATCATCTATATAAATTCTACAACGAAATATGAATTCAGTGCTTTTACTTTAAAATAGCAGATTTTCATGTAGTGCATTACTTTACATACAAAACTGAGGACACATAATAATAAACAATCACTTGTTTGTTATTATGTGTCCTCAGTTTTGTATGTAAATTGAATCATTCGTTCCAAGTAATATTCACTAAACCAGTTCATTGGCTTAATTATTTGATATTTCCAAGTAAAATGTAATTGAGGGACATCAGTGAATCTGCAATCTACGTGTGTATTTTCATTTTTTTTTAAAAGTGATTCTATAAAATAAATATTACTTAAAACAGCCTGAGTAAAGATTACAAACACTTTCTGTGTGCTAGCTGTTTTTAAGTAAATGTCACCCCAATTTTTTTCAGTGCAGAGACATCAGGAGAATCATACTAACAAAAGCATCATTACAGTTTGATATACATACTTTATATCAAACCTTGGTGCTTAATTTAAATCTTTCACTAGCAGTCACAAACAAATATATAACCCTGTTTCGAATTTTAGTCAGGATCACTCCATAAATAACAGGGTTTGTAATAGGTGGGATTATGAGAAATTGTATTGCCATGAAGTTCCTTACATTCTGTGGCACAGACACTGATCCATACCTGGAATACATAATGTCAAAAAGCAAAGCAGTTGTGATATTAAGCAAACATAACAAATGTGGCACACATGTCTGTGTAAACTTTCTCCTGCCTTCTCTTGACTTCACAGCTGATTTTAACAAATGTATATATGAACATGCAATGAGGATAACATGTCCACAATAAAAACTGATAATAACTAATCCAACAATATTGTTTGCTTTCGTTGAGCCACAAGCAAGTTTAACTATTGACCAGTTCTCACAATAGAGCTTATTTATGTGAGAGCCACATAATTTTAGACTGGATGTAAAAGCTGTAAGCATAACCTCACAGAAGAGAGGTACAAGCCAGGAAAAAACAATTAACACAGCGGTCCTTCTCACAGACATCACAGAGTGATACTCCAGGGGTCGACAAATGGCCACATATCTGTCGTAGGCCATAAGAACTAGAATAGAGTAGTCGATTTTTGAATTGGAATATACAACAAAGACTTGCAAAAGGCATCCTCTATATGATATGACTTGTTTATCAGACAGAAGATCATAGACAAACTTAGGATAAAAGCCTGCAGCCCCATAAATTCCATTGATGCACAGATTACACAGAAAGACATACATTGGTTCATGTAAATTTGGATCAAAGATTATTGTTAAAATAAGCGACAAGTTTATGACCAAAATTAGAAAATAACATAGTAAAATGAGAAACACAAGTGTGCTTTTGTAGTTGGCAGTGGCACTGAAGCCAGACAGTGAAAACAGAACTACACTAGATGTATTACTCATGTTGCAGTAATCCTCAAATGCCAGAGTCAAAGTTTTAAACAGTATCAAGAAGTCCAGATGCAGTGCTCCTAAAAGGTTAAAACATCCATTGATAGCCAATTAAATGTTCTGTGTATGTTGAACATTACATGTCCAAACATCTTAGTGTTGCATTGTGTGAATGTTGGAAATGTAATGTTCGATTGATAAAGGAAACTCCCTCTTCACTGCAGGCGGGTCATTTGGTGACAGCTCAGAGGTTAAGAAAGTGTCACAAGAATGTCTGTTAATCCCAGTGCATGTATTTCCGGTAAACTGTATCATTAAGGTTCTTAATGTGCATGCTGTGTGTGTGGGCATATGTTTTTGTTACCTTGTGGGGACTTTTTAAAAACACTGACTTGTTGGGACCAGTTGTCCTCTTGGGGACCAAAACCGCCCCTAATACAGCGAAACCTCATTTCTGAGGTTGTGATTAAAGTTAGGGGTAAGGTGTGAATTGTTAAGGACCGGCTAATTTGCCCAATGCTGTCCAAATAATGGAAGTCAATGCAATGCCCTAAAATTGGAAGCTGAAATCTGGAATTCCTTTATTGTCATTGCACAGGTTACAACAAACTTAAGTAAAGCTGCCATTTGTCCTTGGGGTAGAAACCAAAACAACCTACATTAAAAAATGTCTCAGTTAGAGAAGCCAGCATGGATATTGGACTGAAAGGTAAGCAGTCTTAATAGCCAGATGCTGGATGTGGTAATAGCATTCAACCAGGAAAAGCTGAAGTGCATGACACTGACAAAATTTTAGATTTTTTTTAAAGAAAATGTAAGGCTTCTCCCCACTCTAGTTGTGATGTCACCTGCTCTAGCTTTGAACATTCTGTCCCATACACACCCATTATAAAACCTTAAACAGTCTGAGAACTGCAAATTCATGGAAAAATGTGTGCTTACTATTAAAATGCCCATTAAGCCAAACTTTTAATAATTTTTCTACATCAAATTACGGCAAAGCGGGAGGGCCCCAAGAGAGTAGATTTGAGCTCTGTTTACACCAATTTCCTATTTTTGACATAATGTGCTCTTAAAGCACTACACTTAGTTGGTGAGGGAGGGAAGATTAACTCAATTAAGTCCAAGACTTAAGAGGCTAAGAGGGGGCGGAGACTGGAAATTGAAGGCTGACATAACCAAGCAGCTAACCATTCCAAACCATATTGCTAACTCCCAGCTACGACCAGATTTATTGTTGTGGTCTGATACACAGAAGGTTGTGTACTTTATTGAGCTTACTGTACCCTGGGAAGACAGAGTTGAGGAAGCCAACGAGTGCAAGAAAAATAGGTATTCTGAGCTGGCAGCAGATGCAGGGCAGAGGGGTTGGAGGGCTTGTGTACGACCGGTAGAAGTTGGCTGTCGTGGTTTTGTTGCAAAGTCTGCTCTGTTTGCTCTGCTAAGCGAGTTGGGTATTCGTGGACGGAGCTTGAAACTGTCAGTCAAAAACATGTCGCAGGCAGCAGAGCAAGGAAGTGAGTGGTTGTGGATGAAAAGGAAGCATGTTAGCTGGGGATTTCGCTCAGGGTCTTGTTGTGTTTGGTGTGTGGGTATTTTAGTTTTGTTATTTGTGTCAGTGCTGTTACCACATTTCACAGTGCTTTAAAAAAGACAACAGTTTAGGCGAAATATTGTTTTAAAATAGTTGTTAAGACAGTTTGACCTTTGACCAGTGACCTTTATATTTTTTTAGATAGGCCTAAAACTAGGTCTAAGGGTGCTTTCACACCAACAGCAGTTGGTGCGCACTAAACAGTCAATTCGAACTAAAAGCTCTTAGTTCGGTTCGTTTTCGTGGGTGTGAAAGCATCAATCGCATTCAGGTGCGCACTAAATCATGCGGACCGAGGCCTCTCAAAAGAGGTGGTCTCGGTCCGCTTTATTCCGCACCAAATGCCAACCTCTGTGGTCCCTCTGGTGAGAACACGAACCTGGACCAACTCAGGTCTAAACAAACTATTCGAAATGCATCAATGCTTAATTTGCATGCTGCCTGTATATTCCCCTACATTCATTCAGCAGCAGAGCAAATGGTGTTGTGACACTGGTATGAAATTAATTTAATCTTTAATATACATGTTTCATTCGGTACAACCCCATACATTTCAAAATCCTTCTCAGAGTACGCATACTGATAACAATATCATCCACTGTGTTAAATAACTGTAGAATCTCACCATGTCTCAAATCAAGCTTAAAGTAGAATTTAATTAAATCTACCAAACGAGCCATAGCCTATTCTTGCTTGTCGTTTCGTTATTAGGGCTATATCGAAAAGGTGCTTGTCTCATCAGCAGCAGGACAGCATTGGTGAAAATAGCACATCTCCTCTGCCTGAAATGACGCGCTATGCGCCTTCAGCGGATCCAGTAAATCCGAAGATTGTTCTGTAGCTGCAGCCGTGACTCATTCCAGAACTGGATATTTTGCCAGAAATGGGTAATGTTGACGATATAAAAAGCAAGGACCAGCGCAAGAAACAGTGTGCGAACGTGTCACTCCATTGTGAAAGTTGAAATTGGTGCTTATTTCCACTGGAAGATGACGAAACGTCATTCAGACCAATGTGGTTCGTTTGCATGTGTAAACGCGGACCACACGCAGTCTGTATGCTACAATGTAACAATTTTACTGCCTGGTGCGGACCAAATAATCGAACTAGCGGTGTGAAAGCACCCTAAATGAAAGCTAGCATTGTACACTTTAAAATGATACCAAACATGCCCTCATAACATATGAGTAGATCTTAAAATGAGCACAAAACAGGATATGCCCCCTGCGTTTAGAGGCCTATTTATTGCAGGGGGTGTATAACTTTATGTGCTGATAACTGTCACAAAGCTACCACTTGGGATGGGCTATCATACCAAAATATCATCTATGGACATGTGCCTTTTCAAAAAATATTACTAGATTTTGCCACCTTGAATGGTACCAAAATCAAGGGGGCACATCCTGCCCTCATCCATTTGGCTATAGGTTAAGAGAGCACATCGTGCCTTCATATTGAACCTTTCCTGAAAAGCAGTTAGAACTAGCTCAGTGAGCAGCTATTACAGTAAGAAACATACAGGCCTCAAAAAAGGGAACTAAGACACATACATGCATGACACCATAGTTTTGAAAAGACAAACCACAAGGTGACCGGTATGGGTTGGCTCCTGCGTTCACCATCCTAAATTGACCAATCGCGTAAAAGTCCAACCTATTGTCGGGGTGGGGCCCACACCCAGAAGATAACTGTGAACTGAGGAACTTGTTTGCATTCTGACTGGTGATCCTGGCGTGGACACAGCAGAGTCCAGTGCTGCTCATTGCATTTGGGTACTATTCTTTAGATAAATGGTAAACTGTATTCAGTTTTTTTGAGTCTTTTGTAAAAACCAAGTCAAAAGAACAAAATAACCGGAGCAGAGTATGGGGGGCTTTAAGAGCCCAGGCTCTAACATACATAAGTATTCACAGCCTTTGCCATGACACTCAAAATTGAGCTTGAGTGCATCCCCTTTCCACTGATCATCCTTGAGATGTTTCTACAACTTGATTGGAGTCCATCAGTGGTAAATTCCATTGGTTGGACATGATTTAGAAAGGCCTGTCTATGTAAGGCCCCACAGTTGCATGTCAGAGCACAAACCAAGCCATGAAGTCCAAGGAATTGTCTGTAGACCTCCAAGACCGGTTTGTATTAAGGCACAGATTTATAGGGTAAATAAAATGTGTGCAGCATTGAAGGTCCATATGAGCACAGTGGCCTCCATCATCCGTTAATGGAAGAGTTTGGATTTCATTTTCGGGTATTGTGTGTAGAATTTTGAGGGGAAAAAAGGAATTTAATCCATTTTGGAAAAAGGCTGTAACATAAGAAAATGTTGAAAAAGTGAAGTGCATGAATGATACATAAGCATGTTGCAAATATTTAACATATGAGTGTTTGCCCCCACTCACTGCTAAAGTGATACTTTGAAACTATTTATTATAATTTTAGTATTAGGTCTTTTAATTTTAAATCACATTTGGATGAATGGGTCATTTTTGACCCACATGTGTAAACTTATATATAATAATACAAAAATATTTTTGGTCATAAAGTATGAAATGAAAAGTGGAAATAATGATCTGTTGTAAACAAAAACAAGATGTTGTAGATGTAGATGTAGAGAGTACTTGGAATATTCTATCATAAAATAAATTGATTTTAAAAGATAGAGCAAAGAAACACACAGCCAGCATGAAATAACATAGGAAATGAATGTCTCATGTCGTGCATTAAAAGGGTTCATTTAGGGCAGCTGTGGCATGAACCGGTGGTCTAATAAATTTGTTAAGTATTGTATATTTTAGTAAATATTTCGGCAACACAATACATACATATCCTTAATATAACATCAACACTGTCACTTAGTCACACTGTTTTTAATGTTAGTTCATTTAAACACAGTTTTAAACAAACACTCTGGCCAAATCTCATTGCACCTTTAAGCATCAATAATAATGTGATCATGTAATTTATTTTTTCTTTATTTACAGCATCAAATTGTGGAAATGATCCTAATTTCATGTTATATATTTTCTCTGTTGATGACATAATGTGCTCTTAAAGCACTACACTTCTTTGGAATTAACCTAATTCTTTATGCTGTCTGTTATCCATAAACAACTACAATGCTTTATTAACATTACAAAAGTGTGACATGAACAAAACCACCATACTGTATATCAAACCTCAGTGCTCAATTTAAGTCTTCCATGAGCAATCACAAACAAAAATATGACCCTGTTTCTAATTTTAGTCAGAATCAGTCCATAAATAACAGGGTTCGTAACAGGTGGGATTATGAGAAATTCTATGGCCATGAAATTCCTCAAATTCTGTGGCACAGATACTGATCCATACCTGGAATACATATTATCAAAAAGCAAAGCAATTGTGATATTAAGCAAACATAACACATGTGGCACACATGTCTGTGTAAACTTTCTCCTGCCTTCTCTTGACTTCACAGCTGATTTTAACAAATGTAGATATGAACATGCAATGAGGATAACATGTCCACAATAAAAACTGATAATAACTAATCCAACAATATCGTTTGCTTTTGTTGAGCCACAAGCAAGTTTAACTATTGACCAGTTCTCACAATAGAGCTTATTTATGTGAGAGCCACATAATTTTAGACTAGATGTTAAAGTTGTAGCCATACCCTCACAGAAGAGAGGTACAAGCCAGGAAAAAACAATTAACACAGCGGTCCTTCTCACAGACATCACAGAGTGATACTCCAGTGGTCGACATATGGCCACATATCTGTCGTAGGCCATAAGAACTAGAATAGAGTAGTCGATTTTTGAATTGGAATATACAACAAAGACTTGCAAAAGGCATCCTGTATATGATATGACTTGTTTATCAGACAGAAGATCATAGACAAACTTAGGATAAAAGCCTGCAGCCCCATAAATTCCATTGATGCACAGATTACACAGAAAAACATACATTGGTTCATGTAAATTTGGATCAAAGACTATTGTTAAAATAAGCGACAAGTTTATGACCAAAATTAGAAAATAACATAGTAAAATGAGAAACACAATTGTGATTTTGTAGTTGGCAGTGGCACTGAAGCCAGACAGTGAGAACAGAACTACTCTAGAAGTATTACTCATGTTGCAGTAATCCTCAAATGCCAGAGTCAAAGTTTTAAACAGTATCAAGAAGTCCAGATGCAATGCTCCTAAAAGGTTAAAACATCCATTGATAGCCAGTTAAATGTTCTGTGCATGTTGAACATTACATGTCCAAACATCTTAGTGTTGCATTGTGTTAGTGTTGGAAATGTAATGTTCGATTGATAAAGGAAACTCCCTCTTCACTGCAGGCGGGTCATTTGGTGACAGCTCAGAGGTTAAGAAAGTGTCCCATGAATGTCTGTTAATCCCAGTGCCAGCCGTTGCCACGACACAGCCAATCACAGCTGTGTGACATACAGCCAATCACAATTGTCCGTTGTACATTGTACTCCCATTTAAGCATACAGCCAACGATTACGTGACGTAATCAACAGGCGAAGGACCCAGAGCTGATCTGGTACCTACACCGGCTAAGGCCGGAATTGGTTGAGGCTGTCCAAATAATGGAAGTCAATGCAATGCCCTAAAATTGGAAGCTAAAATCTGTAATTCCTTTATTATCATTGTACAGATTACGACAAAATGAAGCTGCTGTTTGACATGTCCTTAATAGCTTTTCGACCAGAGCCGGTTTCCAGCCGATTCCCCGCTGGTGCCCAATTGCGAATTTCTTTGGCGGTGGAAAACAAATATACAGGCGAGCTAGCATGCTAACATTAGCAGGAGATCGCTAGCGTGCTAACGTCAGCCGGCAATCACTAGCATGCTAACATTAGCGGGCTAGCAAGACCAAGAACAACTCGGTGCAACTCAAACATCTATCATTCATGTATTTGATTTGATTAGCTGTAGTGTGATTGATACGGACGAGCTAGCATGCTAACGTTATCGGGTGAGAGCTAATGTGCTAACGTTAGCAGGCTAGCATTAGGTTACAAAAAAGTCCAACATTAACATTAACATCTTACACACAAATATTGTGTGTGAACACACATGATGTTTGAAGTCAATATTACTGAACATATTTAGAGATGAGACAAACTGAAAATGCCCACAAGTGGCCACCACAAACAATCACATAGCTGCTGGTAACATTAACACATTCTCACCACCAACTCGTCAGGAGTCCTCACAGCACTAAGACAAGGGTCATTAACACAAAGGGTTCAACAGACTTCAGCATGTTGTTCGCATTGTTAATTCACACAAAAACTCTTAGAGTTAGGCAACAAAAGCTCCAGTATGTTTGTGATGGTTTTACATGGGACTTCAACAGCTGTGATTTGGGTGAAAGTTCCGGGACAAAAAAGACTCTCTGATAAACCCACTCTATGCTAGTTGCCGAGCACAGCAGATCACAGAGAAAAAGTTTAGTATCTAAAGAACCAGATCATTTAAATTCTGATGTTGGAGAAAATCAAACCAAAGCTCAAAGGAAAGGACTGAGTTGGTCAGGTGGAAAGAAGAAAGGCTTTTCAAACAAATTCACAATACCAACATAATCTTCATTTGTATAGATGTGTCAGCAGTTCTTGGGGAATACGAATGCAAATGTGAAAATCATTGCATAGAGCATCTTTTGGCTCCAGAGGGAGAACCATGAAATCTGATTAATTGCCTGAAGTAATTGCCGAAGACATCTGGGCCCGAAGACTACAAGGTTGAAAATAAAAAATAATGATATTGCATATAAACATGATCTGTTGTGCCTTTAATTGCTGACAGTGTAAAAGTCTATAGGCACACATAAGCAGCACAGGAGCAATGGGAGATTAAAGCAGCAGTGTTTGGAATGTTAGCTATGTTTTCTTCCTAAAGTTTTAAATCAAATGTTTGTATTTTTTCTTTCAGGATTTTAAATACATTACTATAAAATGACTATTAAAACAGTTGAAGGCAAAAGGAAACATTACATGTCCACTGATATTTTTGTTTAATATGATAACTGCAAAAATAAAAATAAAATTGTAAGTATACTTTTCAATGGGTTGAACCCATATAAGAAGCACAAATCAACAGTAGCACAAAATACAGCCTTCATAGTTGTTATGAAGTTTAATCAACACCTCTCAGAGACACTGTTTGGTTAATCATTTACAAAAGATATCATGTAATGTTTAAACAACTACAGAACATGTACCTCAGAGCTCAAATCTGATACCAGTGTGTATGTTCTACCAATCGATCAAATTCTGGCAGCAGAATAGAAATGGGGTTCATGTAATGTCGGATACATCTGTGCTTTAAAAAAAAGGACAGGCCAAATGTCAGACTGTCATTGTCCCAGATTATTATGGGAATCTAATGTTATTTTTGTTCCTTGGCTGACCTGAATTCCACAATTTCATCATGTATTAGCCTAATCCTTTAACCTGTCTGTCATCTCTACACAAATTTAAAAAACTTTTGCGAATTTGAGTGAGTTTAAGTCCATATATGATAGGGTTGAGAATTGGTGGAATGATGAGAAACTGTATGGCCATGAAGTTCTTTGCGCTCTGTGATACAGAGCTTGATCCATATCGAGCATACATGACGTCAAAAAGCATTGCAACAGTGACATTAAGCAAACATAATAAATGTGGCACACATGTCTGCATGAACTTCCTCCAGCCCTCTCTGGACTTTAGAGCGGATTTCACCAACAGTATATATGAACAAATGATGTAAAGTACTTGCCCAAAATAGTATAATATGATGATAAATCCAACTACATTATGTGTTGTTATTGAATTGCAGGAAAGTTTGAGAATTGACCAGTTCTCACAATAAAGTTTTTCAATGTGGGAGCCACATAATTCCACTTGCAAGGTCATTATTATCACAATAGTCTGAAGGAACAAGGGTACAAGTCTGGAGAAACACGCCAACCAAACAGCCCTTTGTTTAGTCATCACAGATTGATACTCCAGTGGTCGGCATATGGCCACATATCGGTCATAGGCCATCACGGCTAGAATAGAAAAATCAGTTGCTGCATAGGAGTATATGACAAGGACCTGCAAAAGGCAGCCAGTATAAGATATGACATGAGTGTTAGACAGTAGATCAAAAAGGAATTTTGGGTAAAATGCTGCAGTCCCATAAAGACTATTAATGAACAAATTACATAGGAAGATGTACATGGGTTCATGAAGATTATTGTCCAATATGATAGTAACAATAAGAGCACCATTTACAAGCAAAATCACACTGAAGCACAACACAGTGAGGGAGGTAAGAGTCAATCTGTTGACTGTTGTGTCATTTAATCTGGATAAGGAAAATGCAATTAAAACTGTTGCATTCATCATTGTTAACCTATATTTCCCAAACAAATCTCACCAGTTATCTGTCTTGTCCTTAATTATCTTGTCCTTGCCTCTAAGCAGTAGTAAACAGATGAAACACAACAGGCTGGAATAATTCACCACTTGACCAGCAAACAATCTGATGCTTTTATCAATTGTTGAGAATCGTCACTCCAATCATCGTCAGAGTTTAATTACCCGCCCTGATTAAAAAATGGAAATAATCCTATTCTTATGTCCATGTTATGTCATATGTCTGTGTGGGTCAAACCGATCATTAAAAGTGGATGATCTCTATTATCAATTTCCTTTTTTCTTTATTTACCATCTTATTGTCATTTGTATATTTATTACCTGAATAAGCAGTAATGAAATGGACAGTTTAGCCATTGAATTCAATTTATTACTGTAAAAATTAAATAACTATATTGTGGACACTTAAAAATACTATGATACAGATCATTAGGCCTACTGTTTATTAACTATACTGCCCTACAAAGCCTAACTGCAGGCACTTTGTGTATTAGTAACTAGTGATTAGTAACTACTATGTCTGTTTTATCATGTGACAAAGTTTTAGATTTAAATTTTGCTTTATTTCAGAAAAATAATTATATAAAAATTGCAGTAACTACAAAATCCAACTCAAAACCAAAGCAGGCCGCAGTAATTGCACTTACAACAGTCTGCTTTGGATATATATATACGAATTTAAACATAAAACCAAAGCAGACTGCAGTAAATTAACTTACTGCTTTGACTGTGATACAGTGTAGCCTTGTATTTCTTCATTGTGTTGAATAGTGAATATAAGAATAACAGAAAATATAAGTTTATTTGATAGGTAAATTATTACCTAGATAGTGATTAACTAAAAATGTGAGATAAAATTATATTAAAATTACTTAATAATATTACGTCCAACAACTATGAAATCTTAAAACAGTATTTTTCTGCTTACAAAAACAGTAACGCCAGTAGTGTAAATCACCTCCTAAGCCACAGCTTGGCATCGTTTTCAGTGCATTTCTACATTTTTGGAAGGCCTGAAAATAAACTGTAGGTTATTAATGCCAGACTGATGGTAGAGATTGAGAATGCAGATGGGTTACCAATTGATGGATTCATACACTGGCTACCCTACATGGTGCCATCATCTGGAATTCATTCACACGCTGATGAACGCGGCATTTGGAGCAATTTGGGGGTCAGGGATCAAACCACAACCTCCCTTAAATGGGCGACCGATCTACCACTTGAGCCACAGCTGCCCCCCACATATGACTGATTCATATCACAACATTATATTATTGTTAGAGCTTTTAACCTCTTAAATATATGTATATATCTGTCTCAAAAATACAGTTTTCTTGTCCAGTATTGAGAAAGATATGAAAGGCTCATACTTCAGGGTTGATAGATTCAGTTTTCCATTCAGAATATAGCAATAATATTATAAAAGCAGAAAGAAAAATCATGTGTCGACCACACAACAGCCAGCACCCCCTTTGCCAACAATGTGCCCACTATACCGCAGTGGTCAACAGGTCAAGGATATGGTTGATGTGTAAAAAGTTTCTAACAGCAGAAGGTTTAATAATTTCTTGTTATTTTACCTGTTATTTGAAAAATATATTTTATTTTAATTGCAATACTAGTAGCAGCATTGGCAGCTTTCATTACTGAGCAGGCCATGGCATTCAGATAAACTCCTTACAGACAGTAGGTGCAGCCAATGTAGTAAGTACTGTAGTAGGCCAGGTCAAGCCACAGAGTTTCTGCTTTTGGGCTCAGCTGGTCAGTGACACAAATGTGAATTTTTGTCAAAAACAGTAATATTGATCCAGGAAACGAGCCATCCTTTGCCATCCAGTGTCTGACATCAGCGGCCTCTAGGTGTACAGGGAATTAGCGCAAAGCTGCACGTTTGTTTTGCATGGAGACTTCTGGTCCCAGTACATGACAGCAACAACAGATTAATGTCCTGGGGATACAGACATGTAGTGGACTAATGACCCTGAGGCCTAATCATCATGTTTACTGTGTACTTCTGTGTCCATGTGCATCACAACAGACCAGAGTTACATCAGCAGGTCTTTTTGTCTTGTCAATAACATGGTAATCCCATGTGAGCAATTCAGGCCATCTCTGGGGAAATGTGTTGGCTCGTGTCCTCAGTGTCTCAAGCCACTCTTTAGCCACAGTAAACTTTCATTACAGGATTTGTTTGGACAAACACTTTAATGAAAGTGGTAAATAAATACATTGCATCATCATTGAGTGCAGTTTCACACAGTACCATGTATGCATGAAAAATCTAAATTATCTGTTGTATCTAAAACTATTTAACTCAACTTTTTGAGTATATCTCATACTATATAATACCCTTCTCACCTTTTTCCGCAAGTAGTCTACCTAAGGGGGTAGTTCAATGATTTTACACATAAATTTCACTTCACTTTACTCATCATGAAGTGTATCGATGCATTTCAGAGGTGGAAAGAGTATTCAGATCCCTTACCTAAGTAAAAGTACTAATGCCACACTGCGAAATTACTCGACTACAAGTAAAAGTCTTGCATTTCAAATTTAGCAGCGTTTTGATTTTGTAAATATAGGGCTCATTTTAACTACTTAATATAGTGGTATGAATTTTTAAAAAAATCTAAATGTCGAAATCACTTTAAATTGATCATGTTTTGTTCATCTTGACCTGAAAAGTAATTAAAGCTGTCGTTTAAAAGTATAAAATTAACCTCATAATGCAACACGTACCTCAAAATTGTACTTGAGTTAATTTACTTAGTTAGATTCACTGGTGCATCCATCTGCTTTAATGTGCATTTTCAATTTTCACATTAAAAAACCTGAGTGAAAATGCTGTTGTTTCAAAAACTCAAAATGAAATATCGCCAAGCATTAATATTTATGCTTGGCTGAGGTGGCTAAGTTGGTACACTGATTAAAGAAAAATGCACCAGAGCGCAATAGAAACAGATTTAGCGAATTAATGATGAACTGTAGCTGACCACCAAGGTCAGCCCTACGCATGGGTGTGTATGTCAGTGACTGAGTCACTGAGTGAGTGATCACATTTTTTTCGGGAGGGCGGGGCTGCTCCTCCGCGCTCCTCTTCTACGTTCAAAGCGGACGCCTGATGTCAAACACATTTCATTGGCCTCATAAGGACGGTGCTTTTATTTCACTCATTTCAATTCTGACAATGCCCACAAAATCGTTAAATCATATTGACCAAACACAGTGAGCCATATTATCAGTTTTGGTCTAGTTTCCTTTGTTGTCTGATATATGCTATACAATGTATATATGGTATGAAATATTGGGAATAAAGCGTGAAAATAAATCTTGCAGAAAGCGAGAACTGGAGAAGCAACGCAGCAAGCAACACTCTCTCACAGACACACACACAACAAACATCCATTTCTGTTGCTCTACTACGTCATCTGGTATAACTGATCTGATTGGCTAAGAGCTACCTACGCTTTTGATAGACATTCTAAGCGCCCAATAAACGGCTCCGGAGGATCGTAAACCACACCTCCTCTACGGAGAAATGAATGGCTGGTTTCCAGACCAAATCTCATTTGAGAATAGTCTGGTGTTAGCCAGGCTAATGAAATATAGGAATTTTCACTGACTGAATTTTGACATTAGCTCTTTTAATTGTGATGTAGTTGCGTTCTCTTATGTAATGGAATGATTGTTAGCGCAATCATCACCAACATCAAATAATTGGCGCCACCTTCTGCCTTTCTTGAGGAACCATTTCATATAAACGCATTTTGGTAATATGTGGAAACAAGTATTTATTTGCAGATTCTTTTGCACGTTTACTTGAAACTGGGTTCATTCATTCATTAATTCATTCATTCATTATCCTTAACCACTTACAGAGCTGGCCCGAGGCATAAGCGAACTAAGCAACTGCTTAGGGCCCCGTGGCCACTAGGGGACCCCCAAGAGCAATTAACAACATTGCATGTGTGAGTGATGATTTCTATATGCTTAAAGATATATTATTGTACAAAAACATAATTCTATGTCAACAGAGTGCTGCCGCTGATTTAGGCCTAGTGATTCTTACTGCCTCTATTTAATGTCAAAGCTCTGCTTCACCGTTAATGTGGGCCTTCTGTCGTGCAATGCAGTGTGCATCCAAAGTGCAGGTAGTTTGAGGCAAAAAAAACTTGCAAAAAAGGATCCTTCAGTGGCAGAAAAAAGATTATCAATCCCTGTTCAATGACCATGATCATTTTTGGAGAAATTCTGAGATTATAATGGGTGTGTATTGCACGGAATGTTCATGTCACAGTGTGTGACATCATCGCCAGAGTGTAGAGGGAGAGCAAAAATTGTCAAAAAATACATTTGAAAACTGCGCTCCAGGCCACAAATTCCACTCTACAGAAATAATTTATACATAGAAATGTAGGAAAATTTGTCAGAGTTATAGTTTGGGCGTACGATGCACAGATGCGCCACCAACACCCACCAACAGCCTCATTGGGTCCCATATTAAAAACGCAGTAAGATTTCGGAAAAAAGGGATATGGAACAATTTTTTTAGATCGCTCTAACAAAGCTATTTTTTAATTATTCTTAAAAAAAATCATATGTAGACGTTCAGGAGGAACTCGGGACGCTCAAAGTGAAGTCGGATCAATGGTAGGTATTATGGTTTTGCCAAAAATGCTTTCTGTTCGAGGCCAGAAATTCCAGTCCACCTCTGGCTGCTGTCACTCTTTCATTAACAGGTGTCAGTTAATTCTGTTGATTGCTTTGATCTGATTGCCTTTGATCTTTGATGTGATTACAGTTACAGATACACACACACACACACACATGCGCATAAGCACGCACACTCCTCACACATGCATACACATGCTTCAAACACACACACACACACACACACACGTAACTTTATGTGATTTTAATTACACACACACACACACACACACACACACACACACACACACACAGACACACATATTTTGAGGTTAAAGGGCATAGTTTGAAATCTCTGAAGAATCTCATCATAGTGTACACACACCGGCAGTAGCCCCCGTGGCCCTTATCAGACATATCAGGCTGACAATAGGATAATGTAAACAACACTGCTAGAGCCGCAATGAATATATAGTAGGTGTGTGAATGATCAACAATCAATATTATTGGCAAATAGAGGGCCCCAAAATCAAATTTAGCTTAGGCCTCTGACCAATTATCCACACTCGGGTTGCGGGGGTCTGGAGCTGATCCCAGCTGACATTGGGTGAGAGGCGAGGTACACCCTGGACAGGTCGCCAGACTGTCACAGAGCTGACACATAGAGACAGACAATCACGCTCTCATTCACACGTACGGGCAAATTAGAGTCACCAATTAAACCTAAGTGCATGTTTTTGGACTGTGGGAGGAAGCCGGAGTACCCGGTGAGAACCCAGGCTGACACAGGGAGAACATGTAAACTCCACACAGAAGAGCCACAGGCAGGAGGTGAACCCTCTTGCTGTGCGGCGAGAGCGCTAACTACACCACTGTGTAGCCCCTGAAATTGGGTTAACATTTGCAATACATTTGGATGGAAAACTGGCTTAAGGCTCGTCCTGTGGACAGTTGTATAATGTTGTCTCTGGCTTTGCAGAAAGCTTTCTGAAATCTGACAGAAAGGCCCTATTACGGTCATCAGTCACTGCATCACAGCCCTACTAAAGATACTGGGACCCAGAGTCCAGCTCAGTGTTCCAGTTCACCCAAAAGGTCATGGGCTTGAGGTCAGACTTCAGTGCAGGCCAGTAAAGACAAGGGGGACTTTTTACATTCATATTTGTTGCTTTTCTTTTTATTCTTTACGCTTTGTATGATTTGGTACCAAAGTATCAGTTCTCAAAACATCCCTAATCTGATGTGAGTGTTGTAATTACGCACTGGGGCGTCAACTATGTTGGGGTATCTGGTTACAGATACCAATTGCCTTCATCAAGGATCACCAAAAATGTTGGGGATTAAGGATGGCTCTTTTATGAATAAATGATGACCTTGCACAGGGCGTCGAATATATTAATAAAAGGGCGTTATCATAAATGCTATCCCTTCCATAAGGATACCAAATATACAGGGGTGAACCTGAGCACACTTGTGTGGATCTCACGGTTCAAAAGTGTGGTTGGATGGCTATAACAATTATTAATAATTATCATAAACAATTATTAATTATAAGAAATGATATGACTTGATTTACTCTAAGTCAGCTCGTAAAATGGGGCACCACTCTGTAAACAGAGAAAATATAGCCAATTCACCTAAATCAGTCTCATAAAGTTATTAAATTATCAATTTGGAACACTGATTATTAATTATGAATATAATTATAATCAAATTACCATATTAATATTTAATAGTGGTTGAAGGAATAGTGAATTCTTGACACAGCAGAGGTCAGCATATCGTTCATAATATACAACATTAAATAGACAGCATTCGTAATCAAAAGGTATTTATTCTAAACAAGTAAAGCAAATAAAAGCACACATCTATAAAATAGAGAATACATTACAAAAGAGAAGGAAACGTGTGTGTGTGTGTGTGTGTGTGTGTGTGTGTGTGTGTGTGTGTGTGTGTGTGTGTGTGTGTGAGGGGGTTTACCACTCCTCAGACAATGAGCTGTGTTCAGCTCCAGTTAATTTAATCAGTGTGTGAGCAGGTCAAAGGTTAGTATAGTTAGTTGCAGTAAGACTGACTGTCTGTATAAAGCAAGATTAACATACAACTTTGATCGTAACACGAATGTCACATAAATATACTTAAAACACACATATAAAACAAATCATTAATCACAGGTCAAATCCTAGTTGCTAAAGTCCTTGCTGATTTCTTATCTAAGCCCAGTTACATTACTCACGAGTCCGGTGAAAAAGGGGGGAAAGGCCTTTTCAGCAGAAGAGTGGAAGAAGAAGAAGAATTTGCCGTCTTGCAAATTAAGTTGCTGGTTGTTGGTTGTCCTTTTTGTTGAATTAGAGCTTTCTCTGACAGATGCAATGAACTTTGTGTTCATTAAATGCAACTTTGGTGTGCAGAGAAGGTCAGAGTTGCAGTTGTTCAGGATCCTTGTGGACAAGGAGATTCTGGTTGTTGGAGCCTCACCTCAGCTGCAGAGGATCTCAGCAGGGAGTGAGGGAGGAGGGGGGCTGGTGGATCCAGGCCTCTGGATCCCCTCCTGGAGATCCTTCCAAGCAGGAACGGTGGAGAGAGAGCCGATGGAGAGAGAGCTGTCTGCTTTATAGCAGGCCAGTGGACCTCCTGTGGGGTCAAAGGTGCCTTGACCAATGACATGACACCTGGAAGGTGTCATAAATGCAGTGCATTCTGGGAACTGAAGTTCTTGAGATCAGACAAAATGGAGGTGACTCACCATTTTGTGAGTGGGCTCAAGAAAATGTCTCATTTAGTCCACAAATGTTAAAGTCCACAAATGAACCCAAAATTCACCTGTGGTAGAATCCCAACATGAGATATACAAATATCTTTAACAAGTCCAATTGTCTACTAAAATTCTGACCTGTATTATGCTAAATTTGTTGTTTAAAAAAAGATTTGGCCTATGAACTCTTCGGGCAGTTTATTAGGGGATATTTGGACCATTACCCTAAACTTGACAACAAAAGTAAACTAGGCAAAGTGAAAAACAAACAAAGAAAAGTTCACCAAAGGTCATACAAACTAATGTTTTGTGTTGGCTTGTATTATCAGTGTTGCCCCCTAGCACAGCCCAACCCAACTCTGTACGAAAAGTATAAAAAGTTCAGCCGAAGCTTTTGTCTTGTTCAGTCGGGAGGCTCGCAGAAGCCACCTGCAAGCATTTATACCTGGGGACTTTCATATGTGAGGCTTTCGTTTAAAGTGAATCCTGATTTAAATTGATATGCTGAATGCTTTATGTTGTTCTGTGATGATATCTACATCCTATTGTGCATGTTTTTAAGAAGCACTTGAACATCACAACCCTTTATGTGAATATATGCTGTTGTGTTCTGGCCATAATCCATTTAGCTTTGTTATTTATACCACTGCTGTGAAACATGCTGTTCTACACTGGTATGCAGATATGAGTGTTGCTAAACAATTTGCTCAGTTGTTGGGAAACATATTTTAGACACATTTCAGTTCAATTCAAACCCATTAGGTTACTTTGTGATGTTTTGTTTCTGTACTTTTCTTTCTTTCTTTATCTCAATGTGTTTGCCTGCTTCACACTTCAATTATTAGCTCATTTAAATACGAGTAGGCTCTGTATTTCACTGCGTGGCAGACATATAACACAAGAAAGAAATGCAAAATTCAACTGAGATTGTATATTTTGTGCTGGCTGCCTATGGTAACATTGGAAAGTTAAAATACTTGTATTTCTGCATAATGCTACTATGGTACATCCTTGCATTTGTGGCCAACACATTTCTCATTATAGTCATATATTTGGACAGAAGGTTGCATGAGCCGATGTATATATTATTATGCAATTTATTTGTGAATGAAATTGGTGGCAGCACATCAATTTACCCTCTTCTGCTCTCACAGATGTTTTCAGATAGCCATGAAGTGGCCCTCCCGTGGTGTTTTCTACAGATGTGTTGCATCTACACATCTGCTTCTGTTGAGTTTTGCACTTTAGCAGCCATGGCCTATGACAGATACATCGCCATCTGTTACCCTTTACACTACAATGCCATTATGAACACAGCAAGAGTCGCAATGGTCATTGTGCTTGTATGGATCTATTCATTTGTTAACTTTTTATTCTCTTTTTCACCCATCATCCGTTTGACTTTTTGTGGAAGCGTCATTGACAAAGTGTTTTGTGACCATCACTTAGTAATTAAACTTGCATGTTCAGTTTCAATACTCAGCAAAGCATCTGACCTGCTTTTTGGTTTTATGACTATCGTTATCCCCTTCAGTCTCATTTCAGTCTCTTACATGAGGATTTTGGTTGTTTGTCTAGATACGTCGCAAGAAAACACACAAAAAGCCGTCACCACTTGCACACCTCAGATCATCTCAGTGTCAAACTTGTTTATCGGCTGCATTTTTCACTTTGTGGATTCAAGGTTTGATGTGGCCTATGCACCGGATAAAGTGCGCATTCTCTTATCTGTATATCTCCTCATTTTACAACCAGTGGTCACCCCCTTTATGTATGGATTCAATCTACCGAAAATAAGACAAACATGTAAAAGATTTCTCTTTGATAGAAAATAAATGTTTGTCTTCATGCTTAATATATTTGAAGAAGTACAAAGCAGTTTTTGTAATATGTAATTTTATATATCTTGTTTTCTTATTTTCATTTTTATTTTGATAATTTCATGGAGTGTATTAGTTATATGCAACCACTCATTTTTTCTTAACTTTTAATGTTGATCAACTTTAAGTCAAACTAAAAAGTGCTGCATCTGCCAAACTAAACAGTTTATTACAGCCAAAACACAAACCAACATGGGTGAAATGCAATACAATTACACTAACTTGAATTTCACTGTAGGAAAATGGAGTGAATAAAAATTAAATGCAAATGTGTCATGATATCTGATGAAACAATCCTTTTTGAAACAGCAAGCTCGTTGGTCAGACAACGAAATATCAGACTTTGGCGACTCCAAGTGTTAGTTTCAAGAATTACACCTTGCCAGGCAACAATAAACAAGTCAGAGTTCTTCATAGCCCAATATCATAAAGCATGACTCAAAGTGTAAAAAAACGAAAAAAAAAGAGTGGCTGTGGCTCAGTTGGTAGAGTGGTCACCCACTAATCGGACGGTCGGTGGTTGGTTCCCTGACCATGGCAGCCTATATATGTCAATATATAACTGTCTCTGCGATGTATTCTGGCTTACTGAAGCCAATTTTCCCAGTGTGAGGTATCCAAAACATATTTTTTCTTTTTATCTTCTTAAACAGATACACATATGAAATCATAGAACAAAAAGCCATTTATGGCAAACTTATGATACTGGGCAAAGTATATAAATGTAGGCTTCTTGACTTCTCAAAAGTTTGGAGGAAAAGGTAAAAATGTTTCCCGCAGGCGGGTGGTGAACCCTCCTGCTGTGAGGCGAGAGTGCTAACCACTACACCACTGTGTGGCCCCTGAAATTGGGTTAACATTTGCAATACATTTGGGTGGAAAACTGGCTTAAGGCTCGTCCTGTGGACAGTTGTATAATGTCGTCTCTGGCTTTGCAGAAAGTTTTCTGAAATCTGACAGAAAGGCCCTATTACGGTCATCAGTCACTGCATCACAGCCCTACTAAAGATACTGGGACCCAGAGTCCAGCTCAGTGTTCCAGTTCACCCAAAAGGTCATGGGCTTGAGGTCAGACTTCAGTGCAGGCCAGTAAAGACAAGGGGGACTTTTTACATTCGTATTTGTTGCTTTTCTTTTTATTCTTTACGCTTTGTATGATTTGGTACCAAAGTATCAGTTCTCAAAACATCCCTAATCTGATGTGAGATATACAAATATCTTTAACAAGTCCAATTGTCTACTAAAATTCTGACCTGTATTATGCTAAATTTGTTGTTTAAAAAAAGATTTGGCCTATGAACTCGCCGGGCAGTTTATTAGGGGATATTTGGACCATTACCCTAAACTTGACAACAAAAGTAAAATAGGCAAAGTGAAAAACAAACAAAGAAAAGTTCACCAAAGGTCATACAAACTAATGTTTTGTGTTGGCTTGTATTATCAGTGTTGCCCTCTAGCACAGCCCAACCCAACTCTGTACGAAAAGTATAAAAAGTTCAGCCAAAGCTTTTGTCTTGTTCAGTCGGGAGGCTCGCAGAAGCCACCTGCAAGCATTTATACCTGGGGACTTCCATATGTGAGGCTTTCGTTTAAAGTGAACCCTGATTTAAGTTGATATACTGAATGCTTTATGTTGTTCTGTGATGATATCTACATCCTTTTGTGCATGTTTTTAAGAAGCACTTGAACATCACAACCCTTTATGTGAATATATGCTGTTGTGTTCTGGCCATAATCCATTTAGCTTTGTTATTTATACCACTGCTGTGAAACAAACTGTTCTACACTGGTATGCAGATATGAGTGTTGCTAAACAATTTGCTCAGTTGTTGGGAAACATTTTTTAGACACATTTCAGTTAAATTCAAACCAATTAGGTTACTTTGTGATGTTTTGTTTCTGTACTTTTCTTTCTTTCTTTATCTCAATGTGTTTGCCTGCTTCACACTTCAATTATTAGCTCATTTAAATACGAGTAGGCTCTGTATTTCACTGCGTGGCAGACATATAACACAAGAAAGAAATGCAGAATTCAACTGAGATTGCATATTTTGTGCTGGCTGCCTATGGTAACATTGGAAAGTTAAAATACTTGTATTTCTGCATAATGCTACTATGGTACATCCTTGCATTTGTGGCCAATGCATTTCTCATTATAGTCATATATTTGGACAGACGATTGCATGAACCGATGTACATATTATTATGCAATTTATTTGTGAATGAAATTGGTGGCAGCACATCAATTTACCCTCTTCTGCTCTCACAGATGTTTTCAGATAGCCATGAAGTGGCCCTCCCGTGGTGTTTTCTACAGATGTGGTACATCTACACATCTGCTTCTGTTGAGTTTTGCACTTTAGCAGCCATGGCCTATGACAGATACATCGCCATCTGTTACCCTTTACACTACAATGCCATTATGAACACAGCAAGAGTCGCAATGGTCATTGTGCTTGTATGGATCTATTCATTTGTTAACTTTTTATTCTCTTTTTCACCTATCGTCCGTTTGACTTTTTGTGGAAGCGTCATTGACAAAGTGTTTTGTGACCATCACTTAGTAATTAAACTTGCATGTTCAGTTTCAGTACTCAGCAAAGCATCTGACCTGCTTTTTGCCTTTATGACTATCGTTATCCCCTTCAGTCTCATTTCAGTCTCTTACATGAGGATTTTGGTTGTTTGTCTAGATACGTCGCAAGAAAACACACAAAAAGCCGTCACCACCTGCACACCTCAGATCATCTCATTGTCAAACATGTTTATCGGCTCCATTTTTCACTTTGTGGATTCAAGGTTTGATGTGGCCTATGCACCGGATAAAGTGCGCATTCTCTTATCTGTATATCTCCTCATTTTACAACCAGTGGTCACCCCCTTTATGTATGGATTCAATCTACCGAAAATAAGACAAACATGTAAAAGATTTCTCTTTGATAGAAAATAAATGTTTGTCTTCATGCTTCATATATTTGAAGAAGTACAAAGCAGTTTTTGTAATATGTAATTTTATATATCTTTTTTTCTTATTTTCATTTTTATTTTGATAATTTCATGGAGTGTATTAGTTATATGCAACCACTAATTTATTCTTAACTTTTAATATGATTAACTTTAAGTCAAACTAAAAAGTGCTGCATCTGCCAAACTAAACAGTTTATTACAGCCAAAACACAAACCAACATGGGTGAATTACACTGTAGGAAAATGGAGTGAATAAAAATTAAATGCAAATGTGCCATGATATTTGATGAAATAACGCTTTTTGAAACAGCAAGCTCATTTGTCAGGCACCGAAATATCTGACTAAACAAGTCAGAGTTCTTCATAGCCCAATATCATAAAGCATGACTCAAAGTGTAAAAAAAACGAAAAAAAAGAGTGGCTGTGGCTCAGTTGGTAGAGTGGTCACCCACTAATCGGACGGTCGGTGGTTGGTTCCCTGACCATGGCAGCCTATTTATGTCAATATATAACTGTCTCTGCAATGTATTCTGGCTTTCTGAAGCCAATTTTCCCAGTGTGAGGTATCCAAAACATATTTTATCTTTGTATCTTCTTAAACAGGTAAACATACGAAATCATAGAACAAAAATTCATTTGTGGCAAACTTATGATACTGGGCAAAGTATATAAATGTAGGCTACTTGACTTCTCAAAAGTTTGGAGGAAAAGGTAAAAGTGTTTGACAAATTGAAGCACATTAAACAATAATACTGAGTTAATGTGACTGAATGTAACCTCAGATTAGGCCAGTTAACATACAGGCTGGGTAGTAAACTCCCATACTTTTAGGAATAGACTGAATTCCCCCCATTGCACAGAGTATTTAAAAAATGTCCCGTCATTCAATACAAGTTTTCACTACCTCAGGAGTAAAACTAATCAGCCATAAGCATGCAGCATGCTTGTACGAAGATCTAATAATGCTGGTGATTGGCTCTCTAACCTAACACGTTATAGCGGTTGGCAGAAAAAACAGTGACAGGGCTCATGGGTGTGTTTTGTATTTTAAGAGACAACATTGTGTGTCACATAGGTGTAACAAAGGCATGTCCAAACTATTCCAGAAAGGGCAATGTGGCTGCAGGTTTTCCTTCCAACCAAGCAGAAGTATAACAGGCACGAGTCATTTATCAACTGATCTCAAAGTTCAAACAGCTGATCAATAGCATCAGGTGTGTTCTTGATTGGTTGGAACAAAAATCTGCAGCAGCATGGCCATTTATGGAATAGTTTGGACATGTCTGGTGTAACCAGATGGGGGAAAAAATAAATGTTTTATTGTTATTTGTTATGTTATAATTTCTTTTTCTTTTTTTGTTAAAAATGATTAAACCATGGATGATGAATTATACATACATAAGGTAAACAGACGGCTGAATGTATTTCCTGTTGTGGCCACCAGAGGTCAGTAGAGTCACCAGTACACTTTTCTACCATGTGCTCATAAACTACAAATGAAGCGTGTGAATGCAGTCACTAAGCAATTTAATGATTATTAGATTATTTCACATTATTTTCTCAGCTTTTACACAAAATCACATAGAAAGATGTAATATTCTTTAACATCCCCTGCACACATGTGTTAAAACAACATAAAAATGGTCTGATTAATTTCTAAAGTTTACCTGAGACACAATGTTTGCTACTTCATTGCAAGTCCAGTCTCACTTTATGTGCATTATGTGCAACCAGGATTCATTTCCAAATTGCAAGTACTTAGGGCATAAATCATACCCTTTAAAATTGGATTATTAATGAGCATAGAGAAACTAGTAATCATTAATTATCCTGCTACCAGTCACAGCTAGATGTGTTTATAGATCTAGGCCACCAGAGGTCAGCATCAGACCAGAGTGTGAGTGTGTGAGACCAGTTACAGTTTTTCTCAATTGCTGAAACACATTTTTCGAATCCTCCTGTCCTTTTCTCAGAATTCTAAACACAAAGCTCTTTTCTCACACAACATTCACAAAACCTCTGATTCTTTTAGAAAAACCATCCCATCGCCTCAAAATAGTTTTACCTGTTCTCAAAACCAAACAATGTTGTCACATCTTGAACTAATTGGTCAAAATAGAAAAACTGCTGAGCAGTCTTTACACACTACACCAAAAAATTGAAAACACAGTGTTCAAGGCATGTAGCTCATGGAGAAATGTTTATTGGTCACATTACAGTATAGCACATGCATTTTGCATCTCAAAAGTAAAAAAATAAAAATAAAATGAAAATAGATTGCAAAACTCAGTGGATTCAGCATTTACTCTGCATTGAAACATAGCTACTGTGAAAAAAATCATCCTGAAATTGACAAATACAAATGCAAGTGTGCAGCCTACAATGCAGTGGAGAAAAACTCCTCTATTGCATTGAGGAATGGAGAGTATGGTGGCAAGTATAGGTTACAGAAACTTGGTTTCATATTGAACCATTGTCTCACTCTGGCAGCATGGTGAAAACTAACATTACCCCAAATGTTGTCTTGACATGATGAGAAAAGTGTGATCAATTTTGAATCGTTGTGTTCACTGGATGACCCTTGTGTTTCATTTGTGTTCATGTTTTGTCACTTGTTGTTACCATTATGTATTTTTATTTTTTGTTTTATTTTTATTTTATTTTAGTTCCAATTACAGTCACAACATTCATCTTGGGTAGAACAAAACAAAGCCTGGCATCACAAATTGAGAAAATAAATAAATATGAGACAAAGTGAATGAAGTGCATAAGTCAGTACAGGTGTAAATTAAACAGACTAATAAAATAATTAAAAAGGAAGGCGGAAAAAAAGAAAAAGGCATGACATATTACCTTTCTCCAAATATTTCTTGCATTATGTTAACAGTATGTATACATTTGTTATTATCAATTAGTTTGATACATTCAAGGTAGTTGTTGGATTCAATTTCAAAAACAGGAAAGAAAGGTCAACCTTTGGAAAATTTGGCTTTATGTGGAATTTCGCCATTAGAATAATCAAATGAATTAAGTGTTGAATTTTCCTATCTTTGCTATAATATAAAAGTATATCTATGGCTTTCAAATTGATTTGTAGGTTGATATGTGAGGTGATGTAAACTTCCATTTTTTTCCAAAAAATCTCGGGAAAATGACATTCAACAAAAAGGTGCCTGATTGTTTCCACTTCAGCATTATAAAATACACAATTAACATCAATATTGACAAATTTTGATGCTGCTGTGTGTCTGCAGCGTCCTGCGTCACAGCTGCACGTTAGCGAAACGGAGGTCACATCACATGATGACCTTTCACCTGCCGCAGGTCATCATGTGACACCCAGTCACCCAGAAAATGTCTGTGTTGTTTTCCTTTTTTTTAAAATCATGGAATGATTTACAAAATAAATTGAGACATTGACATTGGTAGAAATAATCATATTAACCTGTACAAATCTCCAACTTTACCTCTAGATCAGACCTGGGCATTGGGCGGCCCGCGGGCCACATCCGGCCCGTTGGCTGTCCTTGTCCGGCCCGCGTGATGTTACCCAGAAATAAGAAATCAATAATGCTTTTATTTTGAAGGCGGTTTGCGTATATATTTGCCTGCATGCATACCTTATGATGAATATACACCTGCAAAGAAACGTGTTCCACAAAATACAGTGATTTTGTCTAAAACACGTATTGCTTTTTGCATAAAGTTAATAAATTACTGGTTATAACAAACATGCTCTGTATTGTTTTTGTGGTTTGAATGTATGTTTAGTAGCATTCCTGGCTGGATGACGGTCGACTCTTTAACTGTTCACAATAGTTCAAAAGATTAATTTAAAATCGTAGCTACAGGAAAAATAAATAAAATGAAAATAAGACATTCCTTGGTCACCTTGTGAATCCACCGTAAGAGCTACGAGGTGGGAAAACAATAACAAACATTAGCATTAGCACTTGAGCAAACAAGCACTTTCACTAAGACAATAAATATAGCCACTAGTATATATGACAGAAGAAAATAAACTTTAACAAACCTTGTGCCCCTGTCAGCCAGACACTATAGTAAGGGCTTATATTTGTCTCATCAATACCTGTAAACACACTAAGGGTGATCTACCATAGACTGTATATAAATCTACAAATAGTCATTGATTTGCACACGTGTTTTGCTATCCAGAAATACAAATTTCTAATTTGTAACTTGTATTTTGGTTTTTACAAATAAGTGTGTATTTGTAAATATATTGTACATTCAAGTGCATGCTCTAGAAGCCTTTTTGATAATTAAAGCACCTGTTTCACACTGGATGGCTCCTTTTCAAAATAAAAGCATCTCAACATTGTAAACACCAATAGTAACCTTGCTAAAAGCCATTTACAGTTATATTTGATTTACTCCACATTAACAGTCTTATCATACCATGTATTCTTATCAGTAGCAGCTCAAAACCAGATAATTTACTGTATTTTATAAAGCGATTAAATTAATATTGAGCAGAATTTAGTTCAGAGTTTTGGTCCGACCTTCATGGTATTTTTCATGTGGCCCCTTGGGAAGATGAATTGCCCACCCCTGTTCTAGAGACTCAACCAGCCTGACGAAGGATCATTTTTATTGCTTCTCAAATCAGCACTAAACAGTTTTCAGCTGTGCTAACACGATGCTCAGGTGTTTTAATGGTCAATCAGCCTTTCAACACTATAAACGTGGATTAACACAATGTGCCACTGGAACACAGGATAATTTATAATAGATATTTCATAAGAAAATCATCTTTTTCAAGCTTTAATAGCCATTTACCACATTAACAATGTCTACACTGTATGTCTGTTATTTTAATTTAAAAAATTGTGCTTTTCTTTCAAAAAATAAGGACATTTCGAAGTGACCCCAAACTTTTGAGCGGTAGTGTATTTAGCAATAATATATACATTTTACAGAATTGATGAATCCTTTTTAAATGTACGTTTATTTGTTAAAACATTACGTTACAATTGCGACTGAACGTATACAATAAACGTATAAACGTATAAAATAGTGCTGACATTGCAGTGTAATGCATGTAGTGCATGTTGTATTTCAAGTCAAAAGACTCAAGTCCAAGTGAGACCATTTTTCACTGGTCCAAGTCCAAGTCGAGTTGCAAGTCTTTTTTTCATTTAAGTTTAAAGTCATCAAATGTATAACTGAGTGGAGAAGACTATAAGTATAACCAATGACTGTTAATATTAGCTATGTGCAGTCAGCAAATCAAAATATGTTCCGATTTATATTAAAATCGGGGGGGAATTCTAATAGAGATGCTGGTGTAACTTATATAAAGTAACTTGTGTATCAGCTCTCATTACATGTTTCGAGGTGCTGCTAGCTCATTAGATTTGTTCGTCAGTGATTCAGCTTCAGTAAAATCTGTTACACAGCAATAATCCCTGCTGTCACCATTAAGAGACTGCCCTCTTTTCCCCTTTAACAATTTGTGTACTTATATTTGTCTGTCTGTAGAGGATGCTACAGTATCACACACTGATACAGTATGTTCAGAAAAGTAGAAGGGCCTTAGTTCAGATATGTGGCAGCATACAAAACAAAAAACCTACTGTGCTGCTTGTTTGTTTAGTTACTTTGCTATTTATTTATTTGGTTATGACAAGTAACAGGTGCTTGGTATGTAAACAGCCTCATCATTGTCCCTAAACTTATGAACAGTTATCAGGGAGCTATTTTGCTGTTTGATAGTAGAGCTGCAAAGATCAGTCGACTAGTGAATTAGTCGATCGACAGAAAAATAATCTGAAACTACTTTGATAACCAGGACAGATGGCAGAAAATTTTCAGCCTCATTAATATTTGGATTTCCTGCTTTTCTCTATGTTATATCATATTCAAATTAATATCTTTGGGGTTTGGACTGACAAAACAAGACATCATCTTGGACTCTGAGGAGGGATGGACTTTTTCACTATTTTCTGAGATTTTTTAACTAATTATATCAAACTATATAGTTATTTTGAGAATTCTCTCTCGCTTTACTTACAATAGGAAAAAAAGATTGGAATAAACAATTAGTTGACAGAAATAACTGCCAGCTGAATGGATAATGAAAATAATTAGTTGCAGCCCTCTTTAAAAGTTAGACAAAATGTACTGTATTCCTGTTACATTAAATAATTTGTTCTTGTGTAATCAAAGCTGAACAGCTGCCCTCAGTGGTGGGCATTTAATAAGCCAAAAAACAGAGACAGATACTTTGTATATGCACACATACCTCGCAAATAGAGCTGATCCTGAACACAGTGCAAGCAATGAAGTGTACCAAGTTATTATCAGTAACATTTAGGATTGCAGGACTTGTGTTGTTCACTTATTGACCAAATATCTTGCTTAGCAGCACCACAATGTTGCCAGTGTGTCTCTGCTCAGGTCTAGTCATGTGTCCTGTCTGTGAATGAGCAGCATTTTCGCTGGTGTCATAAGATTTAGCTGCTAAGTGAAAGCAATAAGGGCCAAACTTGGTTGAGGTGCTGCATTATCTAACGATAAATACCATGCATGTTGACAAAACAATCTGAACCCAAGGTCCATTTACTCCAAGATTGAGACTGTTTTGTCAACTGCTGTTTCCAAGGTCAAGACTTTACTGTTAGTTCACCTCTGAACACAAACCACAGGGAGCAATGCATTACAAACCTTATTGATTTTATTCAAACTGTACACGTACAACAGGCTTATCTCATTAAAAAAAAAAAAGAACAAGTAAAAAAGACAAAAATGAGTATCCCCATAAATACAATATGCCTTTACAAAACAGAGTTTGTGTTTACTTGGTAGGTTGCATATGTTCCAATAAAAGAAAAAACCCACACACACTCATATTCCTTCGGAAATTCAGTACAAGACAAAAACACACCAGTCTGGTATTATTGACACTGGCAGATCTCAGCTGCCTGGAGGCAATTGCACCAAATACTTTAGCCTCATTGGGTTAAAACACAGACGAGAGATGGCTCATGTGTAGTGGAGTGTTGTCCTGTTTCCTAACTCAATCCTACATACTAATTTTAACCATGGTTTGAGGTATGTAGTGCATTCACATGGGAAATGTGACACTTCTTGTACACAAACTGCTTTGACAGCATACTGAAAATTGAGATGTAGTGTTTATGTTCTTGTATAAGTATGTGTGGATTCAGGGCACAGCTTTAGAGATTAAAATACCAGGTTTACAAGGTCATAATGTTGCAAGTTTACCCTCATTGCTGCTGGGTGTTTCCATTCATCATTTACATGCCGAGAAAATGTGCAGCATGAAAAAGTAACGTAACCTTCTTGCAAACATGCTGTGTTGCAGCTGACGCAGGATAAAAACAAGCTTTTCTGCTCAGGTTTTTCCCACAAGTTCTACTGATTTTACTTTTTAGTTAGAGAAATAAACTCTTGCTAAAGTAGTTCAAATAACCAGTGTTACTGCATGCAACCAGGGATAACTAATAGGACAAAATCACTGGTAATGGTTTTATGTTGACCAATAATTAGGTCACTGTTATTCTAACCTGAATTAAATGTGCAGTATCTGCAGAAAGATAGTCAAGTGCTGAGTACCATTCCCAGGCTGTCAAATACTGACGCTTTTGGTCAAACTGCACCTTTAAAAGTGTTGAATTTCCACAGAAATTCAAAAAATCAACTATGCTTTCAGAAAATAAATGAACAGTACTGAAATATATTTTGGGGTTATTTTAAAAGTAGGGTCATTTAGCTTTTATGTTTCCTTCTATTGTGTTAAAATGTTTCCAGCTATTAAAAAAAGAATACATATATTGTTATGAGCTGGTCACAATGTGGGTGTTCAATATCATCATGCTGTTTTGTCACCAGTGATTTGGCCCCAGATAAAACACTCCACCTCTGCTGAACACAGCACAGTCTGTCTCCAATGCTTTCTCTCTCTCTCTTTCCAAATACAAAAATATTCCCACACGGTTTTGACCTTTGACCTCATACCGGGTGTTTCTGCAACTTAGAATAAGTCCAGTTTTCAGTCACAGAGCAAATTAATGTTTTGAAGGCTTCTGTCAGGAAGACTAGACACTAAAATAATGATTCTTTTAAAAACTCTAAAATGTTCAGTCTGCTTGTGAAAACAACGTAACACTTCAAGTGAAATTATAAGTGATTAAGGCAGATTCAGTTACACTGGGTAGAATACAGGCGTGAATGTGTACAGTCATCTTTATCCAGGATAAAATAACATCAAAAATCCTGAGCAACCATTTCCACTCGGTATGGATTAAATCCTTGAAATGGTGCTTTGGATGTCTTAAAAGCTTAAAAAGTCTTTTTGATGGGGGGATCCAACAGTTGAGAGACCACACACCGAGACAAACAATGAGCTGTTGTGTCTTCATTGCAGAGAGTGGAGGACTGTGTGTGAGTGTGTGTGTGAGTGTGTGTGTGTGTGTGTGTGGTCTCTTTTGCTGTTTAATCCAGGTCATCCTGTGGTGAAAATCAGTCATTTTAACACTTTTAACCTCTAGGATAGCTGTGCAAACAGATACATAACTTCATTCACCTTCGGAGTGAACATTCAATACAGGAGCAAATACTCAGTCAGAAAATTTTAAAAATACAGTATAAAAATGAAATAAAGTTTGATTTCTGGGCAGCCACTTGGCACATGATGGCGTGGAGTCGTGAGCTGATGGACCTTTTTCTCAGATTACAACAGGTGAGATTGTACTCTGCAATATCTGACACACATGGAAGCATTTCAGTCTTTAGCTAAAAGCAGAGTTAAAGTGTATAATCCAGGCATCCCTAATTAATGAATTCACAGTCAGAGGGTGTGGCGGCGGCAGGGATCAAACCTTTGACCTTTATGCTGCAGTGCGGACAGAAGGCCACACTGCTTGACCCTTCAGTCTTTTCTGTTACGCTGTTTTCCACTGAGCAATAGGAAGTACATTCAAATTGAAAAGGCTATTAAGGATAAAATCAATAATATATAAGGGAGTTTCTTATTAAAGGTAATCTCACCAGTCTGGCTTTACAGTCCAGGTACCAGTATGGCCATTTACACCAGTTTATAATCCACAGATGCAAAAGCCAGGAGTGTCTGATGAAGACAAAAAAATAAGAAATATATTGAAAAATCATCCAACTTCTATCGAATAAAGATTAAAGTTTGGTTGTGTGTCCAAAAGCCTGAATTGCTGCCACAACCTGAAAACACATTTTTAAAAAAGTATGTCCAAAGTAGTATTAAAAATGAAAGCTATTTGACCTCATTTACATGGTTGTTATATCCAAAACCCCGTGGCTTTGGGACGTGTCTTCCTCAGAACTTTACACCGTTGTCTCTCCGTGGTTGCCGTTGCTGAGGCGTTTGTAGAACCTCCGCCATGACTGCAGAGTCTTCCCGGACCAGACCCAGAAACCCGAAGTGATCCCGACTATCATGGTCATCAGGTATTTGATCATGAACACGGTGAAGTCTGGAGTCATGGGGGCGAAGTTGTGGACCGGGCAGGGTACGGCGAACCGCTTGCAGGTCTGCATGTGCCAGGTCCGCTGCCAGTGCTCCCTGAAGGCCTGCTCGTAGAAGTAGCAGGCGATCACGATGGTGGCCGGAACCGTGTAGAGCACACTGAACACACCGATGCGCACCATCAGCTTCTCCAGCTTCTCCGTCTTGGTGCCGTCGTGCTTCATGATGGTGCGGATCCGAAAGAGGGACACAAACCCGGCCAGGAGGAAGGACGTGCCGATGAACAGGTAGACAAAAAGAGGAGCCAGGACGAAGCCGCGGAGCGCGTCCACGTTGAAGATCCCAACGAAACACACCCCCGTCAGCACGTCTCCGTCCACCTGGCCCATGGCGAGGATGGTGATGGTTTTGATGGCCGGGACAGCCCATGCGGCCAGGTGGAAGTACTGGGAGTTGGCTTCGATCGCCTCATGGCCCCATTTCATCCCGGCAGAGAGAAACCAAGTCAGGGACAAAATCACCCACCAGATGGAGCTGGCCATACCAAAAAAGTACAACACCATGAAGAGGATGGTGCAGCCCTCCTTTTTAGTCCCCTGAGCCACTGTCCTGTAGCCGTCATCCTTGAATTTATCCACACAAACAACTTTGTCCTCCAGGAAAAACCCAGCAGCGTAGGCCACCGCCACCATGAAGTAACAGCCGGATAAGAAGATGATGGGCCTCTCGGGGTATCGGAACCGCCTCATGTCCACTAAATATGTGAGCACAGTGAATAAGGTGCTCACACAGCACAGTATGGACCAGATCCCGACCCACAGCCGACCGAATTTCACCTCATCCTCCCGGAAATACATGATGCCTGTTGGTTTGGTGGGCTCACATGGTGCCCCGCAGTCGTTGACCCCCATAAATCGATAGCCCAGGTAGCTCGGCACCTCCAGCTGCAGAGGGCAGGAGAACTGGTGGTACTGGTTGTGCGTGGGGTTGCGTTGGTTGGGTCGGCCTATGTTCGGGGGAAGGGTCACAGGTTCGGGTGCATAGGGGGACGACGATGAGGCCGGGCTGCTGGGTTCGGATGTGTTCTGGCCCACGCAGATCTCCCCAGCTCCGTGGACCGGGAAGGCCTCGCAGCGGAGCCGCTCCGGCCACTGGAAGCCGAATTTATTCATGAGGGCTTCACATCCCTGCCGTGCACGCTCACACAGGGACCGACATGGGGGGATGGCCTGCTCCAGCACTGTGCACACTGGAGCATACATGGAGCACAAGAAGAACTTTAGATCCGCGGAGCACTGGACCTTCACCAGCGGGTAGAACTGGTGCACCTCTAGTCCGGCGTCCTCCTGGTTGGTGTGGCCCAGGAGGTTCGGCATGATGGTCTGGTTGTAGGCGATGTCGGTGCAAAGCGGGATGGAGATGGGCTGGCAAAACCCGTGTTCTGGGATAGATATTCCACTCTCACTGTTGTAATTCTGAGCAGAAGTGGATGAGAAGGACAGCCCGCACAGCAGCCACATGATCCGCAGCAGCACGGAGCCAGTGGTGGACCTGGCCGCCGCCATAGTTGAGGAGGAGGGGGAGGGAAGGAAAAACTTTGATCCAAGTAGGGCGATCTGAAAACCGTGGAAAAGCACGGAAAATCTACATCAATTGTCTCAACACTTAGCTTGTAGTCCGAGTAATTCGAGTTGAAATCGTCGTAGTCGTCTTTTTCTCGTGTTTTATGAAGATAAATCCAAGTGAAACGTTCGTCGTGTCATGACTTCTTGATGGTCTTTGTAAGTGACTCCAAGCAGCCCACTCTCACTCCGACCCGGTGAAAATTACACTCAAAGTCCCATTTTCTTGAAGTAGCGCAAACCCAACTTATTCCAGCGCGTCTAAGGCGTTAGCGTTGCTACTTTGTCGCAAAAGAAGACGCGTTTAAAACTTAAAAAGGCTTATATTTCCATCGTTTTTCGACTTGACTTCACACAGAGCGTCGGTTCACATGCTGAGCGGTTGGAAGTCCAGAGGCTCTCCTCGCTCCGTGCAGATTCCACCGGTTTCCAGGCACCCCCCCATTCACAAGACCCTCCGACAGAACGCGGGGCGCCTTGAAACCGATGCCGCGTCTCAGCCAATCAGATCGTTTGTTTTCCTACAGGACTCGTTCTTGATTGGCCTTTAGTCCCTATAGAAGGAAAATGTGTTGCAGTAATTACATTACACAAGAGATTTTACAAAAATATTTTTTTTCTAGTTTCAAAATAATTCTAGTTGTTTTTATTAATTCATGGATAATGCATAAAATACTATTTTATGAAAAAGGTGAAAAAAGCATGTTAACCCCCAAAACAGCAGTATGACATCACCCTAACACATTTGTCAACTGTCAAACTATTCTTATATTTTTTATATATCTCTTCCTTACATTTACTGAATGTTTTTTGCTCACGCACTTGCGGAAAACAATCTGCTAAGCAGAAATGTGTTTTTTCTGTTTTGTTTAAATAAAGATAAAAGTATCATGTAAATGGATTTAAACAAAGCGAAACTCTGCCGTTGGATATACTCAGAGGAATGCACTGTGATATTTTGTAAAGATAACAGCACAAAACCTTAAGCCTTAAGTCCTTGTAAGTTGACGCCCACATTTCATTTTTTTGTCAGTAGTAATAGTTCATTTTAAAGATGTTAAATTAAATGGCAATTAAGTCTGATTATCAGGCACAGAAACACAGTAAAGTCAGATTAGCATGATACATTCAGTTTCTAATGCCTGCATTAAATCTGTAGCAGTAGGGTAAAGCTTATTATTCCATAACATCTTTTCTATTTTCCATGCTTCATCTTCTACATAAGCAGTCACACCCTGTAGCACATGAGGTGTTCTGTTCACAGCAGAAAGTTTACATCTGTTTAAGTTTTAAGCCTTTTCCCATCTACACTGTTTCAGTTTGCAGCTGTGAAGTGGAGCTCTCTCCGTCTCCTCACAGAATCTCTACACACACAGTCACTCACTGTGTGCAGGACATGTAAACACATTGCAGCGCAGTAAGCAAACCCTGAAAAAAAAAACTAAATGGATTCCAGCGTCTTAACCACTCGACCACAGCAAGCACCACAAGTACCTGTTGCTGTTTACTGCTTAAAGGGTTTTGTTGCAAACAATCAGATGCAGCTCCTGAACTGTTGTGTATCATTGTGGGAATTAACAGCAACAAGAGTCCGGGCAGCAGTAAATTGGATTGACAGCGTGATCGATCTGCCCACAGGCGACTAAAAAAGTGTGGGAGGTAGGAGGTTCCTGGTGGCCTCGCTGCATTTGGTGTTTTCTACCCTGAGAGGGATAAAAGAGGGTGGGGGTAGGCAATGGTGGGGGAGGGGACAGGAAGAAGAAAGAAGGTCGAAGAGGGCAGGGGGAGAAAGAGAAGTAGAGAGAGCAGGAAGAGAAGCTGAACCAAAAGGAAAAGTCAGTAAGAGATCCCTGCTGTAAACTGGCCTATAAAAAATAAGGCAAGTTAGATTCAAATAGGCCAGTAGGCCGAGCTAGATTTCTGACCCACCACACAGTGATATTCATCTAGAAACTGTTCACTCCTAAAGAATCTTTGTGCTGCCTGTAACACGGTTAACAATCATACAACTAAAAAGACTGGAAAAGTGGGTTGGACTTTCTAAGGTGGCCCTCTGGGACAGGGACTACTTTGTCTCATTCAGCAACTGCAGATTCTCTTTTCAAGTACATAGAACAGATCAGGGACTAAAGTTGCGAGTCAGGCAGCTAAACAATGAGCTAAACGTTGCTTTAAAATCTCTGCAAAGCTGAGAGAAGCTGCAGATTTCAGGTGATAATTCTCTGGAGGTTCATCACTGTGGGTGACTCCTTTCATAACCATTGTTTCTACATTGTGATTTGATACAGTTATTATAAAAATATGGATCATAGCCACTTTAACTTCCTTTAACTGATTGACTAGTTTAAAAACTTTATGTTCTCCACTGTCTTTGGCTGAATTTTCACCATTATCTACCATGCATTTACACAAATTCCCTTCTTTTATTTCTCTTCCTTTTAACCTGCCAGTTTATCAACATTTTTTATATTCTTTAACTTTAATTTTAGAGGATTTTTTTTACACTACCTGGAAGTGAATTGAATAAAAATAACAACCATGGACAGTTAGAAAATTCAGACATACAGGTATTTTTTCCCAAAATCTTTTTCTTTTTTTAATTAGATAAAATCAGTCTTACCCTGTCTACCTAACCTTTTTTCTAATATGCACTCTGACCTTTATCTCATCCCAACCAGCAATACATTGATTAACAAAAAGCAGATTGTATTGATGAGAAAAGGAGAAACAGGCCAGTCCGCTGGAAACATATTCCATGTGGTGTCTGGTTGTGAACAGCTTGTTCACGTTCCAGACTGTAATCCGGAGCCATGCGGCTGTCATGGGGGTCAAATCTGTGACCTCTGTGTTAAAGCATACTAAGAAAAGGCATTTTGACTACATTAATATATGAGCTGCATGACAAACACGCAGAGACCATAGCTTGGTGCTTGACATTGCTCAATTATCGGTTTTGAGGGATAAGTCAAATTTGCTGGTCACTGCTTCTGATTAGAGGATTAGTTTCACTGGCTGGGTTAAGCCTCAACATAAAGAGGTGATGGGCAGCTGCAATAATTAAAGACTCCAGCTATTAAAGGTATTGATTAGGAATGCTGTCAGTACACTGATTTCCCGTGAGTGTATTGGATGAATCACCATCTGTATGTCACATGAGAACCAGTGATGTTAGACACCACGAGTAAATCGAAGCAAGGGTGAATACATTGATGCATGGGCGGGTGGATAGTTTTAGGGTGGTGAAAGTGTTGTGATGAATGATTAGCCCAGTGACCCAATTATGAACTGTAAAATTTCAACATTTTGTTCAACACATTCTAAGTTCAACCGTTTGCACCATCTTCTGTATTTTTTGTATTTTGGCCATGATTTAAAGCAAATAATTGCATGTTTTTGTACATGTCATGCTTTTCCTTGGTTGTTCTTTATGTGTAGGTACAGTCAAGTCAATATATCTATCACACAATATGGAAAATGTGTGAAGAATTGCATGTACATATATTTACAAATATATATTATATATAATTCATATCATATTTATATAATTCTTGTGAATGCAATATCAAAAGTCAAGGTCAATGTAACCTTACAAAATTAGTTTTGGCTATAATCAATCATGTATGAAAATTATGACAATATTTCACAAACATGTTTAATATGATAAAATGATCAAGTGATGACATTTTATATTGAAAAGGTCAATTTCACCAGACATCATAATGTTCTGCAAAAAACCTTTTCTGGACATTTTTTTAAACTATATATGTTTATGTATTTGTTTAATTGTTATTCATATTTAATTCATAGTTGTCTTCTTAAAGTTTATATATTGATTAGAACTATTTATTGTTTATGCTTCTTGAAAATCTCCTTAATCTCCTTAATCTCCATAAAAATAGGACTTTCAGGATTTTAGTGGAAGATAGCAGGCTATGAAATGGTGACCACTAATTTGGAGGATATTTGATGATAATGTCATAGATTATATTATTTAAAAATATATTTTTTTCCCAGTATATCTACACAGGCATAGACACGTAAACATGAATACACTTTGTTCAAATTTGCAGTTTATAATGGAAATATGATGGTGTTTTAAATGGTTTTGAAATGACTTTGATCTCTGTCCTGCTGCCGCCCTCACTCACACATTCACACACTTGTTGCTTCTCCCTGTGGTGTAAAACACAGCAGTTAGTAGCCACACCAGGTCAAATGGACGCACTTCATCGTGTTTTACTGTAGCCGTTTGTTTGTGTGGGTGAGTGCGTATTTATGTGGACAGGGTCTGCAGTGGTCAAGCAGATGTGGGCAGTCCAGCAGGTTTCCAGACACTCAGTCACTGTTTGTACTGCGGTCTGCTGCAGCTGGACATCTGCTGGAGAGAAAAAAAACGGTTACACAAACAACAACTAGATTTACAGTCGACCAAGGTGAAATAAACAAAACAGAGAAGATTTTGATGGTTTGGACTGTGCTTGCTCAGTTCAAGGATAGCCAGAAGCATGACCGCCATGCAAAGTATGTGAGCTACCGTGCGAAACCCAATACTGAACAACTATTTAGATGTGGACTCGAGGTGGAAAAACACAAGCCTTTTTGTTTGGTCTGAGGAGGATTTCAAATTTGAGGACGGCTTACAGGACATGTTGGCTGACCAAGTTGGTCTAACCAGCATTAAGTGTTTTTAAGGAGTGAGCTAAAAAAAAACTGTAATGCACCATTTCAGTTTATTTTCATGATTTAGTCTGTATGTGTGATTGTGATTATGTGCCGTGTGATTTTCATGTAAGTTATAGGATTTTAAAGTTTTGGCTTTTTGTAGTTGCATTTGAAACTAAATTCTGAATCTGATTTATAGTATGTTGTGGTTTCTTGTAAACCAAAGTGGCCTGGGCGTATTTGCACGACAACAATAGAATTTCTCATTTATCTTTTCATCCATTGATCTATATAAAAAGTCTGCAAGGGTGGTGCAGACTTCACTGGAAAGTCAACAAACATTTTCAGGAGTTCTTTGCTCCTATTGCCCTTTATGTTTCTATAAAACCACTGAACCTTATACAGTTACTACGTACTGTTTTATAAGAATTATCTGCTACACACTGTCTGAGGTTGGACATTTTAAATTCCCCTTTGCCTTTTTCAGCTTAAAGTCTGGTTATGGGAGATTAAATGAATATGATTTTATATATTTTATATTAACCATGGTTCACATTAGAGCTGCAACAATTTGTCAATTCTTCATTTAGGCGATCAACAGAAAAATAATGGCCAACTATTTTGATAATCATTCAATTGTTATAGTAATTTTTCAAGCAAAAATTGGCAGAACATGCAGTTTTAAATACGTTAATTCCCTGCTTTTCTCTGTTCTTTATCATAATAACTTTGTTTTGCAGCCAGCAAAGTCGACCCCTGCTGGCCAGTTAAAAGAATGTAGCTTTAAGGCACTTCCGCATTGGCTTGATTTTTCAGACCCAGAAGCTAATTGTTTTTCTTATATTATCCTATATTGTGATTGTTTTTGTAATTGTTTTTGGAACTTGGAGCAATCTGGAACCAGAATTTCCTTCGGGATTAATAAAGTTCTATTCTATCTTATCTTAATCCACTTTTATACAGTCTATGGTGCTGCACAAAACAGTAGGCTGGCAAAAAGAGCAACTAGCTGATGAAGATAGTGGATAATTTGCATTGTAGCAGATAAAGAACAACATGTTCCCCATATGAAATGATAGAAAGCAAATTTACCTAAAAGAAGAGAGAATGAATTGTGTGTGCATTCCTCCATAGGACCTCAAATTAATGCTAAAATTGGTCCAAATATGTTGAATGTGTTAACAGGCAACTCCTTGCTAACAAGTTTGTCATATCAACTTAAAAGGTGATGATATGTCAGTTGTGTTCACAGCCAAAATCTATAACACGTTTCATCCAAAAATAAATACAATCAGTCTCCAACCAAAACCCAAGGGTAATGGAAAGAGGATTACTATCAAGGTGAGACGAGCACCCACAGAGCAGGTAGTCATGGCAACAACAATGGAGGAAAGCAGAAATAGACCAGACAACTGACGCTAATGTGCTAAAACATAGTGGAGAAAGGCGTGTGATTGGCTGAACAGGACTTTGTTATGTCAGTTACTTCAGACTTCAGGATGAGTGACTGGTGTTGAATACTGTAGCTTTAAAGCCAACTGTGAAAAGCTGCAACACACAAAGACACAAATTCTACTCTATTCTATTTACTTCTTTATTGAGCTGTCTCCTGCCTGCTTTCCTTGTATGTGTGTGTGTACTTGTCTGAGTTATGGGATGGTATATATATAGCATTATAGAAGTATGTGTGGGACACTCGCCTGAGTGGGGGGAGGGGAGATCGACCTTAAGAAGTCAGCAGAGAGAGAGAGAGAGAGAGGAATGCAGGCAGCTGGTTTGTGTCTGTCAGTGCAGCACAGAGAGCCTACAGTACTGGACTACTCATACATACACACACACAGTGATGAAAGAAGGATTTATTTGGACCAACAGAGAGTGTGTTCGGTCCAGTGGCAGGCAGCAGGAAGCTCACTGGCTGACATCTCAACTACTTCGACAAAAACTCCATACGAGAGTGTGTGGCCGGAAAAACCCATGCAGTAAATTACACACATAATGTTGGATGCAATGAAAAATAGGTTCATATTAAATACTTCCAAAGTTACTATGGGTAGGGTGTGTGTCTGTCTTGTATTTATGCTCCTGGCAAAATGGACTGCTCATAATTTTGAGACTAACTGATCACCTCACTGTTGCTACAGACTAATGGTTGGAAACATAAACATACAGTGCAGTCAGGAAGTTTTAGAACAGTTACTTTTTTTTCATTTTGGGCCTCTGTACTCCAGAATTTTGTATTGGAATTGAAACGTCCAGTGTTTTTGACACTGGACGTTTCAATTCCAATACAAAATTCTGGAGTACAGAGGCCCAAAATGAAAAAAAAGTAACTGTTCTAAAACTTCCTGACTGCACTGTATGTTTATGTTTCCATCTAGCTGCCTCGACCTCCTCCCTTTGAGGACTTTATGGTTCTTTATACGTCGTTGCCTGACTTTGTCCTTTGCTCATGTCATAATTACTGCTCCCACTGATATAGAAGAGCACTAAGTATAGAAATAGAACAGTAATATTTAAAACATATTACCCAGAATAGACATCAATAAAACATGTCATTACTTGAATTCACATTGTGAATGAGTAGTAGCAGCATACAAGCACTCAGTGTCAGATGAGTATTAAGTGAGCTAGTGGAGGTCTTCGTGATATGCAGCCTATAGACCTGTGGGTCTTCCAGCCTGCAGATCCGTGCTCTGATACTGATACTGTCTGCCAGATGGCAGCAGGGTAAACAGTTTGTGCACTGGGTGGCAAGAGACCAAGATTATCATTCGGACCTTTCACACAGACATCTTGTGTGGTAAGAGTCCTGAAGGGTAGGGAGCTCCCTGCCAGTGGTCTGCTCCACTGTTCTTACCGATCTCTGGAGGGCCTTGTGGTGGTGAGCAGAGAGCTGCCAAACCAGAGATGCAACCAGTCAGAAGGCTCTCAGTGCTCTGTAAAAGTTTTTTCGGATAGTCGGGTCCATGCCAAACTTCTTCAGTCTCCTAAAAGAAAAAGGAACACCAAGGAACTTTAAACAGCTGACCCTCTCAGCAGGGATGTGGTTTCCTCCTGCAGCTTCTTGTATTCCACTATCAACTCTTTGGTCTTGATGATGTTGAGGTATGGGTTGTTGTCCTAACACCAACTCTCTAGGACTGTGACTTCCTGTCTGTATGCTAACTCGTTGCCCTTAGGGATGAGGCCTCGGATGGTTGTGTCAACTGCAAATTTTGATAAACTGCAGGAGTGGTGCATTGTGATGTATTTGTGAGTGAAATCAGGTCACACACTGAGAACGCAGCCCTGCTGGACACCAGTGCATGGGGTCAATGAGAATGAGGTGGGGTTGCAAATTCTCACCACCTGAGGCCTTTTCATCAGGCGATCAAGGGCCAGAGGGAGGTGTCATGTCCAAAGGCCTAAGCCACCAGAAGTGTATGCAGTGGACTCCACTTGATTAAAGTGGGTTTTACCATTAATGTATGTTTTTTTGTTGGGGAGGAATTGTAAAAAAGTTTTGGTAGAGAGTCATCAATACACTTAATGACAGAGTCCCTGTTACATACTGATGTTGCCATAAGCTAAGTCTGCCAGTTTTTAGTCTCAAACAGTCTCGAAGAGTGACAACTGTGTGGTCCTTCAACATTGGACATTTATGTATAACTGGTTTGTCCTGTTTGAGTCTTTTCCTGTATGCTTGAAGCAGAGAATAGAGATATGATCTGCTTTCCCAAAGGCAGGGTGGGGGAAGTTTGTAGAGCAGTGGTCCAATGTGCATTAACCTCTAGTAGGTATGTTAACATTCTGGTCATTTTTTGGCAGAACATTTTTCATGTTGGCTCTGTTGAAACTGAAAGCTTCCTCAGCGTGGGCGTTCTCCAAACCATTGATAATATCATTCAGTTCATCCATGGCGTTGGCTTTTTCTGCTTGTTGTGGAATGTAAATAGTGTACATTTCAAGTAATAGAGCTTACCTCTTAAGGGAGGTAGAAGAGTGTTACATTTAAAGTTACTATGAAAGCAACACTACCTCCACTGAGAGCCAGAGAGTCACACTCGCTTTCATCTTACAACTTTAGAACCCTTTTACAGTGGGTTTCAGTTCATTCAATTCATTGTAACATTTTGCATATGGTTCTACCAAAAGACACTCCAACAAGTTGGCTGTTCGATTTTGGACCTTGCTAATCAAGCTAGCTAACTTAGCTTTACCTTCTATTCCAAATATGGTCATTTCTGGCTCCAAAAAACCAAGATGGTGACAGCCAACAAACAAAGCCAAGAGCCAACGGGTGACGTCACTGTGGCTTCTTATATACAGTCTGCAATTGTGGTGGTGAACATGACATCTGGTTGCTGATTAATTCAAGTGTTCAGTTCTTTTACTTGTTGTCTACCAACTGAGCATTAGCCAGAATAATACTTGGAAGAGGGGGTCTGTAGTACTTTTTCTGTGTTATGAAATGAACAAACAAATGTCAGTTTGTGGTTGGTAGTCGTTGTAAATTAAGTAATGTAAAAATCAGTTGTGACAGCTAAAAATGCAAAACTTTGTCAGAACATCTATTTTAGGGCACATCAGAAGTAGTGTAAAAAAGGGACTGTCATGAAAACTTACAATGATATTAGACTGTAAGTTACCATAGCAACAATACTAATGCTGTATATGATCCCTGTTAGTAAAATAGCTTGAGGAAACCTTGAAAATTAAATTATCTGACACCAACCGAAAATCCTCACCTATTTCTCTGCGCAGAGAAATAGGTGAGGATTTTCGGTTGTGTTCAGTTCTTTTACTTGTTGCCAACTGAGCATTAGCCAGAATAATACTTGGAAGAGGGGGTCTGTAGTACTTTTTCTGTGTTATGCAATGAACAAACAAATGTGAATTTGTGGTTGGTACTCGTAAATTTGGTGACGTAAAAATCTGTTGTGACAGCTAAAAACGCAAAAGTTATCTATTTTAGGGGACATCAGAAGTAGTGTGAAAAAGGGACTGTCATGAAAACTTATGATCTTATGATGAAACTATGATCCCTCAGATTTGGGTCTAACAGACTGAGTTAAGCAACACAGTCAATCTTAGTTAGTTTCTTGACTACAATAGTCCTTTACTTCCCCTCCCCCACAGCGCAGCGCAGCAAAGCGCGCACACACACACACACACACACACATGCAGCAGTCTTGGAGGTGATGTGCTAATTGATGCAAAGTAATGGAGGAGGTGCAGCCACAATGGCTGCCCCGCTAAGCTTTACACAGAGCTCTTTTCGCTTGCATGGCTTGTATTTAGTACATTTGATGTATTCTGAGGGTGTGTTTTTGATTGAGAATTGATCAAGTGGTTGTTATAAAGGAAAAAATGAGTAGAGGAGGAAAAAGTAACATAAAGAATAAGTGCAGGGGGGGAGAACAAGGAGAAGGAAGAGGATTAGGAGGGGAGAGGCCTCCTGCGGTTTTGAGGTCAAACACACAGCTGTGGTCATCACCTTTCACTGCAGGGGACTCACACACACACAACCACACACACACACACACACACACACACACACACACACACACTGTGATCATCACCCTCTGTGGGAGTTTGACCTGAGCCAGATGGTCAAAGCTCTCTCTCTTTTTATGACTCTCTTTTTCTGTCATGTCCACACTAAACCAGTGTTTTTCACACTTTAAAAAAACTCAGCTTTTCGAATACGCTCTCCAGAGTGGATGCATTTCAAAACACCAGTCTAGCATTGTAGTGTGAAGGAGGCAGACAATGCCAAATCAATGATGTATCAATAACATGTCTTCACAGGGAGTTGTATACCACGAGGACACATTTCTGTCGCCTCAAACTCTCTGTGATCACTCGTTTTGAAGGCCAATGAGATCTCATAATGTACATTTGTGAGTAACCTGCCTCTATGCTGTAAAAACTATGAAAAGGCCTCTGTGGCGAAGCATTTCCCAAAAAGTAAAAAAAATTGATTATTTAAACTAGGACATGGAAAAACTATAAAAAAGCAACATCTGGGCAGTGCGTTTTTCAGTTTGATCTTTTAACAACCTGTCCAGAAACATTTTTGTTGATCACTATGCAGAGTTGATTGTATTCCATTTTACATTCATTTTGAAATGCATGTTGTTAAAAGTTTTAGTGTGAATCCTTGCTTCTTCAGTGGTTGATGCTGCCTCCCTGCCCCCCTCTGGTATTCCTTCTTATCTCTTTTGTTCTTCAACCAAGTTCCAAAGCTCTGCACTGCAACATTTATCTTAATCCCCTCTCTTGGCCCTTCATGTGCAAGTGCTTGTATTGTTTTAATCATGGATGGATTACGGACTAACGGGCCCAGGCCTTGGCGCCCAAAATGTCAGGACACCCTGCTACTCCTCACCTACAAAATGTCACTCTGAGAGGCCCAAACCGACTACAAAGAGAGACAAAATGGCTATTAAGAGACCAAAATAACTACGAAAAGATACAAAACAGTTGCAAAGAGACACAAAAAGAGACCGCAGAGACACACAATAGCCGTGTTTCCATATAAGTAGAAGTTAATGTAAAGTTTTAAATAAAATGTGAATTAGGGACGTTTACATCAACTGGTTTGGATCAAATTAACAAACATAGACGTACTTTCGTCAGAAGATGGCTGTGTGAGGAGGCGCCGGAAGACGGCATCAGCGGAAACAGCTTATCAGTCATTTAAGTAAAATGTTTGTTACATCAGAACTTATTCGGAAAAGGCGTTTCCATCTCCCATTTTGCACATTAACTATTTTTCAAAAAAGATACAATCCACCTTAAGTGAGTGTAGAAAAATGTATGCACATTTTGAAAGTTTTATCAAATATTTGTGTTTCCATCAAGCTTTTCTCATGCAAATCTTCAAAAGGTGCATAGAAATTTGTTGATTGAAACATGACTTATTACATGAAAAGGTGCAAAACAACCACAGATACATAAAATGACTGCAAAAAGCATAGACCAAAAAAATATTACAAAAAGATCAAAACAACAACAAAGAAACGCAAAGTGGCCACAAAGAGACACAAAACCACAGAGAGCATCAAAACAACAACAAAAGAGGCTTAATAAGTATAAAGTCTGTGTGTCTTGCTCCTCTGTAGGCGAGGTGCTGGGGCCTTTTGCATGCCTGTGCCCAGGGGCCCGTGGTATTGATGAAGGTAATCAAATAAATCCAAACACATGAATGAAACCCTAACATATTGGGTTCTTCATCCAAAATAAAGGAATGAACATATTTATTCATGTTCACCAAATTCCCAAAATATTTGCTATAATACATTTGTCATTATTTATGTATTATACGCTGAATGTCTTAGATTATATCTTAGATAGATTGCAGCCTATGTTGATAATGGTTACTTTTGGCATGTATGGCAATATTTTAAATCAACTAAACTAAATAAACTCTTCAGGGTTTCTGGTCTTGATATTTAATGCATGTGGATGTTGTTTCCCAGGTCAAACTTCCTCCATCCAAGGGAGCATGATTGTGTGTTTGTGTGTGTGCGTGAAGATCATGCAAAATTACCCTGTGCCTAAAATGTTTTTTTATCAGGCTCCAGACATGTGTTTCCAATGTTCTTTAAATACGCTGCCTACACACACGCACACTACTTCCAGTGCCAGATAGTTAAAATTAAACCCCTCCCTTGTTGTCTGAGAGAAAGTTAATTTTTTTTCTTCTTTTGGCATCAGACTACATGATCAGACTACATGTGTATGAAAAGACAATAAAGACAGTAATGCAAAGCTGACTGTAGGTGTGTATCAAGTCTTACACACTCTACATAAGTTAACTTTGGGTGATTCATATGGGATCAAATAAGGGTCAATAATGTGTTGAGCTTGTGAAATAATTTCACATCCTGCAGGTTTGTACCTAAAGAAAATATTTGTGCACGTGTGATAAAAAATGTGTACATGTGTAAAATGACAAATGCCTATCAAGTTAGTTGAGACCCAGTTTTCAGCAACCAAAAAGCCCTGTGAACAGATTTTCTTGGGTTATGAAACAGTGAAACTTTAGTGTTTTTAAAGCAAATGTCTTTATTTGTGTAAATGTAACTGAGTAGACTAATCACTACACTGTCAGAGTTAAAAACAACCACCTTAAGCACCAGCAAACCACATTTCCTCTATGAGCTGCCAGGTTTCAAGGACTCAAAGTAAGACAGAACATGCTGAAGAAGGTCAATACCCAGGTCAGGTGTGGGGCCTCCGTGTGGCTCAAATTGCTGCATGAATTCCTGAATATGCTCGTTGTCCATAGTGAAATGGCTCTGAGTGACTTCCTCTCTGTTATTCCAGTCTACGCTGGGGGCCTCTGCTGCACTCAGTGGCGGTTCTACACAGGGGCCTCCAGGGGCCGCTGCCCCTGTGAAGAAGCCCTTGGCCCCTGCTGTGGCCCCTGTGTCAAATTAATAAAAAGATCAATTTATAATGATGAACGACGGAACAATTCTGACCTATTTTTTGTTCAAACAATATCTCATTGTACACAAAAGGAACCCAGAATGTGTACATTGTATCATAGTTTAATTGTGCAATAAAAGCTTGTATTATCTATATAAAAAGATCATTCTCACTGTACTGCACTTTCAAAATAAAAATAAAGTAATTGTGCACAAAAATGAGAAATGTCGTTGTCATACAAAAATAACTGTCTCATTCTTTCAACCAGTGTATTTGTATCTTCCAAATATGCTTAAATTAGATTTTTAAATAAGCTAAAATAAAGGTTTTGAATGCTTAAATACCATCTTTGCCGTTTTTTAATGTGCCCCCCTGATGAGACACTGGCCCCTCCTTGGCCCCCACAGTAACACTGGTCTAGAACCGCCACTGGCTGCACTGGCAGCACCTTCTCCAGCCCCTGCAGTGTCACCCTCTTGATCGTCTAGCAGTCATTTCTGTTGTGGCTGCGGTGCGGTCCATTTCCCCCTGAGCTCTTGGTAGGGCTCATGATGAGAAGATGTCCTGCATAGCTGTGGTTGGCCATCTCTGCTGTGCCAAACAGCCCCCTGACAAAAACCTTATTAGTGACTGGTGCTTTGCTGTCCTGAGTCTGTGCTGATTGAACAGATTTGAAAAGGCTGCTAAGCTTCTGTTGTTTCCTAGTACGTTAACATATAGCAGAGGCCAAAACTCATTGTCAATATCCAACATACCGTCTGGCTCAAAGTGAACCCCACAGTCTCACAATGTGTTCACTGTGTGTGTGACACTGTGATGAGGTTTTTCTATAATACAAGCTAAATCACTTTAATTTAGCATTCTTTTACTTATCTTAAGGCTACTTATTGTTGCACTCGCCAGTAGGTGGCAGAAAAAATGTCTGTGAGTCATGCACGCTAGAGAATCAATTGCAGTAATAAGGCTGAGCAGACACTGTGGGCGCATGAATGGCAACCACATTGCCGGTGTTATTCTGCGCCTATCTGAAGTTTATGAATGACTTCGAAAGAGACTAAATTTTCACATCTTCAAAAAAAATGTCTAGAAATATTTTGAAACATTTGGCACACAGAAATCCATCGATCAATCTCTCATTCACTCCTACGGGTAATTTAGAGTCACCAATTAAACCTAAGCTGCATGTTTTTGGACTGAGGAGGAAGCTGGAGGACCCGGAGAGAACCCACGCTGACACGGAGAGAACATGTAAACTTCACACAGAAGAGTTGAACCAGCAAGCCTGCACAAAGCCTGCACACAGAACTAAACTTTGCAAATCTGTAAAAGGTTTTTGAAGCTGTAGAAATATTTATACCTTATGTATAAATTGTGTAAGGAAAATGTGCGCAGGAATATTCTCAGTGAGGTTTCACAAAGTCTAAGAGACATACATTTCTCTCTGTGGATGTGAAAAAATGTCATTGAATGTAACCCAAGATTTGCAGAAACAAACAAGTGAAAGTAAACACAAATAAATACAAATATGCATGTTTTTTCATTACAGATGTGGATATTATAAACTCTGAGGCAAAATTATGTAGTTCTCTGTGTATGTGTGTTTTTGTTTGTGTTTGTGTTTGTGTGTGCATGCGTGTGCATGTGTGTGTTACCTACTCCTCCACTCCTCACGACATTGTGGTCAATCAAACCACTCTCTCAGACTTGCTGTGTCTCTGTGGCCTGGCTGCAACCCTGTATGGCTTTACCCACACACACACACACACACACACACAAACAGCCTCTGCAGTCTTGTAAATCCAGGTTGTGTTGTTTCCAGCAGCAGGAGAAGTTTATGGGGGTTTGGACAGGGAAATACTGGCTGCTCAGGTCACGACATGGGGTTTGTGTGTGTGTGTGTGTGTGTGTGTGTGTGTGGATGGGTGGGATTGGAGGAAATTGGTGTACAGAAAGCATGGGGCGAAATTCTTTTGTTTTCAAATGAAATAGCAGGTTTATTCTGATTTTATATGAACTATAAACTGCAACAAACATGACGGTTGCAAGTATGACTTACTTATTTGCATGATTATGCAGTCCCCATCTTTATTTAAAGGACTACACCAGTGCTTTCCCATTCATTACAAATTCTATTTGTGTTACATTACATCTCGTCTCTACTAACAGATTTCTGCACATGAATGCAAAGTCTGTAGGGCAACGGAACAAGATTTTGGTATCAGAGGCTTGCCTCCAGAGGCTAAATCATCATAAGACCGATATTCCACAGGCTTCAAGATCATATTACGCCCAGACATTTTTCGAGTATGCTGTGTGTTTTCCCTGTCCCCTTGTTGGCTGTAGTTTCCTCTTGTTCCTGTACAGTTTGAAACTGATTCTGCAAGGACCTTGTTTAAGAAAAAAGCCATGTATGAATGTTTATGTCCATGGTTGAAGTGTGCATCCAGTCCCCAAGACTAGAAAAGTGCTCCATAACTGCAGTCCATTCACCATTTACTGCCAAAGTTACATTATTGTTGCATAGAAATGCAATTGAAATGTTAGTTTAAAAAAATCCTCTGTGGTGGTTTCAAGTTTTGGTGAGATTTTTTAATCAAGCACTGGTGAAAACACAGTAATCAAATATGATGCCGATGGTTTGGAAATAGAACATGAACAACAATGACATCAACACTCTCTTTAGCCCATAGAGCTGAACTTCACAAAACTGACATGTTTGTGTGGTGAAAACTGAATATTAGATTAGGAAGAAAAAGGAGCACATGTTGCATTTAAGACCCCAGAAGCTACTGCCAGCAGCTGTGATCCTTTAATGTCTCGTGTTCAGCTCCAAAAAGGCAAAAATATTAGACCCTCTTTTCCTGGATTGCCTGCCCTTGTTCCTTTTTTCATTTTTTTTTCCAACTTGTTTTACTGCAGGCAATAAAAGTCTGAGCCAAAACCTGTTGGACACTTTTATATAGAAAGCACTAAAACGGCAAACAAGAGCTGATCACGAACATGGGTGAAAGGAAGGGACGGGAAAGGAAAGGAAAGGAAAGGAAAGGAAAGGAAAGGAAAGGAAAGGAAAGGAAAATAAAATGTAGATAAAATGATGATTCATACAACTTTGGGAGAACTCATGTTTGAGTCACTACACCACAATAAATTCCAACATTAGAAATCTCAGTTGGTTCATGTACCTGGATGGTGGTTGCCAGGTTTAAACTTTGGTCTTGATATTCTGCTTTTTGGGGGTTTAAATGCTCATTGTAGTTAGTGAATCCTTTGCATGCATTATTGCAGCTGTACAGAGCGAGGACTGCTCCACATCTGGCAGTGGGCCCCAGTGTGCAGCTCTGTCCAAAGACAGTGCTGCTGTCCAGGCCTGTCCTGCAGGCCACTCAACATGACGAGAAACGTGGCTTGATAGTCTCACAAACTGCTTAAAATGGCTCAGCTTAAAGAGAGTCCATCACTGAAAAGTTTGGACCCACAAGGTTAGGTAATAAGATTGAGGACTGTGGTGAAACATTAGGGAGTTGGTGATTCACTTTATCAGGCTCAAGAAGGACCACTGCTGTGATGACCTCCAACTGTGACTCCTACAGAGAACAGCAGAAAGCATGTTCTAGTTTAAATACTTTTACAATTGGTAATATATCAAAGACGAACATAACCCTTTTTGAGCACTGGTGGTGTGATGTGAGTCAGGAGCAGTAAAAATCACACTAAAATGTTGAGGAGCAAATGAGCAGATGTTCCACTTACCTTTAGGTATTTCTCCAGAGGCTGACTCACTGAACCTCCAGACACCCGATCCATGGAAAAGTTGATGTAGTCTTTCTCTTTCAGGGACTGCACACCGTCTCTACACAATAAAGGGGCAGTTTAAATAAAAACAGAGAAAGTAAATGCTTTATATTATTATTTATTATTACTATACATGTTAGGCAAGAATCCTGTTATTTTATGTTTTATCTATCTAGGGATATGGTTCACAGAGTCACTTTGAGTTTTGTATATTTTAAGCCGTGGTCAGTGTAAACGTGTCTGTGTCAGTGCTGCGGTCGCCCCTTTTGTAGGGTGTGGTGCTAAACATCTGGGCAGCAATCTGAGCCTGAAACAGGCAGGTGTAGCTCATGCTGCTTTTGCAGCTCAGACAAGGGAGACCTCTGCTGCTCCAACGCACAGCTGAGGAACCCATGGTCATCATGTGCACACATTTACACACATTGTGTTAGGTAATTGGGATTATGCAGTCAGACAACTAATATAAGTAACAATAATGAACCTAGAATACATTCGAAAAAGTATTAGCTCACATTGTTTTTATTTTTTATTTTTACATTGAAAATGGAAGAATAACATTTTAAGTAAGTGCTCTCCTTGCGTTACAAGACCAAAGTCCTCCATGTGGCCTTTGTTTAAAAAACACAAAGTAGCTTGTAAGGGTAATTTGATTTGACCAACTGTATATGGGAATGTGCAAGATGTATTTTATTAAGCATACACTGAAAATATTTGTAGATGTTCAAAGAGAAAAAACATTTTTGGAACCTTTTTTTAGCTACCTCGATTGTTTTTAATGTAAGGTGCCATATTTCTTACAAGTAAAATACTTTTGAATTATTTCAAAAATTACATTTAACACACACACACACACACACACACACACACACACACACACACACACACACACACAAATAGATGTTATATAAATATATATATATGTATATATATATATATATATATATATATATATATATATATATATATATATATATATATATATATATATATATGTAGCCAGGTCAATTTTTTTACTTTTAATTTTAAATTTTAAATTTTTTACTTTTAACAATTTTTTTTTAAATTTGTTTTCCCTAAACAAAATGTTTTTTTTGTATTGTGAACTTCCCCAAAAATATAATTATTTTCTGCCTGTAAAAAAGTTCCTATGGTGGTTATCTATTCATGCCTTTTGTTCCTCTGGGGAATTGTTTTGGCGTTACACCACCTAGCGTCAAAGAGCTGTGTGTGCTCAAAGTGGGTGAGTCATAATTTAAAGCGCACTCTCCTTCTCTCTATTTATTTTCACTATTTTTTCCATTCAAAACCACAATATTTTGATATATAATGTTATGTAAGAAGCTTATGAATCTGTTGGTCAAGCTTACAGTTACTTACAATTTATAAATTTAACTTTAAATCTAGTTATGCATTCAGAGTTAGCTAACTAAACCTTATGCTAGTTGAAACGGTTTTTTATTTCTCTCTCTTTTATGCTGATTTGAAATTGTGTTATCTCATGTGGCATGTATAGTTTTATTGTGGTTTATGTGAATTTTAATTGTATTTTTCTTGTAGAGGGTGGAGGGTGGCTGTGTGTTTTTTTCCTTTTCCCTGTGAAGGTATGCCAGTTGTTTAATTTAGCTCATGTTCTTAATATTTTTGCACTATAAAAATGAGATATGTGGGTATAATGATTTTTTTAGACTGTGAGAGGTGTGTAAGAGAGTTTATGTATTTTCATGTTGTTTATAATGTAGTATAGGCTATATAATTTATTGTGCGATATAAAAAAAAGAGCTGTGTGTGCTCAAAGTGGAGGGTGGGGAGTGGCTGTGTGGCTCCTGTGTAACGCCTGTGTTTTTTTTTTTCATTTTTCCTGTGAAGAATAAACCCCACAGAAACTCAACCACGTCTCAATTATTTCAACAAAACACAACGCAGGGTGAGAGCAGAAAGCCGTCTGCTATATATATATATATATATATATATATATATATATATATATATATATATATATATATATATATACCGGCTTATGGCTTTATTTAACACTTCAAAGTACATTTTTAAACTCGTATTTTATGCAATACTTTTTCTGGGACTGCAGCAACAAAGCAGGTGTCGGTTGACAAAATGAGATAGTTGTATCTGAAAAGCTGGCAGCCAGACTCCAGCAGTAAGAAAAGAGTCAGAGTAGAGCAGGGGTGTCAAACTCAAATACACAATGGGCCAAAATTTAAAACTTGAATAAAATCGCGGGCCAACATTGAACAAATTAACCTTTTAATATATACCAAACATGCTCTGCTTTAACATTAAATATGGAACCAGCAACGCTTATAAACATACAATATATAACTAAATAGTGCAGACAAGCAAAATCAAATTTCAAATAAAAAACACATCAATGTCATTAATTTACAATAATAATATAATAATTTGGTATTGCCTCGCGGGCCAAATAAAATTACACTGGGGGCCAAATTTGGCCCGCGGGCCAGAGTTTGACACCCCTGGAGTAGAGGCTCTGTCTTTGACTATCGCCTCTTTTATTTGACATACCACAACAGCAACAGCAGGAGGAGCAACAGGTGTGGCGCCGCCGCAGTGTTTGTCCCTGCCCGGCTGCCATCGGAGAGGTGGCTCCTACCACCGACAACACACAACTGTCAGAAACAACTTCTGCTTTCACTGCACTACTGCACTGATGGGAATATATTAAAACAATGTCATAGCTCAGTGTTTCTGCCCTTGCAGCTGCAAACAGTTCTCCGGATCCACCAGACTCACCGCAGCACAAATCTCAGCCACGGACTCCCGAGATCACACTGACAGTTGGTGAGTTTGTTAGCTCCTTTAGCAGTTAGCATTAAGCTAACCAACTTCAGTTTATTAGCTCACTTAACGTTAGCTAGGTTCATAACACACCCTCTCCATACACTTTTTTTCAGGGTGAAGTAAAAACACCAATGTGTAAAAATGCTGACAATCTATTTTTACTCGGTGACAGAACATGTTTGCTGTTTATAAGCTAATTATTTTCTGACGCGAATGGCATTAACGTTCGTGAGATTACGATCTGTGTTGATGTCAGGTGTGTTTCCACGGAAACGGATGAGTGATCCACAGCTAAGATTTTAATATATGTAAGGAGCATGGAGCAGCAAGGACACAACTCTCACATAGTTTTACAGGGTATTGATCTGTTGGGACTTGTCAGCATGCCATCACAGATCACATGCATCCAGTACAGATAAAAATAAATCAATTCTGCTCCAAGTTAAACCATTATAATCTAGCTAGCTCAAGATTTGAATCAATATTCAGTCGTGATCCTGTTGAAATAAGTAAAATAATGTGAATTTAAGGATCCAAGGCAAACTATTAAAGACTGTAAGATGCTGTAGAAAAAAGCTTGTAAATGAACCACAGATCCGGTGGTAACGAGATCATAATATATTGATAAGCATATGGTTTCATATGTATTTATCTAATAATATGTTGACTTAATATTCACTGTGATGGATACCCATGTCAAGCAAGGTTTGATGTCAGTAATTATTTTTTATTGCACACCAAAAATGAAACGTAAGCTTATCAGTTGAAAATAAGTATATCATTATTTAATTTGAAAACAGTAAACGCTGTAGTCCTTAAAATTGCATTTATAATTGGAAACATGATGAAGAATATTATACTGATCCTAAAACTTTTACATTTAAATTTCTTGTTTTACAAAGAACCAGCCCCTGTAGCCAGATGAAGGAAAGAGGAGTCAAAACAGGACAAAGGCTTCACATTGTTTCTAAATAATGACTTACTGCTGGGATTGAACAAAAGAGAAGAGCTTTGGAGAAATGTTAATAAAGATGCCTTCACTGCCCTGTGGACTGGAGAGTCTGAAGTGATGGAGAACAGAGAGGAGAGGTAAAGTAACACACAGATACACACACGTTGGCACTGATATTGTATTGATTTGTATTCCTCAACAACCTCCATAAATTATTTTACTTAAAATGTTTCTGAATTAATAGTTTTAATTCTCTGGCTTTGTCGCTATTCTACCTGGTTCCACCATAAGTAAGCTAAGCTCCATGGGAGCCATAAGGCCTGCAGCTATGAAACCTACGTCAACAGAGTGTATGTCTAGTGTTTGCACCTGTGCATTGCAGTTCTGCAACATATTTTTGTCCAGTTCAGTGTGCATTTGTTACTTGAAATATAGATGTTGTTCTCCTCCCTTAAAACATGTCAGAGCCTGCAGGTGCTGAACGAAGTACTAATAGATTCATGGATAAATGAGCTGGAATGTTATCCAACCTTGGAATAACTTGCATGTCACTAATCTATAACACATTCCAGCATTAGAAAACTCTGGTGGTGTCTGTACATGGCTGCAGTTAAGCTGGTTTAGATTCTGACAGAATGTACTTAGCATTGACGTTATGTCATAAATTTAAGACCCATTTCAGGCTAATGTTTGTAATTAATTTGCATGCATTATTGCAGCCCTGCAGATGAGAGGGCCCCCACACCCCCAGAGCGAGGACTGCTCCACATCTGGCGGTCAGCGGGCCCCAGTGCACAGCTCTGTCCAGAGAGAGTGCTGCTGTCCAGGCCTGTACTGCAGGTTGCACTGGGAGAACACCATGGCCTCCTGTTAATGCAGGGTGAGAGTGTGTTTGTGTGTATGGAAAGTATGGCTTTGTGATGGTTCAGTGCTATAACACACAATGATTGATTGAGAATGTATTTAAACACAAAATAAAAGATGAACAATTAAAAACAAAAGAACAACAATAAATACAAGACAACAACACAAAATGAAAAAATAACAAGACTCAACACGTATTTGTGTTCAAAAGGAGTGGGAAGAAGCCAAAGCTTATTAAATCCCACCCCTTCTCCCTATGTTAATTTAATATATTCAGTTATATAACAACAATAATTTATATATGTATATATTAGGGTTGTCATGATACTAAAAATTTCAACTCGATACAGATACAAAGGAATGTATTCGATACTCGATACCATTTTCGATACCACAAGGATAAAAATAAAGACCCTAAAATCTAACAGAAATATTTTTATTAACAAGAAAAATGCAACATGTAAAAATTAACAGAACCACAGGTTAAATATTTATAATAAAAAACAGTTGCGCAAAAAGAAACTGCAACTATGATAACAAGTTTCAGGTCTGAGGTATTGCAGAAAATGAATAAATACAATAAACAATAACAATTAGAACAATATTTTGAGGTTGTATGCTGTGAACAATATTAGGCAAGCTTTATTAAAAAAAATAATAACTTTCCTTGCCTTCCTTGGCTATGCTTTACACACATAACAATATTGATACTATCGATACTTTTGAAAATGAGTATCGTATCCGGATACAACGTTTTAGTATTGATACTTTTTTGAGTATCGATACTTTTGACAACCCTAGTATATATATGTATGTATAACACATAGTAAAGTAGTATATAAACTTATTATTACCATTATTAACATACATAACTTGTTATTAACTTACACACACATAAGTACACATACACCCATGTAGTCACAATGAGACGACAATGAACAAACAAACAAAACAACAACAACACACAAAAAAGAAAAATAGTAATAATACATTTAAAAAATAAAACGTCGACAATAACCACCTACTGTCATTTCACACACCCGTTTTCATCCCTATATCGTGTGAAGATATGCTCTTTATATCTGATTTTGAAGTGCTTAATGTACATAATGTAGTGGAATGCACACAATCATATTGGGATTTAATCTCAACTTAGTAAATACAACATAATGTTGCAATGATTAGCTTGATATTGTGTCCATATCACCCAGTTGAAACGGGAGAGTTTCTTCTGTGTGTGTCCGTACCCTGGGATTGTAAGGCTGCGTTGTTCACATCAGATCAGGTGGTGTGGTGTTATGCCGCAGGGTTGTGAGGCAGTGGGGAGTGTCACTTAAATTACCTGTTTGTGTGACTTAATGGTTTTAACTTTCACCCTCCAGTGGAGCACAAGTAGACTTTATACTTCACAATTACTGTTTTCCGTCAGCTAGTAAAGACAGAGTGACAGTGCCTTTGTTGCAGGAATCATGTTGTCAGCGTGTTGCTGTGGTTACACTGTTAAATCTTAAATAATTATATTCCTCCCATACATACATACATAATTATCTCTACCTCAAGCTACAAGTCCTAACTGATAGATCTTAAGGTCAAGATTACCCATTTCGACTCGGTTGTTTCTGTCTTCAAGGGGGACATGTGTTCTCTTTCGGAGAGCTGTTGTGGAGGGATCAGAGCATCCCGGTGTCTGCTCCGGTGCTGGAGGTCTCTCTGCTGGTGAGGACGGTGGTCCGTGTGGCTGCTGGTGGTTTCCACTGCGGAGCGTTGAGCGAGCAGGGCCATGTCTACATGTGGGGTGAGAACACTGCAGGACAGTGTGGGCTGACGGAGAGGGGCACAGTCTCAAACATCACAGGTTGGTTAATACCTTACATCCTTCCTGTCTTCTTTTATTCCCCTGGTTGTTTGTCAATCCTACCGACTGCTTGTATTCCTTTTAACCCATTTAGGCCTAAAACGCCTGGAAAAAATGCCTGGAAAACCTATGGGCGATTTTGAAAGTTTTTCTGGGAATTCAACAGAAGATTTTTCAGCCTCTGTAGCAGATAGAAATTAAATTCAAAAAGTATTTGAGAGCTTATACCCGTGGCTTTCATGAGAAGTTTAGTTTATTTGTCCAAACCATAATACATTTTATCTATATTGCACTTTTCAGGGTACTCAACGACGCATAAAGTAATATAAGACATAAACAGTTATGATTTCTTATATCATCATCACAATCAATTAGTATTATTACTGTAATTATCTCCAGATGGCCACAAATCTGTCTGTTCTTCGGTGAAATATGTTGTCTAAACCATATTCCTCATCCATGAATGCCTGTCGATTGGTTCCGAGGGTTCAAAGTTTGGATCAGCGATAAAATCGACAGCGCTGTTTTCATCAAGATCGCTTCCGTCACTTACTTCTGAGCTCCTCCGCTATAGTTGTCTTCCGCCATGATTTCAAAGTTCTGGAAAAGTCCCATGTTGCATTGCGACACTCCCATATGTATTCTGATGCATTTCATTGGCCAAGAGACCGAAAATAGGTGGGGAAAAAACTACAAATACTACAAAACGACCTATCCGCTTTCCCAGCCTTAATGGTAGAATAATGCAACAGTGCTCCCGGTTTTAATGGTAGAAATGCGTTAATGCTTTCCCGCCTTAAATGGGTTAACACAACCTGTGTAAAACATCCTGTGTCAGTTTCAGAGCCATGTCCGGTCACTGTGGTGGACAGTGAGGTCGTTCCTCCAGCGGTGGTTCGAGTCGTGGAACTAGCTCTTGGACGGGAGCACAGCTTGGCTCTGTCTGCCCAGAATGAGCTGTGGGCGTGGGGCAGCGGCTGCCAGCTTGGCCTGGTCACCACAACTTTCCCTGTGTGGAAACCACGGAAGGTATTTTGTGTGAAGTTCATTGAATTTCAAAATTCAGTCACATGTCCTTTTGAAACTACTGACTCAACCCCCCAAAAAATTACTAATATTTCACAATAGTATCAATATCCACAATATTGATACTATTGTGAAATATTAGTAATTTTTTTCCAGCTGGTGAGAGAGGAAGGAACACCAAATGTGTGAATTAAGTATTTGAATGTGAACCAGTAGTGTTTTTGTATGTGTTAGCACTTGACAAAACTGTGTATTTTATTGTAATAAACACATTTGTATTATTTCTATCTGTGGCACAGGTGGAGCACTTGGCTAACAGACATGTCATTCAGGTAGTTTCTCTTCCTGATATTTTTATTGCCATATCTGAATTGTAAAGAAATACTTTATTCTGCATCCAGAAATATCATCTCTATTTATTTCCCACAGGTGGCTTGTGGTGCTTACCACAGCTTGGCGGTAGTTCGCAGTTTACCTCCAAAGAATACCCAGAATACTTCTGAGAGGAGGGAGCGCGGTCAGTCACCTCACTATTCAGTGGCAGAAAAGGAGGATTCAGTTGATGCCGGTCACTACTGTCCGCTGGGGGTGGAGCTGACTGAAGTCATGACAAGCGAGGTAAGAAAACATAAAATGACACAATCTAGATGCTGTAAAAATGGTGATAGTATGAGAAAAAAAGTTTCAAGATAGATTTGTACGATATTGGAAAAAAAGTAATTATTAAAAAAATATTGCGCTCTAGTAAACAGTTTAATCATAAAAGCATAGAATGGTGATGACTATCAAAACAGTTACATCCACAAAGCATGATGAATGAGACAGACTGCACAGACTAAATGCCGGTCATTTTGAAGTGTAAAAACATTTTCAGTTCACTATGAAACTATAGTGTACAGGTGTCGAGACTGTAGGTCATTAATAAAACCCCAGATTCATCATGGAAAAAGAGAACTGTGCTGTTATTTGTATCAAGCAGCATACAAGTGGTAGCATGTAGGGTTGTCAAAAGTATCGATACTCAAAAAAGTATCGATACTAAAACGTTGTATCCGAATACGATACTCATTTTCGATACAAAAGTATCGATACCTATCCAAGGAATGAACACTTAAGTTAAGTTATTGTTATTTTTTTTATCAAGCTTGCCTAATATTGTGCACAGTATACAACCTCAAAATATTGTTGTGATTATTATTGTTTATTGTATTTATTTATTTTTTGCACTATCTCAGACTTGAAGCTTGTTCTCATAGTTGCAGTTTCTTTTTGCACAACTGTTTTTTATTATAAATATTTAACCTGTGGTTCTGTTAATTTTTACATGTTTCATTTTTTTTGTTAATAAAAATATTTCTGTTAAATTTTGGGGTCTTTGTTTTTATCCTTGTGGTATAGAAAATGGTATCGAGTATCAAATATTTTCCTGAGTATCGGTATCGAGTTGAAAATTTTAGTATCGTGACAACCCCAGTAGCATGACATGTTTGAGTTATTTGCCTTAATTGACATTGCACGTCATGTGATGTGACTATTGCACACATGCACATATTGATCCCGAAACCAAATATGCAGCCCTGAGTTTTAGAGTTTTAGAGGTTCAGCTTTTTCAGCGCTGGTTAATGCCCTTCTTTGGTTTGGATTCACAGCAGACCTCTCCAAGAAGACGAGGCCCGAGAGGAAGGCTCCAGCCTGGGGAAAGGTCAGCTGGCAGCAGCCCTGGCTCTGCAACTAGTTTATGTCCATTTTCTGAAGATGGCAAATCTAACACTAAACAGTACTGTATTACATAACCTATGGGTCTCTTTTATCCCACTTTTTAATTTTTGTTTTAGCCTTGAATCTTTTTTCTATCTCAGTTTTCTCTGCTTTCTGTCTTATTGTTTTAACATCATTACAAATCTTCAGAACAAGTCTTCCAGTCGGGCACACTGAGACAGACGGCAGCCCCAAGTCTCACCCGCTGTCAGGGCGGAGTTCCAATAAGAACTCTCCGTTCCACGATGAAAAGGAGCTTCAGAACCTCCTCCAGAAACTCTCTAGTCACTCACTGGAGATGCGCCACACCACCAGGCCAGGAGATACTGACTCACTGAGCAGTTACACTTCAGGTTTGTAATTAAATTCAGTTTCTTCTGCCTTTATTTTGTTAGTTTACTTGTTCTTTTGTGTATTCCCTAGTTTATGTCATTATGTTTTAATTCGATTTTTGTTCCTAAATTGTTAATTCTGCACTGTCGTTATTCATTGCTTTGTTTGTTTCATTGTGTCATTGCTTCATTGTTTGCCTATTCCATTTTTCATTACGTTGTTCTTTAGTATTTAATTTATTTTGTTTCTCCTAAAATGTTTTTATTCCTTCTCTTCGCCGTTGTTCCCTCCAGATGACAGTTGTGTTTCCTCAACTCCTTCTACGGATCTGTTGACTTCCAGCTACAAAGAAGACTCGCCAATTAAGAGTCAAACCAACAAGTAAGACCGAGTTTACTGTAGCTGAAATCGAAACAAAGAATTATGTCGCACTAATAGCAGAAAGAACATTTGTATTGCTATTTTGGTGGATCTTTACCTCTGTTTAATCACTGTGAAAAATGAAACTGAACCCAGACTATTTATAATATTAAAGAGGATTTTCTACTAATCCAGATGAACACAGAAAACTATGTTCTGCTGCAGTATTTCAATTTTCAATTTTATTTATATAGCCCAAAATCATAAATCACAGATTTGCCTCAAAGGGCTTCACAGACTGTACATGTTGCGACACCCTCTGACCTTTGACCCTCACAGCGGCCAGGGAGAAACTCCTCAAAAAACCCTTTAACGGGGGAAAAAGAAGAAGAAACCTCAGGGAGAGACAGAGGAGGGATCCATCTCCCAGGACGGACAGACGTGCAATAGATGTCGTTATACAGATTATAATAATAATAATAACTTTATTTATATAGCACCTTTCAAAAACAAGTTACAAGGTGCTGTACAACAGAAATAAAACATATCAAATACAATTTACTGACAACAACAAAATAAAACAACAAGAAGAAATTACATTGAAAAACTTTTAAAAAATGTAAAATTTAAAATCACCAATCACAACAAGGTAATCATAATCACAACAATAATAAAAGGAAATTATAAGAAGGCCAATCAATAAAAGTGAGTTTTTAAAAGAGATTTAAAAGAAGCCACTGAGCTCGCCTGCCTGAGATCGCCGGGCAGGGAGATCAACAGAGTAGGATAGAGTAGATAGAGGTTGAAGGGGGAGGGAAAGAGACAGAGAGGAGCAGAAGTATCCACACACAAAGATGGTTCTCAGTGAACATGCTGCCTGATCTTTGACCTTCTTTCTTGTGTAACAGTGGCGTGGCCGTGCAGTACTCCTCCTCCCCTGTGTGTTTGGATGAAGTTCGGCTTTGTCTGGAGGCAGAGAAGCAGACTCTGCAGGGGCAGAAGAGCTCCAGTCTCACAAATATCAACCAGAAGGGGAAAGCAGCAGCAGCAGCAACCAGGAGACGCTCACTGCCTGGAACACCCACCCGTGGTAGGAATGGTAGGGTGTGAACAACTTGATGACACATTTGGGAAATATTTACTTTCTTGCCAAGAGTTAGATGTAGGGTTGTCAAGATACTAAAATTTTCAACTCAATACCAATACTCAGGAAAATAAAAAAAGACCCCAAAATTTAACAGAAGTATTTTGAAATGTATTTAAAAATGCAAAATGTAAAAATTAACAGAACCACAGGTTAAATATTTATAATAAAAAACAGTTGTGCAAAAAGAAACTGCAACTATGATAAGCTTCATGTCTGAGGTAGTGCAAAAAAAAAATAAATACAATAAACAATAACAATTAGAACAATATTTTGAGGTTGTATGCTGTGCAAAATATTAGGCAAGCTTGATAAGAAATAACAATAACTTAACTTAAGTGTTCCTTCCTTGGCTATGCTTTACACACATAACAATAAATTAAATCGATACTTTTGAAAATGAGTGTCGTATCCGGATACAACGTTTTAGTATCGATACTTTTTTGAGTATCGATACTTTTGACAACCCTAGTTAGATTAGAAGATTGCTACCCAGAGCTCCAAGCATGGAAGCAGGAGGCTATTTGCTTATCTTATCATTGCAAGGATTCAATTTCACCATGAGCGACTTGAAACACTTTAGCTAACTGAAGTTGAAGTAAACAGTTTCTGCCGAATCCATGAAATGTGTTCTTCTGTGAAGCTGCAGCCTTGGGAACAAGGAAGAAGAATGTAAATGTTATCTCCAGCAGGAACACACAGGGCTTCTGCCTGTGTTTGCCTTTCACTTTATCACACTGAACAATCATGGGTTCTCTGGGGTTTGACGTTATCAGCATAGATCAGCTAATACACACACATGAGGTAGCATTTTGCTTTCTTTAGAAAACATAATAATTAACTCGTTATCAGGAGAATATGAAAATGCCTTTGCATTAGAAATCAGAGTCCTTTAGTCACATTATAACTGCTATTGCTGAAGCCAAATGAGATGAATATTGTGACGTTTGACCCTTTTCATAGCTCAAACAATCATTTACAGTCTCATACATCCACAGGAGAATGTGTGAAGTGTGTCACTGGTGCAACAAAAGACAGGCAGACACATGGTTTGAACTTTAAGGAAACTGTGATTAGCAGACATGACAGACTCACTTCTCGTTTTCTGGTTGGGACTTTCAGGAGTGTCAGATTCAAAGTACTGACAGTACTTTTTTCAGTTTTTGTGTTCGACATAATCTTAATCTTTATTAGATATTGAATAGCAGTCAGTAATTTACAGAAGCATTTGTAACAAATTCAGAATCTTCCGAACACCTTCATGTTGATATTGTTTTTGCTTAAGTACATTAAGGGATACACATTTTAAATAGTAGATATCACCATGAAACTTTCCCAGTTGATCACTTACATTAAGACAATTATTTGTTCTCGGTTTTCTTTCCTCTGTTGCTCCGTGCCTCCTTACCTCTCCTTGACAGATTCAGAGGTTCAAAGGTTTTATATGTTTGTTCCAGAGGACTCATCAGGGTGTGTCAATACCAAACCTGTTTAGTGTGGCTGATATGTGTTTGCCCATGTGATTAATTAGGTTGGTAACAAAATTTTATGTCCGGTACAGTTTGTTTGTGGAGAGAGGGCAACATAGACCAGCTACAGTCTTTGTTGTTATATGTGATCCTTTGTGTATAGATTTTTCTCAGATAACGCCTAATATTTATTTCATCATATCGCAGTATGAGATGCATCTATTCCCTCTGTTTATTGTGGCTGTTGTTGCATATGACAGATTAAGTTAATTTGCAGTCTTGACAGATGCTCCAGTATAACTACTTGGTTGAAACTACACCGTGACCACGACTTTACCATTTGGTCATGCGTTTTTCTTGCAGGGTCTCCACGCAGAGGGCGGCCTTGTCCCTGCAGGCCACCCTCTGCTGGTCGCACCCAGGCTCGAGCTCTGGAGGAGGCTGGGGACGGGCTGCCGTCTCTGGAGACAGAAGTGTGGAGCTGGGGCCGCGGCTCTGAGGGCCAACTGGGCCACGGAGATCAGCTGCCCAGGTGTGGACACTCAAACACACACACACACACACACACACACACACACACACACTTAAATACACTAATACACATAAACAGAAACCAATATTAAAGAAAATTATTTCACATGAACCCTAAGGAGAATTCGATGTGTATGTGCGTTTGTGTATGTGTGTGTGTGTCCAGACTCCAGCCGCTGTGTATCAAGTCTTTGATTGGAGAGGAGGTGATCAAAGTCGCTGCTGGGTCACACCATTCACTAGCTCTCACCGCTCACTGCCAGGTAACACACACACACACACACAAAAATGCAATTATATATTTGTCTGATGACTTACATTGACATGATAAGCCCCTGAAATCATTCCTTAATCATCTAGAGTCCATCTATTTATTGAAAATTCACATGTTTATGCATATTTACAGTAATAACTTTATTTATATATGATATGTAAAAGTGAAAGTGCAATCATAGGAGCTTTCACAGTGTGCCATTTATGTTTCTAGACTATTTTTAAAATGTGAATTTTCTTTCTACAATGAAAACTATTACTATTTTTAATTAACATGAAAATAGACTGTTTTATAGTTTTATTATTTATTCATTTTTTCTGCTGTTTTTGTGAGTATAAATGGTATAAAAAATGGTACATTTTCATAGACACCTGTGTCTTTTGTTTGTATTTTGGGTTCCTGGCAGCTTTATACTTTGTTAATTAAAATAAAATGAAAAATCTGACTGATAGCCAAGTTTGTGTGGAGAAAAAGGAGCCATGCATGTGATGTAAGGACAGACTGAAAGATGGTGAACAGAGACAGAAACGAATGCATAGGAAGTTGACAAATTTGAACCAAAATCTCCTGGACTTCAGAGGTTTAACTCATAATAACATGCCTTACCCTAACCAAAGTTTAACCATGAGCTTTAAATAAAGTTTCATACAACGCTTAAAGGGACGAGTGACTAATCTGTCATAATATTCAAGGTCTAAATACAAGAGCACACACACAAGTTTGGACCAGCTAACTTTATGTTTTTCAGGTGTACTCGTGGGGCAGCAACATGTGTGGACAGCTGGGTCATGTCAACAGTCCCGTCACGGTGCCTAAACAGGCAAAGGTACAGCAATGTGTCAATCATTCTTATTCAGTGCTTAACTGATGTATATTGTGACATGTTTCATGTTGATTTAGATGAACTGAGTGAGTCTCTCAATCAGGTGACAAATCAATTAATGTATGCCAAATACTGCATATTACCAGCATATTACATAAAAATGTATGACTTGGAATGATAAATAAACATATGATAATTAGGTGGGTTAAGATTGTACTGTAAAACATACTTAATTACAATGGTGGAATATAATTAAGTACATTTACTCAAGTACTGTACTTAAGTACAATTTGAAGGTACTTGTACCTTACTTGAGTCTTTCAATTTATGTAACTTTATACTTCTACTCCACTTCATTTTGAGGCAAATATTGTACTTTTTACTCCACAACATTTAGCTGACAGCTTAAGTTACTTTTAAGATCGAGACATTAAAAATATTTATAATAATATATCAAATATATAACATACATACATACATATATATATATATATATATATATATATATATATATATATATATATATATATATATATATATATATATATATATATATATATATATATATATATAATCATTTAGACCACATAACAGTATATTAAGTAGTGAAACTATTAGTGAAATTATTATTATTATAGTATATATAACAATCTGAGTGGGTCCATTCTGCATAATGAGTACTTTTTCTTTTGATACTTTAAGTACATTTTGATGCTTTTACTTGTAGTGGAGTCATTTCCCAGTGTGGTATTAGTACTTTTAAAGGATCTGGATACTTCTTCCACCACTGCTTAATTACATATGCAAATATGCAGAAATAACAGAGAGAGGGGAACGTGGATGTTGTAAGAATATACAGTAATCATATTGTAGTCACACTAACTGATCTACAACCAAGCAGCACATCTCCTGACAGCATTCTGTGTTTTGTTTTCCGCTGTAGCTGTCTGATGATCTTCGTGTTTGGGGCGTATCAGCCGGTCAGAGCCACTCCCTCCTCCTGGCTGATGGAGACTGTGTCCAGCCGGTGCTGCTCTACTGCGGCCAGCAGCAAGAGACAACATCAGTGCAGAGTGAGAGGTCAAACCAGGGTCAAAGGTCACCCAGCAGAGCAGAGAGTTATACAGTCAGACCCACCCTGCTGCCCTTCTGCGTGGAGGTTTGTGTGTCCAAAACACAACTGTTTGTGTTTTTTTTCTTCAACAGGGAAGACGATGGGTGGAGAGCTTTTCCAACGGCAACACTGGAGTGTATTTATTTTTACATATTACTCATACTTCAGTGTGGTTAAAATACGAAAAACACTATGCTTATGAAGTTGGATGTGTGTGGTATTGGTGGGAATCTTTGATCAGACAACAGAAACATACATCCCACAGAGACAGTAATCATTCACAGCTGCCATTTTCAAAATCTGGTGGACATACACGGAACAAAGGGAGAAAGTGGAGAGAAGGCTGAGATACATTACGGAACATTAAAAGCAACGGAAACAAACGTCAAAATACTGGAATTAAAGCGAACTTAAAACCATCATCACGCTGTTAATTTGTTTAACATTTACTTCTTGTGTGTGTGTGTAGATGGGTTACGTCAGCAGTGTGTGCAGCGGTGGGCAGAGCTGTGCAGTGTTAGTAGACCAGAACGTCATGGGTTTTATCTCAGCTATCCATGAGCTGGCCTCCAGAGAGAGACAGTTCTACTGCTGGCTGAGCAACGTCAGGAAGCTGCTGCTCACACCGCTACGGAACAGAGGTGAGCAAGCCTTTGCTCCGCCTCCTTCTTTGTTGATTAACACCACTTGCTATTATACATGCATGATTTGAGCATCTAATAAGTAAAGTCATAGTTAATGCATCTACTTATTGTGTGTGTGTGTGTGTGTGTGTGTCCTTGTTTTTCCTCTCTTCCACTTACTCTAAATGGCATGCTGTGGATATACTCCATATTATTATGTCATTGCATTGGCTTGAATATAAAATTCCCCCATTTTGCAATCCCTGCTCTAAGATAAAGACTAAATGAAGATATGGACAAAATAGGCTTTATATGAATCATCAATAACATACCAAAGCTCAACACACGTTTAATTGCATGTTAACACCTGAAGAAAATCTGCCTTAGCTGCCAAATTAAGCAGTCTACTACTTTTCTATTATAATAACATTTTGAAACTGTTGCAGACTTGGCTGAGGGTTATGCTTTATTTTCATTTTTTGGGTAATATTTAAATTAAGTCGGTCCTTATGATATTTACTAAAACTAAAATATTCCACACAATCTTCCCCATTTTGTGGGCAGAACTTAATTGTCCAGATTGGTTTCTAGTTGCCAGGAATTTTCTGTTGTTTATAGTAACCTGTGATCTGTGGAACCTTTATGATTTAGCATTTAAAAGAACAAAAAACATCAACTTATTTTATTTTTTTCCTCTTTTTCTCATTAATGCATCTACTTACTGTGTGTCTGTGTCCGTGTGTCTGTCTGTCTGTCCGTCTGTCTGTCTGTCTGTCTGTCTGTCTGTCTGTGTGTGTGTGTGTGTGTGTGTGTGTGTGTGTGTGTGTGTGTTCCCCACAGAGAGTCTGTGTCCGTCGTTAGGTGAGCCATGCACTCATCTCTTCTTCTCTCTCTATGAGAGTTTTGTTCATCTGAGTGTGCTGATTGGGCGACACTCCACGTCTCTCAGCTACTTCCTGCATGATGTGCAGGGCTGTGATGTCACTTGCCTTCCCCTGCTGACGCACACTGAGCACTTTCTGGACATTTATAAAGAGTAAGGCTCACCCTTTTGTCTCAGCACACAAAAATACCACACTGCATCTATTAATACAGACATCCTATTTATTTGCAAATATACAATTGTCTTTTGTTTTTAGTCTGTCTTTGTAAATGGTAATGGTAAATGTAATGTTTAAACGCGTTAATTTTTGTGTAATTAATTAATCTTAATTAACGCGTTAAAGTCCCGGCCCTATTTTTATTTATTATATATCCATTTCTGTTGATAGCATGGATGTGTGAGGAAGAACTGGGGGCATTGCTTTTCACAGATGGCACCCCATTGGGTCCTATGGGAGTTGCTCACTGGGCAAACACTCTTAACGCCCTGCAGGTTTCCTCAGCGTGCTGCCAGTACTTTATTTTGTTTTTTTTAATTATTTTTATTGACTCCTCCTCAGTACATCAAATTTCAAACACAACAGTTGAAGTTGATGTAGACAACTACAGTAAACAGATGTGAACCAAAAGTATCAATATCACCAAAGCATTACAGGGGTGTAGAGAAAATGTTTTTCCTTCTACCAACTGTAGCCACAGACTCATAGCTGCGGCTAATTCAACTTCATGTTCATGTTTCTAGCAGAGCCTCAAACCACAGTCTGTCATGTCAATGGGCTTTATAGGCCCACAAGTTTGCAGAGAAAACAGGTGGTAATTGTCATAGAATTGCTGCTATATAATGGCATCAGCATCATAATCACCATCAGGATGATTGAAATAAATGACTACAACTGGTACAAGAGTGTCAAGCCTTTGCATACGCCCATGCTCATCTGGTAGGAGGGGCTTGACACAGAGAAATAGAGCTTTCCAGAAGCTGTCTATCGCAGCTTTAAATGACAGTTTAAATGATATCAACAACAGACCCGACATACTAAATCTGTGCTGTAGATTTCTTTGTACATCTGTTGGTATACAAAACTTTTTGAAATAGTTACTTCTCCGTACTGTCGCCAAACTGTAAACCAAATTTCAGTTTCAGTATTCTGCACTTTAAGGCTGGAAACACGGTACATGGGATTAAGACACAAAGCAGGAAGGAGCCACAGTTTTTACAGAGCAAATACAATGAAAGTTTCCAGAGTTTCTGTTGACAGTAGATAGTGCAAGAAGGGAACGGGCCAATGGAAGAATAGTATGTATACCACTGATATGAGCTAAAGGAACATGTTGTTTTAATCAAGGACTTACTAGTTACATTCAACATTTTTTAAATTAGATATAAAGTCTAATCAAAACATCTCAAAGTAACATCTCTCCGTCTCCCCAGGTATTGTTCTTCAGTGGGTCACTTCCAGGTGATGGGTGGATTCCAATCACTCCATAAACTCTCAATGTAAGCTCCTTTTTTAATATGACCTCCAAAAAATGCACGTTAAATAGACCCCTGCAACTACTATGGCCTCCAGTATGGGAAATTTATTTTTGGTTGGAACACAGCTTTAAAATTAGCACAGTGCATTCACTATTTTAGCTAAAGATCATGCTCGTGCAACATTTTAGCTTCCATCAACTGAAAATAGTCAAATATTTCAATGAAAATTCTGCAGCAAACTTAGATTCTTATTCCTGTTTGTGTCTCTCTGTGTGTTTCTGTCCAGTGAGTGTTTGGGCTCTCAGCGGACCAAGCTCGCTCAGCTGTGTGTATCGGAGCAGTCTGTCAGTGGTGATGTTGACCTGGTGTCCTTGTTGTACTGGCCTCTGCAGCAGCTCCACCAGTACAGCAGAGTCCTGCTCAAACTGGCAGCCTGTTACGATGTGGTGAGGAGGAAACTCTGCTCTCTTTCTTCTTCTTCTTCCTTCTGTCTGCGTTTTTACCCTGCTTTTTTACCACTCAGAAACTCTTTTGATCTTCCTTATTTGTCCTCTCTCTTCCACTGACTCTAAATGGCATGCTTTGGATATATTCCATAGTATTAATGTCATTGCATTGGCTTTAATATAAGAATAAGTGCCAAATAGCACTTATTATTATTTATTAAATAGTTTTTTCTATATATTGGCGCGGCTGTGGCTCAGTTGGTAGAATGTTCTAGTAACCGGAAGGTTGGTGGTTCGATCCCTGACCATGGCAGCCTACATGTCGAAGTATCCTTGATCAAGATATTGAACCCCAAATTGCTCCCGATGCTGCGTTCATCGGTGTGTGAATGGATTCCCAATGGTGGCAGGTGGCGCCAGTGTGCCCTGGTAGCCTTGGCCACCAGTATGAATGTGTGTGTGAACGGGTGAATTTGGATAAAAGCGCTATATAAATGCACTTCATTTATTCCATTTACCATATCCACGCGTCTGTATCTTGAGCTGCTGTGACAACTAAATTTCCCCAGTGCGCGATGAATCAAGTAATATCTTATCTTATCTTATCTTATCTTATCTCTTATTAGAATAAAACATTTTGAAACTGTTGCAGACTTGCCTGAGGTTTATGCTTTATTTAGTTTTTTTGGGGTAATATTTAAGTTAAGTCAGCCCTAATCATATTTACTACAGTGGAGAAGAAAAAAATTCACATGATCTTCCCCATTTTGTGGGCAGAACTTAATTGACTCTGATTGGTTTCTAGTTGTCAGGGTTTTTCTTTTGTTTATGGTAACCTGTGATCTGTGGAGCCTTTATGATTTAGAATTTAAAAGAACAAAAAAAATCAACTTATTTTACCTTTTTATCTCCACTAGTTAACTACAGAGTATCAGTCCCTTCATCAGGGCTGTGGTCAGTATGACTCCCTGTCTTCATCTTTGTTGAGGAGGAAGAAGGAGGCCGAAACCACCTTCCACTTCTGGAAGACCCACTCTGGAAAAGCTACTGTAAGCACAACTCTGTTTTATTTAAACTTGCTATCATTGTTTTTGAGTGAGAAAGTAACAACATCCAGACAGTAACAGCTGTCTGGATGCCTTTGGCAACCAATTCCTGGCCTTAACCACTTTTAACCACACATAAAAAAGAAACAGTTAAACATACACCCACAATTAAGCATATTTTATGTTGCATTAGTGATCTTTAGATATTGCTGTTACAGCCAGAACCAAAATCTGACAGAACTGCAATCGATAACGATCATTCTATTTAGCAGAAAGGACAACAGAGAGCAAAAAGAGCACAGTGTCGTATTGTATTTGACATTAGTCCACAAGCTGCAATAATAAATGGGCAAGAAGAATAGTTGAATAATGACGTTCTCAGATAGAAAACCCCAAAATGACCATTTTTGTGAAAAGAAGTTCACCACAATGGGAGGATAGCAGTTGACAGCAGTGATATGCAGATCAGAGCTACAGATGTGAAGGTGTTGATTGTCTTTAACGTCTAGTTTTCCACATTGGAACAGAAAGTCTCAAGATTTTAATTTATAAATGCAGAATGTCCCTCTACTGAATCTAAAACAGACGCAGTGGTTTTCAACAGATTGTCAGATTTTATTCTCCATGTGTGTTTGTTCAACAGGAGGTCCTGCGTCTCCCACAGCGTCGTGTGGTGTGTGAAAGCAGCAACAGATCTCTGACTCTGCAGAACGCTGGGCGGTTCTCCAACCACTGGTTCATACTGTTCAATGACACACTGGTGCACACACAGGTACACACACATGCAAACACAGAAACAAAAAAATCACCAAATGATGGTATTTTCCTCTACTTGTAGGTAGTTTAAATCCATGGGTTGTGACCAGTAATTCTCTACAGACAGTTGGTAACACTGCCTGCAGCAGGGCGTAGCAAACACAATGGTCCCATCTGTTAAAACTTTTTAAATCAATTTTAAATTGTCTTACAGTGAACAACACCCACTGTTATTATACATCAGAGAAAAGCCACAGGATCTTTATTAGTCTTGTTCAGATCACACAAAACTTCCACTGGATCTGTCTTCCTGCTGTTTTTGGCATCTACCATGTCTTGCAAATTAAGTTTTTATTTGTAAATTGTATCTTTCATTCACTCAGGGTGCCATTCCCTCTCAGAGCCTTGTAAGTATATCTGACACCGGTTTACCAAATGTCTCCTCCAGCCAACCAGTTTAAACACCCTGAGCTTTGTGCTGCAGCAGCATGGGTGGGCTGGCCACTGATCAGTGCTTACACTCTGACAGGTTCACATGGGATTAGTCAGCTAATAAGTGACTGTATAAAAGAAGTGGATGTAGCAACTGTTGTGTCACGCATTGGTTTGTGTTTTGAGGTCTCGAGTTTGGCATTTTGGCCATCACCGTCTTGTTTTTTTTTCTAAAGCATACCCAGCACTATTGTCTATTTTCATAATTAACAAAACTAACATGCTGAAAAAGACTTGAAACTAACAATTAAGACCACAAATTCATTGGGAAAGTGGTTGCTGAAGTAATTAATCAAGTGAGAATTAGAGTCATTTTCTCATAGACTTCTATACAATCTGGTTTTCTTTTTTGCAACCAGTAGTCTCCCTCTTCTGGCAGTTAGAAAGAATGCATGTTTAAGACACTTCCACAATGGCTTCACATTTCAGACCTGGATACAACTCTTCTTCTCTACAGTCTATGGTTAACACAGGACATCATGTAATGTTAAAGTGACTCACACAAAGACTATTACATGTTTCAGTTGCCAGAATAGTAAGCAGGCCATGTTGTTTTCTGCAAATTTTCTCAGTACTGTGTTATTTCTTGAAATATTTTGTCCACCCCAGTGAAGATAAACTAACTGAATAATCATTGGGCTTTGTAATGCAGCACACCTTAGCATTGCAGATGTCCTGTGTTAACATTTATTTTGTACCTGTTTTCCTGATGGCTGATTCTGAGCTTTAGCCGCTGCCAAACAGGCTGCTGTGTGTGTGTGCGTATTTGGGTTTAGACATGTAGATGAGGTCATCGTTGCAGTAGTTTATGCTGGTGAAAGGATGCAGGTCACCTCTGCATTTTAGCTTTTGAGAGCATCTGATCCAAGAGGCTGCAGCATCAGCAGCAACAACACAACGTTTTGTTACTGATTGGACCAGACGACAACTTAGAGCAGTGATTCCCAACCAGGGGGGCCAGACCCCCCCCCCAGGTGGGCGCCAAAGATCCACGGGGGTTGCGAAGCCCTCTTGATTTTAAGGGGTGTAATAAATCTAATTTGTTTAAATATAGATGAGTCAGCATTAAATTCAATAAGCGTGAAAAAAAACCCTAAATAAGGGCTACATTAAACGTTTATTTATTTTTTTAAATAAAAAAATCCCTACAGAAAAGTTTAGAAATATGGGCTATATGGCGAGAATAAGGATATGTGTAACATCCCTCCTGCAGTATACACAGAGGTCCCCTCACCTAGCAACAGAAACCGAGAGCTAATGGAAAAATGGCGAAGCGTCACGAAGACAAGAATGCCGAATATCTCAAAAAGAAAAAGAGAGGGTACCATGAAAGTTACATTGAGTTCAGCTTCATAGAAGCAATGGACAAAATTAGAGCCGAATGCATCTTTTGCAGCGAGAAACTGGCAAAAATAGTTTGAAACCCTGCAAACTGAAGTGACACCAGACAACTAAACATCCAGAGACGGTGGGTAAACCCAAAGAGTTTTTTCCTCAGAAAAAGGGAACTTGTTGTCACAAACAGGCCCCAAATCATTATGGACAGTTTTAAAAAAGCTGGAAGCGACCAGAAGCAGTCAACACTTGCGTCTTTTGAGTGCTCTCTGCTTATTGTGCAAGCCAAAAAGCCACACAACTTTGGGGAAATACTGATTAAACCTGCTTGCATTGAAATGGCTGAGATATTATGTGGACCGCAGGTCGCTAACAAATTTAAGACTGTACCACTGTCCCATAACACAGTGAGGGGGTCGCCAAAGTTTACAATGGTAAAAATGTGGGTCCCTCAAGAAAAAGGTTGGGAAGCACTGACTTAGTGGACGTTATATTTACTGTTGACTTGTCCCGTGTGTCTCTCCCTCTCTTCTTGTTGAACCCTGACTAATAGTTTGCCTTCCTGTCTGTTTGGTGTGTGGTGGTGTGTTGATAGACAGCAGATAGTGGTGAAATCTTTCGTTTTGGGTTCATGTGCTGTTAATCCTGCATTGCACATCGATACACATCTTGCCCACACAATAAAAAATATTGATTTTGTGTCTGACATAATGTGAGAAGTATTGATTTCCCATAAGTGCAGGAAGATGGTGATAAATACCTGAACTGCTTCTCTGACTCTGTCTGCAGTTCGCCTCACATCATGTCTACCCTCTGACCTGTCTGTGGGTGAAACCAGTTACTGAAGACAGCAGCGGACTGTGAGTTTCAAGGAGCCATCTACCTATATGATTATGAATCATAAACATAAGACATCTCACTCACCTCACATGCACAGTGATGCTAATGTGGTAACACCCATTTTGTCAGTATATTAAATTCTTGTCCCAAATTATCCAACATTTTTCGTGGTTCAGCGTTATCAACTCATTATTGATTTATTTGTACCTCTTTTTTTCAATTCTCCCATCTGCTAAAACATTTAGTAGCATTTTCATTCAAACATTCTAGACCGAATGAGTTATTGTTGTGTTGTGTGTCTTCAGCTATGCCATCAAAATTACATGTCCAGAAGAGAGTTTCACCTTGGTGGCCTCGACACCACAAGAGAAGGTACATTTAAGATTTATTTATACACTTCATACCCACTTGGTTGTCTGTCAACAGCTTTTATACAAACTCTCTGCTCTCTTTCTTATCTTATCTCCTCCTCTTATCTTATTTCATCTTCATCATAGAGGCAGTCTCCCTTGAAAATCGTACTTGTTTTATCTCTTTCCAGAACAAGTGGCTTCGATCTCTTAACCAGGCGGTGGATCAGATGCTGGGTGGTGCAGGTCAGGGGTCATCACCAGGGGTGACGGCAATGTCTCGCACAGCCTCCTACACGTTCACTGGAGAAGGCCGGTTTAAAGACGCCCAGTACACCGGGGGCTGGCTGGCAGGACGGGTTCATGGCAGGTAAGAGAGCGTGTGTGTGTGTGTGTGTGTGTGTGTGTGTGTGTGTGTGTGTGTGTGTGTGTGTGTGTGTGTCTGTGTGTCTGTGTGTCTGTCTGTCTGTCTGTGTGTCTGTCTGTCTGTCTGTCTGTCTGTCTGTGTGTCTCTGTGTCGGTCTCTCTGTTTCTGTGTCTGCATGTGTCTCTGTGCTGTGTCTGTCTGTGTGTGTGTGTGTGTCTGATCTCTGCAGCTTTGGCAGGAAGAGTTCATGGCAGGTTAGAGAGCGTGTCTGTGTGTGTGTGTGTGTGTGTGTGTGTGTGTGTGTGTGTGTGTGTGTGTGTGTGTGTGTGTGTGTGTGTGTGTGTGTGTGTGTGTGTGTGTGTGTGTGTGTGTGTGTGTGTGTGTGTGTGTGTGTGTGTGTGTGTGTGAGATCTCTGCAGCTACAGTGTGTACTGATTAATGTTTGCCTCTGGGTGTGATCCTGAAATGTTTTTATAAGTATGCTGGGTTTTTGGCAGCCACTATGAACTCTTGAATATTTCAGTGTCCTTGAATTTACCATGTTGAAGAATACTAGCTCATACTTATAGTATGATAACCATAATTATTAATTTGTTGATACATGCAGAACCACTGTCAGGGTACCATAAGAGTGCTTCAGGAGGATGATTGTAACATTTGTTCAGCCCTCAAATTTAAAATCAGTAGAATATTGTGGGCTGAAGAGGGGCAGTGTGAAAGTAAATTAATCATAAATCAATCAATCAAGTACAAAGATGAATAGAAACCTTGTTAGAATGAAGATGATTCTACCTGGTATTAGTTTATGAAATGGCCAAAGAGTATAAAATGCCTCTGTGCAAATAGTTGAAACAGTAAATGTCTTTGCCTTCACAGAGGCACCATGAAGTGGCCAGATGGACAGACCTACAGCGGGAACTTTAAGAATGGACAGGAGGACGGGTGAGTACATTAAAGAGCTGCTTAATGTGTAAAGCCTCCCAAGAGAGATGCGTCCATTTACAATATGACACAAGTACTTTCAGGAAAACAAACAAACACAAAAGATTATACATATATATATATATATATATATATATATATATATTGTATATATATATATATATAAATGACAAACAGCAGAAATGTATGTATAGAATGTGTATAGAATGTATGTATATGTGTCATTGTTTATATTTTTTATGTCAATCATTACTCTACAAAGTGGGTCACTGGTAGACTAACATTGGTGCAAAGTGAGCCACTTTGTAGAGTAATGATTGACATTATAATCTACCAATCCTCATCCAATCATCCAAAAGGAGCCACCAGTCATGTCAAAGGTCTGGAGAAGGTGGCTATTTGCCGTTTCCATGGTTTCGTTCACCGCTATGTAGAAACTTATAAAGTTGTACAAAGTAAAGCATATTAAGATCATAACTCATATACAACAACTTCCTACTTACTACTAATAAACAATAATTCTGAGGTTATTGAGGGAAAACTCTTAGTTAATGTCTTACTGGTTGCATAATAAGGCCATGCAGAATAAGGCATTAATAACTACTTAATAATGATTAATTAAGAACCAATATGTTACTTATTTGCATGCTAATAAGCAACTAATTAATATTGAATATGTGTTCCCTAATATAAAGTGTTACCCTGTTTTCATATCTATGTGTCTGTATCTTCAGCTGCTGTGTCAACTAAATTTCCCCACTGTGGGATAAATAGTCATATCTTATCTTTTAGGGAGACCTGTAAACAGAAGATTAAAAATAGTGGAGATCATTTTCAGTCATGTTGTGTTTTAATCATCCAGTTTGATTGAAACAGTTAAACCAGCTGGTGTTTTTGTGCTATTTATATACGTGTGATTAACTCGCAAAGATTAAAATGTGTTCTCAATTTTTGTTTCTCCTTCCAGCTATGGAGAGATTATAATACCTAACAAAGTGCTGAACAGGGCAGACAGCTACCAAGGACAGTGGAAAGATGGCAAGATCCATGGTTTTGGAAAGTACAAGTCAGTACACTGTTTTATATTGACTTTTTAGTGACACGGAGAACAGCATAGGACAAATTACATGTATATGAACTGTACAGAGATAATTTCTTTATCATATCATATTAAGTCATATCTGAAACACAGAGATCATGTCTTGTATTAAGCAGCAGTACATGACCCCATGTTACTCATGTAAAGGAAATACATACAGATGTCTCTGTTGGTTTAACCCAGGTATGCCAGTGGCGAGGTGTACGAGGGATGTTTCTGTGACGGGCAGAGACATGGGTATGGCATGCTGAGCTCCGGTAAGCTGGCCAAGAAGTCCTCCAGCGTTTTCATTGGCCAGTGGGTCCACGACAGAAAGACAGGATATGGAGTCTACGATGACATCACCAGGTCTGGTTTAAAAAAAAAGCTCCAGTAACACTGTTCAGGGTATCCTCCGGGTCTTAAAAAGTCTTAAAATGTTTAAAGTCAAATAATTTTAATTTAAGGCCCTAAAATGTCTACAATTCTCTTAAAATCTCATAAAATGTCTTAAATATGATTTTGATAGATCTTAAAAATGTATTAACGTTAAATTCATTTAACCCTTTGATGCACAACATGGGTCTAAAGTGACCCAACTGAGTTTTTATTTTCTATATCTTTGCAATAAATTCATTTCCTCATTCAGTATTCCAGGTTTTCCTCAATTAACTTGTTTAAAAATACCTTTTTGTATCACTATGCACGCTTCTAATGCACAACATGGGTCAAAAATTTCATTATGGGCAATTGTGTGTATAATTTTAATGAAAAATGGACGAATAAGGCTGTAACATAACAAAATGCAGAAAAAGTGAAGCGCTGTGAATACCTTCCAGATACACTGTATGTGTGACAAAATGATACATAAACATGTAAAATATATTAAATATATGAGTGTTTGGCCCCTCTTACTGCTGAAGTATCTATTTGAAAAAAAATACTATTATTATAGTATTAGGTCATATTAGTAAAATTGATGTAATAATAATGAAAGTCTGAAAGGAAAAATGGATATAATGATCGGTTGTAATAAAAAAAAAGAAGATATTTAAAGAATACGATTCAATCATAAAATAAATTGATTTAAAGAGATAGAGCAAAGAAACACACAGCCAGCCAGCATGAAATAACATGAGAAATAAATGCGAGTAATTTTTTACCCATGTTGTGCATTAGAAGGTGTTTATATGTTGTGTCAAAGGGTTAAAACAAATGCATAAACTTCAGTCCTGCTTTTAAATGTTCCGATTTTTAAGGACGCTATAACATTACTACAAAACAGCACTAAGTACGTGTGCAGCCTGGTCAGAACTATCGAGTTCAACCAGCTAGTGTGCTGTGCTCATGCCACGGTGTGTTACAGTGGAGAAAACTAGTGAAAGCCCACAGCAAAGCTAAATTACTTGTGTAAGATACGTAAGTGCAAGTACAACAATTTGTGGCTCCAGAATAAACAATTTAATGCATGGTTGAAGCTAGTGGAAACATATATGAAGCACATTGTAAAGATAAAGCGTCATATTAATAGTTTTTTTATTCTGATTTCAACTAATATTAGTTCACAATAGAGAGACTTCGGGTGTTTTTATATCAGTTTGGCATTTTTATTCCAATATGAAAGAGTTGTGAATAAATTCATATACTTTGCAAGTGATTCTGGACCTCTGATTTTCCTTCATGTCTTTGGTACTATTTTTGCCAGTATGGATGTGAAATGGGTCTTACATTGTTTTCATTATGGTCTTACATTTTTTTTTTAAAAGTCTTAAATTTGACTTGTTGAAACCTGCAGAGACAGAGAAGGTGGGTAGATGATTTGATAGATAATTTGCAAGAGAACAGCCCCATTTCTAATATAACCTGAGATATGTATTAGTCAGCAGATTAATAATTAGCACTGTTCGTTTTATGATCAACTGTAGGTTATAATCAGTTTCCTGTCTGTACTGAATGTGAACGTTAAGTGCATTTTGATCTCACTGCTCTTGTGCTCTTCCCAGAGGTGAGAAGTACATGGGACTGTGGTTGGAGGAGCAGCGGCATGGCAGCGCTGTGGTTGTGACTCAGGTCGGCGTTTACTACGAAGGGACCTTCAGAGACAACAAGATGTGTGTAAGTTCACCCTAAAGCAGGAGCAATCAATTGAAATTCAAAATCTCCTCCCAGTAACGATCCAAACCTCATCTTCAACTTTGACCTTATTATCCCAAAGGAAATTAGATCTGCAGCCGGCATCACGTCACATCACGTCAAGGACCATGACAAATGTGAAATATTGATAACAGTAACAATACAAAAAAAAAATCACATTTCCACTCCACAAATGAGAGCAAAGCACATCAGCCACACTAAACCTGTAGCTAATAACCAAGCTAAAAACATTATCAACAGCAAATGACATAATACATACTAAGTTAAGCACTGTACAGGGATGTAGGCAATTCAATGGAAATAAATAAATATTCAATCCAGGCTAATCCAAGATATCTAAGAAGGATAGACAATCTCATAATGTCTATAATGTCTTTTTTTTTAAAAGGAGGATACACTTTCATACTTTTGACATAGAAACACATTGAACACTTAACTTTCACCTTAAATTCACCATTAAATGTATTTTGTTTATGTCCCCTAAAATGTCTGACCTTTAGTTAACTTAAAAATATTTGTCTAAAGAGCTTTTAACTATAGACTATAGTATAATCTATGATATAATTTTTTTTTCATGTCATCTTTTTTCCATTCATTCTATCTTAAGAGATAAAAGTAGGTGGATAACAGTAACCTGTATGGATGCTGTGATATGTAGTGCCACTTAAAGACAGGAAGTGGTGCCACTGAGCTTTGATTTGCTCATATCAGCTGCAAGTACCAAATGACTTCAGGCGATGATATCCTAAAAACAATGTGAATAAAATAATTTCTGTGTATTTGTTGTTTTCTCTCAGGGTCCAGGTCTGTTGGTGTCAGATGACGACACAGCTTTACACGGAGAGTTCTCAGATGACTGGACTGTCAACGGGAAGGTAGAAAACTCTTCTTTTACCTGTGTGCTCTGGATGAATGTTTACTATCAGCAGTTTTTTGTCCAAATGAGTAGATTGTCCATGTATAATGGTCCTAACAACTTTGATATGCAACCTGCTTTCCTTGTTAAGGACTACACGAGTAATTGAAAGATTAGCTACTTGTTTTTTTTTTAAATTACTGACATAAATACACTTTTCTATGATATTCAAATTTATTAAGATGCACCTGTACAGCTATGGCAGCCAGTCCATTCCAGTGTTTGTTCAATTCCAACACAAGCCTCCTCATTCTACTTAATGAGACAATGATCAACTGATCACCTGAACCAAATCTTACTTTATAATAGTTAGATTATACGATCATAAGATTGAGATTATCGCATCAATAATGATTTCTAAACTCTTCCTAAATTAAAATATTAGTGGTGTATTGTTTAAAAATGAATATGAACATGTTTTCTTTGCATTATTTGAGGTCTGAAAACTGCACATTTTTTGTTATTTTGACCAGTTGTCATTTTCTGCCAATAAATGCTCTAAATGGCAAAATTTTTATTTCAAATTTAAGAGAAATGTTGTCCGCACTTTATAGAATGAAACAAAAATGTTCATTTTACTCAAACGCATATCTATAAATAGTAAAACCAGCTAAACTGATAATTTTAAATGATATAAAAACATTTTTTTCCAAAACAGTAGTTGTAACGGCCTACACCCAAGAACAGCTCATTAATGTGAGTTTTTTTTGTACTACTACACCTTTAACTATTTTGGTTATTTTTCATTTAATGACATTGATGTAAATCAGGTTGTAGATTGCAGTCTACCTAACTGTTTATATATACGCCATTTTATACGGCAGTAAGAAGACAATTACAAAAGGCTGGCTCCAGAGGAACCCTCCCACAATCACCCTTCTTATTAGTATATCAACTCTATACATATATATGGAGAAAATGACTGTCACTGTTCAATTACAAAAGGAGAGGGGAGATAAATATTGGGGAAAATGGGACTGTTACAACCATGTAGATCTATAATATACATGTATGTGTGTTTTTTATTTTTCTACGAGACCCCAGGAGGTCAATGTCCTGTACCTGTACTTTTTATTTCAGACCTCACCCTTTCATGTCTACGGAAGCCCTGAACCGCAAGTGAAGAAAAAAAATTTTGAGATGTTATCTCGTTATTTCGAGATAGTATCTCGTAATAACGAGATAAAATCTCGTTATTTCGATATAAAATCTCGTTATTTCGAGATAACACACTTGTGTAAAAAAAAAAAAAAAAAAAAAAAAAAAAAAATTAATTTTTTACTGTCAGATATTATCTCGTTATTTCGAGATACTAAGTCGTTATTTCGAGATACTATCTCGTTATTTCGAGATACTAAGTCGTTATTTCGAGATAACACACCTATGTAAAAAAAAAAAAAAAAAAAAAATATTTTTATTTTATTTTTTACTGTCAGATATAATCTCGTTATTTCGAGATACTAAGTCGTTATTTCGAGATACTATCTCGTTATTTCGAGATACTAAGTCGTTATTTCGAGATACTATCTCGTTATTTCGAGATACTATCTCGTTATTTCGAGATACTAAGTCGTTATTTCGAGATAACACTTAGGCCTATGCTGTCTCAGTGAACGGACCGGGCTGTCCAGTCCCGGCTTCCTCGTGAGGAGATCCACCGCCTCGTCACGCTCGTGTCACCACACATCCAGAGGGCAACCCGCTGCAATTTTGCCCTCAGCCCGGAGGTGCAGCTCCTGGCCGCGCTGCGTTTTTACGCAGTGGGGCACCGGTTTCACGGAGTGTGGCAGCCGTGACACCGATCCTCCTGCGCCATGCCCGGAGACACATCAGGATGCCCACCACGCGGGACGAGGTCCGCCAGTGGGGTACATATGCGTTAATGGCTTGATTACTACTCGGATACACCTGTTAGCTGTGATCACACACACACACACACACACACACACACACACACACACACACACACATACACACACACACACACACACACACACACACACACACACACACGTAGCCTTATTGCACAGGTGTGTGGGGTGACTTAAGCGCTGATAAAGTGGTGGGTGATCGATTTGCCTGGCATCGATTGATTTATATTTCAGCACCACGGCGGTGGACAGCTCCCACTAAGAGCTTCTTAAGAAGCTTCTTTGGCGGGATCTTAAGAAGGCAGTTAAGAACGCATCTGGGAAACACCCCTATCTTAGCGCTCCTTCTAAGCCGAACCCTTCTTAAGAGCCTTCTTAAGTCCTTAAGAACGAGCGAATCTGGGAAACGCGAATTAATTCGAGATCTTGAGAAAACAAAACAATAGTGTAGTCCAGACGCATAGCCAGTAATGTAATGTATTTGTAACCCGGCCCGTATGGGATGAGCCTCTCCACACCCTGGGACTCTGCGTTGTGTTGTTTATGATGATGGAGGGCGGAGGAGGGACCAGTCGGACACGGGTGGTCGTTATATTGCGGCTCGGACCGCGTCGTGCTTTATTTCTCACAACGGCTGGCAGCTCAACCTTAAACAGTACAAGTAAACACTGGCGTGAGGCAACAGAAAGATTAAAGGCTTGTGTTGTGTCCTTACTGATTTCCACACTAACTGGTTGCCGGAGATCTGCGCAGTTTCTGTTACGCGTGAGCTGTCCGTGGTACTGAAACAGCAATCGCCCTTAATGTGATAATTTTCTGTCTGATGCAGGTCTATGTTATGCTATACGTTAACACTTTATCGAGCCTACTGATTGGGTTCATCTGTAGTCGGCACTTTGTGCAATAAAATGATTTATTGTGCCGTGCGATAGAGCCCATACGCATGTTTTGTCTTTACTGTTGTATTGTGTGCAGCCTTTATAAAGCTCTGTTGGGAGAGCTTGTGTGAAATATTATTTCTGCCTTCACCACTGGTAGTATTCCCTCTGGGTCCAAAACGGATTGCACTACACACACAAAGTTTCTAGTGACCCGCAATCCTGCTGATCTGCATCTCTCAGTCATCATCTGGTATCCATGGAGACACCCGGTGGCGAAGGCAGAAATAATATTTCGGGTGGGCCAGTACAAAAGTAGATGGGCCATCTTTTCCCAGAAAAAGGACTCGTAAAAATGTAGAACTATAAAAATGACAAATATAGACAAACTGGAAAAATAGTGACTATTTTACTTTGCAACATTATGCATTACAAAGGAAATGACAGCAAAACACTGCCTCCAACACAAGCTCTCCCAACAGAGTTTTATAAAGGCTGCACACAATACAACAGTAAAGACAAAACATGCGTATCGGCTCTATCGCACGGCACAATAAATCATTTTATTGCACAAAGTGCCGACTACAGATGAACCCAATCAGTAGGCTCGATAAAGTGTTAACGTATAGCATAACATAGACCTGCATCAGACAGAAAATTATCACATTAAGGGCGATTGCTGTTTCAGTACCACGGACAGCTCACGCGTAACAGAAACTGCGCAGATCTCCGGCAACCAGTTAGTGTGGAAATCAGTAAGGACACAACACAAGCCTTTAATCTTTCTGTTGCCTCACGCCAGTGTTTACTTGTACTGTTTAAGGTTGAGCTGCCAGCCGTTGTGAGAAATAAAGCACGACGCGGTCCGAGCCGCAATATAACGACCACCCGTTTCCGACTGGTCCCTCCTCCGCCCTCCATCATCATAAACAACACAAGGCAGAGTCCCAGGGTGTGGAGAGGCTCATCCCATACGGGCCGGGTTACAAATACATTACATTACTGGCTATGCGTCTGGACTACACTATTGTTTTGTTTTCTCAAGATCTCGAATTAATTCGCGTTTCCCAGATTCGCTCGTTCTTAAGGACTTAAGAAGGCTCTTAAGAAGGGTTCGGCTTAGAAGGAGCGCTAAGATAGGGGTGTTTCCCAGATGCGTTCTTAACTGCCTTCTTAAGATCCCGCCAAAGAAGCTTCTTAAGAAGCTCTTAGTGGGAGCTGTCCACCGCCGTGGTGCTGAAATATAAATCAATCGATGCCAGGCAAATCGATCACCCACCACTTTATCAGCGCTTAAGTCACCCCACACACCTGTGCAATAAGGCTACGTGTGTGTGTGTGTGTGTGTGTGTGTGTGTGTGTATGTGTGTGTGTGTGTGTGTGTGTGTGTGTGTGTGTGTGTGTGTGTGATCACAGCTAACAGGTGTATCCGAGTAGTAATCAAGCCATTAACGCATATATACCCCACTGGCGGACCTCGTCCCGCGTGGTGGGCATCCTGATGTGTCTCCGGGCATGGCGCAGGAGGATCGGTGTCACGGCTGCCACACTCCGTGAAACCGGTGCCTTGCTGAGGCCGGTGCCGTCCCCCACCACCTCCAGGAAGCTCCCCACTGCGTAAAAACGCAGCGCGGCCAGGAGCTGCACCTCCGGGCTGAGGGCAAAATTGCAGCGGGTTGCCCTCTGGATGTGTGGTGACACGAGCGTGACGAGGCGGTGGATCTCCTCACGAGGAAGCCGGGACTGGACAGCCCGGTCCGTTCACTGAGACAGCATAGGCCTAAGTGTTATCTCGAAATAACGACTTAGTATCTCGAAATAACGAGATAGTATCTCGAAATAACGACTTAGTATCTCGAAATAACGAGATTATATCTGACAGTAAAAAATAAAATAAAAATATATATATATATATATATTTTTTTACATAGGTGTGTTATCTCGAAATAACGACTTAGTATCTCGAAATAACGAGATAGTATCTCGAAATAACGACTTAGTATCTCGAAATAACGAGATAATATCTGACAGTAAAAAATTTAATTTTTTTTTTTTTTTTTTTTTTTTTTACATAAGTGTGTTATCTCGAAATAACGAGATTTTATCTCGAAATAACGAGATTTTATCTCGTTATTTCGAGATACTATCTCGAAATAACGAGATTTTATCTCGTTATTACGAGATACTATCTCGAAATAACGAGATAACATCTCAAAAATTTTTTTCTTCACTTGCGGTTCAGGGCTTCCGTACATGTCCGCATAAAAGTAAAAAAAAAAAAAAATGTAAAAGAGGTAACTTTATTCTCCACATTTCGACTTTATTCTCGAACTGCATAATGAAAAATAAATTCTTACTCTCATTATTTTTTTCTCCTACCTGGCCCAATTCGCTTCTGTTAAATAACAGACCTATACAAGTGCAAGATTTTTCCACATTCATGTCTCCCCCTCCCTTCCTCTCCAGGGTGTTATCTCCCTGCCTAACGGTGACTGGCTGGAGGGCCAGTTGACTGGAGAGTGGACCACAGGGCTGAAGGTGGTTGGAACGTACATCAAACCATCTGCAGAAGAACCTGAAAACAAAGAGAGAACCAGCCTGCTGTGAGTATCACTGGGTGTTACTGGAAACAGCATTTTTAAGTGTAGACAGAGTTTGTATCACCCGGTGCTCATGCTGTGTTTTAAACATGTTTAAATGTGCAGCAGGGTGGGTCAGTACGTGGTGCCTGCAGCTCAGAGGTGGCTCTGTGTGTTCGATTCATGTTGGAGTCGACTCGGCTGTGAAGTTGCAGGGAGAGGAGACAAAACTGCAGCCTGGGACAACATCGCTGTTACTATAACAACTGCACGACGACAAAGGTAGATACAACACACAGTAGTACACAATCATGAAGAACGTAAAAAAAAAAAAACGTAGAAGGATGTGCAGGTGTTTATCTAAATGTGTGTGTGTGTGTGTGTGTAGTCCAAATCTCAGCAGGTCTCAGAGTAAAGTACTGGAGTGTTTGGAGTTTATTCCTCAGCATGGAGAACCAGTGACCACTGCAAACTATGACAACATACGAAGATACCTCGGCAAGGTACAAGTGTTTTTCTAATCAATCAATGCATTGATTTGTAAAGTAGGAAGTGTTATATACATACCCAGTAGAATCCAGGGGTAAAAGTGAAACAGTGTGTGTATCCACCCCGTGATTCAGATTGTTACAATTTTTTATAGATTCTTCCTTGCCCTATGCTACAAACTTCCACCAAGTTTCATTAATATATAGCCAATAGTTTTTTTTGTCAACAAACAAACAAACTGAAAACATAACCTCCTTGGCGAATGTAACAAGAGACTGCTCAGACCTGGAGGTTGCTGCCTGGGTACGACCTTAGGGTGATTTCACATCAACAAGTTTAGTCTGTTTAAATCAAACTCTGGTACGGTAAAATCCTTGTTACGGTCCATGTGGTCGCTTGTGAATGCTCCAATCAAACTCTGGTGCAGACCAAAACAACCGGTCTAAGTCCACTTGGAAGGGAGTCTCAAACCGTTTCCAAATGAACCCTGGTGCGATTTGAATACACTGTGAACGTTAATTGACCCAATTCGAGAATCGTGAGTTCCCATCATAGCATAAAGATGGAGCTAAAGTAAATTTTGCATTGCAGCAATATCAACATATTTCTCAAAATAATGTTATATTTACCTTTGTGGTAGAAGTGCATCAAGGCTCGCCTTCGCTGATTATACAGATGTCCTATCTCAGCATGTTGGAAATAATGAATAATCAACATATCAACAATCAACATCAACGAATAATTGTTCTTTCCATTTTCAATTGGCAATCAAAAATCAAAAAATGAAAAATTGACTGGTTATTTTGTTATTTGTCTTTTATTATAACACAAAAAACTAAAAAATGCTTGTTTTTTCATATTTCAATATTAGACTCAGATCAAAAATACAAAATGGAAAAACGGGCACCAGGAATGAATTTGATTTTAATTTGACTACGGAGAAGTGAATGACGGCTCACTGGACCGTAGTCAAACCCGACCAATTAAATATTAAAAGATTAAGATTGAAATATGAAAAAACAAGCATTTTTGGGGTTTTTTGTTTTATAATAGACAACAAAATAACCAGTCATTTTTTGATTTTGATTACCAATTGAAAATGGAAAGAACGAATGATACATGGATTAATTACACTCTCACTCAGATTCATTAACCAAACAGACTTGAATTAAGGAAAACACAATCCATCCCTTTATCTGAGATTTTGTTGGTGTAACACCTAAATGTTTGTGTCTGTGTGTGTTTGTGACCTGTGTGTTGTCTGTCAGGCGTGTGAGACCCCTCACCACCCTCTGGGCTGGCTGGTGGAGACCTTGGTGACGGTGTACAGGATGACTTACGTGGGTGTGGGATCCAACCGCAGGCTGCTCAGGCAGGCTGTCCAGGAGGTTCAGGCCTACCTCACACATTTCTACAGCATCGTCAGGTAGATTCTCCTTTGATTGCCTCTTCACTGCTCAGCCCACAGCCTTCTGTAGATGTGCATCAAGTGTCTGAACACACTTTACTGACTAACGTTAATTGATGATTGCAGGTTTCTTTTTCCGAGGTTACCAGAGGACGGCGGCATCATCCCAGACCCCCCTACCTCTCCATCTAGAAGCAGACACAACTCTAACATAGCAGAGCAAGGGTGAGTGTCAACACACACACACACACACACACACACACATACACTCTCAATGCTGTTGAAATAGACACTCGGCCCTCATTTATCAAACGAGCGTACCACAGACAGTGAGCGTAAAGTGGGCGTACGATCATTTCTGTATTTTTATATTTCTGTATTTCTGTAATATGTCGATATTGCCCCTATTGTTATTTGTGCACTTTGCTAATAAAGCTGACTTTAAAAGCCTCCTCATTCTAGGGGGAAAAAATCCTCTTTTTGGCCGTATTGCGTCCTTCGGTGTCGTAAACTCTCGAGGCGAGCCATCTGAATCAGGTATATATTATATATATTAGGGCGTGACATTTAAATGACGCTCGTTTCGAGCCACCACATTTATCAACAGCCGATCATTTTCACGCTGTGATTGGAGAGATACGACCGTTTGATAAATCCCACGTGAACCCTGTCGTAAGACGAAATATACAATCAGATCTCCGCTGGTTTCTACGCTCGTTTGATAAATGAGGGCCATTGTATTGAACTTACAGTCATGGAAAAAATTATTAGACTACCGTTGTTTTCTTCTCGGCTGTGGCTCAGTTGGTAGAGCGGTCGCCTACTGATCAGAAGGTTGGTGGTTCGATCCCTGACCATGGCAGCCTACATGTCGAAGTATCCTTGAGCAAGATACTGAACCCCAAATTGCTCCCGATGCTGCGTTCATCAGTGTGTGTGTGTGTGTGTGTGTGTGAACGGGTGAATAAGCACAGTCTGTAGTATAAAGCACTTTGGATAAAAACGCCATATAAGTTCACTCCATTTACCATTTACTTCAATTTCTTGTTCATTTTAATCATAATCTGGTACAACTAAAGGTACATTTTTAATTTAAAGGACAAATTTAATGATAACAACACAAATAGCTCATAAGAGTTTAATTTAAGAGCTGATATCTAGACATTTTCCATGGTTTTCTTGATTATGATTTTGGTTACTAGAACCTTCATCTCCCTTTCTCTCCTCCTCCTCCTTGTCCCCCAGTGGTGTCCTAGTGGTGAGCTGCTCCTCTCTGCTCCTCCCTCTGCTGCTCCCTCGCCTCTACCCTCCTCTCTTCACCTTGTACTGCCTGCAGGAGGAGCAGGAGGAGACCCAGTACTGGGAGCGAATCCTCCGACTCAACAAACAGCCCGACCAGTCGCTGCTCAGCTTCCTGGGAGTGCATGAGTGAGTGTGTACAGGTCACAAACACACAGACACGTTTCCACATACATACAAACGCTGTCTCTATATGGCATTAAGATGAAAGAATCTTAAAGAATATCGTTCTGGTTGGCTTCAAATACCTTTAAAATTCTTACCACCTTTAATGCAGAGCTGTTTGCTTAATTTTTTGTTCCTCTTGTAGGAAGTTCTGGCCAGTTTGGATGTCAATTCTAGGAGAAAAAAAGCAGGTCAGATACTAAATGTCACACACACACACACACACACCCATGTCTGTATCCTTTGTTTTGTCCTCTATAAGTGTTTTTCTTTACTTTAATGACAGATTGTGTCCAGCAGTAAAGACGCCTGCTTTGTGTCTGCCGTAGAAACACTCCAACAAATCAGGTAGCTGCCATGTCACATGACTTTACGTGTGTGTAGCAGGTTTATTCTGATTTTGCATGAACTATAAACTGCAACAAACAAGACAATTGCAGGAATGACTTATTTATTTGCGTGATCATGCAGCCCCCTTCTTTATTTAAAGGACTACTGATTTCCCATTCATTACAAATTATATTTATGATACATTACATGTAATCTCTATAAACAAATATCTGCATATGAATGCAAAGTCTGTAGGCAATGGAACAAGGTGAGTGCGTGTGCGTGTGCGTGTGCGTGTGCGTGTGCGTGTGTGTGTGTGTGTGTGTGTGTGTAAGAATATTTGGATTGGACATAATTACAAATAATGCTTGGATTGGTTGCATTTATATTAATTATTGTGATCACAAGATTGCAAACTGGTGGAGTGATGTAAGAGGTTTCAGTCACTCAGCCTCCATCAGCACTGAATAAACCCAACCCCGTCTCCCTACACCTGCAGCACCACCTTCACTCCATCAGACAAACTCCTCGTCATCCAGAAGACATTTGAGGAATTGACTCAGGAAATAAAACCGACGCAGGACGGCAACTTCCTGTGGTGCATGGATGACCTTCTCCCTCTCTTCCTCTACGTGGTACTCAGGGCAAGGTGTGTCTTTGTTTATTTATTTCATACTGTCATTCAGTAGTCACTCTGTAAGATGTAAGATGAATGTTATACTAATCAGTGTGGTTCTGCTACTTTGCTCTCCAGGATCAGGAACCTGGGAGCTGAGGTCAGTCTGATAGAAGATTTAATGGATCCCAACATTCAGCATGGAGAGATGGGACTGATGTTCACCACACTGAAGGTGGGACCCCCCCCCCCCCAAAAAATCATGAACACAGAAATGGAGAAAAACAGTTAAATGGTGTAACTCCAAAATTCAGTCATATATAATTTTAAGATTTTTTTTTTAATGTTTTCAGCTAGCTATTACTTTGTACCTTGTAAAATATGTTTTCATGCAAATCTCTGATTTTACTTTACCCACACTTTAACCAACTGATAACAGTCCTGTATTTGTTGACAGTAGTGGAACCATGTTTAGATGAAACTTGTCTCATGGCATTCAATCAATCAAATCAAATCAAATCAAATCAAATCAAATCAAATCAAATCAAATCAATCAAAATTACTTTATTCATCCCCAAAGGTAAATTCAGTTAGTCTAGTAGAATCTCTGTTAGAATGAGACAGCCTGATGGCTGTAGGAGAGAAGGATCTTTTGAATCTCTCCGTCCTGCAACAGAGAGAGAGGAGCCGTCCACTTTTTGACCAGTCTGTCCAACCGCCTTGCATCTCTGTGTCTGATGCTGCCTCCCCAGCAGACTGCAGCATAAAACAACACACTACCACCACAGACTGATAAAACATCTGCAGCATCTTACTACAGATGTCAAGAGATCTGAGCTTCAAGAAGAAATAGAGGCGGCTCTGTCCCTTTTCGTAGAGAGCGTCTGTGTTTAGGGACCAGTCCAACTTATTATCCAGGTATACACCTAGATACTTAGAACTTGGCACCACCTCGATGTCCACCCCACAGGTATTCACTGGCTGAAGAGGGGGATTGAACATGCGGAAATCTGATCTGATCATCTCCTTAGTCTTTGAGGTGTTCAGTAGGAGATAGTTCTTGTGACTCCAGTCACTGAAGGCTTTTATCAGATCCCTATATTCAGATTCCTGTCCATTCCTGATACACGCCACAATAGCAGTGTGCATTCAGCCCATAGCATAACAGGATGGTTGTCAATCACTTGGCTCAGTGTTCATGGTACAAGCCTAAACATTTTGTATGTTATTTTTATGTTAAATCACCAAAGTATAAAATGGCCAGGATTGTGTAGCCATATGTTGCTTCTTCAGCTACATCTACACTGATACATTTCTGTTATAAAACTCAACCATCCTATTATGTTTGTTTCTCAGGAAGCAATAATGTCCGTGGGTCAATTTGACCCGGGGCATGTTTAATTATCCAAAAGTGTCAGAAACCAAAAAATTCCCAAAAACATTGTTTATATTTCATTATTAACTACATTACTACTAAATGCATGTTAAAACTTTTTTTATGTACTTTGGAAAGACCTACATATAAAATACAATAGTTTTACATGACTTTCATTTTTTATTTTTTTATTTACATTTGTAATTTTTTTTTTTTTTTATGTTCAACTTTGAAATGGGTCAGTTTGACCCGCAACGCAACAGGAGGGTTAAACATGAAACTTTTGCTTCATTTACATCTAGTGTCCACTTAATTCTGTTACTTTCAAACGAGTAATTTGAAAACACTGCTGATTCCGTATTAGTTTGAAAACTCCAAGAGTTTGTAGTCTGGATGAGTAGAAACTTAATAGATACTTTCGGTAGAGGTAGTCTACTTCCTGATTGGATTTTTAAAAGTCAAGATGTGTCAGAACATTATATTTAAGCCTGCATACCTTTTGTGATGTCATCTTTGATGTGTGGTTACCACTTTGCATTGCCATGGCTTCTTCCAGCAATGGATAATGCTCCTGGCACTATAGTCCACCTTACTAAAAAGTCTCTGGTCCTGCCATTGCTGTTCTTCCTCTGCAGTATTTTCTGTAAGTGCAGAGTAGACAATCTGCTCTCTGTTTACATCGACACACACGACCAATTTACATGCGATATGCATTTTCAGGCATGTCTGTATCACAGATATTATTTCTGCGTTCTTTGTCCTTTCTGCTGCAGGCCTGTTACATCCAGATCCAGCAGGAAACATCTATGTAGGAGCAGACAGGAAAACACCATCTAACAGGAATGAGCCAGGAGAGGCACAGTGCTTCACAAGAGCTGCCAGATCAAAACCAGTCAAACCACCAGTTTTCTACTGGAGCCACTGGGGAGCTGCACCGAGTCTAAGGGGGGGGAGGGGAGAGCATTACTCCTTCACCTTCACAGGGGAAACGATGACTGACACCTCATCTGCTGCTGATGCTTTCAGTATGTTACAGCTCAAGTTCTTTCTGTTTTATGCAAGGAGCACATCGCCCTCTTCTGGACATGTCCGAAAACTGCATTATCATCTTCATAACATCTGGCATGATGTAACTGTAGATTTTCACTAATACTTTAGCTTAGTTTCTATTTCTGAGTTAATAATAACCACCAAAAGTGTTTAATGGAAATCACAGGGATACTTTGTAACAATAATGCAGTTTTCATTACTTGACAGTATTTTTTTATTTTGCAATATTGTTATTTTACTGAGGGTACCGTAATTCATAGGAATATACAGTAAGATCCCTGTGAGGTCTTCATTGTACAGTCATGGAAAAAATTAGACCACCTTGTTTTCTTCAAGTTATTGTTAATTTTAATGCCTGGTACAACTAAAGGTACATTTTTTTGGATAAATATAATGATAACAACAAAAATAGCTGATAAGAGTTTAATTTAAGAGCTGATATCTAGACATTTTCCATGTTTTTCTTGATAATGATTTTGGTTATTATCAAGAAAGCCATGGAAAATGGCTAGATATCAGCTCTTAAATTAAACTCTTATCAGCTATTTTTGTTGTTATCATTAAAATGAACAAGAAATTGAAGAAAAAGGGTGGTCTAATATTTTTTTCCATGACTGTATATGACTCCAGGCAAAGGGAACTTCAAGGTTTTAAAGTTTTATGCCTAAAAGTGCATGCAGCGTTCAAAATATAAAAACTGCATACAGTAGACTGTGTATATGGTAAAATAAGCAGTTAGGGAGAAACTGACAGAAACGTGCTGTGCTTTGGGTTTAGCCTCATGAAGCTGAAACTATTTTGTAGCTTGAGCTTGTTTTTAGCACTCGTAGAATTCATACATTAATTCATAGATTAATTTGAGCACTGTGTTCTTCACATTTCACCGCTCCCAGAGCTACAGCAGGACACACAGATGAGGTAGATACAGCAGGGTCAAAGTGAGCCTCATCTGGTCCACCTGTCAACAGCTGACGAGCAGACTGGATGAGGACTTCTGCTTTTCTATCAAAGTACAACTCCAAATCCACAAAGTTACTGTCTGTGTTAAAAACAGCAGAAGAATAGCTCTTGATTCCTCAGCTGTGGTTGAATTTTTTCCTCCTCAGAAGCCAAACCAAAATCACCAGGTCAGAAAGCTTAAGTTCTCATGTGACAAAATGTTCCTGTAAGTCGCTTTGGATAAAAGCGTCTGCTAAATGACTAAATGTAAATGTAGATTAGATGCAGACTATCTACTTTGTTTGCATATAAATTTTTAAAAAAAGCTCCACTTTAGTAGCATTTAAATAGCATCTCTCCCTCCCCTGACTAATTTAGACCATTGTACATCTTTTGTAGTTGAAAATATCACACTAAACAGTTGTTTTTTATTTATACATTTTTGTACACCTGTAAAACAAACTTCAAACCATGAAGCAGTTTGTCTCAGGTGTGAACTTGTGAAATTCACAGTAAGCTGATCAATAGGACAGTAACACGTCTCTTCAGAGGGATTTTGTACTTTACCTATAGAGATAGTTCACCCCAAAATCAAAAAATAGATATTTTTCATCTTAGCCGTAGTGCTATTTATCAATCTAGATTGTCTTGGTGTGGGTTTCTGAGTGTTGGAGATATCGGCTATAGCTGCAGAATCTAGACTGATAAATAGCACGAGAGGTAAGAGGATTTTGGGATGGATTTGAGGTGAACTGTCCTTTTTAAGATGATTAATGAGGGAACACTGATCGCTAAGCATTATGGAAATGTTCATTATTCTGTTTATATTTAATTAGATGTGGTATTGTGTAGAATGTGTGTTTGTGTGTGAACGAGCCTGTATGAACAAGAACACTTTTAATGTTGCACTGACAGCTTTTAAAATAACCAGGAAAGTGCATGAAGGCAGATTTTATTCATCATTTTCGGCATCCAAGTTACCTTAAAAAATTTGCTTTTAGTCCTGTTAGTTTGTGAACATCAGCTTGTCAGAGAAGTTTGGTGGAAAAAAGTTATTAATTTTTTAAAGGATTAATTCACATTGTGAGATTTGAAACATTTTCACTACCTTCTCATGAACTACTGCACTTACTTAGATGAAAAAAGATGGTATATGTATATGATGATTGTCCATCACTGTGTGTGTCAAGGTACTTTTTTTTCAGAGTTTTTTTTTCATCATCTGTATGTGTTGTAAATTTTCTGATCTTTTAGAGACATCTAAGCAATAACTTCAGTACTCTGTATCTTTACGAAAATGTTGTTTTGGGAAAAGGAAAAGAAAAAAAAGTTTATAATCATGACATGACGCCCATTTTCAGCTCCAAGAATTGTTTTTTTAAGCGAGTTTCAAGTCACTTTTAAAGGGATTGTATTATTATTTATTAGTAGAAGCAATTTAAATTATTTATTAGAGATATATACAAAGTATAAATCCTATGACAGAAAAATCGACAACCCGATCTGGAGTGAAATGTTTATATTCCATCTGAAGAAAATCCACTGTGATGTGTTTTAGACCTGCTGTCATGTTACTGTCTTCATGTTACTGACTCAGCTTGTTTCTATGTTGTCAGGAATATAAAAGCTCAGATTGAACTGTAATATCTGACAAAATAACTTGCCAAAATGACAGAGAAGCTGCTGTTGGATTCAAAATTATGTTTTCTCTTTCAGTGCTACTGAAATGTGTTTGTACTGTATTTATTGTCACTTCAGAAAATTGACATGAACATGTTGGGAAAGTTTTCTTTCTTGTTGCTATTAAACTCACTGCAGTGTGATATAGGGTGGATGGGAAGCATCCAGCATCCGTTAATAACTTTTAGGTTAATAAAGGATGGCACAGATGTTTCACATGTGTGAGCCCAATTCCAACAAATCACCTCCGGTTTACAGCACTGCCAACCATTTTTCATTCTGCAGCAGTCCAGTATGTAATGTTGTACTGACATTACTCAGAAAAAAACCAGTTATGACTTCTAAAGTGATCAAAAGAAATATAAAGTTTCTACTTTCTGGGCTCACAGATGTAAAACATGTCATGGTCTTTTGTACAAAACCTAAATTTCTTAGAGGTTTCACATTATGAGACTGTAACCTGACTGAAATTATGACTAGAGTTTATTATTTTTCTAACTAAGTCTTTATTTTTGTAACCACATCCATAGAAAGAGATGATCGGGGAAAGTGATTGTAGAATTTTAATACGTTTTGATGGATGAATGTAGTGAGATAGGAAATACTTAAATAATGTGTCACAGTCTGCCCCTCCTCTGCCTACTCCAGGCTCCAGCTTCACACCTGGTGGTGGCCCCGCCCCCTAATCACACACTTGTGTCTCATCACCTCACCCCCCTGACTCTCAATCTCAGTATTTAAACCCTTTGTTTCCCATTCCCCAGTGCCAGATTGTTAGTGTACCATGTGTCCTACTCTCCAGCGTTTTCCTAGTGTGCTTTTTGGTTTTGACCCTTGCCTGTTTTTGGACTCTGCCTCTGCCTTATCCCTTTGGATTGTTTGCCTGACTGAATTCCCGTGTACCGAACCTTTGCCTGTGATTAAAGACTGGTTACCTCCTGTTTCTGCCTCCCGAGTGCTGCATTTGAGTCCTGTATCTGTGCTGTGTAACAGAAAGTGGCAATAAATTTGGTGTGATTCTGGAAATGTGTCCTAGTGAATATTATTTGTTGTTTCCCATTTTTTATTGATTAATTGACACATTAATTTATGAATCTGCTGACTGAATCTACATAGATATAGTGTTGGAGCTGCTGTGATGCAGATGCTCTTCGTGTGTTATGCATATCTTTTAGTTAGTAAATTACTTTAAAGGGCCTTTATTCTATGTAAATGGGATCAATCAGCTGCATATATTAATTTGTAATTTTTTTATTTGTAATTTATGTATATATGTATAAGCAGACATTTGAGTGCTTCATCAGATTCTCAAAGCTTAAAATTTCATATTTATTGAGTATATGACAGTGATGGTAGCGCCGTGGCTTTTTATCATGGATTTTGAGGGCACTCTTGTATAGTGATTCAAGTGGTTTTAGTATCGTAATAGAGAAAGGAGACATGATGTTGGAGATGCTGGGGATTGATGTACAAACGACAAGCTGTTATCCAAAATACCATGCACCTTGTTGCTCCATATAGTAGACAAACTGCATGAGTCTCAGTCTCATTAGTTTCAAACTGGTCTCGCTGTGACAGGTAACAGCGACAGTCAGACATGTTATGCATGCGCTGTTAAAAAGACACATACTATTATTAGCCTACTGTTATTTACCTTACAACAGCTCTGATTGTCTCCACCGGAATAGTGTCAACACGATATCGCTGACTTTATCTTATTTAAAGAAATTTATTGGTAACTTGAATGACCAATAACAAATTACTTCATCAGGTAGCCCCGCTACCGCTCGCTGCTGTAACGGCAATGATCTCGATACGAGCCGGGGGACAGCGGAGCCGCCCAGAGACCCGCAGCAGCTCATCTATTGACCATAAAATCAGTGGATGTGTGTGGCTGAATGACATGAGGGGGAAATAAGGCGTGAAAATAAATAATCTTGCAGAAAGCAAGAACTGGAGAAGCAAAGCAGCACTCTTTCACAGACACACACACACACCCCAGGTAGACTGTGAGCTGAAACTACGGAGCAGCCAGAGCCAGTAAATGTGTTGCGATGGGCTAGTCCGGCTATGTAAACATTAATTTCTGTCGCTCTACACACGTCATCTGGTGTAACTGATACGACTGGGTAAGAGCTACATACAGACGCTTTTGATAGACATTCTAAGCGCCCAATAAACGGCTCTGGAGGATCGTAAACCACGCCTCCTCTACGGAGAAATGAATGGCCTATGTCCAGACTAATCTCATTTGTGATTAGCCTGGCGTTAGCCAGGCTAGTGTTTATTGGCAAATATTGGAGATGCTGGGGATTGATCCCAGGACCTTGTACATGCGAAGCACACGCTCTACCACTGAGCTACATCCCCTGATTCATGTTTTCCATTTTTGTTTTTTTTTACCAAAAAAATACAACTATTTCTATTATTTACCATTATACAAGTTCTGATCTGAAATACATGTCATTCTTCATTTTTCAGCATTTTAATTGTTAATTTAAATTTTCTTTAACAAAAAGTACTGTGGATAGTCTGCAGTACTGTTAGAACAGGATCATCAGCTGTGATCAGCAAATAATGGAGATGCTGGGGATTGATCTCAGGACCTTGTACGTGCAAAGCACATGCTCTTATAGACTCAAAGAGATGGAGTTATGATTTTGATCATGAGATGTGGTGACTGTATAATGATATCAGCAACATGAACTCATAGACTCAAACAGGTGGACATCTGATTATCTCACTGTTTAAAGAATCATCAAGATTGCTTTCTAAACCTGCATTTAAAACTTCTCTAGTGGCAGTATAAGACAAGCTGTTATCAAAAACACTGAAAACATTTCACACCTTATTGCTCTTTACAGTAACTGCATGATTCTCATTCTGATTAATTTCAAACAACTATTCACATTGTAGATGCTGGGGATTGGGGAACACAACATCCCTGGCTTCTTATGTCAGCATTTTAATTGTTAAATTGGACATCCATTAACAAATTACTTCATCAGCTGTGTTTATTGGCAAATAATGGAGATGCTGGGGATTGATCCCAAAGCACATGCTCTACCACTGAACTAATCCCCCTGTTTTTTCTTCATTATAGACTCAAACAGATGGACCTATTATGATCTAACTGTTGAAAAAATAATCCAGGCTGCTTACGAAACCTTTGTTGATTTGAACTTCTGTGGTGACAGCATTATTTAGCTGACAACAGCTCTGATTGTCTCCATATTAGAACAGTGTCAATACGACTTCGCTGCTTTCATCTTTTGTCAGGATCTTTATTGATAAACTGAATGACCAATAACAAATTACTTCATCATCTGTGTTTATTGGCAAATAATGGAGATGCTGGGGATTGAACCCAGGACCTTGTACATGCGAAGCACACGCTCTACCACTGAGCTACATCCCCTGACTTATATTCATTGAACAAACAAACAAAAAAATAGTTATAGAAAATACCATACAACTTGCTCTATACAGTACAGAAACTGCATGAGTCCCATCCTCATTAGTTTCAAACTGGTCTCACTGTGAAAGGTAACAGTGAAAGTCATGTTATACATGTGCTGTGAAAAAGAAACATAAAATTATCACTGTTAGTTACCTTACAACAGCTATGATTGTCTTCATATTAGTATCTATCTTTAAAAGCACTGTGTGTGTGGATGTGTGTCTAGGGTATATCTCGCTGACCATTATGCTACCTATGCATCTGAAGACTTTGAAAAGATTTGGAAAAGACTCATGGAAAACTATCAGCTCACACCTGCTCACATCTAAAGACAAGTGTTTAGAGTTTTAGTCTCACACTGAGATGTTAGACGGACTGTGAATCTTTCAGGGTCACTATTTACAAGACTACAACTAGATTCTTTTAGCAGTTTTTTTCCCCATCATGCTCTTAGTAAAAAATTACAAGTGGAGGAGAAGCAGCCTTTGGCTCCAGCTGCTCTAGTGTGTGCAGTGGTTTGTGTTGAAAAAAAAAAGAAAAAAAAAGAAGAGAAGACGCCACAAAATGCCCCTTACAAAGCTGAAAAAAGGGTTTCTGTTTTTATCACATGAAAAGTTGACTATTTTACAGTAAAAGAGATTAAAGGAAAGGAACATTTATCAATGAGTTCATGATCTACATTTATCTCCTATTTAATTGTAATGTGTTCAATTGAATAATTATATGTATCAGCTCTATCAACTTTCATTTACTTAATCATACATTAATCATACATTATTTATTACTTATTTATGTATACATAAAATATTTTGCTGTAAGCCCAGTGTTAGTCAGAATGACCTCAGATTTCGTATGTGTTTTGCGCATGGCACGAAGGTGTGCATCCTCGATTTTGAAGAATTTTAAATTAATTTTTCAAAATATTATTGATGTGATATCTTTGTATATCATGAATAAGAGGCAGACACTTCATCTTCAGTTGAGCTGACCTTTACTTAAAAGACACTTAAACCCATTACAACATGGCTCACATAGGAGTAACAACCTCCTCACTGGAGCCTTACATGCTGGTTACTACCACTATAGGTACAACACACTAGCCTTCTGTTGGTCCTGGAAAGTAATAACATCTAAATGTCACTTCACAACAATTTACTTAGGACGTGTTGCGGCATTGCACTGTTTCCAATCGGTTGCCTTTCAGTGGACCTCCGCCCATTTGTGTGATAGGCCTACACCTGGTCAGTAACACAATTCACTCTGGATTTACACCCTGACTCATCTCATCTGTAAGTCTATTTAGCCTATCTATCTTTAGGAGTTTGAAAGTGCGCTACAAGGTTCCATTTTCCAATAATATTCTAAATAGTTTATCAATATTTAATGTGTATGTGCTGGATGGTGTGCGTACCTTATGAAAAGTAAGTGTTTTATAGAGTTACAGAAGTTGTAGTGGTCTGCATGTAAACTTATTCCCTCCTATATCTGTGTCTGTATATATGTCTAACCATGTTGAATGATTAAGTTTCTTTTTCTTAAAATAACTATTTCAGTGTCTCTTTATATATTAATGTACATTCATGTATTACCCAAAATACACTTTGTATGTTAACCCTATGCAAGAATATTACACCTCATTGTACATCGCACTTTTACACACAACCTCATTTGGCCATAATTGAAAAATCTACTTTGTCTCCCACTATATAAATACATACTCCCTACGGGCACTAATAACACAACACCCCTGACTACATCTCATGTCAGCATTTTAATGTTTAGCTGAATATCCATTAACAAATTTCTTCATCAGCTGTGTTATTTGTAAATAATGGAGATGCTGGGGATTGATCCCAGGACCTTGTACATGCGAAGCACACGCTCTACCACTGAGCTACATCCCCTTGTTCTAAACAATGTATACACTCAACCAGATGGACATCTGATTATCTTACTGTAGAAGAAATAATCCAGACTGCTTCATTAAGTGTTGCAAAATTGGGAGTGTCTGAGATTTTACAAATCAAGTCAGGATCCAACATACCATGCAGCTTGTTGCTCTATACGGTACCTGCAGGGGTTTCAAATTGGTCTCACTGTGTAAAGTAAGAGTGAAGGTCATGTTGGAGATGCTGGGGATTGATCCCAGGACCTTGTACATACGAAGCACACACTCTACCACTGAGCTACTACTAATATTTAGCTTACATCAGCTTCATATTAGTATTGTGACAACACGACATCCCTGACTTTATCATATGGGGATCAGGATCTTTTTTTTATTTTAAAGATATTTTTTGGGCCATATTGATATTACAGAGTGAAGGGGGAGACAGAGGGGAAGACATGCTGGAAAGGGCTCCGAGGGCCGCCCGCTTATGAGGACAATGCCTCATGGTACGCGCTCTACCAGGTGTGCCACCAGGAACGCCCTTGGGATCAGGGTTATTATTGTTATTGTCCATTCACAAATTTCTTCATCAGCTGTGTTTATTGGCAAATAATGGAGATGCTGGGGAATGATCCCAGGACCTTGGACATGCGAAGCACACGCTCTACTGAGCTACATCCCCCTGTCTTAATCAATGTATACACTCAAACAAACAGACATCTGATTATTTTACTGTAAAAGAAAAAAATCAAACTGTATTGCAGAATTGACAATGTCAATTGAGGTGACAGTATGAGATTTTACAAATCAAGTCAAAAGAATAATCCAGGCTGCTTTCTAAATCTTTGTGGAATAAAGACTTCTGTGATGACAGCATTATTTCGCTTACATCAGCTTGGACTGTCTCCATATTAGTATCGTGACAACACGACATCCCTGACTTCATCATATGAGGATCAGGATCTTTATTGTTGTTGTCCATTAACAACTTACTTCATCAGCTGTGTTTATTGGCAAATAATGGAGATGCTGGGGATTGATCCCAGGACCTTGTACATGCAAAGCACATGCTCTACCACTGAGCTACTTCCCCCTGTTGTACCAAAGTTATAGACTCAAAGAGATGGACTTGTGGTTTTGATCATGAGCTGTAGTAACTGAACAACAACTTCAGCAACATGAACTCAAACAGATGGACATATTCTCTATTGGCAGTGTAAATCAAGCTGTTATCGAAACCATCTTGTTGTTCTGTACAGTAGCTGCATGAGTCTCTTTGTGATCAGTTTCAAAGTTGTCTCAGTGTGTGTGGTAACTGTAACAGTGGAGATTCTGGGGATTGATCCCAATTCCTTGTACATGCGAAGCACACACTCTACCACTGAGCTACATCTCCCTCTTCCTGCTCACCGAACAAACAAACAAATTACAACAATTACTATTATTTATCATTAGTATTATAAGAGTTTTGATTCTCCATATAAATATAATGTTGCCATAACCACTGAAATACATCCCATTATTGATCTTTTGTCAACATTTTAATTGAATGTCCATTAATACATTTCTCACTAATGATGTGTAATTTGATCCCAACAGTATCCCGATGATCCTAACAGGACTGAGGGCTCTCAGTCCTGTTAGGATCATCAGCTGTGTTTATTAGCAGATAATGGAGATGCTGGGGAGTGATCCCAGGAAATTGTACGTGTGATGCACAGGCTCTGCCACTGAGCTACATCCCCTTATCTAAGAGCTTTAAAAATAAAATAAAAAAAGTATTACTTAACTTGCAGTGTCAACACAAGCCAAAAGAAATCTTATTTCAACATTTTAATTGTTACATTTAATGTCAATTAACTGTAGAGAGACAGCTGTGTTTGCTGGCAAATAATGGAGATGCTGGGGATTGATCCCAGGACCTTGTACATGCGAAGCACACACTCTACCACTGAGCTACATCCCCTTGTTGTACCTTATTTATAGGCTCAAAGAGATGGACATCTTTTGTCTTACCGTTAAAAAGTTAAATAAAGATTGCTTTCTAAACCTCTGCTGCATTTAAAACTTCTCTGGAGGCAGCATAGGTCAAGCTGTTACCGAAAAGATTTCACACCTTTTTGCTCTATATTATTATATATATACTATTCATTTCTAACTACTATTCACATTGTAGATGCTGGGGATTGGGGTACACAACATCTCTGGCTTCATCTTATGTCAGCATTGTAATTGTTAAATTGGACATCCATTAACAAATTACTTCATCAGCAGTGTTTATTGGCAAACAATGGAGATGCTGGGGATTGATCCCAGGACCTTGTACATGCGAAGCACACGCTCTACCACTGAGCTACATCCCCCTGTTGCACTGTTGTTATAGACTCAAACAGACACACATATTAATACGTCTATCTATAAAGATAATGCAGACTGATTTCTAAACGTTTGCTGAATTGAAAACTTCTGCGGTGACAGCATTATTTACTATTTATATGCCATTCTTTATCTTTTGTCAACATTTTAATACTTAATTTTAATGTCCATTAACAAATTACTGTAGAGAGGCAGCAGTACTGTTAGAACTGGATCATCAGCTGTGTTTATTGGCAAATAATGGAGATGCTGGGGATTGATCCCAGGACCTTGTACATGCGAAGCACACGCTCTACCACTGAGCTACATCCCCTGTGCTAATTAAGTTATAAACTCAAAGAGATGGACTTATAATGGGAAAAGTCTCTGACAAGAAGTTTAATGATGGCAGTCAAAGATTAGATATACACAGTATATTATAGTACAAAAAGTGTCTTACCCTGTAATCCTGAAACAGGTCAGGTTTACCTCGAGTGAACTACACACAAACTCAGCGAGATGGTTCAGGTTGGGTAATGACACAACATGGACACAAGAGGGAAGCATTTGCTTTTATTTCTGCTACAGAGAGCGAGTAGGGCACCATGAGAATAGAAAGAGGGCAATCAACAGATACACATTGGCAGTGCCATAAAACAAAAAGAGTTGAAAAACTGATTAATGCAAGCCCCTTATATTCTGCCTCCTCCTCTGCAGTAAACTTTTAGGGGGAGATGCAGGTCAACAATACATGCCACATAGAAATGATGTAGCATCTGAAAACTCTGAGAATCTGAAGAGTTGTTCAGTCGTACATTTCTAATAAAAATGACTTAATTAATCAATGAATTAATTAAAGGTCCAGTATGCAGTCTACAGAAAGATATTTAATAGTTGAGTCTCATTCCCTGGTTGTCAAATACAGAAGCTTTCCCTTCTTGGTTCGGCCCAACCTTAAACCCAAAGCCACTGTATGAAAAGGTTCCTGAAAGTACAATAATAGTAAAATTGTGTCTTTCTTTGAGTATAATGATGATTGACGGATACAGTCATATATCGGAACATTTGGACTTATCAGCCGACTTGGGCATGACTGAGAAAGTAGTTGTGATGATGACCCACAAGCTCCCTGAGGCAAATTTATGATTTGTGAAAATGGACTATATCAAAAAAAAAAATCTACTTTGACTTGAATAAGATCAATTTCATATCAATTTTGTTGTTCTTGTCATAGCTAACTGTGTTTGTCTGCAGATGTAAGATAAGATAAGATAAGATATATATATATATATATATATATATATATATATATATATATATATCCCGCAGTGGGGAAATTTAGTTGTCACAGCAGCTCAAGATACAGACACACAGATATAGAAGACAGAATAAAGAATATATATACAAAATAAGACATATACATACATTCTATACACATTATATACATACATTTATGTTATTTTGCATTTATTATATATATATATATATATATATATATATATATATATATATATATGTGTGTGTGTGTGTGTGTGTGTTTGTTTGTGTCCTGAAAGTACTTTGCATTTCTAGTAAGTATTGCACATTGGAGAAAATATATTTTAGCATCTTAAATAGGTTAAATGGGTTGTTGCATGTAGTAGTAAGCATGTACAGTGTTGATTCACATCTGTTCCACTTACGACAGATGTTGGTGTCACCTAACCCTCCAGCGTGTTACCTGAATGTCACACCTGCCTGGATCTTGGATCAGCACCTGTTGTGTAACAAGAGCAGATATCTTTTTCATTATTAATTCATGCTGTAGTTACTCACTTAATCACATCAATTTAAAAGGTGTGACAAAGACATTGCGTGTGTGTGTGCCATTATATCAAGGCTGGATCTCTGATGACACCAAAGTCCTTTTAAGTGTATTCACATCAGCTGTCTGAGCTGCATGTGAAGTCAATTGGATTCTGTACATTCTTGGCTGCTGGTTAGATTTGATTAAACTGACAAGTGAAGGAACATTGAGCTATGTGCTGACTTTGTATTTTTCTCCAAAATCTCAAGTCATCATTCTCTGAACTGAGAAAACTTCCAAGTATTGATTATATTAAGAGTTGGATTTAATTTGGGGTGAATCTGCTGAATCTCAATATTGAGCGGAAGAAGCTGTTCTCATAACAACAGACATAAAGAAATGTACTTTTATTTAAACTCCTTCAACCTTTTTTTAAATTTCGGTTTTGATTTTGCTTTAATTTCACATTTAGTTATCCGTCCACTTGACACATGCTGGGAGATTATTTCTGCACGAGTACAGTGCTATTAATAAACAGTGTAGCAATATGTGATTTGGAGAGCAGGCTCTAACCGCCTCAATTTCAGAGATCCACTTTTGTTTTGTTTTCCCCCTAAAAACATTGTAGATTTATGTCAAATACACAATGAGACAGACTTTATTGCCATTCATTCATTCATTCATTCATTCATTACCATTAACCGCTTATCCGCAATCGGGTCGCGGGGGGCTGGAGCCTATCCCAGCTGTCATTGGGCGAGAGGCGGGGTACACCCTGGACAGGACGCCAGACTATTGAGGCGAGAGCGCTAACCACTACACCAGTAGCCCTATTGCCATTCAGTTATACAAAAAAATATGGTCATTGAACCAAATTCCGTTGCATTGGCTCACAGTTGTATGTCATGAGTAAGGTATAAATATAAAATATAAAACTGTAAAAAAAAAAAAAAAAAAAATTATTTAATTTTTTATTTATATTGCATAGAAGTTTAGCAGCACATAGAAGAATATAGTAAGACCTCACGAGAAATAAATTAATTTCAGGATACACCACATTTGATGACAAAGTTTTGTTTCTAATATGACGTAGGAATTCTGTCCAAACTGGTGGAGGACTCGCCAGATTGTAACACCTCTGAATCATCGAGGATGGAGGAGGCCCACGGAAATCTGGAGACGATCACGTAGACTTCCATAAGCCACCTGGAAACCCAGAGATGGCAAAAACTATGTGGATTCATTGTCGTGATTTAACTGCAGTGTCCAGTACTTCACTGCTGACCAAACACAGTCACTGACAGCGTGACAGCCCTCTGAGATCAGCATCATGATTAGAAATTATTATATTAAATGTAAAAGGGAAAGGGAAACTACAGTACTTTCGAGTATACGGTACAGTATATTAGCTATTGTTTAGGTACATTTCATCACTGGTAACCTACATCCACAGGCGATTCAATAAAGATACTGGAGTATGAGCAATTATAGAGAGTTTTTTTTGTTTCCTTTTGATGCAGTAACTTGTAATATTGAGGGTTTACTTCATCAAACAATCACATTTCGCTAATGGAGCACATTGTTTAATCAGTAAATTCAATCCTGCATACATTATCTCTCTAGAATAAAGCTGTTGTAAATCAAATAAGGTGTGCTCATATAACAAATGGACTTGTTTATGTTTCAGACAGCGAGTACTGAAATCCACCTCATCTGCAGAGAGAGAGAGAGGGAGAGAGAGAGAGAGAGAGAGAGAGAGAGAGAGAGAGCTGAGGGCCTGTCAGAGACGGAGTTCAGCAGGTTCAGATTGGCACAGCTTCTAAGACACACACACACACACACATTTTGGTGGCTTGCCCGCACCTCAGCTGTGTTTGTCTGCAGAGAGGATGAGAGAAAGTAAGGAGGAAGAGAGACAGACAGGGAGGGCACAGGAGGGAATACAAAGCAGGGAGAAAGAAAGTGAGAGATGTGAAGTCTCATCACGTTAGTCTTTGTACTTCTGTTGAAAATCTTCCTGCTGGCACCAAGAGGCAGAATATGTCTTAATCTGTCAATCATTTAATTGAAAGATTAAGAACCAGGTGTTACTGTAGTCTCAACCACCTGGTTAAGTAGAAAACATCTCATATAAATATCTTCACGCAACAGCAGCTCCAAATGGCACATTTTCCTTTAAATTTTTATTCGAAGGACAGAAATATTTTCGGTGGAAGGAAAATGATTAGAAAGCAAGCAGGAACTAAGGACAGAGGCCTCGGCAGCACCAAGCTGTTGTTGCCGTTTACACAAAAACAAGGCTAATCTGTCCTCTCCTCTTTCTCTTATTCTCTGAGTTTCTGAGTCCGTCCTCAGGGGCTGGAAGAAGACACTGGGTTACTGACCCAGATACCGGCCGTGACTAAATGTAGGCATGCCTGGTACACTGGCCTCGCCAAGTTAGTAAATGACTCTGCCATCACCGTTCATTCACCAATAAACACTTTCCATTTTACTGAAATAAGTGGACATTAAAGACGTGCCAAAGACATCAACTAAAAGTCCACTTTCCACTGAGGTAAAGCAGTATGCATTTATTGAAGCTTTACCTGTATATTTCAAACTGAAGCTGCCAATGAGGTCAGTTATGTTCAAATGTGTGCTCTGTGCACAATGTCCATGATAAAAAAAAAATTATTTATTTATGTCGTTATGTCAAGAAAACAAGCTTTTCTTTGGAAAATCTCACAATTGATAGTGGAAAAAGTATCTGACGTTATGAGGAATGATGGAACAATTTGTTCAGAAATGAACTGGTTCCAGGCACAAATATGGGACTTTAATTAGTCACTGTCAGGAATAATTCATTTAAAGGTTTTTTTTTCAGGAAGTTATGACATTTTTGTCATAGAAAGAATCACTTTCTCACTGAATTAAAGCAAAGTAAATCCATTTTAGTAAATATATAAGTCTAGTAGTATGTATGTATGGATATGATAACATGAATATTGTAAAAAATAAAAAAAAAATAAAAAAAAAAACCTTCCATGTTCAATTAAATTGTTCAAATCATATTGTAAAAAGCAAAATAAAAACAAGAAAGTCAAAATAAATAAATTAAATTAAATGTTTTAATTTGTATTTTCTTGATTTTTAAATTACAATTAATTTCAGAAAGCGGCACTGACAAAATAAACATTTTATACAGCATTACTATTCAAACTGGATTCATATTTGGGTGGATAGGTATTAATAATAAAAACACTTTGCTCCTTGATAACTAACCTCAGTTGGAAACAGGTGAGGATACTCCAAGTATGTGAACAGACTTCATGCTTATCATTCCTGAATTAGATCTTTTTGTGTTGTGTGTAAAGGACAACAAAGTTAAAACATATTTCACAAATATATTCATTTTTGACCTGATGATTGTTGTAAGGCAAGGTTTGACAAGCCTTCTCTTTTCAAGCTCATTTTTACACAACTACTCCATCACTTTAAATGTCCTCACAAAACTATGAATATCTTTGAGGAGACACTGTTGGAAAGTGTGCGCCCCTATATCCCCGTTTGTGCACTTCATCATGTGTTTTGCGTGTCTTTGTAGTGTTGACACAGAGTTCCTGGAGAGAGGCAGTGTACTGTATATAGTCCAGGGGAGGTTGTGTCAGCAGACTTTTCCCTGTCTGTGGGTGTAGGTTCTTAAGATAATACCCATAGGCCCTTATGAAAATGTTATTGGTGGCTGTATTTGTTCCTCCAGGTCCAAATTGGCCATGAAGACACTTCCAGTGAAAGAGAGTCCCTGCTGTTCAATATAACAAGAAAAATGACCTCATCACAGCAGCAGTGGATGACACTGATATATACACAAACACATTCAGTTTGTTTTAGTCACAAAGATGTCTCAGGACATTTCGTAGTAAAACATTTTCCATCGGGGTGGAAACAGTCCAATGCAAAAAAAAAATGAAACTGAAATGCAAACTCGCATTTAAAACCCTCAAACTTCATCAAGTCAAACTTCACACCTGAATCCTGGTGCCACGATTGCTATAATATCTGTCACTTTTTTGCTCTTTCAGTCTGAGTCTTAAACGTCACAATTAATCTGCTCGGGAAGTTTGTATTTCTGTGTATATACATCCTGTATATCATATATATGTGTCGGAATATTTAAAAGTGGTCCACTGTTATGTGGGTTGGTGCTTGTGAAAGGATAAGAGGAATGTGTATGCACACGCACCCCTAACCGAGTCTATCTGTTTCATCTGTGTGCTTGTTTCAACAGCAGTGGGTCCATATTAAAAATGATATAAAAAATAAAAAATCATTTAAAACAATAAAATCAGAGGCATTCATGCATCACCTACCTTCAAAATGCACAAAATTCTGCATCTACCGTATTTCCTCAAATAGTAGCCGGGGCTTCTATTAATAAAAAATCAGTTTGGGACCCGGCTAATAACAGGGGCAGGCTATTATTTGAAGGAGGCTTTTATTAAAAAAACAAAAACAGAGCAGCTCTGACCGGCACTTTTTAGAGTGTTTTACACAGCGCATTGTAGCCAGTTACCCAGATGTCAGCCATATTGGAAGTACTCGGATGTAAACAATGAACAGCACGCCGAATGTTCATTTGAAGCAGGATTTAAAATGTCTAAACTACTAAAAAGCCCAGGAGAACGTGCGTAAACGGCTCGACTTTACAGAGAATGACTATGACAGCGGGAGAAACAACAATATTTACCTACAGTACTAACTCGTGTGGCCAAACTTCAAAATACAGGTGTTGTGTTGAAATCTGTTACCCCATCAAATGATGTTTCCTGAATGGTGTTCTCCGTAGCATCACCTCTGCGGTTGGAGTTAGGATTTAAGTTTAAGGTTAGGCCTTGTAGAGAGAACTGTTTGGGGTTAAGGTAAACTTGGGGTCATGTTAAGCAACTTAAAGGAGGACTGGTTGGGGTCAGGGGTCAGGTTGGTGCAGGTTAAGGTAAGGGGTACATATATCGACAGGGGAACAGACTTTGACATAACACCGGTAAGACTAAAAATTGTTTTTACACCCGGTTACTAAATGAGGCCGCGGCCATTAATAGGGGCCCGGCTTTAAATTGAGGAAATACGGTATGTTGTTATTGTTGTGTTGCTCGACCCAAACTGTCCATGATGTCTGGAGAAAAAAGTAATTACTATTAAAATAGAGACCACACCATGGGGTCTATTGAGAATTCACCAGTGGGATTTCTGCATTGGATTTTGGATCATTGCAGGAAATAAGCTCTGTGGCAAACACACGTTTCTGATGCTTACGTGTTTAGTTCAGCAGGATAATCTTCATAAATGATCAACACTTTTATTATGTTTGAAGCATTGATGAAGCCAACAGAAGTAAAAAGCTGTTATGTATTATGGGCTACACTTCGGTTGCATGACTTTACTACCGTCAGCTTCAGACGCACTCTGGCTAACTGGCTAACAGGCATTTGACAGGCTAGCAAACTGCGGCATACTAAATGGTTTATTAACCTAATCTACAAGAGTATGCAAGAGCACTGAAAAACATGACTAGTGGAATAGTGAGAGAGTCAGAACAACCACTGTAGTCTCATTTAGCCACTTGTTAGGAACTGAAATGCAAATTTATTTATTTTTTAAATCACAAGTATATAACAAACTTATTTTATGTCCTACCACAAAACTTGAACATGTCTTGTGTTAACCACAGACCTTTTTTCTAAACACAAACCCATTGGAAATCCCCATTGAGTTTGAGAAGACAGACCCCAGGACGCTAAAATGCTAACTTATTTCCTTAAGAATTTTCTCAAGAATTCATTCCTGTGGTGCCCTATTCGCAAATAATGCATGATATCCCCCCTGCACTCACTCCCAGCAGCTAAAGCATGTCAAAATTTTTATTGGTATGTTTGTGCAACTCAACACGTGACTTAGGTTTGGGCCAACATCATGATCTTTGTACCGGAGAAAGACGAAATAAGAAGATTTGAAGCACGAGATGGGACACATCATGTACTTAGTACACCAGACTGTCCCCACTCAGTACATAATGTTACTTCCCGCAAAGGAACAACATGTTGCCAGTGAACACAAATCAAGTTTACATTAGAGATGGCAATTTCATTTAATGTTATCACAATTAACCTTGTGTAACGCTACTTGTCTGTGGGAGAGATCAAGCGGAAGAAACACAGACAAAAAAACCCAATTCAATATACATAGTGACGTCAGTATTTGCTTTATTTGAATTCCTGTCCGTAGTCAGAATCTGGTAACGAAAAGAAAGTAATGAAAGACAAAGAAGAACTTTGGTCAGCTGGTCGGTGTGCATTAATTAGCTGTTCCCACGACATTTGCTAATTACTGCTACATTCAGTGATGACTCGAGGTGTCGTGTATCACTCCCAAAGGACACATGCACTTAAACACACACACACGCAGCCATATGAGCTACTGGATAAGAGCCATGTTTGTGTGCAGTGTCATCCACACGGCAGTCTGCAGCCACAATAGCTCTTTGTCTGCCTGAGTGAAACCAAAGCACCGCACGAAACACGTAGCCCGAGGTAGCCCACGCACAGCTCTGCATGTCTGTAGGTTGGTGAGTGTGAGTGTAGTAGGAAGGACTTTTCTTTTCTCAGATAAATCCTCACAAAGGTGGTTTTAGCTTCTTTCTTGCTCAGCTATTTCAAATAATATTATTCAAATTCTTAGAATAAATTTGTTTTGTTTTTTGTGCTTCAGGTCCTTAATTGCACGGCTTTGTTTGGTACTCTTTTGTAACTAGTCAATTCTATGATCTATAGCGAGAGCAATAAAAAAAAGTTGTGACATTGTGACTCTCTCTGTAAACTACTGTTGAACCACCAATATTTAACATTTAACGGTTCGAACAGTCCCTTCTCACAGCTGCATTACCACAAAATGATGATTAACAAAGCAATGTAAAGAAAGCTTTACAAACTGTGTTTACCTGCTACTATATATCTCGAGGCAAGTCTGTGCAGGAACCAGCAGCTGGGTTTCATTGATGCTGCAGTTTACTGTGACAACACAACATGTTGTCACAGTAAACTGTCAGTTTGTATGCAGTCGTGCAACCTGTGACTTACTTGTTCCATCTGAATGCACCATTAGTCCTTTCATAACTACCTGTTCATGAAAGCTTGACTCACGTCTTCAGGGATGCCAAGGAGGGCACCGGGGGTCACACCAGCAACAACCCCAGGCGGTCTGAGCAGGGAGGCAAACCAGGAAATGCCTTAAGTTGCATTCTACCAAAAATTCCAAAAAGGGGTGCTGACGGAGGTTGCAGAAGCATTTCTGTCCATTAATTTCGATACTAAATGAGAAAACTTCTCACTTTTATTACCTCAGAATTTTTTTTAGGACAACGCTATGGTCTCAATCGCTAGTAAAAAATCTGCTTCAAGACAATTTGATGTTAAAAGTGTAAATAATGGCCCCATTTAGAAAAAAACTGAAGATAAAGAATTGTATGATTTGGGGCGTGGCTACCTTTTATTGACAGGTGGCTGACAAGGTGAGCCGTCATCAGGAGAGAAGCAGAACAATGCGTATCCACGGCACTGTGTCAATTAAGTTACATAACGTTATATATAATAAAAAAGGAAGTTTACCGGTTTGGTCTCATAACTTTGACCCTTTCACACTGTATTTTCACTTAATGACAGTTTATTTGAACATTTTGTTCAGTAAAAATGTCTTGTTCAGCATTTGGTTGGACTAACAGACACTCCAAGGATTCGCTGTTCAGTTTTCTGAGGTCAGTAACATACATTTTGTTTTGTTTTTTGCCAAAACTAACATCCCAGTCAATGCTCCAGTTAATGCTAACATGAATTAGCAGCGGCTTCTCTCAGTCACGCTGAGGTGTAGAGAGGCGTGTAGTCAGTGATCAGCTCCTCCACAGTCCAGATATGGTCTGCTCCCCGTATCGGAAACAAGATGGCGACACAAGATGGCGACCAGTGTAACGCTGAACTCGATGCTTCCAACGGGCCACAAACCAATGGGTTACGTCACGGTGACTACGTCCATTATTTATATGCAGTCTATGGGTCACACAAGCGTGACTTGCTCAAACTTGCAATTAAGACCATAAAGGAAAAAATGTCCTGACGTTATAAAATAGTAATAAGTAAAGTCAGTTTCTTGTGGACTTTTATACAATCAGATCTCTTTTTGCAACCAGTGGAGTCGCCCCCTGTTGGTCATTGGACAGAATGCAGGTTTAAGGCACTTAAACTCACTTTTCAGGTCCAGAGGTTTCCCTTTTCCTTTGAAACATAAACAAAAAACAGCAGGCTGAAAGGAAAACAAATGCACATTGACACATGGCTAAACTTTTGTTTACACCTCGAGGTTATTCTTCTGCTGCATACACACTTTACAGTGCTTTACTGTCAAATCAGATAATGCTTCAAATATGAAAAGTGCAATGGCTGTGTAAAAGAAAAAAACCCTTTTCTCTTCATTTTTCTTACTCTGATCTGTTGGTAGGCACAATCCTGGATGCAGCCAGTGAATTTCTGCAGTGTGGCTGCTTTCATTTCCATGAAAAGTGTCAAAGCAGCATTTTCCAGAGATGCTCATCAATTAATTACACACGACTCTTTCTGTCATGTGGAGGCCTGGTGAGAAGCTGTTTCTTTAAACATTCACAGAAATGAAACAGTGTTAGAGGAGAGCAACCAACACACCACACACACACACACACACACACACGGAGATCCTCTTTCACATCTGAATGAGGAATGTTTGATTTAACCATTGCCACCACACATATTCACACACACACAAATTAGCAAGCTAAATATTACCTCAGAGGTGCCACTGTTCTCAATGTGCTGCTGAGGAAGGAAACTCAGGTTAATCTCATATCTTACTCCGGTTGCACATTTTCAATAAAACAGGAACACCTTGACCTGAATTTGTGCTACTTGTGTCTATCCAAAACATTTTATGAAGGCAAAACACTCACCACTTCCTCTACGACACTTTCTACCATCTGGAGTCCTGCTGACATCACATCAGGGTGAAAGTAAAGTGAGGTGGCTGTCCTCATGCTCCCAAACACGAGGAAGACGATGTCATCAGGACAAACACTGTCCTCTGCATCCTCACCGACTGTTCAACATCAGCCGTGTTTCCACTAGGGGGAAAAGTGACCACCGGGAAAGTCTCAGGCCATACCCTCTCAAAAGTCTGCTCACTCTGCGTGTTTCGACTACAAGTTAGCCCCCACAGGGATTTAGAGACTCTGGAGGTGATGTATGGTTTTCGCCATCGCTAACTGTGCACAACATCAGCAGCTGAAAGCATCATGGCTAATTATGCACAGCATCTCCGCTGATCATAAACATAGTGATTGTGAATTAACGGCATCATTAACTGTGCACAGAGTGTCTGGTGCTTGTTGTAAACAAACAGAGATCGCTAAGTGAACACCTCCTGCAGCAGCAGCACATACACACTGTACTGCTACAGAGCTAACTGTAGCTAACTGCCGCTAACGGTGGCTCTTCTTAACAAGCCGGCCTCCGGCTTGGTTAGCGGCTCGTTAAGAAGAGTAAGAAGGAGTCGCTGGATTTGTCTCCAGTTGCTTCTTGAAAAATAGTCGCTAAGGGGGTCTGAAAAGTCGCTAAATTTAGCAACAAAGTTGCTAAGTTGGGAACACTGCTTCGCCGGCTTTTACAAATGGCGTGTGTTGTTGTCGTGTAGAGTACTACGTCACATCCCAATAAGCGATCTATCCAATCAGTAACCAGGCTGTTTTCAGAGGAGAAAAAAGACCCTGCTCTTCCACAGGGACGAAAAAAGTCCCGACAAAAGCCTGCTCCAGACTGCTCGTATTCAAATTAGGGGCGTACGGCGAGTGAGACCCGCCTCATTCTGGGTATTGCCAGGTAGTGGAAACAGCCCTACTCAAAACACACCAGGAGATCTTCACCACATACACATGCACACACACACACACACACACACACACACACACGGACTAAGGTTCACCTGGGAAAGTAAAAGAAACAGAGTCATAACCTCCTCCTCTCTCTGGTGTTTATTGTTGTATTTCCTGTGGAACTGGATGTCGATTACGTTCCCACAGGGTGTCTGTGTTGTAACGGTCACAAAGCAGACTTTATGCAGACCTGAGGGAGAATACTGAGCTATAGCAAACAATCCACACAGTGAAGTATTTATTTAGTGTTTCTAGGAAGAGGGGCTTTTCTCTTCTTGATCCTCTATACCACAAACTCTTGAATCAGGCTCAGAGGGGCACATTTATCAAGCCTGTCGAGAGGATTCACAATAACACTGCTTCAGAGAAGACACTTTAACAACTAAGGACAAGATTTTCACTGGTGATTTCAGTGCACAACCACAACTTATATGGTTTGTTGTTGCACATTATAGGGCACCAAGGAATGAGTTCCTAAACGTAAGTTAAAGTAAGTTAGCATTTTAGCACTCTGGGGTCTATCCTCTCAAACTCAGTGAAGATTTTGAATGGGTTTTTGCTTCGATGTGTGAAAGAAGTCTTTGGTTAACACAAGCTGAAGAAATATTTGCATTAATTGTACAATTTTAAGTATGTTAGTAAATACCCCCACTTGTGAATATTTTTTTACGTTTTTACATTTCAGTTGCCAACAAGTGGCTAAATGAGACTACAGTGGTTATTCTGGGACCTTAGACTCTCTCTTTTGTCCGCCTTGCAGCCTCTAGTCGGGTTTTTCAGTGCTCTTGCAAACTCTTGTAGACTTGTAGACTGTAGATTAATGGTTGGTTAATAAAAAATTTATTTGTTTCACTAGCCTGTCAAACCGCTGGTTAGCCTGTTAGCCAGTTAGCCAGAGGCCGTCTGAAGCTAATGGTAGTGAAGTTCAAGTGATTCAACCGTGGTGTAGTTTGTTATAATATTAGCTTTTTACTTTTATTTTAGAGTTTTTACGTGGCTAAATGAGACTTCATTGGTTGTCGGGAACATCAAACGTCATCACGCCGGACACAGACAGGGAAATCTCTCACTAGTCCGCCTCACAGCCTCTAGTCATGTTTTTCAGTGCTCTTAGTTTGTTTATGTGATGTAACAGAAGTGCATGTTTAACAGTTTCAGTGAGGACAGAGAGTGTCTCATGTAATGCAATGTGACATCATTACAAACATAGTCAGACCCTTACCTGCTATTACAACACAGAGTAAAGCAACAAGCTAAATTGTGTGACATTCAGCAATTTTCTGTAGCAACAATCATGTACAGACGATCTCTCCACAGTGGAAAAAATACTCACATTAAAAATTCAGAATGCATCAGCCTGATTAAATGGGGAGTTTAAATATTATACAGAATTCATTCAAATTAAATATATAAATAAAACCAACTTTAATGAATGTCCTGTGTTCGTCTACACTTCCAAAAGATATCACACAGACACAGACACACACACACACACACACACACACACACAGACACACACACACACACACACACACACACACAGTGAGCGTATGTGAGCGCATCAGCTGTGGACATCACGAGAGTCATACTGAGCCAAAATGTGTTTTTCGTTGTGTTTTTCGACCTTATATTTTGTCCTCATAAATGGGCTTCATTTACCACCAGCTCTCTGAAGGCTAATAATTCCACTCTGTGTGTGGTGAATGACAGTCATATCCCGTGGCTATTCCAACATACAAAGTGATTATGTACATTCACTGAGTGAATATTTAGAAAATAAAACATATATTTCTTGCTAGAAATGTAATCAAAATCCATTTTTATGCAGAAACTAAGTCAAAATATTGATATTTTCACTAAAAATGAGAGAACTGTCCGCCATGTTTTTTGTTCTGACCGCCGGAACCTTGAAAGTCACGTGACTTGGACACAAACCAATAGGATAAAATATCCATGGAATGGCCACGGGATATGCTGTCATTAACTTGCATTGTAGCGAAATCCGTGTCAGTTTCACAGAAATTTGAGTGATTCCGTGGCTATTCCATGGATTCCTGTGAGACCAGGTTGGTTTTTGGGAAAGACAATTTGACCAAATACAAAGTACACAAATTCATTTTAATTCCTGTCTCTTTCTTGCTCCTTATGATTTAAATATTTGTGAATGTGACCTTATTTGATGACCCAGAAAGATCCCAAGGTTCAATTAGCTGAAAGCAACTCAAAACTGTACAGGGCTCCAAAGAGGCTGTTAATTCAGTCACCCAGAGTCATTTAATTAAATGTTAAGACGAACATGTCTCTTAATTTATCTTTAAAGCTATTTAGGGGTAATTCTAAGAGATGATTAAAGGAATTCAAGATGTTTCTAAAGCTGCACGTTAGCTTGAAAATAAGACGACTGCAGTAGAGATTAGGCATTTGTGTATTATAAGTGTGATGAGGTTGTAAAGCTTGTAACCTGAAAGGATCCTGCTGCAACTAAACATTTTAATTAGATTTCATCCAATTTATGAACATCACATCCTCACTGCTTTCTCCTTTATGTTAATGTTCTCTCCAATGAGAACCTTCTGTGGAAAGTTAATGTCTGATTTTGCATTTTGATGTGGAATAAATAAAAAAAACTTTTTATTGCTTGATCTTCCTGCATCATTTGAATATTCCTCCTCAAGGAATTCCAACATGAATATGTTAATGCTTGACACACACACACACACACACAAACAAATCCATGAGTCAGACAACATACATGAGCGGCGCATTAACTGGAGTCAAACTTAATCATTATCGAGGACTAAAGAGCACCAATTTATGTTTATTTTTATCATGAGAAATTGAGTTTAGTGTGTATGTGTGTGTGTGTGTGTGTGTGTGTGTGTGTTTTGGATAAATATGGTGGAAAATTGCTTCTTCCTGGCGACCCAGGCCTGCCACAGGATAGTCCAAAAGCTGTAAAGAGTGCTGAGTCTCTCTTTCAGACAGCCAAGGTCAACACACACACTTGCACACACAAACGGAAAGAGACTCACAACACATTTCTATGGCAGCCCTCTCTCGGGGACGCACAGATTCCAACACAATCACGTTGCAGCTTTTCAGTTTGTTTGTGTGTGTTTGCAGTTGTGTGAATGAAGCTCTGTGCACTCGAGGTGCTGCTCGCAGGTGATGCCAACCCACGGCAGGGAAACTGGGTCAGCAATTGGCAAGCCAAGGACCCACACACACACACACACACACACACACACAGCGTGTCCAATGAGGAAGCTTAGTGAGCGACAGCAGAAGGCTGTGATTGCACTCTGAGGCCTCCATTGTCGGTTCTATGATTTCATGCATCTGAGGCAGGTGTTATTGGACCAGAACCAGTTGCACAGTTTAACTTAAAAATAACCACTAAATCGCAACCAGAAGAATGTGATTTGTTTTGTGACACTGTTGGCGAGAAGAATAATTCTGCTGAACTGGAAACAAAAAAATCCTCCAGTCTATCAAACTTTAATGAATGATATAATGAAACATTTGCAGTTAGAAAAAATAAAATTCACCCTGAGAGGTAAGATAGATACCTTCTACACAATATGGCAGCCATTTATGGACTGTTATACTAAATATAACCCCATGAAAAATTAAGAAAAATGTAAATTTTGGAAAACTTGACATCCTCAGAGTTGTATTATGAATATTTAATTCTCTTTTATTTGTAAACCTGATTACTATTGTTTTGATATTTGATTTGAATCCACCTATTTTTTTTAATTGCTTTTATTTTTCTACTATTACCGTGTGTTCAGACCGGACGCGTAGCGAATTTTCGCGTCGCGTTACTCGCGCGAGTTGATTGCGCGAGTAGTTGAATTTACTCGCGTCACTCACGCGAGTAAATAACTCGCAAATTTTCGCCCAAGAGACTATTTAGCGCCAAATAATTCCCTCCATTTCATTCTGTCATCAACCATGACAAGCATAGCGTCCCTGTACCTGCTCTGGAAGTCCGAGATACGTCGGAAAACACGCCCTCGTGTCTGGGTGAGTGACATCATCCGGAGGCGCACTCAGCACGGAGAGAGGACCGCAGAGTACTTCCACCTTTTTCCTGTCCCTCCTGCCGACCCACTCCTCCTTCCTGCCTCTTTTCTCCTCTCTCTCATGTATGTATCTCGGACACTGTCGTCCAGAATCTCAACGCTGATAGGCTGTCCCGACACAGCGTCACGCGAATATTTCGCCAAAGTTGAATTTATTGAACTCACGCGAATTCGCGTTGTTTCATTCGCGCCGCGTCAATCGCGGCATTCGCGTCGCGCGAAACCCGTGATTCGCGCCGCCGGCAAAAATTCGCGTCTATTTGCGTGTTTGCATTGACTTTGTATGTAATCTTGTCGCGCGAAATATTCGCTACGCGTCCGGTCTGAACGCACCGTTATTCTGTTCTTTCGTGTTGATTTCAAGCAAAAATGAACATGTACCTTCTTTATTTTTGTATGTGAACAAAAGAAAAAAAAACAATAAAGATAAGTTTGAAAAAAACAACAACTACTAAATTAAAAAAAAAATAACAAACATAACAAACTTGGAGCCCCACAACTTAAAAGTGATGGCTAAAGTGAAAAACACACTGAGGCTCTGGGTGTGGCGCAAGAGAGAGTCAGAGAGAAAACAAACAAACATTTGGGGTCAGTTACGGATCATTTCACTCACATTATAAAATAAATTTCCTCATTTACACCTTGTGGTGTCCTGCCATGCAGATAGTTTTGTTTGTACGTGCAGTTATCTCTGTATCTGATTTCAAATGGGCTTCATGCAAGAACATTTCTTTATTTCTTTTTTATCCTGAATTCGTCTTAATATCTTATATATATAACAGGGTTATTGGAGGAGGTGTGGGGCTTGACCATCATGTGGAGTAGACATAAGCCAACAGATATCTAAATCTAAAAGAATCTCACAGGAAATTGGCAGCTTTGGTGATAAAGATATGATAATCATAGTATTAAGTCCGGTCTGATCAGCCCGTCTGCACTGCAAAAAAGCCAACTTGTATTTTTTGGCCTAAAACTGATTTAAGTTGGTAAAACTTGGAAATATAAATTATTGACATTTTGGGCAATAATGTAAGTTAGCACAACAAAGGAAGCCAGTTGTCTGCTCAAAAACAAGTTTGTGAGTTGTTGTATACTTTAAGTTGGTTTTAATAAAGTTTTAATATCTTTAAGTTGGGGTTCAATAGTTCTGCTAACTCTTATTTCTTTGTTGTGAAATGCTGGAAAGCGGTGAAATTCTGTCATTAGCGAAAGCTAGCGGCTAACTGACGCTAGCGGCGCTGCTTGTTACAGCTACAAGAGTAGCCATTATGATATCAATGCTAACTCAAAATTGTGGTCGCAACATTAGCTGACATTTCATAGCGGCGTTACAATTGTGCTGAGTTGACAAAAATCTGAATTCAGAGTTGAGCAAACTCAAAAACAAAACTTAAAATATTTAGTTTAATTGTCCAACTTGAAATTTTATCGAAGTTTGTTGCCTTGAAATTTAGAGTTCACCCAACTTTTCTTTTTTTGCAGTGTGACTCTGGGGATTTAAATAATCAATGGAGACCCACTGTTGTGCCTTGTGTGTAAACGTGCTCTTATTTCTGAAGACTCACTTACTGTATCCTTGCGGTTAAAAGAGCTAAAGTCTGGTTTAATCAAACCCAAGTACGCATCAGACTGGAGTTATTCAGCGCTTCACCCATCACAACCCACACTTTAACCTCCAGCGCGTTTATACTCTGCCGCTTGGATAATTGCAATCATGTGTAAAAAGGAGGCAAATTGTGCTCAGCTTCAAAACTTTATGGGTGTGTTAGCGTCATATCATTTGCGCTATATCTTTAGTGAATAGGACCTTATGGCGGGGCAGATAGCGGTTGCAAGTGATATGTAATGGTAATTCGTAATCCATTGAATTTGCCCCTGAGTGTGTGGGAGCTTGACGGCGGTACACAGCAGGTGATTAAAAAACAACAATAAAATGTAGTGTTGTGGAAACAATGCTAACATTAGCAAACTCAGCTAACCAACTTCCACTTCTGAATGAAACACAAACTTAACAGCACGAAGAACTTCTGCCAATTGTTGAATGTTCAACAGTTGATATAAATTACAGATTTAAGGGGAAAGGAAAAAATGTTAAAGGCTTTACAAGAGTAACTATAATAAAGTATAATGCACCGTCTCCTAGCAACGCCAGCTCTAAAATGTCAAGCAGTGGCATTGAAATCGCCCCCACAGTCCTGAGCTGCAGACACCATCTCCTATAATGTGTCAAAAAGGTTTTATCTTCTTTTGACATTTAAAACCTTCCTCAAGAGAAAATTTGACCTCTTAAATTGAAAATTAAGTTGTTGTTTTTTAACAATGCCTGTCTATACAATCTGCATTTGTAGTGATGTCACCACTGGTAAGTCTTGCAGTGATGAAACCTGTCTGGATTCCAGCATTATGAAGGTCTTCACTCGGCCCACCTGTGTGAAGGTAAACACGTGAATGAACACTCACGTGCCTCATAGAAGTGTGCCTGAAGGGGATGAGCACCAAGTCAAAACTGGGCTTTCTTGGTCACTTTTGCTTGTCAAGGTAATTGTATGGTGTTAGAAGAAAATCACATGCAGTAAAACGGAGTATTCTGTGAATTCTGTGACTCTGCAGCAGAAGAATGATGGAGTGGAAAGAGAAAGAGAAAAACATTTTCTGTTTGTTTGTTTGTAAAGAATGTTTCATATCAAAGCTGTGTCTTTCACACGCACATCCATTCTACCATCAGTTTCACACTCATCCACTGAACAATGTGAGACACACACACACACACACACTGGGAAAAACAAGCTGAAAGTGTTGCATGTGCATGACCGTCTGTGCTTCATTTTGTGTGCATTTTTGCTCCTGCATGTACACGTTGAGCTTTTCCCCACGTGTGAGTGCATGTGAGATGTGTGTACATCTTTGCCTGTACAAACATACTGTAAGTGTGTATGTGTGTCTGTGCCCTCTGCCCCGCGTTCTTGTGTTCTCTCGGGTTTTCAGGCTTACCGCCATTGTGCTTCTTTTGTCTGCAGCCGCTTTGTTTAACTAGCGGTTGGTCAGTAAAACAGAAGCGGTTAGCTGCTAAACAGCGCTCCGGTTTTGTGTCTCAACACAGCTGCACAAAATGAAGCAAAGTGGAGTTACATAACTGGCAGAAGACCCACACAAAGAAAGTGTTAGGAGCACTAATCGTGAGGACAAAGAGCCACCACTCTGTCACCAAAGACCCAACCCAGCGCCTGGCCCACGGTTATTATAGTTAACGAAAACTAACAAAATAACAAAACCTAGAATTGAACTAGAATTATCATTAACTGAAATAAAAAATAAAACAAGATTTTAAAAAATAAATAAAAAGATAACTAACTGAAACTGTATTGTGTGGTTACAAAAACTAAAACTAACTAAAATTATAGTAAAAATGTCCTTAGTTTTCATATTTGTCAACTTTTTTCATACATAATTAGAAAGAGGATTCTGTTTGAACATGCAGGAACACATGGTAAATATGTTTACTGAGACTGGGATGTTTAAACTTGAAACAAAATTCAAAACACCTGGAGCTGTAAGAGTTAATAACCTCATCGGGGCTGAGATGGATAACCCAAAGGATAAAGGCAAAATATATTATGACCTCTTTGAATCTCTCACCCAACACATTGGCCATTACTAAAAAACTAAAACTAACACTAAAACTAATAAAAAACTAAACTAAAACGAGCAAACTCACTCTAAAAACTAATTAAAACTAACTGAGTTTGAAAACAGAAATTTACAACGAAATTAAAACTAAGACTAATAAAAAATCCAAAACTATTATAACCTTGGCCTGGCCCCTGCATGAGGTGCGTTTTCCCTCAACACAGACTTTTTTTTTTGATTGACAACTTTATACCAATATTACAATTTACATAGTTTTATGTCTTCTAAATGATAAACACAAGAATTAATTTTAACTGGTTTTGAAACTGTCTTAATTTCATAATTTTGCCTTTATATGACTTACATTGTGCCAGTATTGAGATCATCAATAGACGATTGGCTATTTCTATATAATTATTTTAAATTGATGTCTGTCCACAGTCTGATTTCCCACAAAAATGAAATGATTTACAGCCCCTTTCAGACTATCGTTTAAAGCTGCGATATTTATGCCTCTGTGACCTTTCACCTTCAATCTGACCAAGTGTTCCCTGGTGTTCAAGGCAGGATCAATGTGAACCCATGGAGCCAGCAAGATGGAAAATAGTGATGTACTTTATTTTTGCAATCAACACTATAGGGTAATTAGAGAGAAAGTGGACCATATCAAGATTAAAGATTTCCTTTATTGTCATTATATTAAAAAAATATACAACAAAATTTACGCGTGCTTCTCATATATAAGGTGCTCAACAAAGACATTCAGACATTACACACATGTAATTAATAGTCTAAAAAGATAATAAATAGTTTAAAGGTAAAAGATAAAGTGGCAATGGTATTGTCCATTCAGGGCACATATTGCTGTGGGAAAGAAACTGTTCTTTAGTCTGTTTGTCCGTGATTTGTTTGACCTGTAGCGTTTTCCAGAAAGCAGGAGGGTAAACAGGTGGCACGTATGGTTACAGTCTTGATGATGGCTGAAGCTCTGCCCAGGTAGCGTGTGCTGGTGATCTGCTCCAAAGATGGAAAAGAGCAGCCAGTGATCCTGCCTGCATCATCAGAAACACGCCTCTCACTTGAGTCTGACAGTAATCGAATCATATTCAGCAAAATGCAGAACTTTGCTTGAGTCTGTAGAATCTCTACAGCGAGAAACAGCACGACGGGCAGTTCTTCCCCATCATTGTTTTGAATGCACTCACTGCTGCATTCACTTATTGTACACATACTGTTGCTGCTCTGTTAGAAGGCACTACCGTCTCCTCCCACTTTGTTCCACAATGCTGGACTGCAATGTGAATAGACACCAATATTACTCTGTTGTGGAATCAGTATGAATGTCCATATGCGAAATGACGGCAGAGCTCATTACGACACTTTTGCAGCAGAAACGCAGTATGAAAAGGGCTTTTGTTTCCACTTTGCAGGCAAAGTTCAGTAGCCAGAAGAACTTTAACCAGTTAAAAAGAAGCAGGGCATTTTGTATCATTGACATTATATTTTATTTTGTGGTCATGGCTGACACTGGGGCGGGATCAGCAAAGAGAAAAAGTAAATAAACCAAAAAGAGCTAAAACTAAAAAGGGACAGTGACACACAAGTCATCCTGAATTGTCGCTCCTAAACAGAGATATGTCTATATTATTTATAAAACACATTGTGAGATGTAGTTTTACTTCAATATGTACATTGGTTGCTAAAATAAAGCGTACTTTGTCTCACCATTGTCATATTTCAGTTGTTATTATTATTAATATTATGTCACAGCTGTTATTTAAAAAAATCTACACATTTCTTTCTCTTGCTTTAAAAATGAATGCATGTGCCAGCTACAACAAGATCTTTACATCGATGGTGTTCATGGAAACAATACAACTTCTGTCAAAAATCAACACAAAGTGACAGTTCCTTGCAGCTCGCCAGATCAGGGAGCTTAAGAGTTGTTTAAACTACACAGATTCAACACACACATTGTCCACACCTTCACCTGGTGAGTGACTGTTGTTGAAAGTTGGATGCGTGAGAGGAGTCTGAGTCATCACGGTGTCTGTCCTTGGCTGGATTATGTGTGAGGTCACAGTGAGAGCAGATTAATGACCTTCTGTTTGTTTGTAAAGCAGAGATGAAACCGGGGCCACTGAAGAGACAATGAGTGGATGTGGAAGTGACTGCACGCAAGTCAGTCAGTGTGCATGTTCATGTGTATGTAAATTCAAGGCACACGTGTGTTTGTGTATTGGTCTGGTTTCAGATGATCCTTTTAGACAACAGAGACTTCCTGGAATCCAGGAAACTATTTAGGAACTTTTACCGTAGCTACGATTCAACAACAGGAGTGTAGTTGCTGCAGTAAAGCGTTTGCAGTACTAAACTCAGCTGATTGTTCAGATTTACTTCTAGCATCCATCCAAAAGGGAAACAGAGTTTGACAAGATGATGGTCATCATTTCATTGGTTTTCAAGCACCTATAAAAACACATTACATCTTCTAAAAACTCCTTTTATTTATACAATTGTGAATAACAAAATCTAAAAATGAGAGATTTTGCTTTTTTGTAAATCCCGTCAGGACCTGCAGTATATTTGTACTGTACACACTGTAACTGGCAATTAGAGACACATTGAGGTGGAAAACGGACACCTTGAGAAGGATTTCATGGATCATGTTTGCAATGATTTGATGTTATTATTTTTTATTGAAGAATTGCGACAGTTTTGTTCCTCTGATGAACTGATCTTTTTTCTGTTTCTCAAACTAAATATTCTTTTAAAAAGCCACTTAATGTTATATGTCAAAGCAACAGCTCACATTTTAAACAAATTATGAATTTCCATTGATTTATTTGAATTTCCATTAATTCTCCCTGTTGTTGTTTTTTACATACCTCAATACTATTTGTATGTATATTTATAGTTAATTTCATTATATTTTATGGTATTATTATTCTTTTTTTTAAATCAATATTTGTATTGGTTGATATTACTTTTTGTTTTTGCTGTGTGTGTCTTTGTACTGGCATACTTTAGGGTTTTTTGTTTATTATAGATTAATTAAAACTGCTATGATGGAGGGACTGCAAACACACACACACACACACACACACACACACACACACACACACACTCACACAAATCTCAAGGCAGTCCTTGAGTCTGGTGTTCAAAGTGGGTCACGTAGCTGGGGAGGGTGGTGATGGGGGTGTAGCAGCTACACCTCACTCCTCCAGTCTCTCGGGGGAAAGTGAACCAGTTTAGATATCTAAATGTGATGCCAGGATTTATTCTGGTTTCCTTTGTGTTGGCGAAAATCTCTCAGTGGTGGAGCTGCTGGCATCCCCCATCATCTATAAAGTGCATTATTTATATGGACTTTTGGGAAAAAACAGCCAGGTACATCACCTCCAGTCAAGGAAGATGAAGTGTGTGTGTTTATCCCTCCTCTAGAGAAAACCTTCACACTGACATATTTATTTTAAACCACTTCTATTTTGCTTCCCCTTTTTTCTGCCCCTTCTCACACTGTATGATTCACTGTTCTGCTTGCGTGCCTTCCAGTGACGCATCGTGAAATCCTCCTGTTTAAGAAATACCATATGTATTCAAGTTTATAAGATGGTCTCAAACACCAATCATTAACCAGGTAATAAGTGACCTAGTTCACCAGAAGAACACCAGCTTCCTTCAGTCAAAGTGACCTTCATGTCACTGAATTAATTGCTTTTCTCCTCCGTCTATCCACAGCTCACTGTTTTCCAGGTTTACCCTGTTATATGAAGCTAACAAAAGCCTTTCATTAGAAACCAGATGTCATCCAGTCATGGCCATCCTCCTCTCAGGAGATGGTGTGATGCAGTGTGGTTGAAAAATGTAGCAAAAAAACATAGAAATGATAGACGTCATCTTTCAAATAAAGAGAAATAAGCAGAATATAAAAATGTGTTCAAACCTTAGTATAAAGCAATATGAAACCCTGAGACTTATATAATTACAGTCACATAACTTCTGGCAATCATTGTAAGAGACCTTGTAAAGTCCTAACAAGTAATGCTGTTTAAAATGATTAGAGATGACAAGAAACAAGGTTATCACCATCCCACTTTCCTTATTTAATCCTTTTGTTAATAAAAGTGCAACTGTTCTTTGTCTCTTATGTCTGTACAGTAAATTTAAGGCTTCAACCAACAGATGTTACAAGTCTTTATTTGTCAGACGCACAACAATTATAGTGGAGCAGTCGTTGGCCTGAAATTCCTGTTAGCATAGAGACTGGAAACAGAGGGAAGCACCAAGCCTGCTCTGTCCAAAGCTAACAAATAGTAATGTTTTGCTTCTCTCTGCTTCTTCTTGCTTAAATATGCACTAAATTCACTGCTTGGGTCGGAGTAGTGGCCATTGCAATTTGTGGAAATGTTGGACTGAAACTTTTGCTTTGCACCAATGAAGCATTTTATCATTCTGTGGGAGAAAGCACACCTGTTGCTCAAAAATACCTTTGAAGATACATCATACATCTATATAACAGGTAAAACATAGCACTAAATCATGGAGTGCTGAGTTCACAAATAGGACAACAGCAGCAGCAGCATACAAACTGTGCTGGTGACTGACCTGATATAAATATACAGTTAAGACTTTTTCACGTTGAGAGTTAATACAACATAAGCAAAGATGAAGTCAAGAAACAACACGTGAATAGTGCATTGGATTAAGTCCTATTAGGATGCAAGTGCTTTTACGTAGTGTGCAAATAGTTTTATTTATTTATTTATTTAATAAGATAACACTATTTCCACTATTTCTAGTAAGCGAGTTTCCTTGATTAAAGTTTGTAACATGAAAAAATACAAAAGAAAGAGTGCCCTTTTAGGCTACGTTTACATGATGACGGTCTGAACAGAAGACGCAAAGGCGAGCGTTTTCAGGAGGAAATCTGCGTGCATACGGTGATGCAAAAGTATGTGGAATTCGATTGTATGCATGCCAGCATCACTTAAAGCGATAAGAGCATCTTTGGGCATGTGGAAGTTTTCCTGCCACGCATTTTCATCAGCTACTCCTTCCACAAAGTTCTCCACCATCCACTAGATCTCCCAGGTCTCGTCCAAAGCCGTCTGGCTCGCCTCCGACCAATTGGTGCATCCAAATGTGATAGAGGTAATCACAGATCCTTCTCTGTTCACTAATACTATCTGTACATATCCTGTACATTTGGTGGAAAGACTCCTTTAAGTTTATTAGAGCTGCCAGAGCAGCTTGAAGGTCCGACGCATGGAAATAATCCCACGTTTGTTTATTTCCCTGTACTGGAGCATGTATGTGACGTAAACGCGTACGTGACGTGAGCAGATCTGAGCAGAGTTTTGTGTCTTGGCAGTGTAGACGGACACGCTACTGCGGAGCGGATTACAGTTTTACGCTCTGGAGTAAAAGGCACTTCCGATAAAATATTTTGTCGTATTTACCCACAATCGTCTTCAAACGGGGCCTTAGATGTCCCTATGGTGGATAAATTGCGGTGCAGTGGTCTTTAGGTTCCCCTAAAAAGGTATTTTTAGTTGGAATAGAGTGGAAAAGGTTTGGGAACCACTGCCCTAGAGTGAAGAAAACAGGATGCAGGGCACTAATGGATGGCCTTAAATGAAGAAAGCAGATGCAGTGCCAGTGAAAAACACATGAGTAAGTGTTTTCTAAGGTGGCCTTAAAATTTTGAAAACACAAACAGTACAATAGGCTGCCCTACATGCTGGAGATGTTTGGGATGCCCCACTTCATGCAGCTGGTGTCATTTGTATTTGTTTAGCCCCTTGCCCTGAGACAAGCTGAGTGCGCCACTGTCACCACTGTGTTTTTATAGCTCCAAAACATACTTTATAATAAAAAGAGAAGAAATAGAAATCTCACTTTTAACAAAAACGGACCTTTAATTAACATAAAGTTAATCAAAGAATATTATCACAAATGTAGTTTCTCAACAGGAACTAAAGTGTTGTTGTTGTTGTTGTTGTTGTTGTTGTTGTTGTTGTTGTTGTTGTTGTTGTTACCATTTTTTTAAATGACCTCAAAGATTTTGTATACCAGGCTTGACTCATCACAAAATGATGTGTTTTGAGCATCCCAGCACTCTGAGAAGATGGATGTTATTTCCATGGCGTGCCTTGTGTATTTTGGAGCTCACTAGAGAATATTGGTTTGCACGTCAAGTAAATATTTTTAAAGGCAGGTTTGGCTTCTCTGAGACTGGAAGTCCTGCCCATCTATTTGACTGTTTTTGAGAAAAACATTCAGCTGGAAGCCTTTTTGGCTTTTCCAGGACTCTGCTAAAGACCTGTGCTTGTGTGGCAGGAAACGTGTCGTGTTGACTTCTAGTCGTGACAGCAGCTCTGAGGGATTTAGACAGTGAGCAGCTACACTGATGCCTGATGACAGCAATGATATTGAGCATCTCTGTTTGCTGACATGAAATAGAGTGCAGAGCTGCCGGTGTGTTGGAGTGTGTGAGTTACTGTATATGAAACCACAGATGAAGCTCTGTCTGGCCCGGCAGCATCAAGGCCAGTGGGAGTGGGCGAGTAAATGAGCCTGGCGATCAAAAGGAAAGAAGGGGGCTTGTTTGGAGCGTAATGAGCTTCAACCCAGCGACCCGCCTATATGTTTTCATACAGAGCTTATTTTGTTCATTTAGCACCCTCACATGCAGACATCAAACACTTCCTCCCCCTACTCCTCCACCGCTCCACCCTCGTCTCTCTTTACCTAAATTCATCTCTCACGTTTCTGGTTTATTTTGCTTGAGTTAACTACTGTTTGCTCTCCTCTGGTGAGGTGGTTCAACTACCTGTTTCTGCCCTACAGCCTGCGTTTGGACTGTAATTATGGGAGCAGGTTTGAGGTAAACAAGCCAGAATTTAGGTCAAATATTCTCAATGTCACACTGAGAATAGACAACATAGCTACTGTGGGTGTGTTTAAAGTGACAATAGATGGGTAGCTTTGCACCGCAGGAAAAACTCACTCTTCTTTGATGTCCAGTCTGGGTCTTAAATTCCCTGATATATGCATAACATGTCAGGTATTTCCCCTGTTAAAGTCATTTACAGCTGCTGTGGGGCACATGCATGTGTGTTCATGTTTACATTACTTTTTTTCTGCATAATGATCATCCAGAGCTGCAGGAAACACACACCCCTCCACACCCATGTGTGCATTTTGTTTGGTCTCCTTAAGAGCAACATGTAGGTCAGGCTGTTATTACTGGGCCGTTCTGTTATCTTCATGTGTAAATTTAAACCACAGTGTTTGAACAGACGGAGAACGTCTGCACGTCTGGTCTCTACACTGAGCCTCCTGTAGACTAAAATGAGCATGTTGCACATTGAGCATGTTTCTTTGCTGTCAACACAGCTTTCCCCCCTCACATTCTTTACCTTTAACCCTTTGATGCACAACATATAAACACCTTCTAATGCACAACATGGGTCAAAAATGACCCGCATTCACTTCCCATGTTATTTCATGCTGGCTGTGTTTGAATATCTTTTTTTTTTTATTACAACAGACCATTACATCCATTTTTCTTTTCATACTTTATGAAGAAAATAGTTTTTGTATTATTACATCAAGTTTACACACATGGGTCAAAAATGACCTTGTGCATTAGAAGCATAGTGATACAAAAAGTGATGCACTAAATTAACAATTTGAGTATATGTGTAACTATGTTTGTCTCATTTTTAAGGTTTAACTTTAAAATAGTTGTTGGAACAACCAGGTTACATTGGAAAATTACATATTTTAACATTTGAGACTTATTAGAGCCACCAAAGAATATTTTCCATTGGAAAAACACCAATTTAACAAAATAGGATAGTTAATATCTGTGTCTTCTTTGTCAGGTTTTAAATTGGTGATTCTTTGATGCACAACATGGGTCAAAAATGACCTTGTGCATTAGAAGCGTAGTGATAAAAAAGGGGGGTTTTATTCAAAATGTAAGAAATGAAAACAAAAAATTAGGATGTATGATGATCAAAAACAAGTTATTTGAGGAAAATCTGCAATACTGAATGATGAAATTAATTTATTACAAAGATATAGAATATAAAAACCTAATTGGGTCACTTTAGACCCATGTTGTGCATCAAAGGGTTAAGTAACGTATTGTATACATTTAATTTTAAAGCCAATATGACAGCTATGGGTTGTTGAAAAGAATCATATCCTTCCCCCGTACAAAGCTATTTGTCTTCACCGTGATGGAAAACATTGTGAGCTTGAGGAAAGTTGTAAAGGATAATTTTTTTATTTAAGGAGACAGGAAAAGGAAACCACAGTGTTTAGAGAATTTGGCTAAATGTATACCAGGCAACTGGTTGTAAAGCATTTTATACAGTGCATATACTGTAAGGCTTAAAAGACAAACAAATACTAAAATCATACATCAAAGAATTTCAAAAGCTCATAAGACTGCCTCTGTACTTACAGTGAATAAAACCTAATCCAATTAAAACAAAAGACAAATTACTGCATTTGTCTCCACCAACCAGTCAAGTTGCAGTTAACATCTGTGTGGCAGCACAGAAGATCAGTATACAATCAGCACAGTGGAGTTGACCTTTGACCTTTTGGATATAAAATGCCAACACTCCATCATTTTCTTACTGTCCCTCTCACCACTCGCTCTTTAAATTATACCCATTTTGTTCTTGATTTGCTGATATTCTTCCCATAGTACAAATCTCTCTCTCTCTCTCTCTCTCTCACACACACACACACACACACACACACACACACAGACAATGGAGACCCCGGGGATGGGAAAGAGAGAGGCTTGAAATCCAGGTCATGCATTGATGGTGACTTTGAACACACCAGGACATTTGATCTGCAGGCGGGACCTCTGTTTACGTCCTCACAACTCTTCAACTCTCTCTCACATGAGGATGGAAATGAAAACTATTTGAGGTTTAAGGGGGAGTTCATGCTGGACTGTTTCTAAAGCCAAAAACACCTACAAATATTCTGTCTCCCTATACTTGATCATTGATCATAGCACTCAATGAGCCAGAGACAGAGGGAGTCGTAGTGCTTGATCGAGCTTGACAGTGAAAGAAGAGAGGGAGCAGTTCAGGGAGCCTATCCCAGCATGCACTGGGCCAGCGGCATAACAAGAAAGTGGAGAACTTCAAGCTCTTGCTGGTGGCCACTCGGAGAGAGACGTTCATAGTATGTTACAATGTCGTTGACTTTTGTTTTAAAGAAACATTCTTTTTACATTTCATCCATTTTTTCAGGTCAAAGGTAGCAGTGAAGAGGGATCAAGGTCTGTCTGTCGCTTGAGGCAATATCTGTTGCAATGTTGCAATACCTGCATATATGATAGTTTGGATGCTGCAATGGCAGTATATTAATCCAGGTAAATGATGTCTTGTGATAAATCTGTGTGTATTATTACAAAATGCAATAAGTCATCAGTACACATGGTCAGTCAGTCATTGTTTTTGAGAAGACCACCTGTCAATCCACACTTTATCTGGACCGTTTCTCCTTCTCTCCGTTGGTGGACTTTGTGTGTCCCTCCCCAGGCAAACCCTCTGATGCAGTTGCTAGGCAACCTCTGCTTTCTCTCTCTCTGGCCTCCTTTCTGAGCAGCCAGTAAACTCGTCTTGTCAGATGGAATGAATGACGTAAGTTGGCTGTAACTGATTCAGGCACATGTGCACATCACACTGAGTAAAGCTGAGTCGTGATTCATTCTGTATGCCTTTGGTTAATTGTTTTTATGTGTTACAATAACATGTCCAGGCTCTGCTTCTATAAATGTACAAGTCACAGCAGCCAATTATTACACTCATGTATTCAAAGAAGCAATACTGTAATTTAAGGTGCTTTAGAAGCTGGAGTCTCTCGGAGGGGAGAGTGCCCCTGACTGTGCATCCAGCTCACTGTGGAATAACAGGAAATATGGGTTGGAATAATTAATTAACTCTAATCTGTTTCATTAAAAAATGTGTACCAGGGCTGCAATTTCCTAAGAACAACAATATTCTTACTCCAGAGGATGAGACTAAATTCTCACACTGTTGGGTAAATTTAAAAAAAGGATGATTGCAAATATGCTCCAGTTTATTTACCTAATTAAACCAATGCAGTCTCATGCAACAGTCCTGTGATAAATCCAACCTTCATGAATATTATAATGGGCATGGTGGGTTATTACTGGTTTTGAGAGGTATTGATTGAACTTTATGGTCATGATGGAGGCTGTCGTTTGTGGCGCTGAACATTTGAACCTTTATGAAATAGAAATGTTATAGCTATAGGTAGGTGTACTTAATAAACTGGCAACCTATTCAATAACAACATATCTGTGTGATAGCCTTTCTTCCACTCCAGGGGTCTGCAACCTTTACTAACATAAGAGCCATTGTTGGCTACAAAAAAAAAAAAAATTGGGACTTTGAGCCGCAAACCTTATTTTGAGCCTTACAATGTCTACTAAGTTTAAATTAAGCTGCCAACATTACTAATAGCTCATAATGAACATTTATTAATATAATTTTGTCAGAATGCAGCAAAGACCCAAGTGCAAATGAGAGGCTGGTTACCGAATTAATATCTCAAGAGATTTGGGTAGAATACAAATTGCTTTGGGCCTACACCAATGATAAATTAAATTTAAAATGTGAAGAAATAACCGTTTCTTTTTGTATAATTTTCACAATCACAGGGAGCCACTGGATGGCCTGAAGAGCCACATGTGGCTCCAGAGCCGTAGGTTGTCTACCCATGTTCTAGTACTACTGCTTTTACTAACCTACAATATTTGGATCTCCTGTCTTTTATTTTATTTCCTTTTTTCCATTGCTGTTTTGATTTTTGTTTTACACTCAAGAGTTCCTGAATAGTCCATCATTGCTCCAATTCCCAGAGCAAATATGAATAAGGGGGGGAAAGGCCATCAGTAAAACCCTAATCAATTAATTTAAAAAAGGCATAAACATATGCATATGCAACATGTTGCACACATACAGTCATGGAAAATAAATATTAGACCATTGTTTTCTTCAATTTCTTGTTAATTTTAATGCCTTGATAATGATTTTGGTTATTATCAATACAACCATGTTAAATGTCTAGATATCAGCTCTTAAATTAAACTCTTATGAGCTATATTTGTTGTTATCATTATATTTTATCCAAACAAATGAAACTTTAGTCGTATAATATTATAATATTTTTTTCCATGACTGTACATATGCATAAGCAACATATTGCACACGTTTGAACAAATCATAAAATAACATATTTATGTTTTTTATTTGTTGTTTGTTTGCTTGTTTGTTTTTAAATAAATGTCCACGTGCTTCTGGACAGCCTTCTTTTGCTGTAAATTTGGAATTTCCCACAGGCATCTTTATTTATTTATTTATTTACATCCTACCCTACAGTCTACAGGGTGTTTTCTGTTTGTTGGTTACTTTGTAAAACATATAATAATGTAAGGATAGATTGAACGTACATTTTTGCTTTCCTGAACACAATCAATACAAATCCGTTATCGATTAGCGGAGCGCGCCCGTGACTACACGCGCTCATCTCCGTCAGGTGCATCGATGAGCCGCGTGAAGAAAACCAAAATAAAGCATTCAAGTTCCTGTGACAACCTTCAGAATAAAAAATTGAACAACCATTTTGCACTTAAGTTCTTTTGAGCATTAGAAAAACACAAACAAAATAGCAGGACGAAAAAAAATCTACTTTCTGCGGTTGGATACATGTAAAACACCTTTCCGTGTCGCTTTTCTAAATGCTAACAATGTTCCATTAATTTACAATGCTCTTATTCTGAAAGCTGGTTGAGCGGGTTTCCGGTGTTGTCGTGTCAGAGGTCTGCTAGCTTGATGCAGGGGTGCTGCTGTCGACAGCCCACAGCTCCAGAAAATAAAGCAGACTTAATTTATCCCGGGTTATCATAATCGTTCCGGAAGATGGTGGCTAAACAGAGGATCCGGATGGCCAACGAGAAACACAGCAAGAACATCACGCAGAGAGGAAACGTAGCCAAGACGCTGGTGAGCCGTTAACTGACAGAGAGATGCCAGCATGACATTATCGTTAGCCAGATAGGTGACGTCCACCCGGTAACGGTGTGATGGTGGTGGTGATGGCAGCTGGCTGTCAAGTGTGTCCGGACATCTGTCACACAGCAACACCTTTACAGCACCGTGGTGATATATTCAGTGTTCAATATGAACTACCCGGTCAAGCTGAGCTGCTTCATTCAAATGTAATGTCGTTACCTCTGCAGTGTCACTGGACGTTACTTTGTTTGGAGTTAAATACTGAGAAAAAACATGAACAACATATAAAAACAGACCACCCATGTTTTCTTTAATTTCCTGTTCATTTTTTTTTTGCCTGGTACATTTGTTTGCACAAATATAATACAACAACATAGCAAACAACAATAATAGCTCATAAGAGTTTAATTTAAGAGCTGATATCTAGACATTTTCAATGTTTTTCTTGATAATGATTTTGGTTATTATCAAGAAAACAATGGAAAATGTCTAGATATCAGCTCTGTAATTGAACTCTTATGAGCAATTTTTGTAGTTATCATTATATTTGTCCAAACAAATAGCTTTAGTTGTACCAGGCATTAAAATGAACAAGTAATTGAAGAAAACAGTCTAATCATTTTGTATATATAGGCTGGAAACAAGCAAAACAGTGCTGCTTGGTGTATTGAATACATTCAAAATCTGTATCTACTTCTTGCTAGTAACCAGGTGAAGTGATCTGAAAAATGATGATGGCAATTTTTCACTTTTTTTGTCATGCAATCAGAATCTGCTTTATTGGCCAAATACAGTTATGGAAAAAATTATTAGACCACCCTTGTTTTCTTCAATTTATTGTTTATTTTAATGCCTGGTACAACCAAAGGTACATTTGTTTGGACAAATATAATGATGACAACAAAAATAGCTCATAAGAGTTTAATTTAAGAGCTGGTATCTATATTTTCCATGCTTTTCTTGATAATGATTTAGCTGTACCAGGCATTAAAATCAACAAGAAATTGAAGAAAACAATGGTCTAATATTTTTTCCTTGACTATATGTGTGCTGCATACAGGTAATTTGACTCTGGTTTTACAATGCTCTCAGTCTCCGAGGTACTTAAATAGAAAAAAGAACAAACGGTTAAACACAGAATAAATTGAGCAATAAGTCAAAGAAAAAGTGCACAAATAAACAATAAACAAAGTGTACATGTATAAACATTTTGATGGAATAAACAATATATACAAGTAGTGGAATATTAGTCTGGTGTATTTATGGTGAATGATACACATACAGACATGGAAAAAAATATTATACCATTGTTTTCTTCAATTTCTTGTCCATTTTAATGCCTGGTACAACTAAAGGTATATTTGTTTCAACAAATATAATGATAATAACAAAAATAGCTCAGAAGAGTTCAATTTAAGAGCTGATATGTAGCCATTTTTCATGGTTTTATTGATAATGATTTTAGTTATTATCAAGAAAACCATGGAAAATGGCTAGGTCATTTTTCCAGCCAGTCACTGAACTTTATTGCAATTTGAAGATATCACATTTGTCTCTGGGGGAAAACGTAATTTTTCACTTTTTTCTGACAGTTGACAAGACATTCTCACTTTTGATTGTATCACATGTTTGTCGGCAGATGGAATCTCACTCCTCTGAGCACGTCAAGGACCTCTCATCCATGTGGGCTGAAAAGTTGAGATTGAAAGTTCTTGATCTCAGAAACACAAGCTGACAAAATAAACATTGTGGAGGACTGTGTGACACAATCGAAAGCTCCAGGGCAGCACATTTTTGTTACGAAATATATCTCTTTATGGAATATAATCAATCTTCCATTTGAGTCTTTTATTATTGTTAATTCTTAATACAAGAAAGACTTTTCCACCCATCCTTTCCGTTGTAATATTTTATCATTAGAAGAAAATTATTGTTTTCTGTACCACAGAGTGAAGCAATTAACTTGGTTGTTTTATTGTTTGGAGTATAGATTTAGGGGGACTTTAATGGGCTTGCTCATCCATTTGAAACTCCTGTTAACAACCTAACAATACCAGCCTGACAATTTGACAATTTATTATTATCCTCCCTTTCCTCTGTTACTAAATATAGTTTAAACAGTAGCTTAAAGGTCAAATATTAAAGCTGCTCAGGCTCTGTGTTCTCGCTCTGTGACAGGATAAACACACCACTGTTATTGTATGCAGAAAACAGCCACTTCCTCCTGCATCACTGAGATCATCACTGACTGTAACAACTTCCCTCGTCAGCAGCCGACAGACATGTTACGTGTCCAAACAGATGATATCAGCCTCTCCTTAAATCAGTCTAGAATGACAACTCATGCTTTTCCTCTCATATTTTCCATATGGGCCAAAAATAAAAACACTAGCTCAGCATCTTTGAGTGTATAATTATACACTTGTCTGTTCAGTGCAACCACAAAGTTGTTATTGTGGACATTTTGGCGAACAACACCACAAACATGATAATCTATGGTGGCAGGTTTGATGAGAAAGTGTGACCAAGCAAAGCGGGAGACACAACAATCTGTGCAGTAATGAAAATGGAAGACCTCTTTGTAAATGTATCCACAAGCTGTTTTACTTTTGCTCTGCAGCATCTGTCACATACATGTAATGTGGGAATGTAATGTTATATATATATATATAAATGTGTGTGTGTTTTCCATAGCGACCACAAGAGGAGAAGTATCCTGTGGGTCCCTGGCTGCTTGCCCTCTTCGTATTTGTTGTGTGTGGATCAGGTATGCACATCCCTGTTTCTGCCTTTGGTGACAGTAAACGTATGAGATTATTAAAGTGGTTTATTGGGCTAATATAATATAATAGCTAATGTTGAAGATAATATGGTAGTGAACTAGTAGTATCCCAGTAGCATTATTTTTTTTCCAACCCATGTTCCACCTAGTCCCTAGTACTCATCACCTCAGACAGGTCCTTGTGACTAGATGCCATGTAGAACTAGTTCAGCATGAAAGCATCATGGAATTAGCGTGCTAACTAGCTAGCCAGCAGCTAAATTGATCAAATTTAACAAAGGCTTCATCCACACCATCTTGTCACAGCATAGGAAAGCATATTTATACTGACCATCAGTGACTACAACAGTCATTGTATGTAATAGGGCTGGGCGATATGGGCCAAAACTCATAACCCAGTATTTTTTGGCAGAATGGCGATACACGATATATATCGATATTTTAAACAAAATGTGCAAAGTGTTTATATTTAACTCAACGCCACAAGAAATCACCATTAACCTGTTTTATTTTAACTTTATCAAATTCAAAACCTTCCACCTTTTGAAGCATTTGTACCAGATTCAGATGCTCTTCATCTGCAACCCGAAATCCGAAATATCTCCAAATTACAGTACATTACATATCTCTTTCTAAAATATATCAGTGTAAATCGTAATACCGGTATACCACCCAGCCCTATTATGTAACCACTGTTAAATTAATGCATGGTAGAATTAGCAAGCAAACTAGCTAGCTTACTCATCGATGTATAAAGAGAACTGGGTACAGCATTGGAGGCTCACACAACACACCTGGAAATTGTGTCTCCACCATTTTGCCACTGTGTTAAATTGGTATCAAAGCCTGGTGCTCTTAACTTGCATGAGCTGACCAGCCAGCAGCTAAATGAGTAAAATTTAACAACTTATAGAGAAACTATACCGATTTTTCACCCGCCTCTGTGTCAATGCAGCGTGGACAGTAATGGCGCCCTGAATCCCTTCACGCCACCAGAGCCTGAAACTTCCTACTCAATCCCAGGCAGAAGTCCCCCAGATGTTGCAGACAACTTTTGTCAAATTTTACTTGTGTAGCATTTGGCTAGTTAGTTAGCTAGCTAGCTTTCAAATTCTACCTTGCTTTCATGCTACAATGGTTACATAACATGAGCTCAACAGTGTTGTCACCCATATAAATTCAGTGGTTTGCTAGTTAGCTCGCTAGCTGACCCATCAAGGTAATGAGTACTAGCCAACTGAAGCACAGTAGGGCAGGACAAGATGAAACATGGTTTGGTTGTGCTCTCAGCCATATTTCAGATAATCCAGAGCATCCGTATGGGGATGTGATGCAGAAGGAAACACCCAGACTCCCTTATCCCACTCATGGCCTCACTGAGCCTGGCTAGCCCGCACCTGCACAGCCCCGACCCCTTCCAGAGGCCCAGAGACTGACACCAGAGCTTCGGATCCAGCAGAGGGAGAAGCTTCCCCGACCATTGCCTCAACCCGCCCGTCCCGGGGACACCCCCCTGCCCCCAATCAGCGTTTACAGTGTTGCAGTCTGTGGTACTGACAGCTTTTCTATGGACAGTCTAAAACCACGCCGGCTGGAGAACATGTGTGTCTCATTACTCACTTGGCACCTGAGTGTGAGTGTATGCGTTGTGAGTGCCTGTTGATGTGAGAGTGTGTACGGCCAGTGATTCCTGCTGACAATGTGCCATATCTGTCTGTGTAAGTATTGGTCTGTGTTACGTGAGAAGAGTCTTTTTTCAAATAAATGTCAAACATTTAGGGAGCGCCCAGTTTAACTTCTGTCCCTGTGTTAATCAGCGTGTACGCACACACACACAGACACACAGACACACAGACTGTATTGCACTGTTGAGGCACATTTTAGGATCTTTACATCCTGGCAGACATGAATAAATGATCAATTCAAGTCGCAGTTATGACAAAAAATTGAGTGTTTGTTAGGTTTCCTCCTAAGTTACAAAGGCGCTAAACCCGTCCACAAAGTTTCATTAAATTAGGCAAGCTTCTCCTGGATTCCTTCAGTGATCATCATTTTATCATCCTCTCTCCAAAACACAGGGATTTGGTGATGAAAACCAGTAAAAACACTGAAAACAGTTTAACATTAAAAAAAAAAAAAAGACTCTCTAATGGAATTTGGCAGAATCAGGAGAATGTCAAATTTGAATGCTTGCCCTGTCGACAAATTACTGCTTATTTTTTTCTGAATTTAAGTGGTGCCAAAAAAAAACTTCAAAGGAAATTCAGAATGTTGAAGCAGTTTTGGTTTGATCGTTTTTGAGAAAAGGTCACCTGAAAGCATCTTTAATCCAAACATCACTTGGCTGTGGCTTTAACCTCACTGCTATAAAGTGTTCAGCAACACAATAGACAGGCATTAACCTTGATTCAGTAATACCCTGAAGCACAGAGGACTTCAGTTACACACTATGCACGTAGAAAGCAGCATGTCTCCAAACGTGACACAGCTCAGCAGGCATGAGACAGAAAAAGAAAGAGATGGGGACCAGGTGGTTATTCTTCCTTAAGCATGTTTATTGAAAGTTGTGAAGTGCAGCTGTCAAGTGCAATTGTGGTATGTATGTTACAATATCTCGTCCGGTCTTTGCAGAAACATGCACAGAACATGAGCATACAACTGATACACAGAATGAAAAAGAAAAAACATCTCTAGAGTCTGTATTTTTTTGAGTTTTAAGATATTGTTCATCCAAAAGTACTTCACTGTCAAATAAAAAAATCATAAGAGGTGCAATACTCCAGAAAGAAAAAAAGCCAAGTGAAACTGATTTTACAGTAAGAGTTAATGTTGCAGTAAGAGTTATGGACAGCATTGTTGGCTGTGTGTTGTAAGTTAAATAACCTAAACTCCTGTCCATCCACAGTCTTGAAAATACAGCATTAAAAATAGACGACACAGACTGGGCAAGACCAGCACGTTCCTCGCTCACCCGCTTCAATCTGTGTGACCAAGATAGCCTCTGTTTTTCTCCTTCTCCTCACTATTTTACATGTTACTTACACTATACAGAAATATACATCATCTTCTGCCCATCAAACTTTTAGGAAAAAAAAGAAAGAAAATGCAGCTTAGCCCAATGTCTCAACCCTGTTGAATAAGGTTTAAATTACATGCCACTACAGGGTTGAGAAAACAGCAATGATGAGCTTTGTCCAGGGCAAAATGAGGAGCTTGAAAGTGAAATACTGAAATAGAATATCATCATCTCCATAAGAAACCATGTTTTTGTTCATCCCACCAACCCACAGTTGAAGTAACGTCATCAATGCTGCCAAGTGTTGTTCAAAATACCCTCCCACCCACTCCCCAGCCCTCCCCCGACTCCCCCATTCCAGATGGGGACTTTGTCATAATAATTGCTCACATTCTTCATTTGTCACTCTGAGAAGGCTTTTTTCTCTCTCTCAAATCTCTCAGCCTGTAACTTTGCCTTGAGAGAGAACCACTTTTATTTACATCATTCAGCAAAAAAAATGTAACAACTAATACAATCCTCCACCTCCTACTCTTCCAACTCCACCATCAGTAAAATCGACATCACTTAAAATCCAGACACAGGCACAGTGATTTTTTTAATCTATAGCTAAGTATATCGTCGCCACTGACAAGCTGTTTTGTTTCTTCTTGGTAAGACATTCTAGTTGATGTCCAAGGGTTATTTGGCAAATGTTCGATGATTCAATCCTCCTTTGAAACCAACTCCCCTCACACAGCACCTCAAGATTGTCACCCTCCACCACCGTGCTGTAAAGCACCGCACCGCTCGTCCCGCTGGCTGCATCCTTCTGAGAGATAAATATGTGCAAATTCTTGTCTTAACAGCAAAACCTCCTGCTGTAGAAGGCAAGGTTTAGCTCTGCCGCTGTAGCAGAACTGAAAAACTGTCAGTCAGTCTGTCTGTTCGTCTGTGCAGACCAGGCTACGCCGACGGGCCAGAGCTGTGCAAGGTGGGCTGAGCGAGGGCAGCAGTGCTTGGGGGTCCCGGTGTGGCAGCTGTTGGAGGGGCAGGTGGGGAGCCGGTCTGAACCTGGGCCTGGAACTGGGCCATCTGCTCTGGGCTGGCCAGTGTCTTCAACAGGGTGTTCTCTTGCTCCAACTGGGAGTTGCGATCAATCAGCTCCTTGATCTGCTCCTTCAGGACCTCCACCTCCTCACGCACGGCGTACATCAGGTGACTCTTCACCAGGTCCTGAGACAGACAGAGACATGGATTAGTGACTAGAATATATCAACAAATTCACAGAAATATAAAATCTGGCTCTAACCTATGGCCTGATCTTTATGTCTTAAACTTATCTAATCTCATCTCTGGCATCATGAAAAATACCTTAAGTCACAACTATGTAGCATGCTAATACACATTGGAGTCTGGCCCTAAATTATGGACACTGCACTCAAGAAAGCACACATAAAATTCTGTCCAATACGCGGCAAATGGGGAACATTTTAGTCTAAGTTTGACTATAATACATTTTGGGCTTGCCCAGCATGGATAAAAACAATCTGACTAACATTGATAGCCAGAGAAAATGTAATGATGGGAGTCATTTCTTTGGATCCAAGAATAAAGCTAATGGAAATTAACACAAAGTGTGTTGCAACAGGTTATCATGCCATACAGCAGTGTATTTTTTTTAAAGAATACAGCCAGATATATGCAATATAAGGATGATGAGCACCATCATTATGCTCTCTACTTGAAACATACATAATGAGTGAACATAAAGTGGAAACAACTTTTAAAACGATGCCAAAAGAAAACGTGAGTGAGAATATTCCCAGCGTGCCACGTCATGAGCCCTGCCCATATTTGAACTGTGGACCAATCAGAGGCCGAGATATTTTTAACCAGGCGTGAGAGCCTTCCAGTTTGCCTAGCAACAGAGCCGACAGCAGCAACAACAACACAGACAAAGTGAAACCTACAGTGAAAGAAAAAACAAAACTCCGTTTCATTTTCCCGACAATTAATTAATTGTGATACTGTATCACAAGTGAGAAAATAAATGCATTGCAGTAATAAAAAAAACCCCTCAAATAACATATTAGTGACGTTGTCTCAAGTTGGCCACAGCGGTTCGTTTGAGGTAACGTTAGCTACCACCACTATATGATGTAGAGGAGGCTAACTCTTTCTAACGTTCAAAGTGCCATAACAAGTATATTTACAACTTTCTATCACATGCCATCATATCTTTTACAGATATTTTTTCACACCAAGTGAAAAGATACGTTAGTACAACGACATAGTACACTACTTAATGGTCTTTTTTTCCAGTTAGCTTAATAAATCCTCGTTTATCGTTTTGTTGATATTTCAATTATGCACACACGACTGTTCCTGACCGGCACATTTATTAAGTTTAGTTACTGATTAAACTACGCTGATAAAGGCATGAAAAACAAATGGAACAATCCCTGAATATTTTTCATGAAGTTGTAGCTTTTTTAAACCAACATTCAGCCCGTTGTGTTTTATGTGTTTGGTTCACTGTAGTGGTCTACAGTTGAAAACTCACCATTGCTTGTTCAATCTTGTTGTCTATGGCCACAACGCTGGCTCCTGACGAACTGCAAAAGAAGAAAAGAGAGATTATTAAAACATTTTTAACGAATATGTGCCGTTATACAAAAAGTTGGGAGAGCCGCAGCCTCAGGAGGACCAGCCTTTTCTCTCTGTAGAGAAGGTGGCTCGTTACAGGAAGCCTCTAGACATTTCTAGAAAAATCTGTTCAAAACACATCACTTTATCCAATACATCCATAGACTAGGCAAGTACAAAATAAATATAAATACCAAAATTATATAGTCAAAATATTCAGAAAATAAACAAATAAATGAATGAAGATAACCATATGTGAGAAAATAATTTAAAAAATAGTATTAATAAAATGGAATAAAAGGAAGATAGGACACGTATTCTTTCTAGATATTGATTCTAGAAAAATCAGCGGCTGGTTTGGTTGTGAAAAAACTCCTGGAGGAGCGTTAATGGAGCAGTGTGGCCTCAGTGTACCGACACTAGCATCCATCACACTGCGGTCACGTTACTGATGAAGCGATCTGAGCTGTGGACGCAGACGCAGCTGTGTGTGTGTTTGTGTAAATGTGAACAGTAATATTATTATTATTTACCTATTGTCGAGTTTGACGTGTGAGCTCTCTGTGCTCAATAACGACGACAGAAAAGATATGGAGAGATTTCTGAGCTGGCAGACGCCTAGATCCATAGCCACGGTGTAGCACGGCGTATTCATGCTGGTCATGTTTTACAGTCCGTTAACAAAAAGCCCTGCCGCGTCCCGACTCGACCTCCACACGACCAGATCCGCTACACACATCCACACGCTGTATATTCTGCCCCGTTAAAGCTCTTGCACCGACCGCAGCGGTACGAATACAATCCAAGGTCAGCTCATCTCGGTGCTACACAGAAATCTGCAGCTCTGGACGAGCCCCGCATAATTTATCCAGCGACAAACAGAGAGGTCGGCCTCTGATTGGTCGAGAGGGAGGCTACTTGAATAATATATTCGGGAACGCCCCCACCTGCCGCTCAGCTGACACGGTTTTGCATAAAATATTCCAAGAACAGAGAGGAGGTGGATGGAACCGGGGAAAACCGGATGGGAGAGAGAGAAGAAAGAGCAGTAGTACTGAAAAACAGGCAGGGGAAGGGCTACATTTTGGGCTGTTGAATTACAGCGACAATACCACATTAATCAGCCTCTGTTTAAATGTGAATGTGCCAACCGCTAGTGCTGCCATGGACATTATTAACACAGGAATTTAAGCTATATAACCTTAGTGAGGGGATCTTGTTTTTATCTGCTTAAACCAGAAGTGTTTTTCATCCATAGAGAACAGTTACAGGGGTTCCCTATTTCCCTATTGGTTTCATATTATGAGGGTTCAGATTTTCTTCCCCAGAATGTAAGTGACTAAAAACAATTTGAGGTTTTAGTGTTAGAAATGAGCATTTACCTATGTTACTACTGTTGTGCTTCTTTGTATGGACCTCAATTTTAGGGATGTAATTGCTTAGCACAGCATTTTAACAATAGCTCTCTTTCTGAAAATTTAACTGCCCTGTTTTGAAAACAATTTAGCACCAATAAAGAATTATGTGGTTGCACTAACAGTCAGTACTCAACAAAGAAATACCAGCATTCAACACTGCCTACAGCAAAAATGCCCAACACAAAATGTTCAACACTGCAGATAATAATCAACACCCATATTATATATGGTAGCAAAATCATTGTATCCAGAAGATAACAGTTAGATTGAAATAAACTGTGGGAAGGTCTCTGGATGCCTATGGAGTGTTATCATGTCTATACATAGGTTGCCCCCATGTGGCCATGTACAGCACTGCAGAACTGTGAGGCTGAGCAACACAATCAAGAAAGCCTGGCAAAAATAGGCCCTGCATATTTAAATTTCATTTCAGTCTTATTTAGCTCAAAGGGAAAAAACTGGATGTTCAGGAGGTCAAGTGTAAATATGGAGACTGGGACTATTGAGAAGTGCAAGTGAAACATGTTCAAAAACAGTCCCAATGATGAAAATATATGAACAAGATGCACTTTAATCCAACTGGTTTTGGTAATCAAATCTCATTGGCTACATTGAACATCTCTGACAGAACAAATCACCGTCCTACTTCACTGCAGCACCACCATTTCCAATAGAAGGTGTAACAGGCATATTCTAACATTTTGTCTTTGAGACATCCCTTGACTGTCACTGACTTGATTAAAACATGACTTTTAAAGTCCCCTGTGGGTTTACAGATGCCAGGTTGACAACTGCAAGATACTATATGACCTTGTTTACTAGGAGATTACACATGTGTCAAATGGATTTCAGACTATGAACGACATGGGAAATCAATGAGGTCAACCTGATTGAAACAACATTACCACACACCCAAAAATGTCTTGATACAGGGGAGTATCTTGGTCAGACGGACACACCTAAAACAACGCTATACGGAAATTCCCACCTCAGGCATCTCAATGAGACCCCTCCCACACACACACACACACACACCTCCCCAGAGTCTGAAAGGCCACTCTCATACATTCCTTGCACCCTCAAAATCGTGTATACACTGGCGACATTCTCACACACATTGCTGAGCTCAGCAGGAAAAAACTACAGAAATCCTGCTTTCATTTCTTCCCTCACACAATTAACAAAAATAGAAAGTCAACGATTTTAGAGAGGTATTAAATGTTTGAAACACTGACAAAAATCCAAATGCTAAGCTAATAAAATAAAAATAAGGTCTGGTGGCATTTAGCAAACATGAGGAAAATTGGATGGGACGTCACTGGTGTGATAGGAAACTGCATCTAAAATCTATGCTGAGGTTGAATGTTAAAACACACTCGCACAACCCTTGAGTACTACAACTTCCGATGCTGTATGACGAGTGGAGAACAGGAGAGTGGGCAGATGAGTAGAAATATTACAATCCTACAAACACAGGGCACAGGTTGAGAACCTTTACAAGTCATTTAAAAGTTAGAAGTCACCTTTAAAATGGGGGCTTAGGCTAATTTGAGTATGACAGTACACTCCTGGCTTATTAAGCACCGGAACCAGGAACATAGGCTCAAACATAGCCTCCAAGTACCTGAACTGATGTCAGCCGCTGCTCACCTCTGATCCCAGTCAAACACTTGAGCACTTAACGAGAGGCCAAATAGCTTAATGAGAGCCTCTAAGCCCAGTTATCTCTTCCGATCTCCTCTTTGACTGGAGGAAGGGTTTAGCTTATTATCCAGACCCAAATAGCCAGTACAACTACAGCTCTTGAGGAATTAAACCCACATCTAACGTGTCACACAGGCTTTGTGGGGGCTATACTTAGTTCAGTGGGCACTTTGATAGTTGAGATGCTGTAAACAGCAAAACCAGAGCTAGACAACACTAACACTAGAAGACTATGGACAGTAAGTTACAGTTTAGTCTGATAAGAAAGGTTTGTAAATTAAGATTTGTTTGGAGTTCACCAATTATAATTTTTCTATGATGCTTGTTAGAGATACTGAAAAATAAAATAAAAATTTTATTGGTACATGTACTTAATTTATGGCCTTGTTGCCTGATGAAAGTGACTTACTGAAAAAACCTACGAGACAAATAGCCAAAACTTAATAGTATTTATTTAGATCAATACTCAAGGTCACTTCTTGGGGTTGGGCATTTTAAATGCATATGATTAGAGCTGCAAAAATGATTCGATTAATCCAACAAAAATCGATTATTAAATTAATCGTCAACTATTTTGATAATGGAATAATTGGTTTAAGCAGTTTTTTAAAGACAATAAGCTGAGCTTCTTCAATGTGAATATTTCTGGTTCCTTTGTTTCTTTATGACAATAAACTGAATATCTCTTTGGTTTGTGGACAAAATTTGAGGACGTCATCTTGTGGTTTGGGAAACACTGATTGATATTTTTCAACATTTTATTGACCAAACAACTAATCGATGAATCGTTTAAATAATCGACAGATTAACTGATAATGAAAATAGTCGTTAGTTGCAGCCCTACATATGATGACCCACATTTTTTAAAAACAAACATGCACTACTTCTGTACACTTTTGTTTATTTCAAAACACTGAATGTGCTTTTTTTTACTACTTATTAAACACATAATTCAAAGTTCAAGTTTTTCTCAATTGAAAAAAAAGATTCTTATAGAATGTTATCAAGGGTTGTTGTTTTTTAATAAAGAAACTTGCTTACAAAATATTAGGAAAATGTAAAATTACATTTTCAGCTTTTAGTGCAGCTTCTTTAAAAATAAAATACAAACAGTGAGTTCTGCAACATAGTGGACATTAAGATCAGTTGCAAAATAACAAAAAAGGAGAGGCCCATCTTGTAAGCAGTCCTGCTGTGGTATTTATGTTGCCATACTGTTACAGAAGAGCAGGTGATTTAACTTGAAATGATGGAGCAGATGGGCCAACATGACGACGACAGAGCTGTTACAAAACAACAGAGTATGGCAAGCCATACAGTGACGAGAAAAGAAACACGCTGGCTTTAATTACTCACACTCCCCTGGAAAGATTACTAAAAGGCACACATTTAAACCACAGATGTATGTCATTCATGTTTTCCACACTTTTCTACAGCTTACTATAGATAAACGCACCTTCCAGTATTTTTAAAACAGATCTGACTACCCAGCAGCCTTGTTTGTAGTGTCTGCTTTAAGTATGCCTCAGTATAAATGCTGCCCCTGAAGCCAGGAATGACTGAATGGATATGACAGTATATCCATGCAGCTCTTTGTGTGCAGCTACTGTAGTGATTGGCCCAAGCAGCGCCACACTGTATTGACTCCCTGGGGATTCCCTGTTTGTATTTTACCTTTTGAGATGCTGCTCCAGCTCCCAGAACAAAAGCTTCATTGCCATCTCGTCATGGCCTTGCGCCCGGGCTTGCCGCACTCTCATGGAGCCGTCCGTCAGCAGGATCATGTAAACTCCAAAATGACACAGCAGTGCCTCCCGAGCTTCTTTGTTTAGTATTTTCTGACCCCCCTCCCCTTATTCCTTCTTAAATTTAGTGAGCAGATCTGGGTCGCGCTCTATAGATGAAATGTGCAGCTGCATAGGGATTCAAAGGCAGCGTGCCAGGTTATGATGACTGTGTATATGTGTGCTCCTCAATTCTTCCTCTGTCTATGTCATCCATGGCTGACTAGTGAGTGAATTACTGAGTACAGACAGTTAGTTGGGCGGGTGGTGACGCGTGATCATGTGATACTGGGAGTTACATAAACCATCAACAGAGATTAGCATGTGGCCCAGTGATTTCCCATAAGCCCTCTGCCCTCTATAGCCTAACATGTGCAATAAAACTTTGCGTCTCAGTTCTTCAACATCCCCTCAGCAGCAGTATTACACTTTTCTTGAGATGAATAATGTGGTTTTGTAAGTATGAGACAACAGGAATGTAGATGTACTGAACATGGAATATAAAATACTGCATGCCTGAAGGACTGGACAGGACAGATTGTCACAAAAGTCAGGGCTAACAAAGACTACAAATAGGATTATACATTTTTCTTGACACATAATAGTTGTCAGAAACACTGAAATGTTGATGTGATCAGGCTTTTGGTCATCTGATTAAAACTACAAAAGCTGCTCTGACATTTCAGCCCTGGCCACACCACAAACTGCCTGCAGGATTTATAGCCATGTTCTTCATTTTTTTTAAATAAAAAAAGCCAAAATCACATCATTTATCAAAGCCAGAAACTGTAAAAACAGAAATTATTAGGGGTGTGCATTGGCACTGCCCTCACAATTCGATTCGATTACGATTCACCAGGTAACGATTCGATTCAATCCGATTCTACGATGCATTGCGATGCATCACAATTATACTGCACACAACAAGGGAAATTTTCGTCAGTCATGAGGCAATACAAGCAGTCAGATAGGCCTAATAACAATAGATTTAATCGGCTATATTTTGAAAAGATGGCAAAATGCCTGAGTTCATCTAAAAGTAAGGAAAGAGAAACGCCTCCTCCTGCCATAAAAAAGGAACCTGCTGAGGTGAAATTTACATCAGCTAAATGTCGAGCCCTTGTTCCTGAGGTAGGGAAGACGTTAGCTCTATCCCACCTAGCTAGCTATCGCTAGTTTTCATGACACAAAAATGTAACGTTAACGAGTCGACTTTAAATAGGCAAATACAATGGTAATTACCTATCAATAGTACTTTCTATAAAAACGTAAATGTTAAGTTCTGTCAAATACTACCACATACTTAAGTCACAACATATCAAAACAGCTTGTCCCGCTAGCCTACCTGTGCTGCGCATCAACACATGGCTCATTTGAATATTCAAATTAAAATTAAATTAAATAATTAAATGACATGTGTTGATGCGCACATGTCTCGAAGGACGGGGAGTGGGTCGGGTTAGCGTTGTGTTTACTGGAACTTTGACAGGGGCGCAAAGGCCACCTTGGCCGTAAATTGAACATTTTTTCACAGGGCATCAAGGCCAGAGTGTGAAATTCCCACCCTGGCCCCCACAACTTTCCACTGGAGGACAGGAAATAAACATAATCGATTATGCCACTTTGCCGCTTGATGCTGAATCGTGCATGCCCTGCATTGCGATGCATCACCGAATCGATTATTGTTGACACCACCAGAAATTATCATCAAATTTTGGAAAAGTCCTTGAACAAATTATGTGGGTGGTTGACGTGAACTCAAATTCAAAGTGAAAAAAGAATAATTCAAAAATATATGTCAAATGACATACAATTATATTCCCTTATCTGTGAATAATTCAAAACTGAATGTGTCCATTTCTAATTCTTCATATATTAAGCATATTATTAACTTTTGGTGTGGTAGTCCTAAAATGTGTCCACCGGTGCAACAAAATAAAGAATGTCATTATTTAATTCAGAGAATGTTTGACAGATAAGATAGATAATCCCAAGGCATATTAGTTATGAATATTTTTATCAATTTACATTATTTTCAATGATCAATCAATGTAAATTGATAAAAATATTCAGATCAATACTTAAACTGCGTTGTACCAAAGGACTACCTTAAGACGACCAGTTCCAACACTGCACGGAAATAGTAATATTATGAAAATATTTGAGACAGAAGTGATCTTGTGTGCAGTCCACCTGCTCCAGAGATGTCTTCTGTCCTTCCTGATTCTGGAAGGACCCCTCTCAGTAATGGGGTGGTCACATTAATGCCTGTTTTATATCTACATAATGGCGTTGCTCCAGGAGGACACCAGTTTTGCGGACAAAATGTAATGTGTCATAATAACTCTACATAGGGACCTTAACACTTTTATCCTCTAGATTCATTAAGTAAACACTTGTATGACATGCATTCAAGTATTTTAATGTATTTAGATACATTTTTCATTAAATTACAGTTGTTTTAAGATAAGTAATGCTACCTAGAACAGACAAATGTCATGTTCAAAACAGAATATTTGCATAGTTGAAGAACGATACTCATTGTTTGCAGATGGATTAGATGTAGAAGAATGAACTGCATATTAAAACATGAATTTTAATGAAATATTATCAAATTTTAGTAATATTTGTCACTGGGAACACAAAAATTGAGCGTCACGTCAACCACCCACGTGTGATGAAGGCTTCCATCTAAAATACTGATATTTCACTAAAGCACTTCAATCTACATGTCTTAAACATGCATTTCTTGAAAAAAAAAAAAGAGCCTTTGATCTAACTAGAGTCTGTTTAAAAAGATTTAATTCTGAGCTCATCACCACTGGGAAGCCATGAATGATTCATTTTAGATCAAAAGTCATTTGACAAAATCCTGTGAAACTTGGACTGAACTGCAGGCTGTTTACATAGAGCAGATATGCTTATTTTCAGCTTTATATCTTAATATATACCGTTAACCTGGTAGGGGGGTTAACTTGGGGGCTTAGTTGGCAGATTTTGAAACCCAATCATGATTTGTTTTTGCCATGTTCTCTACGTGATAGACAAGCGACACTGTGCCCCAGGGTCTTATCTTGTCATTTCTCATTCAAAGGCCCCCTTAAGATGGCTTAGTGCCTCAGCAGACAGAAAACACAACATGCACTCTCAGGGCCCCCACCAGCTTAGAGACAGCCGGCCAAGAAACAACAGGTAGAGCATGGACATAATGCAGGGGATTTCACTTGTCCTAACAGACTCCATGTGCTGCGGTGAATCAGTATCGCATGACTTGTGGGTGTCATACAGCAGCCTGCTAACAGCACCTCAGTTTAGCAAAACCACAGGTTTCAAACTTTGAATTAAACTTTGACCCTCTGTCTCCCAGACTCTTTATTAAGAATATTAACAATGATGCTCATCAATTAAAAAAAGAACAGATAATAAAAACATGTCAAAGGCATCCTAACATGCCTGCAGAATTAGAAAACCCATCCATTGGATGGACATGACCGCCTCTTGAACTAAGGATGCTGCAATGCCGTATGACGTGAAATACAGGGCCTGTTACAAAACTTAGTGCAACACTATTGAGTATGCCAGAAACAGATTTCGTATGTCCAAATTCATAGTACGTCAATTGCTGTCACCAAAACTTTTCAGTATGCAAGTCAGCATGCTTTTGACCCATAATCCTCTGCACAGCAGAAGATACTTCAAACCGACTGGGCCACAGAGATCGCAAAGACAGATAGCAACCTAACGACAGCTCATTGACGGAAGCCTCAATAGCTATATGCACACTGTATGGACAGAACACACTTGCAGTTGGATGATGTAGTACATGTAAAAGAAAAGAACACAATTTAAAAGGCAGCAACAGCCTTTCACAAGCAGGTGATATTACAAAGATGTAATCATTACCTCTTTTGATGTTAATAAAAGCCTAGCCCTGCATGATTGTCAGAAAAGTATTAACCTACAGTACAGCAGGCCAACATCACCAAAAGTGATTAGGTCCAAAGCATGGTTATAACCACACTACAAAGCCACCACTAACTGGCTACATTACGTGCATCTGTCCACTCTTCAGGACAGTAAAAACCTGCAATTTACCACAACACATCACATTATGTGACACACCAAAAGAAAAAAAAGAAAATGCAAAGTCTTTAAAAAGACCTGCATATACCTGCTTATTTGGGGGTGAAAGGGGTATCAGACATCAACATTAACAAACACACCTCTTGCTGGGTTGTTTTTGATAAACATGAAATATAGACACTATTTCAACTTTCCACCATAGCTGCAGCAATTCACCATCTAAACACTGCACACACTTCACCAATGGGTGACAATGATTAATGATGGTCAGTGAATGCTTTTCATTCATCCACTGTGCCAAAAGCTAGACTCATAAATTGTAGTCAGGCTTTGTGAAGCTACAACATGAACAATGGTGGAAACATGCACATAACACACAAAGTAATACTAACTGGATACACAAGTTAATGCATGCAGCCATGAGCAGGCTATATATTCGTGCATGTTATCTACGAATGCACAAACATCACACATAAAGGCAATCCAAATTAATCTAGGTTGTTAAGTAGAGCAGTCAAAAGCATGAAACAGCAGTTTATTTCCATTGCACTGTATACTAGCACTGCTTTCAAAAGCTCTTTACCTGCATGACCGAAATACACTTCAAAATAACACCTATGCAAAGCCTTCCTTTTGATTATGAGGACATAAGGCTTAAATGTATGTCAAGTTTTTTTCTGGTTCAATTCCAGTTTTTGACAAAACATTTCTTACTCACAGGAAGAGGATCTGCACACACATCTGCTGTGTTTCAGGGAAATGCAAGTTAATAAAAGGGGCCTGGCATGTCCCAGCGATGAAAAAAGAGGCCTATTGAATTGTTGAATTGTAAAGGCTTTTGGCTGAGCTGTAGTTTGATAGTGGAAAGCACACACAGACTTTACCAGTAAGCCCTGGCAGTGGTTTTCCATAGTCACACCCTGACTATGGAGAATGAGAGAGAGCTACTGAGTGAGTCAGTCAGAGAGGCAAGGGAGGAATGATGAGTGGCCATTTTGGCCTCCATGTACGTAAGAGAGAGAGGTGCTATTGGAGCATTTGGGCTGACAGCAGCAAGTCCTTAGTGCTCGCTCTATACGCAACTCAGGCGCACACACTGGGGGAGAGGCAGAGGGAGAGAAGGAGGGAGAGGGAGTCAGAGAGAGACACAAGAGCCAGAATGGCCTAGATCCACCGCCTCAGCATTAGTACAGTCTCAAAGAGTCGTGGACACAGAGAGCAGAGAACACATGCAAAGACAAAGAAATGGTCTGATTTTTCCCTTCATTTTGCACTGTGCTTAGAAAGATGGACAGCTAATTAATTTGCTTCCCAAACCTGATATTCTGATTGATCTTTCTATTTCTATTTTCAGATCAGAAATGTGCATTTATAAAAAGGTCAGCTTTAATGTTGAAATGTACAATACATTTAGTTTGTGCATGTAACTAAAATGGAAGAATTCCACCTGTCTGTACTAGTTTCTACATAATACAACTTGGAATACATATCCTCCTGCTCTTCAAACAACTGATCTTTGGACTATTTAACCTACTTAAAGCACTGGTGATGATTCAGCACATGAACACAGGGAGACTGTGCAAATCACAACTAGCAAAAGGGCTTAACATGCAAAGATAAACAGGTGTGGTCGTCAAACATCTTTGTTTTGATTGTGATTATAAAGGCTAAAAAATGAAACTATGAAACGTCGCAATTTAAGCAGGTAGACCTTCTGCTTCTGCTACACTCACCGACCACTTTATTATGTACACTTGTTCAACTGCTCCTTAATGCAAATATCTAATCACATGGCAGCAACGTAGTGCATTTAGTTATGTCGACATGTTGAAGACGAGCTGCTGAAGTTCACACTGCATCAGAATGAAGAAGAAAGGAGATTTAAGAGACTCTGAACGTGGCATGGCTGTTGGTCTAATATTTCACAAACTGCTGATCTACTGGGATTTTCACACACAACCATCTCTAGGGTTTACAGGGAATGGTCCAAAAAAGAGAAAATATCCAGTGAGCCTTGAAGCCAGAGGTCAGAGGAGAATGACCAGACAAGGTATGTTACAACCAAGGTCTGCAGAAGAGCATCTCACACACAACACGTCCAACCTTAAAGCAGCTGGGCTACAGCAATAGAAGACCACACTTCGTTGGGTATACACTTCACCTAATAAAGTGGTCAGTGAGTTTAAATGCTATGTGTACAGAAAACATCTGCTTTTTTTTTGCACCCACTGGCGGGAAAAGTGACCAACACAAAGAAGATCCAAGTTACATAAGTGTGTGTGAGCAAATGGTTTGAGTAATGCGGAGTGAAACCTGGCATTAAAAGGATTAGCAGCCAAAGATCACACAGCGCTCCGAGTGCACACAACAGAGGATGGAAGTAATGCCAACCGCAGCGATAAAGAGGAGAAGGCCCCTTGTTGGGTGGAAAGAGTAGAGATGCACATCTCCTGATAGAAATGTCAACACACAATCACCAACTGGATGTACGTGCCATCTTAAACATTTTAATTCACCGGTCTTGATATTACATTACATGCAATATTGCAAAATGCACTTGATTCATGGATTATACTTTGACTGTAGTAACATCTGATTGCAGTTTAAGTAAAATTCCAGCATATAGGAATAATATGTCCTAAAATCCTAAAATGAGGTCGCATTTTTGCACTTCTGGTTCCATGGTCTCAAAGTCAGTGAATGGGTTTTTGGTTAGATGGCAGAATAAGGTCTTTTGTTAAGAGATGTTTATGTTTTGTCCTACAGTATCATATAAACTACATCAGTATATATCCCACATGTGAAGTTTGAAGCTTTTATGTTTCTAAACGAGGTGGTTGCTAACAAGTGGCTAAATGGGACTAGAGTGGTTGTTGGGATATTATATCTCATTGTCAGCTTAGTGGTGACACTGAAAAATCTAATTGGCTTTTTATTGAGGGAACCAGGGTGTTGCTCATTTCCAGGTTGGCCAACAAACACACGTCAGCCCTGCAGCACTCAGTTACATGGTCCACATGACTCTGATACCATCTACTTTGTGATGTAACTTAGTTGAAATTAAAAATAAGTGAACTCAGTTCCCAACAGGCAACTGTAACACAATAACAGCTCCCAGCCATGTTAATATATTCAGTGGCGTCAGTAATAGATATTAAAAGTCATATAAAGCACTGAGGAATATTGTGAGATCAACATTAAAATCAAAACAAGTTATGCCTCAAGCTTTTCAGAGAAGTCTTAATCGAGTCAGCTGGGTTTCTTTTGGCCAGATTGTCATTGCTGGAATAAATGAAATCGCATCTTTAAAATGTCTCCACTTTCAAGGTCTTAAACTCAAACTGGTCCTCATAAAGACATTAAGGTGGTTCCATTTTTTACCAAGAATGTCTTATCTTTTAGAGTCTAGTGGAGGAGGAGAGATTACTCACACTGATGTCTGGGTCATAAAGCATTACAACACACACCTGCTACACAGCCTCCACCTTGGAAGCTTACACAGTGATATAAGTGTTTGTGTTGGCTGGTGGGAGGCTGTTTTTCTCTTAATACTCCACTAAATTGCAAAGTTGAGTCAAGTGAGTCATCTCTCTCTCTCATGGCCTAGTCTACATCTCAACAAACCATCCTACGACACGATCAGCAGGCCTCTCGGCCAAATCAGTACAAGCTGTGGGCGGATGTATTGGTAATGTACCCTAATGAGATATATGTTGAACGTTGGCCTCCTGTGTCTATTTGTGATTTATTTATTTTAAGCATATATTCCTATATTACCTACAGTACTCTCAAGTCCAAGCTCACTTTCATGACAAGCCTGTAAAACTAAGACTTTAAGTGTCTCTCTCTATTTGGACGCCAATATTCATTCAAAGTATGGAGTAAAAGCTTCGTAACTGTAAAGCTAGTGTGTAAAAATATGATTGTTATGATTGTTTTTACCACTGATTACAGCGCTGGGGTATCCAAACCACTGAATCAGCCACATAACGTTAGCTACAGAACCTGTATGGGTGTTGACTTCTAATGGCAAGTCAGCAAGTTAGCATGGCAACATTATAGCTAATATTAGTTGCAGATATTTCATTAAAAGGATGGGACATAATGTGAATATGCATGACTTTAGGTTAACTGAATAAAACTAATAAACCAAAATATGATTTTATGGTTGCGTTTTTAAATATTCTGGGGTGAATTTAGGTTCTCTTAAATGATACAGTGTACATTTCTGGAGCTTTTATTTTGAAAGGTAAGAACAGAAAGAGTGATGCTTTAATGTGCAGTTGAAAATGTGGAAGACAATAAAAGATTTTGCCATTTTGGTTCAGATTACGGAACCTCTCTCTGTCTTTTATACGCCTATATAAAATACATATTAGAGTAATTCTCCAGTCATTCAAACACCTCATTACATTTTATTTGGTTTGCTGTTTTTTACACTGCTGTTTGTCACGACCCCACCATGCTTCTCTATAATCAACCTTCTGCCATTACAGTTGCTTTGCTGTGCTTAATTCCAATTTGTGCTGGGTCCCCTGAGGACAGAAAGATTGAGGGGTCAGGATGTGGCATAATTAATCAGCCACTGACAGGCAAGGAAATTGATAGAGAATGTGACTGCCCATTTAAGTATTTTGTTTTTTTAGCCTTTTCAAACTTCTCTGGATGCTAAGAATGTCTGTGTTGCCTCGATGAAAACCTGATCTCTGGCAACTTCAGGCCAACAGAAGCCCAATTTAAGACTTTTTAATGCCAACCGTCCTATTAAATCAAAAGTCATAATGTGAAGTGATTACTTAAATCATGGCCCGATACATTTAAGGAGAAAAGAATCTGCTTTTCTTGCTGTTTCAGCTGTTGAAACAGGTCAGGGAGAGTTCATTTAATCAATAACTCTGGCACAATTAGGCTGCAAGCCTGACCCATTTCCCTGCCTCCTAATGTGTGTGTGTGTGTATTTGCGTTGTGTATCCATGTGTGTGCATGCTCATGCAAGATTACAAGTGATGAGAAGAGGACAGAGCAGTGAGTGGATTAACCAACGATGACTACACCGCCAGGGCCTAATTCTCTGACGACAGCAGAGCTATCAAAAGCACAGCTTAGCTACAAACAAACAAAGTGTTGTTTCCTGCAGGGCTTTGCAGTCAGGCTGGCCAATAGAGACGGCCCGCCAACGTGATGTCACTTTCACTATGTGGTCCTTCTCTGAGTATTTCTGCCCTTATATTTAGGATGCTTGAATCCTGGCCTGGTTTGGTACAGATGATCCACAGAATATCTGCTAATAAATGCTGTTCACATGTACATCCTTGCAAACTGTTGGCATAGTCACTAAGAGCATGCTTACTGGGTATGATATTTACAATAGTCTACATCTGAACAGTTTGGTTACGTCTTTATGAGCTGACCATAATAGTTAAAACTATTTTTTTTAAATCTTGAAATGGTGACCACAAACAAAAAAAAGTCTGTTGAACTGATTCCCCAAGCAGCTAAATAGTGGAAAGTTTGCCAACAAGAAATACCAAAGTCTGATACAACCTGTCTATCAACACACTTTTTAACTGTATACAGAAAAAGTATCCACAACCCACACCGCCACCTTCTGGTGACAAATCAGACTTTAATTCAAGAGTTCAGACCTTGTTCTTAATTCATTTAAATAAAAAATAATTTGGGGAAACATCTTAAGCATTTCCCTAAGCCCAAGCTAACATCCTCAACTGTCTTGTTTGTCAACAAATCAAACATATTCCATTTTCTCTCACAGAGGAGGAACGAAAAAAAAAAATTCAGATTTAAGAAGCTGGAATCAGAGAATTGTTGTTGTTGGGGTTTTTTTGGAAATAAATTACTAAAACCGATTAATTGATTATCAAAAAAGTTGGAGATTAATTTAAAAGTTGACAACAAACCAGTGAATCTTTGTAGCTCTAATCAGAAAAAGCGACCAATCCGGTTAGATTCTGCGCTGACTGATGTGAACCAAACAATGCAGGCACAATTCAAGTAAAATGAAGCCAGTTGCTTCAGCATGCTTCGTTGACATTAGAGTAAAAACAAAGAATTATATATTTTTTAAAAGTCTTACCTGTTTTAGCAAAAAAAGGTAGGCCACAGGGAAACATGAAAGAGAAAAGAGAAGAAAAAACAGATTAATGAAAATAAACCAAGGGGATAAAACTGTTCTACTTTGAGTATCAATATAAAAAACTGATGGAAATAACCCTACAATGTACTTAGCAGCACCATTTGTAATTAATAAAGTAATTTCCTTTTAAATAATTTGGTTAAACAAACTGTTTAAGTTCCCAGTACACCAAATCTTCACATATAAGAATTGATTACAATTCATGCGTAACACACTTGTTAGTTATACAAAAGTATGTAGCTTTTAAATGAACTGAAGTTGTTTTTGACATTAAAAAAGTCACATTGTCATCCCTGCAAATAGAGAAACATCCAATTGTACTTTCTGCTTGATTATTTGCTGAACATTTGCTTTGACAGTTGTTTTACTCCTGTTACAACAAAAATTACCCCATTTAGATAGACTTATGGAAACTACATAACTAATGCACATTAAAAAAACTGCTGACACAATCACAGACCAACACTATGAGGCAACATGCTCCATCATTACACTATATTTATATCAAGTATTGATACAAGTAAAAAGGCAAACAGCGACATGGCTTCATGTGACTCTTTGGAAAGCTTTATATTCACACAGAGCTGTACTGAGCCTTCAGAGATAACGCTGGTATACAATGCCACCTGCTGGCAAATACTAGAGCTTACTACTTACCAATTACATGTCAACAAAAGACCGAAATAGACCTGTTAAGTGCTCACTTTCTGCCACCAATTAATCTCCATACCCCATGTGTTTTTCTTTGTTGTGCCTTTCTGATCACTGTGAATGACATGTTTCATTCAGACTCATGAGCCAGTGGAGATTGCTCGTCTTTGAACACAAAGCCTCATAAAGTCTGCAAGCTTTCTTCTGACTTGTATTAGTCAAAAGCAGTTTGATTTTTTTTTTTTTGGCGTCTGAAACAGATTTACTTTATATGTCCGTGAACTTTGGGATGATGTAGTGCTGACGTGATTCACCAATGTAATTTTATGTCTTAGCACAAAAGTTTATTACCCCTTTAGCTTGTCACACCAATATTCTCCTTAAATGCATGCAAGAGAAACTGGGAAATTGTAACATGTATAATTATATGATGACTGCTCACAAAAGTGCTCATCACTTAATTGGGACCTAACAGGACTATGACCACAGTATTTCTGTTTTATTTGTAAATGGAGAAAACTGTGCATTTTTAAATAATGATTACTTATTTGCAGAAGAAACTTGAAACAAAGCCATGAATGTATCTAAACTTTAAACAAAGCCATTTACTTGGTTTCCAGTCTGCAACGTATACTTCCTCTACTTTGTTTACAGATCACAGCCATGCATTACCTTATAGCTCCAACTTCTGACAAAACTATGCTGTAGCCCAGTTTAATTGCTCCAAACCAGTTGATAGAAATGGGCCTTGATTCATATTTTTTGAGACATTTCAAAAGGGTTTAGTAAGCCTCAGAAGGGATGCTACTTCATCAATTCTCCCTATCGGTTTGCCTTGAGATATGTTTTGTGATTACTTTTATTCTCATCAATTTGCTTGCTGTAATGGATAGCAAAACTGCTAAGGATTTCCTTTCTAGAGCTAGACAGACATATGGGTTGACAGATATTATCGGCCAATATTGGACTATCAGTATAGGTGTATATGCTGTCCAATATGTGCCGTTATGAAAACTTTTTTTACACTATATATTTTGCAGAAAATGTTCCTTAGCGTGAGTGAGAATTGGTCTTAGCTCTTATTTTTGTTTTCTTTTTTTGGCTGACAATGTAATACATTGTCTGTATAATGAATGATAATGTATCACAATGTTAAATACTATTTAATAAAGTTTTGTGTTTGAGAAAGCAGCTTGATGGGTACATTTGCAGAGTGGTGAAAAATCGCTGAACAATCCACATAAAAAAGGTCTGTTTTCATTCCAACTCAAAAAATTACTATATACCACCATATCGGTTGTCTATGAACTTTCCCCCTCGAAAATCAGTATCGACATCTGTCTCAAAAATCCCATATTGGTCTGGCTCTATTGCTTTTAGCCTTAAATACCTAACCAAATGGTTCACAGCAATTCACACTGCCATCTGTGACTTACAATAGTCACTAACAATTCTTACGGCTGTTTTTTGACCTCAATAACTCTCACATGACTGATCCTCAGGACTCAGAAGTTGAAGCACCTGAAGGCTCCAGCACATGAAACCTTTTCAAACCAATTCGCTTTAAACTACAGAACCACATATTGAAAATGCGATTTTAATGATGACAGTGACAGAATAACTACAATGCAAGCCCCAAAAATCTATAAATTAATTATAATGGCTTCGTAAAAAATAATTAAAAATGCATTAAAGACATGCAAAACACATAAAACACATTATGATGGGGTGGGAAACATTTCCAATATGATTAAAAGTTAAATGGCAGGGAGACTCAGCAAGTACAATAATTCCATGTCCAAGTAGGTTAAAAAGCTTCACTTTCCCTCTCAGCATCTAACAGTGCTACTTCAGAACTCTCCCACAATCATTTGACAAGTCTATGTTAAGACATATGGAGTTACCAAATATGGTGAGTTTAAGCCTAGAAACAGTATTCACATGACCCACATACATGCATGTGATGAGCCTAGTGTGTGTGTATGCAGGTCACAGATTGCCAGCCAGCAGGGGGTAGTACAGCATTATTTACAGGGCTGAAAAGGTTCACAGGCAGACTATACATGGCACTAATGCTGCAGTGACTGTGGCAACAGCGACCAAAGGAAACATGTGAGGCATGATATGTTGACAATAAAAACAGTGTGTGAATTTTGACTTCTGGCCACTATAAAAAGTGGAAAAAAGCATTGAATGTACAGTCTGCTTTAAAACAGTATCACATTAAATATTCAAAAGATATATATATATAAAAAAAAACATAAACTCAAACACACACAAATAGGAGCAAGTATATCTGTGTGGATATATGGGAAATTAAGTAGAAAGACATGATGATGAGCCAAGAGTCTCTGTGCTTTAGTCATGCTATTAAGAGAAGCAGCTGGCTAGACTATTGAGAAAAAAAGATTTAAAAAAAGAAAAAGAAAACCCTTCACCCCCTCCCTCCAGCAGCCTTCCTCATTCACCCACAGAGCATAGAGAAGGGGATTAGCTCACACAAAACGAGTGAATGAATATCAACCCCTATGGGAAAAGACACTCAGCAGATAGAGCTCTCACGTCACTACAGCCGAGCAGAAAGGCTGAAACTAGCAGACTCAATAACCTGAGCAAACCACTTAAATCAACAGTAACCCTTGTGACACTACATGATGATAATCAGACCGGTTCTAATATTTCAGCAGGGAGTGTTTTTGAACCGAGACAGGCTAGCTGTTTCCCTCTGCACACAGTGTTTCTCCATGCCCCAGCATTGTACAGGGATACCATGTGAAATGATGTGACCAACTATTCCTTCAAATGTCAAAAGGTTTTGGAAATAATTGCAGTTGAATTTGAGTTTTACAACATTGTCTGCTGGTATCTGTCATTCTGAACTCCGCTGTACCAGATCAATGATCAATTAGAGTAATGTAGTAGTGTAGTGAGTTGATTTTGGGGCTAAAGCATTAGCCAATTAAGTGATCAGTGAATTAACAGAAAATTAATCAGAAACTATTGTTTGTCCATTAGATAAAAGACAACAACATTTAAAGAAAAACTCTAAAGATGCAGTGCTTCTAGCCTCTAAAAGGTGAATATTTGCTGGTTTTCATCTGGTTTCGTTGGACCGTCAGATATTGTGATGGACATTGTTTATTATTTTGTTTGCCTGGGTCCAGACCTTTGAATCCATATTCTCTACTGAATGGACCGACTTGTCTGGCATCATAACATGGAGTAACGGTTTCTTGGATGAAAAACAGAAATGAATCAATCAAATGAGAAGGGAGCCAATCAGAGCTAAAGACAGGACTAATACTGTAATCAAGCTGGTTTTGAGCCTGAACTAAGGAGGAGTAACAATAACAATGGCGGCTGCTTTAGACAAGACAGGCACTCCAAATCAAGGCTGTCATGTCTCTTGGAACGCCTTTGACATCGATTTTTTTTTTTTACTTTGCTCCTCACTCCTAGAACTACGGCAAAATCAGTATGTTGGTGTCGACCTAAAACGACTAGAGATTCAGGCAGGTACATTGGTGATTGGCTTTTGGAGACAATGTCAGACTGAAGATGGAAACAGAGTGTAATGAGTTGACAGTTCTGTCTAATATCTGGAAACTATTTTTTTTATCATTTTATAGACCAAAAACAATTTCATCAAATGAATAATGAAAATAGTCTTTTACTAGAGGTGCGAATCCCCAGAGGCTCCACGATACGATTTTATCCAGATATGATATTATTGCGATTTTAAGCATTTTGCGATACGGTGAGTATTGCGATACAATATATTGCAATTTAACTGCATTTTGTGTCCACAAAATTAGAGTCAATTAAGAATTGAAAATAAGAGAAAATTCTCTATTGATCTCACTTCAGTCTTTTTATTTCTCCACAATGAGAGTCAAACCCACAGACTGACCACCAAAGCATTCAGTCAAACCGACTAAACTGATATCTGATAACTGATAGTTTTTTTTGAACGTTTTGAATGAAACATAAAAAAAGCCTAATTTTGCAGCATTATTTTGACAACTTCCCGACACAATATCCTAACACATGGTGCCTATAGATTCCTTAGATACTTTAGTTTTATATGATACCAGTATCTCCAGTATATTTCCAAAATTGAGACCGCAACGGCCTCCGGAAATAAAAAATAAATGGCGAAAATACTGGCAGCGATTTCGCAATACTATGCTGTATTGATTGAAGTCTTACAGTAAGGAATTCTTGCCATTTCTCATGCAGTTACAACTATAACATGAATAATAACCACTTTTTACATCCAGAACTCGAATTCGGGAAACTGAAACTGCTGCACGCGGCACACTCACCTCATTATACACAAAGCTGTTATTGACCAGTCAATCAGTGTCATGAGTGCAAAATATGGAAGGGAAGACATGGAGGGAAAAAAGCAGGAAAGCCAACACCGATAGCAAAGTCATCCACTGTATTCTCTCTATTTCTCTATTTGTGTGTGTGTGTGTGTGTGTGTGTGTGTGTGATTCCTGGAGCTGACTGGACAGTGTTCTGGCCACAGGAATGCCGGCCATGATTCAGCACATTGCCTGCATGTTTAGGGGGATGACAGCGGCAGCCCACTAAAGCCTAAAAATAAAAATGAGTGGCTGAACATGAAGCCTCCATCAACACCTCTTCATAGTGTCATGCACTACACGAATGTTATGGCACACATGTCGGGGATTACTGGAGGTCTCTGTTACCACAAAATAATCACTCATCCTTCATCGTTCTTTATTTTTCTGTTCAATAAGACGGCTTCTCCAGAACACGATAACAACTCTCAAGTGTTTCTTAAGTAATACTAAGCACCTTTAATACAGCATGTTAAAACTACACAGTAGCTCAAAGAAGTGTCTCACACTAGCACCTATTATCACCATTCAAACCCCATGTTAACATGAAAGCACTAGTTAGTCCAGCGGTGGGCAATTCATTTTCCCAAAGGGCCACATAAGAAACTGTGAAGGTTGCGGAGGGCTGGATCAAAACACTGAACTAAATTCCGCTCAGTATTAATTTCATCGCTATATGAAATACAGTAAATTATCTGGTTTTGAGCTGCTACTGCTAAGAATACATGTTATGATAAGACTATGGTAATTTGGAGTAAGTCAAATATAGCAGTAAAAAAAATTTGTAAAAACTCCAATCATTACCTCACTTTTCCATTTATTTTAAACACAATATACATTCAAACCACAAAAACAATAAAGCTAAAAGCAATAAGTATTTTTGATAAGTTAACAAGGAATATACATAAATGTCCTTCAAAATAAAAGCACCGTGGTTGTATTGATTTCCAATTTACAGGTAACCTTATGCGGGCTGGACAGGGACAGATGTGGCCCCCTGACCACCCAATGCCCAGGTCTGAGTAAGTCAAAGCTTTTGGGTCATTCACTTGTCAGCTAAAAAAAACCTCTCTCTCTGTTCTAATGAGTAAAATTTATTTTGTTGTCATAAAAGATAAGCTAGTCAATATCAGGGAACTACTGTATATACAGGACACTTAAAATGATTATCAATCTTACTGCACCTGGTATCCACCCACTGGGAATGAAAAAAAAACAAAATACTCTAGTGATTTCAAAAGCTATATTGGCTTATCACAATTAATATGTTTGGATGTCAAGAGAATTGCCACTTCGATACAAAGACGTTGCCAATATCTTGATAGTACCCATTTCTCTGCAGTGACACAAGTCAACACATAGGTACTGGCGATGCAATTCCTCCAGATGGGAGGCAGCATATAATGCTACAAGGGTTCTAGTCTGCTATTAGATGCAAACTGAAGAAGACATTGTCTACTGGCATGGAAGAACCAGATGCATTGACAAGTCCACCTCAACTTGTCAAAAACAAAGACACTAAGAGTTGGGTCCTTTGCGTTTGAAGCGGAGTATTGTTTTGCTATAACATTTCTGGTATCATGACATCCCCATTAGCATAAGGCAAAAACTTGCCAATGTTCCTGTAAAGTGCACTGGACCAAATTATCTTTTTCTGTTCTAATGAACTAATAAGAAAATGAATCAGCAAGACAATCAAAAAAGCATGTCCTTTTTCTCTGCAGTGCGACAAACTGTCTTAATTATATAAGAAAGAGAGGCAATATTGGACCTCTCATAAGCCCAAAAGGACAATTTACTTTGAGTCTTATTATTGTTGTTACTTAAATCTATAGATTTTGATGCCTTACATACATCCTCAGTGGAAAGACAAATAAACAAACAATAATAATGGAAAAAGGATCAGTAATTTAACTGATTGTGCTCTTTTTCTACCGGTAAAAAAGAACCAAAATAAAAACAGCAGGAGCAGTTTTTCTCCTGACGTGTGTGTGTGTGTGTGTGTGTGTGTGTGTGTGTGTGTCAATTTTCCTATAGATGAAAGGCAGGCTAAAAACACAATCCATTATCATCCATTACGAGCCATTAGTTTTCCCACCACACTCTTAAGTGAAACAATCCTGTTTATTGATGGAAAAATAAACCATCTGAAAGAAGGGGCCGATGAGACAAATGAAATCAATGATGCTACCGTACAAAGCATACAAATTAGACAAGTCAAAGACATGGGGTGATATATAGAGAGATGTGCACATCTGTTTCATCAGCACACAGTAAACTGATCAAAATCTACTTGTTTAGTTCCATTCTGCCATTCATATTTCCACTGTTTGGCTACATAGTAAATCATCAGTAGCGTATGTGTGAGACCTCCCTCCCTCACTCTCTCGCTCATACACAGCATGTTGCTGCTCTGCTGTGTTCTGGTGTTCTCTGGCCTGGTCTGTGTGGTGGGAATGGGGGAGGTGTCAGCAGCATAACAAACAACAAATGCTGTTTACTTTTAGTGAAACTGTGGACAAGCCACAGCTCCACATTAAAGGCAATGGTCAAACACCTGTACAATCCTGGAACCTGTGTGTATATTAAGTATGTGGCTCATTTCTAGTTCAACTCTGAAAAATGATCTTGGATATATGGAAAAAAACATCAATATTTGTATGAATTGATGACATGGCTTTCCAAAATAATTGCTCTATCAGAAGAATAATTTGGATTTAGCAGCCTTTACTAAAACCTATTTTTTTTCTGTTTTTGGACTGACTAGTACAAACTAGATTCCACTTTTTCACATCCAATACTAATTCTGCAACATTGAGTATCTGCTGGTACTGATACCGATAAAACTCTTCTTCTCCCCTCCTTCAGACAACTGAGCTGTTAATAATAGCTTTGTATGGATGAACTATGCTTAATCTAGTCATCTAAAAAAACATCATGCTCAAACTATAAAAATAAAAATAAAAATATTCTAATCCCCCAAAGGAAGAAATACATGTGACTCAGTTATGCAATACTGCTGCTTGGTTTTATTTAAAGTTTTTCACACAGAAGCTCATCTTTGTTATTCATGACACATCTCAGCATTTGGTTTAGTCAGCCATTAAAGTGAACATTTGAATTGCAAAGATTGTATCAAATCATACTTTGTTATCCAATGTCAGATCCAGTGATGGTGGCCCGTATCAAAATAACAGCAATACTTCATATTGGATCGTGCATCCTTTGAGGGCAGTTGTCAATGATCAGTACATTTAGCGCAAATCACAGATTCACATGATAAAATTGACCAACTGAAGTTAACATTAGTTTATCAGTAGGGTTGTGAGGATGGACTTTCTAAATTCACCGCGGTGAAAAAGCAACATTGCCCTACAGTTTTGCAGCCACCCTCAAATACCTTGTATTTTGCCATTCATTTCAAGAAAAACTATCCATGATACATCACGTTACCTATGCAACTGAAGAGGATAAAAAGTAGCCGAGTTAGGGATCAGCACAGGATAGTGCTGCTGTTAAGCTCATACAGCTGTGGGTACAGCCATTGGTGGCCAATTATTGCTCAGCCAATTAATGGGGCCAATCAATGCTACTTTGAGATAATTAAGTTAGTAATACATTGGTGTATTTTTTGTGCCTGTGGATATTTATTTGGTTGGTTCACTTTTTAATTTAACATAAGTGCACTGCAGAACTAGTGTAAATCTACTTAAGCAAACCGTAAACAACAGTGTAAAACAAAGGTAAATTGAAGTACATTCAAGTTGTTAAATTCATTAAATGTTTGCATTTGATCATATGTAAGGAAAGGAAAAAGATATATGCATAACATATCCGCCATTGGCTGCCCTGCTCTCTAAATATCAGCATTAGCCATTGAAAAAGCCACATAAGTCGACCACTAACAAAGACTAAGATTAAAGAAAAGACCAGAAAAAAGAGAAACAAACCAAGATGCGGCCAATCTTTTAAGACCCACTTCAGAATGTCAGACAAGAACATCTGGACATCAGGTTTGTTTAAGTCTATTGTACAATCGTCCCCAAGCCAACGCTCGTACAAAACCATGTACAGATCAGGCACTAATGAAGGAAATAGTGGAGTGGCACAATGGCAGGATTTATCAGAGCTGGAACACTGATGAACAACTCTGTTCAGTCTGGTTCCATCTGGTCCAGTCCGCTGAGTCCTCAGTAGTCTCAGCAGGCTTCAGCAGACCTGACTAAGTTGGTTTGGGTCAGGTGGGGTCATTTCCTCTGTGTGTTGTGAATTTTGGGGATCTCGTTGATCTCTGCACAATGAGCACCAGGCCCAGCACACACTGGCTCCCTGCACTGCCAGGGGGAAGATTACATTCTAAACAGCCAGCAGCAGAGATAGCCATCATACTGCCAGCCAGAGCCACATTCCCCTGAGCCTTCACACATTCAAACACAGACACACACACACACACTCACAGTTAGGTGGTGGTCAGGCCAACAATAGTCCTACATTGCATCCTCATTCATTTCCATGAGATCATTGGGTTGGAACTGCAGGGTTTCAGCAAAAAGATGCAGGCTAGCTTGGCAAAAAAAGTTGTACCTGGCCCAACTTTTGCAACAATGCATCGGCACATTAAAGGTACACCACCCCATCAATACAATCTGTTGTGGGGGTTTTTGAAGAAAAGGCTGTTTTCAGTCAGAACTACCACATACGCTTCTGTACAATATATAGATCAAAGTCAACAGCCAATGTTAAGTGATGATATTGTAAAAGAATGCTTAAGTAAAAAATGATCTGAAACAGCATCTGATTATCTGAGGAAATCAGTCTCCAAATGTGTCACTTTGTATTCCAAGGAAGCCTTGGATATAATGTAATATCTTGTTATTACTAACATATGCTGCATTTCCACTGTATAGTATTGCTCTGACAGACTTGACTCACTTTTGGTACCAGGTTCTTTTCTCAGAATAATGACATTAAACACCTTTTGTCACACATTTCTATTCTATTGTTTTACAATGAATGAGCCTATAAACTCCACAGCCTCTACACACACAGACACACAGACAGACACACACATACAGGCCACCCACCCATCTTGAACATATTCCATTAATGACTTGTCAGTGCAGATAGATCAAATTCACAATTGACACCCTCCCTCCTTCAAACACACCCACACACCCAGACAATTATGCATACACTGACACTCTAAAGAGACCCTGGCAGTTTTACAGCCTGCCTTAGGAGTTGATTTATGAAGGCAGGGTCATCTATACCACATATTAAAACGTGAAAATATGTTGACCGAGCCACACAGCACACAGACCCCCCAGCCAGAACACACTTGTAAATAGATTCCTAACAGACAGAACAGATCATCTTTTATGAGCGGGACTGGCTCCTCTGCAATTAGTACACAAAGGAAACAGGTCCCAGGCTTTAGAAATGCTTCCATTAAAGCTATTTTAAAAGCTGCACTCATTTATACTTTACTGCCTCTTTGTACCAAATGACATCATTTTAAGGAGGAAAGTGAAAGTCACTCCCTTGTCACAAATATAATACTATAATACAACAATAATTAAATAACACTGGACATAATTTTAGTTCGTGGAAACATATTGTGATTATATAAACATATAGTGTTATTCTACAAAATGCTGTTGTCCAAATTAATTGACAATGAAAAAACAAACAACATTTCTGGTCCAGCACTCCGATTTCATTAAGTTAAAAGCTGAGTGATAAGACATATTAAGCTTTCTCAACAGACAGAGACAGCCTGGCCATGTGTATCTGCAGGGAATGCTTTCAACATCCCAGAATCCCTGAACTATCCACTGTGCAGTACACACATAGTGTAGTTCCCCCCTGTACCAACAGGAAGTTTAAGTGAACATCACAGGCAGCATTAAAATAAAACCAATTGAGTTGTATCTAACACAACTTCAATAAAACTCAAATTGCATGCTTCACAATATCCAGGTCGCCAATTACATTGTGAGAAATGTGTGCAAGGACTTAACCTAAAACCAATAAATCATTGTACTCCAATTCAAATAGATCAGTAGATCGACGCATACACTGTCATGAATCAGATGCTGATGCTGGAGTGCTTCTGCACAAGCCGGTCTATATACAATAAAACAAACAAAACTCCAGTTCACCCAGCATTGCAAATAGTTATGTGTAAGAAAACTTACTGAAAAACAGCTTGACCTCAACAATGGTTAGACTAAGCAGCTCATAGGCTGCTGAAAAGCTCTGTGGGTGCTTAGCATGATCTTATTCATGTTGAGCACAAGTTTTACTAAAAAATATCAAATGCTATTAATCACTGAATTTGAATGTACATAAAACCCTTTAGAGCAGTTTGTTAAATGGATGTTCCAATTGAACTCATCTTGATAAGATGAATTGTGACATGCTTCTCCAAGTTTACACTACTGTTAAATAGCACAGCTTTAGCCCTGATTTTCACCTCTTCACCAGTTTTTGGACCTCTCCGACATGGCATTGGCTCTGCACTTATACGTGTGCTATGTATGGACTGTTCAAGGACAAGAGCTGAGAGGCTCGCCAATGTATCCTGAAACTCATTCCAGATATCTAGCAGGCTGAATATCTGGACTTGTCAGCTGTACCGCCTTGACAGACTCTACAATAACAATGCAAGACAATGGTTGAGGGGAAACCTGGGGGAGGTCGCCTGTGACAATATGAACTTTGCTGTGTGTGCTGCCTTTGCTAAATGCACCAAAGTAGTTGTGTAGTGGAAACAGGCTAGGAAAAAAAGTTAGAGTAAGTGTAAAACAGACTATTTTGCAAGCAAGATTGACAACAAGGAAAGTTCTGTGGATTGTTTTCACGAAAAAATCCTGTCTCATATTGTATTACGTCAAAGCTTCAATTTTTTGATGAAGAAAATAATGATTTTTATGTATGCGTTTATTGTATTGTCTGCACTGGCTGTCTTGTCATGATGTGTTGTTTTTAAGCATTATTACAGGGAGCCACGATGGAAATAAGCCTCCCGGCTTTATTGTGTTTTTATCCTTGGTAACTTTTTTAACGTATGTAATGAACGCAGTGCAGTGTTCCATGTTTTTTATTCATCTAATGAATCAAATCAAAGTCATTTTCTAGGTCACTGAAAAGTGATCTCCTGGTAAAATATGTTATAGTGTGTGACCCTATCAGCAGCACACCATATACGAAAACTATAAGGATAAGGCATAAGGAAACAGACATCATGCACCGTCACCTTCATGATCCGCATGACAGCAGGTAAACTATAGAGAAATTAACGTGAGCATAATTCACCAAGACAATCTTCTCATTTGAAACCAGAGCTTTGGTTTCACCCAATGCTACTTATCATCAAAGACAATAATCCACCTGATCCGCGTAGATTTCACATTCCTTGGAGTTAAATATCATGTGATAACAGTAGCCATCCTTCAGTATCCATCCAACTGGCCCATAAAGAGACTGAAACATAACTTGCATCATTCCATCCATTATATCTCCAGGAATAAAAACCAGTCCGGTAATGAGTTCATCTTTTGAATAATAACTCAGGTATGCAAAACATCCTAAAGGCTAATGTAATAATAACGATTTAAGAGGTTGGGAAAATGGGCTTAAGATTGTAAGAGTGACTGAAATGTGGGCCGTTTCCTGCTGCTGCTGGGTGATTAAAATTCCCCTGAAACCTCAAAATCAGTTCTTAAAACGTATTATTGGTGGGACATTCCACGGGACTTTCAGCTGGTTCATAACTTAAATCGCCAGCGAACTGTAATGACTGAAGACGGAGTGACAAAGAGAGATAGAGGAAGAGAGCGAGATAGTGAGGATAGAAAGAGAGAGAGCTCTTAGTAAAATCAATAAGCTTTTAGTGAAGGAAAAGGACTTCTCAATATCCACTATATTTTTCATATCAACAAGTAAACCATCTCTTTCCCACATGTTCCTTGGAAGATCAAGTATTTTAAGCCCTGCTAAGAGAGAATGGCTGTAAAACATAACAAAATTTAGTTTAACCTGTTTCACATTTGCAGCGCCCGACCTACCATCTTCTATCTCTAATTAAATAATCATACAAGCTCCGCCTCATTTCCTGCTTTTCACCAACAAATGTGCTGAGAGAGTGTATACAGTGAACTGTATACCCAGCAGAAATTGTGCCCTGTAAGAGAGTCAGTCAGGATTCAAGCAAGGGTTCAGGTTAGGTAAAACTGTCGAATCACTGCAGCCACTTGATAAAGACAAGAGACATCACATCCAGCTGAGCGATGCACTGTGTCCCACTGACAGAGGACACACAGACTGTGGCAGCCTGGCAACTGTCTGCTGGCCATCTAGGAAAACAATAACACTTTTCTTCCCTCACAGCTGCCACAGCAACCAGTAAAATCATCCAGCTTCAAACACACTCTGAATACTGAGTTGGTCCACAAACACATTTAACAGGAAGCAACACTACTTTTATTCCTGACTGGTGCTAAAATGTTCATCAGTTCTGCCAAAATTGGGTTACAACCAATCAAATAAATATAAACAAAAAAGTAAGGAAATGTAATCTCTTACCCATCCTCCTCTCCATCAACAGTCTTGAGACCAGCTGATGCAGCTAAGGCACTGGCAGCAGCGGCGTTGCCCTCAGCTTCTTGACCCTGGCCAGTGCTGGATCCAGATCCAGCCTCCCCTCCGGACAGTTTGGGCAGCCCCAACAAAGCCGACTGGTGCTGTAGGAGCAGCCGCTGGGCATCCTGCAGCTGAGTGGTGGTGAAGGTGGGCAGACTGGCATAGAGGGCACTGGCCTGGGCCGCATGAGCCAGGGCCTGGGCACTGCTGTGGTCCTGGGACAAGCTGACACAAGACAGTTGGCTCTGTGGAACCTGTGGGGGCATCCTACCACTATTCCCAGTATTGTGGGCTTGTGGCTGGGCCTGGGGAGCGCTCTGAGGATTAGGAGGAGGCACACTTGAAGCAGACACTTGGCTCTGGTGGACTGTTGTGGACAGCTGGGTGCCCAGGGCCGTGTTTTGGATTTGGGTTGGGAGTGACTGTGGCTTCTGCTGCTGGCAATCCAGATGGCCTGGGTGGCTCTGAGGCTGCTGGCCAAGACCTGGTACTCCAACATGAGGGGGCATACTGGAGGTGGTGGCCTGAAGGGAGGAGGGCTGCTGGGGTTGTGTGTGAAGGAGTGCCTGTGACTGCTGCGGGCCTCCCATCATCTGACATGCTCCATTAGCTGACCCGGAGGGAGCCGAGCCACCTTGGTTTGACATCGATGCAGCAGCCTGAGGGATACCTTGATGGGGATGGGAGTACTCAGGTGGCCTCACCTGACCTGCGGCTGATTGGGGAGTAGCCTGTGGTTGCTGAGGCAGGGTGGCATAGCCTATCTGCTGCTGCTGCTGAACACCCACTAGGCTCTGTGTGGAGCCTGTGGGTTGATTAGCAACTGCCTGGGCATAAGTGAGCTGCTGATGAGCCGTCGTAGGGAGTCCACCTGCACTCTGGTGGCCCGGCATAGGAGCAGGCTGATGAATGTTAGTGGGAGCCGAAGGGGCCACAGTAGTCTTCACATGTGAATGGGTAATATCCTGGGGGTGCATGTGAGGTTGGGACACTCCCATGCTTAAGCCACTGGGGAGGATTCCTTGAAAGCCCTGAGGAGGGGAGGCATAATCCTGGGTATGCTGGGGTACTGGGGGTCCCCCAGTCTCTCCACTGCACACACTCTCAGTATAATGGCTCAACGTACTCATAGTGCTACTCACAGAACTACCACTTGTGCTTTCCCTCTCTGACGCCCCAGCAAAGCTCTCAGAGACAAACTGACGCATGCTGAGAGACCCAGCATCAGATGCAGAGGAGCTTGGAGCAGAGGCGGGGGTATCCTTGTCATAGAATTCAGTGCATGTCCATCTGCCCTTCTTAAAGGGTTCAGAGCTAGAGTCCAACTTCACCACTCTGAAGCGAGAACTGGTGGTAGCCACTGCAGGGGCTGGAGCTGGGGCAGGAGCGGATGGTACAGGGGCTGTGGCCACAGCTGTGACCGCAGCTGTGACAGGGGCACTCACAGGCTGCAGCACAGCAGACCCAACTCTCCCCTGGATCCCACTGGAGAGTCCAATCCCACCAGAGGCACTGACAGCAGCAGCAGTAGTCGTAGTAGTCATAGTGATGTTGGAGTTGATGTTTTGGTGTTGCTGGATCATGCTGACATTAGTTGTGTTGATAAGGTTACCTCCAGCTGCAACAGCACCACCTCCACCTCCGCTCCCCCCACTACTGCTTATCACATTGAGAGGAAAGCCACCACTGCTACTGCTAGCACTCGTGCTGATCCCCCCTCTCACAGGCACGTTGGCAGAGCTCAACATATTCACATTACTAACAGTGCTGGTCTGGGGATTAACTATGCTAACTGTAGTTCCCGTTGCAGAGCTGTGCATTCCAGGGACAGATCCCGGGGCCACAACCCCCACAGGCTGAGCAACAATACTTGGAGGGCCAGCCTGGGAAACATTCTCTTGAGGGACCCCCACGTTAGAAGGCATTTTCTGGGTGACACAAGGTAAAGCTCCAGAAGCGAGGGCAGATGGGGTGCTCCCAGGCCCCGAGGACAGAGGGTAGGCCTGGGCATGGTTAGGATGATGAGGATGTTGATGGTGCACAGTTCCATTCACCATGGCCCCACCATGATGCTGAGCCTGGTTCAGGGCATGGGGGTGCGAAGGCTGGTTGGGGGAGACAGCTCCAGGGGTCTCTGCCTCATGGAAATTATTCAGCGTCTCCTCCGAAGAGCTTCTCTCTGCTCCCACTATGTCATTAGCTCGGGAGAGGGACACATCCAGGATTTCAGAAGAAGAGAGATCCTCTGTGTGGGACTCATCCAGGTCATCATAGCTCTCTGTGTCCTCTGCAATACTGTTGTTGGTACTCACAGATATTTGAGCTGGAGTCACGCTTGTGATCTGGAAACCACTCTTCTTTTTTATCTGAGCTCCAGTCGACTGTGTGGGCTGGGGCTGGGAATGCAGATTCAGGCTGTGGGGTGGAATATGATGAGGACCCGGGGAGGATGAACCAGCAGGAGGTTGGCACTGAATCAACAGGGAGGGTTGATAATCATCGGCTGGGACGTGGCTGTTATTGACCACAGGGTTTGCCGGTGTTGACAGCGCGGAGCCGCTCCCGCTGCCTGTGTTGCTACCCCTTCTGTGAAAGACAGCCGGGTGCGCCATCTTTCTAACAGTGCCAGAGTCTCCTGCAGGGTCCGGATGATGCATTTGGAGAGGATCCGGGGGGTGGTTGCTCTCTGACAGTATGCAATAAGGTCGCAGTTCGTTAACGGCGCCGTTTTGACTAAACTGCGATGAACAGACAACACGATCAAAAAATAAATATCTCAACCAAGTATCGGCTGTTCTCAAATATCAGGCAAACTTGTGCCAATATTTACAGCCTCTCATACACGATGCAGTGTGACAGTTAGCGAGGAAAAAGAGGCTAGTAGCTGAGTAGCTGGGAGCTAACGTCAGCTGATGCCAGTGGTAATTCACCGGCTAACTATCTGTGCTATCCGTCCGTGCGCTTCTTAGACACAAGCTAACATTTTGTGGGCTTTCTAATGAGAATCTACGTTGCAGTGGCAACTCGTACTTAAATCAGAATAGCTGCTAAGTAAGTGATATATGATGCTAGCCTGACAGAGGAGTAACGTCAGCTAGCTAGCTGCCAGTCTCCATCACCGGCTAGCTAAACACAGACTATAGCGAGTCCTTTTAGCTGCTGAATCTGCTCAAAGGAAAGAAAATGTAAACAAGCAACCTTTAATCCGGTGCACAGCGATGTAAAACCGAATAGGATCACTTAATAGCGGCGTACGAAGGTTTAATCCATTCCAGTGAGTCGTGGTTTAGGTGTTGGTTTTGCTGTATCACTGGTCCTCCCCAGCGGTAGTTGTTCACTATGTAGCTCCTGCTCCGCTGTGTGGCTCTGTGACGGGACTGAGGGGAGGGAGGCTGCTCCGGAATATGGCGACCGCGCATGGTCTCTGCTGCCAGACATAAAGCAGTCTGGGAGAGGCGGGACGAACCCAACATCAACATCGACGGAAAGAGCCGGAAAGAGCCGAGGAGAGGGCGCTCCCTCAATAACCAGTTTGGGGACATCTCGATTAGTAATAGTTGTTTCCTCAATAACCAGTTTGGGGACATCACAATAGGGATAATGTTTTGTATATGTAACTTAGGGAGTAGAATAAATAGATAGATAGATAGATAGATAGATAGATAGATAGATAGATAGATAGATAGATAGATAGATAGATAGATAGATAGATAGATAGATAGATAGATAGATAGATAGATAGATAGATAGATAGATAGATAGATAGATAGATAGATTTTTGTTATTATCAAGAAAACCATGGAAAACGGCTAGATATCAACTCTTAAATTAAACTATTATGAGCTTTTTTTGTTGTTATCATTATATTTGTCAAAAAAATTTACCTTTAGTTGTTGTGTATTAAAGTAAACAAGAAACTGAAGAAAAAGGGTGGTCTAATATTTTTTTTCCATGACTGTAGATAAAAAATAGAGAAAATAGAAAGTAAGCCTTCTGAGTACATTTGCAAAGTCATATTGATGCAAAATCAATGTACATTATAATCCAGCAAAATTTGGTCTATATTCATTCCAGCTCAAAAATCATTATACCAAGCACAATATTGGTAATTTATGATTTTTGGCTAAATTTGGAATCGGTCTCAAACATCACATAGGGCACTTAAAGGCAGCTTCATGCATTTGGTTCTGAAAATGCAAAGCAGTACAATAATGACCCAAAAAAAGTCCTAATTATCCTATCAATGAAATCCTGGCCTCCTGAGCATTTGTTGTGGATCGAGCAAAACATCAACATCACAACAGTGTTTCTGAAACAAAGGTGGACAGAGAGTTGCTAGATCTCTCTGCAGACACAGGTGGTAACTACACTGAAGGATTATTCTACACACAGGTACTGTTTGGGGCCTCTCTCTCTCTCTCTCTCTCTCTCTCTCTCTCTCTCTCTCTCTCTCTCTCTCTCTCTCTCGTGTGTGTGTGTGTGTGTGTGTGTGTGTGTAAAAGTAAATGTACTCATATTTTGGTCTGTAGTGTTACCATGCAAGGTCAATGACCTCTGGTGTTCAAGCATCTCCATTTTCTGTGCACTGGTCTTTTCTGTTCACGCCTGGATATAAATATCTTTTTATAATTGTAATCCTGTATAATTTATGTTTTTCTTCTCTCACTGAATAATCCAAAACAAAATCAACAAAATATTACAATAATATTGTGTATGTCTATGTAAATTGGAAAAAATATTCTAAATTATGTTTGAAAACTACATTAAGTAGTAATAAGGAGGCACATTCTAACACTCTGCAGGTTCATCAGAGATAAGACATACCCAAGTATAGGTTTTAACATCCTAAATTCAAAGCTTATAACCTTATTTTGGCTTTATTTAAGTCTTTAATGCAGAATAAATTTAGAACATTTAATTAATAATTCCAAATATTTAATCATGGCTTGTTCTGACAAAGCACCATAGTACACTTAATTTATCTGTATTTATTTGGTGTTAGACCAAATATACAGATGCTTTAATGCCAGTGACTTTATTTACCTTAAACTTATGTATTGGCTTTTGCTAAAAGGATAAAAATTATAACAATCAAAAATAAAAATCCCCCATAAACCGCAGCTGCTCCTGTGACATTTGACGCCACTGAGAGAGACAGAAAAACAGCTGAAAGTGCCCCTCAAACAGAAAGCATTTTTGGCCAAACCGTAGTTCCTATCATTGAACCGACTTAACTTTCAGCATCCTGGGTTCTTCCTGAACATCTACATATGTGTTTTGTGAAGAAAAACTAAGAAATTGTTTTTAGAGCGATCAGAAGAAACTGGTATCTCTTCTTTCATCTAGAACATTTCCCTCCTTTTTAACATGGCGGTCTATGAGGCTGTGGGTGGTGTTGGTGGCGCATCTGTGCGTCCTACGCCCAAACTATAACTCTGACAGCTTTAGCACACCAATGTGAGTGAGAAGACAGATATTCCTATGTTTCTATGTATAAATTATTTCTGTAGAGTGGCATCTGTGGCCTTGAGCGCAGTTTCCAAAATTATTTTTTGACACATTTTTCTCTCCCTTTTCACTCTAGCAATGATCATCCACTCTAGTCTCTCCATAAGGTAACATTGCGGGGATTTTTTGGTGTGTTTTTGCCGAATAATTTAAAAACCGTCTGCCAAAACCCTCAGAAAAGTCATAGCACACTTGTCATGGGCAGGCTGGTCGATTTGATACCTTTTTAGTGTATGTGCAACCAAAACTCTGGGAGGAGTAGTCGATTGAAGAAAACATGTAAGAAACAGAAAAATAAATAGGAAGAAGCCCAGTGAATAGTATATAGTGTGCTCTCACAAGCACACTCAATTACTTTCTTTTTAGGGCTGCAACTAACGATTATTTTCAATATCGATTAATCTGTCGATTACTTAAACGATTAATTGATTAGTTGTTTGATCAATAAAATATTGAAAATTATCAATCAGTGTTTCCCAAACCACAAGATGACGTCCTCAAATATCTTGTTTTGTCCACAAACCAAAGAGATATTCAGTTTATTGTCACAAAGGAACAAAGAAACCAGAAATATTCACATTGAAGAAGCTGAAATCAGAGAATTTGGACTTATTGTCTTTAAAAAAACGCCCAAAACAATTATTCGATTATCAAAATAGTTGACGATTAGTTTAATAATCGATTATTGTTCGATTAATGGAATAATTGTTGCAGCTCTACTTTCTTTCAAGTATAGTTCCTACATGCTTTCAAATGTTTTTTGGCACCTTAAGAACCACGAGCGAAGCTATAGTTCTAGTTCCATTATATCTGCCAAAGCCTTGAACAGATGAGAAGCAGGGTGGTGGGGGAGTTGGGGTTGCTATGCTCCCCTGTCTCTTCTGTCTCTTCTCACTCCTCTGCCTCCATCATCAACTACTGCTCTGTCCTCCTCCGGAGCTGAGGTAGAGAGGGAGGACAGAGCAGTGGTTGATGACGGAGGCAGAGGAGTGAGAAGAGACAGGAGAGACAGAGGAGATGGACTGTCAGGCGAGCAGACAGGCTATATCCATCGATACAGATGATAGAGGACGAGAGACAGCAGGAGCCGAGTGCAGTGTAAGCGTCTGGTGCTGTCAGCAGCTTTAAATCACACTGGCACTCCACAACACAAAAAAACACACAGCACTATTGTGCTGCTGCCCCAACAATAATGAACGATTTATACTCTGGACTCTGGTTTCATTTTGTAAACACTCTGTTCGGTTCTGAGTCAAAGTAATAATCCACATAACTGAGTATTCATATAAGAAAACAATATTTCTATGTTCTCTATCTGCATCTGTTCAACTAACACAATGATTTGTCTGGTATGTAGTGATTAATAATAATATGCATTTTCTTATCTCAAATCAAATTAGCAAAGAGTCAAATATGTTGGAGCAGAGGGGTGATGACGGCGGTGAAACCAACCTAAAGTTCTTGAAACAACAGAGGCTTTGGCCGTGGAGAGGACAGGGACATGCCCAGTGATGCGGGCAGGGTGTCTGTGTCTCTGTCTGGGGCTTGTGTCCACTGAGCCTCCCTACTCTGAATGGACACCAGAATAGATGCTGGCTTTATTTTCATTGGACAGCCCTTCCAGCAGAAAATCGCTGTGTGTGTTACTAGATGTCTAAATATCCAGGCCCATCGCATTCATTCATGAATTTTTCTTCCCACACATACTGTAGTCTAAACCCCACTTGGCATTGCTGTACATTACTTTAACACAGAAGGAAGACATATTGTAAACTTCAGAAGGCAGTAAGAAAATGCAATAGTGCTGAGCAGAGCAGATTGTAGCCTATGGTGCTTCTCCTTTTTCTGTTGTTGCACGTGTTGTAAAGTCACAAGAAATATTAATACTAAAGTCTAGAGTATGAATGATTTATCAGTCAATATTGGCCTCACAGACATATATCTGCATCTGTTAGTGTTGGTTGGTAGTATCTATTGGTATTAACACTCTAGAGTCTCCAAAAGCACCAAATCCAGACTTCTTCATCACATCCAGACTAGAAAACAAAGCAGTGTGGAGCCCTACTGTAAATTTACCTCTAAAATTCTGGCTGTAAACTCCATGAGGCCAGTTTCAGTTTGATGATGATATACCAAGTAAAACTGTAGACAAGCTCAAATATATTTTGTATAAAATTATAGAACTGCATGTAACCCTCTTATATGTTATATTTGCAACCTTTATTCACATTTGGAACATTTACAATTCTTTATTGAGCATGATAGTGTTTTGAAAGTAAAAAAAAGTATTCAAAATCACATTTTATGTTGGACTAAAGGACTAAAAAAGACACAAAATGACTTACAAAGACACAAAATGACCAACATTTTTTACGCTAAGACACAAAGAAAATAGAGTCCCACTAGAATAAAAACCAGAGTTGGATGACAGGATCACACACAATCACAAGATCACATTTATGTTGGTTTTTCTTTGTTTCTTTTTGGTTCAAAATGTTGATCCAGTAAGTCAGAATAAAGCATACCTTTTTATTAGGTCATATAGGTGAGGTTGTGCTGAAAAAAAATCAACCAACATGACATTTAAACATTTTTTAAGTGATGTATACAGGCAGGATGAAAAGGATTCAAAAATGGACTCTATTCTAATGTTTATTTATTTATTTATTTATTTATTTATTATTATTATTATTTATTTATTTTATTATGCATTATTTATCTAAATGTCAGCAATTGATGGTATATTTTCATTCTGGCTCGAAACCCCTATATCTGTAATCTGTGATATTTTTGAAATCGGTATTTTGTTGGATGTACTCACAGTGTCATCAGTCTAATTTAAACACTACTGTAAATGACTGATATATTGCGAATTTTGTTTTATTTTATTTTTATTTATTTACTTAATTAACTTATGCTTCAGCCATTTATTTTATTTATGTATTATTAATATTATTATTATTAACATTATTATTATTATCATTATTATTATTATAATATTGATAATAATTTGGGGGAAGGTTTAATTAATATATATTAAATAACTTAAATGTAAAATTATTAAATATATGGGTTTTTTTTAAGTGACTATTTTGTTGGATGTACTCACAGTGTCATCAGTCTAATTTAAACACTACTGTAAATGACTGATATATTTCAAATTTTGTTTTATTTTATTTTTATTTATTTACTTAATTAACTTATGCTTCAGCCATTTATTTCATTTATTATTATTATTATTATAATTATTATTATTATTATTATTATTATTATTATTTATTTGATTATGCATTATTTATCTAAATGTTAGCAATTGTTGGTATATTTTCATTCTGGATCGAAACCCCTATATCTGTAATCTGTGATTTTTTTTCCCTTTTGAAATCGGTATCAGTCTTAAAATCCAGCCATCCTCTGCTAAAGTCACAGCCAGGGCTTAGTGAGGTTTTGTCATGAGTAAAGTCAGACCAACTGTTATGTTCCAGGTAAATGTCACATTGGGAAACCGACACAGGAACAGGAATGTATAGTCCTACACATAACCTTTGAGTGTTTGTTTTGTACTTGTAGCTGAATAAGGGTAAATGCCTGAGGGCATGTTCTCTCCGTATGTACAACAACCAACAAACTTACATAATCAGCCTTTTGACTGGCAAAAGGTCTCTCACAGTGTCATCAGTCTAATTTAAACACGACTGTAAATTACTGATATATTGCAAATTTTGTTTCATTTTATTTTTTATTTTTTTATTAACTTACATTTTAATTTTAAATGTAATCCCTTTAGGTTATTATTATTATTATTATTATTATTATTATTATTATTATTATTGTTGTTGTTATTATTATTATTATTATTATATTGATACTAATTTGGGGGAAGGTTTAATTAATATATATTAAATAACTTAAATGTAAAATTATGAAATATATGTTTGTTTTTTTAAGTGACTATTTTGTTGGATATACTCACAGTGTCATCAGTCTAATTTAAGCACTACTGTTAATGACTGATATATTGCGAATTTTGTTTTATTTTATTTTTTATTGATTTACTTAATTAACTTATGCTTTAATTAGGGCCACGGGGCAATCGCACCAAGCACTACTGTTATACTGTGGATTTCTTCTTCTTCCTCTTCCGGACGCAATTTCGTCCCGCTACTAGTCCTACAACTTGAAGAGTTGCAGGACAAATTATATATCAAAATGTGTGGTTTTGACTGTTCCATGAAGTCTGTCAGGAATCGGCCATTCTTGTTAGTGTCATTATGGTAGGTGAATCTGGCCTACCCTGAGTATTGAAGTCACCTCCTATGATCAGTAAGTTGTGTGCAGGAACTGCAGCCACAGTAGTTGATAGCACTTTGTAGAAGTTCTCGGTCTCAGTTGTATACCTTTCCTCATTGGTGGGACTATAGCAACAGATGACAGTTGTCTGCGGGTTGTCCAATAGTGTGAGGACCACAATGCGCTCACTGATCTTATTAATGGTGTGGCATGATTTCTGAGCTCTGGGAGACCAAAAGCCAACACCCTTCACTGTAGCATTGATGGTGTTTTTCTCTGCCAAGACAGATACAAGTAGGTAGGCGCCAATCTTTTCCTGCATGAGAACTTCAAGTGTGATGGATTCGGTGCTCCTGCAGGCAGAACACATCGATGTTATACTGGAGGGCATGGTGGAGAAGTTCTTCTTTCTTTGAAACATGGCTGATTGTCCGAACATTGAAGGTGCTGATATTGCAAGGGGTCATGCGATGAATTAATCTTCTTTCCAGGTCATCTTTGTCCAAATCAGAGCTGATCCTTCCATCTGGCTTTCGGACCAGTTCATCATACATTGTGGCAGGGCCCACTGTGGACTTAGAAGGCCTGGGGGGGACAGGGGCTTTAACCCTGGTGCTATTAAGTCGTGACATCATTAATCTTGTCGCTTGCTTAGTGCATCTGAGGGCGCAACTCCTTCAGTCACCCTTTTCTGTTGGGGGTGGTCCCTTAGCCTTTGTTCAACCAAGGACTACCTGCAAGGCAGCAGGACTATTTAACCATAGCTGGTGCAGGGATTGGTATGCAGCCAGGGTGTATCCACACACCGGTGGGCCTTGTGCTACATACCTAGGGAGTCCCTGGTCCTCCAGGTTTCACTGGAGGACCAGGGAAACCTGACCGCATACCTATACCTATAATATATATATATATATATAATGTGGAATAACAATACATATAAAACGGTCCTCAGTAACAGTAATTAGATTGCCTTCATGATCATTTTGTATGACAGAAATCTGTGTTACGGCATTGATGTTAGATGTCATTTTAAAATGGTTGCTTATTAATTGATTATTGGGTTGACGAGCAGGCATACAGTCAGCACAATGAATTAATCAAAGCGGTAACCTTAGATCTACATGCCTGACTGATGAGTGAAAGGGAAACTTGAGATCCGCCGGTGGAAATACTGTATTTAATAATGAAGGAGAGAATCTAAGATGACACAGACTCACGTTCATGTCCATAGACAAAGTGTTTGGTAAAAGCGTATCTTACAGATCGAAGATTACAACATGATTTAAAGTGTTACAATCTTTCCATTTCATATGGTTACCAGCAGGTAAAGTGAAAATCAGTGATATCATTCAAAATGAAGGGTGGATGTTTTCTTAATAATTTGTGAAACATGACATGCCATCACATTTGTTGGTCCAAAAATGATGAAACCCCAGTAATCACACAGGTTTTATGTAAATATCCCAACAACCAAAGTTATTGTTTTCCCTTTCATATTCTATAATATATTACAAAAAACCCTGTCATTCTAGCACCCCCAGCAGGTCAATCCACGTATTTGTGAAATACTGAAAAAGAGGGAAGATGCATCCTTATCTCTCAGTTTTATACACAAAGCTAAACGATACAGAAGATGCACTTTTTAAAAAATGTATTTTCAACACAATCCCATTCAAGAGTTTTAAATATTGTGTGCATATATTATCCCCTTATGAAAGGCCCCTTTGTGGCAAACACACACACACACACACACACAAAAAATAAAGTCTGGCCTGTGGAGCAATAACAAAATAAAAACAGCTTTCCCAGTGTCAACAAATGCTGCTATATTTTCCATTTCCATGTATTCAAAGTTGGGTTCAGATAACCATCACCTCATAAAAGCCTTTCAACCCGCTACCAGCAATTTATTAAAAGAAAAAATATATATTTTAGGTATGACTTCAAAAATTTGATTTTTAATCTTCAGGAGCAGACACTATCAGAAACTATCATGATAAGTATTATGTATCCCTCTCCAAACATCTTTAATAATAGGGCAATGACGCAGATACATGCAACAGATGTCACATGAAACCAGCAAACATGACACACATGTTTTGGTCCTGTCCCCGTCTGCAAGTTTACTGGACAGCTATTTTTAAACACTTTGCAGAAGCATTAAATATGAAGTTGACACCCTGTGCATAATTGGTCATCTTTGGAGTATTATCAGACCCTCAAACAATTAGGAAGAAGTTTAAGGATAGTATCACCTTTGCATCTTTATGAGCACGTAGAAGAATTTTGTTGGAATGGAAGTTGCCATTTGCCCCCAAAGCTTCCCTTTGGCTCAAGGACCTCATGCTCTATTTAGACCTGGAGAAAATTAAATATAATCTGAGGGGAACATCTGAAAATGTTTGTTTCTGTTTGGGGCTGTATGATTAGTTACATAGCTAAATTGAAGACACTACAGGATAAATAAAATGCTCACCTCTGGCAATTAACTTCTCACCATATTTCATTTCCCTCTCTGCCTCATTTCAACCCATGGACAATACTACTTCTCTGTATGTTGTTATTTTCTGTGTACTCATTTATTTGTTTATCTGCTTATGGTAAAAAGGAAGGATGTGTATTATTTCTCACTTTGTCTAATCTGTAACAAGACTATGTAGGACGGGGGGGGGGTTAAGGGGTTGTTGTTGATTTTGGAAAAAGGAAAAGTCCTTATTTCTCATTGTATGTATTTTTGCCTGTCAAATGAATAAAAACATTCATTTATCTTGTATTTTTATTTTCTCGAGGAATCATTGAGGGCAACCCCTCATTTGCAATGATGTCGAGAGTACAGAGAAAACACAAAACAGAGTACAGAGAAAACACGAAACAGTACAGACAAAACACATGCAAAAACATTAAAAACAGTTACAGTGAAAGGCAGAGTTATTGATAATCATATCAGTTAATCATATCAGTTTTGAACTGGCCCATAGTTATAATTGTGTTGAGTTTGAGTGAATGTTGTAAGATGTTCCAGGTAGATGCAGCAGAAAAATTGAAAGCAGTTTTTCCAAATTCAGTATTTGTCCGAGGAACACTGAGCATTAAGCATTAATCACTAGAGCGTGTTGGATAGTTACTATGTGACCAGTTTAATAAAGAGCTGAGGTATGGTGGCATGTCGCCTATCAAGACTTTATAAATGAAGAGGAATCGGTGCATATCTCGTCTGATAGAAAAAGGTGCCCATCCCACCTTGTTGTATAGGATGCAATGATGGGTGGAGTAACTGTCACCAGTGATGATTCTGAGTGCAGAGTGATAAACAGTCCAGTGAGGTGAGAGTGGAGGCAGAAGCATGTCTATAGATAACATCAGCATAATCTAGAACTGATAAAAAGACAGCCTGAATGAGCCGTTTCCTACAGAAGAGGGGGAAGTTTGCTTTGTTTCTGTATAAGTATCCAATTTTTTGTTTTCATTTACTTGTAAGTATGTCAATATGAAATTTGAATGTGAGTTTTTGATCTAACCAGATGCCCAGATATTTGTATTGTGAAACCCTTTCAATGCTGTGACCTGTGTAAGTGGTGATATGTAGACCATCCTCAGCAATATGTCTGGCTCTTGAGAATATCATGTATTTGGTTTTGTCTGAATTGAGAACTAATTTTACATTGAGGAGAGAATGTTGTAGTTTATTGAAGGCTTGTTGGAGAGTTTCAATGGCTGACTGTGCAGTGTTAGCGGTGCAATACAGAACTGTGTCATCGGCGTAAAGATGGGCGTTACAGTTTGTTATAGTGGATGTAATGTTGTTAATGAAAATGGTAAACAGGACAGGACCCAATATTGAACCTTGTGGGACCCCCTTTGTTAATGGTAAAAATTCAGACTGGTTGGATGCGAGGGTCACACATTGCTGTCTGTGGGACAGGTAGTTTTGGAACCATTTACATGTACTAGAGTCAAAGCCAATGTTACTGAATTTTTGTAGGAGCAGAGCATGGTCAACAGTATCAAATGCTTTTGATAAATCTACAAAGAGGGCGGCACAATAATTTCCTTTGTCCATGGCAGATATAATATTGTTTGTAACAGATGTAATAGCAGTAACTGTACTATGTTTTGATCTGAAACCAGATTGAAGGGGACTCAGCACATCATTTAGTGAGAGGAATGTTTTGAGCTGCTTGTTGACGAGGGATTCTAGAATCTTAGCGAGACAGGGCAGTTTTGAAATTGGTCGATAATTGTTGAGGTTTGATTTATCACCACTCTTGTGTAATGGGACAACATGTGCTGATTTCCATATCTGAGGTATAACACCAGAAGAAATGAACAGATTAAACAGGAATGTAATTTGGTCTGCTATATGAGGAGCACCAAGCTTTAAAAAATAAGGATGTATTTTATCCTCACCTGTTGATTTCTTGGAGTCTAAACCCTGAAGTGCTTTGATAACAGCATGAGAAGTAAAAGGTTGCAGTGTAAACGGGGAAGTGTGGTTTGAACAGTGGTGGTTTGGAGACACACAAGGCAGCAGCTGACCAGCAAGACTAGGATATACTATATCAAATTGGTTTCCAGCAGTAACAAAATGTGCATTGAAAGCATCACAGATGTCAGATGGTTTATCTATTATACAGTTATCTGATGTGATAGAAGGAGGAATAGATGTGCATGATTTGTTTTTCTTTATATTAACTGCTTTCCAAAATTTTGATGGGTTTGTAAACGAGCTGGAGATTAAGTCAATGTGATAATTTGCTTTAGCTTTTCTTAAGGCGGAAGTGCATTTGTTCCTTAATTTTTTAAATGTAAGCCAGTGAGCTGCCTCATCGGTGTGCCTTGCTGTGGCCCACGCTTTGTCTCTTTCTTTGAACATAAGTGCTAGGTCAGTGGTGAACCAGGGGCTTGTTCTATTTTTAACTCTATGTTTCTTATATGGTGCGTGTTTATTGATAAGTGAGAGAAAGTAATTTGTAAAATAACAAATATTAAAAAATAAATAAATAAATAAATAATAGTGCAATTTACCCAAACATATACTGTATAACATACTAAACTGAACTTGACAGTCATCGCTGTCTCTTAATGTTGCAGATGCTGCTGATACCAGATGACAAACAGAACAGCATATGTGTCCATCATGCATGTTGTGAAAAACATACAGCAGCTCTTACAGCTTTCAAATCTACCAGATGAAGTCACACATCACAAAATGTTCACATGTACTTCAAAGACACAGCCTTCCCACCCGAGGGAGCCACACTTCAGCACGAATACAAAGGAATATTCATCCAGGTTTCACTTTGTGCACTCCTGCAGAGTTGCCTACATGCTCTGAGACTTCCAGCAGGATAATGTGCCACATCAAACAGAGCTCACCATCCCAGCATGGCTACAGGAACAACACAGATAGTTTGTTATTTTTGCATCAACAAAGACACAGGAGTGACATACAGAAAGGAATGTAGGGGCGTGTCCAGACTGATAACATATAGGATATTGACATAGAGAGATTAACTGTAGATGTGTATGGAGAAGAGCACAGTGGTGGAAAAAGTATTCAGATCCCTTACAAAAGTAAAAGTACTAATACCACAATGCAGAAAGAAAAGTATCAGCATCAAAATGTACTTAAAGTATCAAAAGTAAAAGTACTCGTTATGCAGAATGGAACCACTCAAATTGTTGTATATATTCTAAATGTATTACTGTATTATTTTTATTGATGCATTTATGTGAGCAACGTTTTAAATTTGTAAAGACAGGGCTCATTTTAACTACTTAATATACTGTTATGTGGTATCATTTAAAAACAAATGTCTCTTTAAATTTAGTGTGTTTTTCATGTTAAATCTCGACCAGAAAAGTAGCTAAAGCTGTCAGCTAAATGTAGTGAAGGAAGAAGTACAATATTTGCACTTAAAATGTAGTGAAGTAGAAGTATAAAGTTACAAATGTGGAAACACTCAAGTAAAGTAAAAGTACCTCAAAATTATACTTAAGCACAGTGCTTGAGTAAATGTACTTAGTTACATTCCACCACTGGAAGAGCATGTATGGTGAATAACTGTTGAATAGGGAGTTGGGCATAAAAGTATTTTAGTCGTGTCAAGTTATGATAGAAATAAACAAATGTAAGGTTGGTAAACATTAAATAATAAAAGACGTGAGTGGATGAATGAGTAAATAAATAAATACATAAGTTAATAAAGGGAGCTTTGCTGATCCCCAGAGGGCAAATTCAGCTGCTGCAGGGACATAATTAATAATAATAAGTGTCATAAACAATCTTTTTTTCTTCACCCTCTCTGCAATAAAATCAAGCCATGCTGAAATATTTTATTGCTACATTAAAATATTTGTAAAAAGCCTTAAGCAGCAGCACATCAAGCCCCTTCCTAAAGATTTCTATTGGAAATCGTCCTTTTGTTATGCAGTCCTATTTTAAAGACTCTATCTGCCAACTAAGAGCTGCCATGGCAACAGCAACGCACTGTGAGCACTTACCGCAGAAATGATAACAATGGGAATCATGTTTATATTACATGAACACCAAATCATGTCAGGTTTTTGGACAAATTATCATTTCATTGAGACAAGTGCTTTATCAGGCTGTCAAAATAATATGATGGTCTTAATGTAAGAATGTTCTTTTGCATCTGAAGGTTATGGTTTGTCTCGGTTCAGGATAAATCAGTGTGCTGGCATTTAAATTTGTGGCTGATTTATCTCCCTTGTCTGGCCTCTGAAATGTACCCAGAGTGTGAGCAAAGTAAAAAATGCCTACCTCAAAGAGAGGATGACCTTGAGAGGAAAGCCAAAACCCTCAGTGAGCCGCTGCCAAGCTCATTTTATCCCTGATGAAAAGAGGTTTCTGAATCTTTTTACCCAGCAGAGGACTGATAGGGGCTTTCTGGAGTTACACAGACTTTCAAACTCGGGTAATAAGAGGAAGTTGTAGGCTTCATTGTCCCACATACACACCCCAACACACACACACACACACACACACACACACACACACACACACACACACACACACACACACACACACACACACACTTTCAACACATTCCAATGAAGCAGATAAACTGCAGCCAGCAGCTGGGACACTTTGTCTTGATGTCTTGATGTAGACGAGAGCTTTTTGTGTGTTAAGCTTTATGTGAATGTGCTGACGGCTGGTCAGAGGACAGAGGACACTCTAAAGTTTTCTCTGAGTGAAATCTTTGTGTTGCACAAATTTGGCTGCTTTGTTAAAGGTCACAGTGCTGACAGATCTGTTTGGGAAACAGGAAGTTATATTGATCCAAATCCACACAGTGCCAACTGCCACAACTCCATGCTGCCTGTTGTTATTTAAATTTGCATCACAATTACACAATTACCTTACCTTAGCTAATTCAGAGTTTCAAATCAATCAAAAAACCTGAACCAGCTGAACCCTGGTTCTACAGAGGAAAGGCCATTAGATGATTAAAGGCATTCTATGCAGGAATCACTGTTTGCTCACTGTTTGCAAACTAAACATAAAAACTTGGCCCCTCTGTGACTCAAAAAAAGCTTTGTCTGCTTGGTGTTTCACCTTGCTATATTTTTGTTTGTGCTGTGTGCTCCATTTTAAGTGCTATATGCTCAAAGAGTGACCCCAGGAATGTCCTGAACCAGTGGTGGAATGTAACTAAGTACTGTACTTAAGTACAATTTTGAGGTACTTTTACCTTACTTGAGTATTTTCACATTCGTAACTTTATACTTCTACTCCAATACATTTTAAGGGCAAATATTGTACTTCTTACTTCACTACATTTAGCTACATTTTCAGAAGTAAAATGCTGCTTACATAAATGCATCAATAATTATAATCTAAAAGTAATAGAACATATAAAACAATCTGAATGGGTCCATTCTGCATAATGAGTACTTTTGCTACTTTAGGTACATTTTGATGCTGATACTTTTGTACTTTTACTTCAGTAAGTTTTGAATGCAGGACTTTTACTTGTAGTGGAGTCATTTCACAGTGTAGTATTAGTACTTTTGCGAGGGATCTGAATACTTCTTCCAGCACTGTCCTGAACACAGCGAAATTAAAAGAAAAAGAGAAAATACAGGAAGAGGGCAGGGACTCTACAGATACAGACACCACCACACACTTCTTGTGGTTCATAAGTGATCATGAAGTAGGATTATTTTTGTATTATGAGTCTACGTTTTCCTGCATTGTATGCATTTAAAAATCTAAAGGGCGGTGTGTGTTTTGCAAATGCCATGATCCTATCAAAACCTGAGAAGTGCAAACTGGCACTTAGAGTGGTTCCAAATGAAACACTTGTGTGTCCATTTATAGGGGATCTAACAAGAAAGACACCAGTTTTTGGGGAGCATACTTTATAAATTAAATGTCATTTCGACCTATTTTTGCCCATTACTTGACAAGATATTTCACCCTGATGGCTGACCGATAGCAAAGGTCGTTATATTTAAAATATATATATTCTATTTTCCATTAAACAAAAACAAGACAGAAAAGGGTGACAAAGTTTTAAAACGTAACACTGTTCAGCAAAAAAAAAAAGTACATATTGTTCTCCACAGGAGCATCTGTCAAAAATTGATTCATTTTGAGTCGACCATCACAGTATCACAACAACAACAACAACAACAACAACAACAACAACAACAACAACAACAACAACAACAACAACAACAACAACAGCCGTCATATTAACTATATAAAAGCTCTAGTTAAACAGATACATTCACATACTTATCTGCCCTACACATCTTATAAACAGCCATGGTGGCATGCTTCCATTTGTGCAGAACTGCAACTTTTCTCTACTATAATTTTACAATTTTAATATTTCACCTAATTTAAGAAGCACGTTATATAGAAAAGAAAACAGTTGATGTTATGGAGTGTTAATAAATGTTATTCTTCTTTCTGCTATTTCATTCATTCATTCATTCATTCATTCATTCATACAGCCGGCAATGTCCAGTTCTAGTAGTTGTCCACAAGGTGGCAATACATACAAATCAGCTGCAGTGGTAAAGGGATATGCTGAAGTATTTAGTTGATCTCCACCACCAAATGAATACTCTGTGTTATAGATAATGTGTTTCTCTCTCTTCTGTTTCCCTTACAAACTGCTCTTCAGTCAGACATAAACCTCTGAAAAGAGAAAATGTTCTTCCAGATCTCTCCAGAGATGATCTTGATTTAGACAAAGCCGCAGGAACTGCAGAGATCAGAGAAAAGCTATAAACCACGGTTCACTTGTTCTCAAAACCAGTTTGCAATATTATATTTCACCTCCTGAAAATAAATAACAGATCTAGTGAGATTGCAGTAATAGAGAAATCTGGATTTCTCCGTTTTACAAAAACATTTATCAGTGATGGCCAGACAGTAGCAGATATTAACTCATTTAATATAAAGTAATGGAGATGCAATATTGTTGTTTTTGAATAGATTACATATTGTCATAAATATTTAATTTTCCTTCTTTGTTTTTTCTATTGCAGTTTTTAAGCGCACTAATAATATGTGCGTCACTCTCAAATGATTCATGTTAATGACCCTGAAAGCTAATCTTGATTCACTCTGGTCTCAAGCTCTGCATACATAATTTATTAAGCAAAATAATTAGTGCAGTTTTTAAACTGGCTCAATGCTACATATGAGCCAAGTCAAAGAGGGTCTTTCAATAATATTTAAGATGCCTACTTTTTAAAGAAGAAAGCATTACATTTTGTGGCAAATGAACAAAGAGGAAGATTTAAATATAAACAATGAAGTACCAGTACCTTTCTTTTGTATTTTTATATGGTAAACACCATACATTTGGTTTAAAATCCAACTACACAATATCATCACATTATGAATTGTGTTTTCTTTAATAAACCCTCTAACTCGTATCCCAGCCCTCCTGTTATGTTTGTTTTTTCAGGAACAGCAATAACCCGGGGCATGTTTAATTATCCAAAAGTGTCAGAAACCAAAAAATCCCAATAAACATTGTTTTTATTTCATTAATAACTCCATTACTAACCATTTCAATCAATATTTTGTGCAGTGATGTTCTTCAATGAGGATAATTCACTCGTTTTCCATAAAAAGCATGTTAAAACATAGGAAAGACCAGCATATAAAATACAATTATTTTACATGACATTGATTTTATTATTTATTTTATTTTACTTTTTTTGTGATCAAATGATTTTATTTTATTTTGAGGAAAAATATAAATAGGTATATGCACATTACAAAATAGAGCATACAATATACATACCCATACATGTGCATATATATGAGCAAACAACTATAATTATTATTATTATTATTTTATTTGACTTTTTCTATGAAAAAAAAAACATTCAACTTATTTTTCTAATTTATTTTTTAACTCTGAAATGTGTCAATTTGACCCACAACATAAGAGGAGGGTTAATTAAAGTCCCATCTCCAACAGCCAGGACTGTATTGGGGACTGAAAGGTTATGGCTCAATAATGTGTTAAGATCCTCTCACATGTTAGCAGTGAGAGTAGTGCTGCTGCAGGACCAGCTGGACAATATCATTATAAAAGAGTGTAAGTTGTCTGTTGATCCACACGGTGATGCTACCAGTCTCTGTTACAAATTACATAGGGAGGCAACACTTTAAAAAGCTTTTCTTTCAAATGAATACATAATATTATATTTTTAATACTAAATAACGATATAAGTTATAGTTTTACAAATGCAATTAATGGGTAAATTCTAATATATCACAACTTTATTTATTTATAGAAAACAAACTTTAGAAACAGGCCAAGTGTATCAACACATCTAAATGTTTCATTTTGGTATTGATATGAACCATGTTTTTGAAAAAAATTTGAATATGAAATGCTTTTCCATTTATTCTTGCCAGTAACTGTTTATACTACTAAATCTTTAATGCAAATTGACTTGTTGTGTGTTGCCTCAGTCCAAATCCACTGCCTCTGTAAATCATTTCTGCCAAGTGTGTAAGCACTCTGTTTAATTATGCCTATTTCATATAAATGTTTGCCCTCTTGGACAATTCATTTCTATAAATGTGTGGTGCTGTTATTATCATAATTATGAGCTCATTTATGACATTTAAGTTGGACATTTTGTCTGCAATTAAAAAGTTTTATCTTTCAATAAATATCTGAGATGCTGGAAATTTCAAAATAAAAGCCCAACAATGAGAAAAGTTAATTATTTACAGCTTCTTCGCAGATTACACCCATTAAAACTGTTAGTTTGGTGTTTTAATGTAAGTGATGAAGTGAACTTGTGGGCAACAGTCCATCTGAGCCACCTACAGTGTGGACGTGTTATGCATTCATCACCATGCTTGACCCTGGTCTTCAGTGGCCTGGTATCAGACTGAAGTACAATTGAGTTTGAATTTGCTGAATAAATCTGAGATGTGGGTGGTTATTCAGAGGTCTGGACTTCAGTGTTTACAAGATCTGACCTCAGTCTGTTGCCCTTTGCAATCCAAATTATAGTAAGAATAATTTGTAAAAGGCCAGCAGCGGTTGCAGATGGAGTAACAACACAGTATAATGAAATTTGCTCATCATTGTTTGGTTTGGCTTCAGGGGAAAAACAAGGTTTTGGGCCCCTTTAACCTCCTGTTCCACCTCCTCACTTTGCAAGGTACACAAGCACAATGTTTATCTGCTGGAATAATACATTGTGCTTTAGTGTTACATATTTTCAAAATGTTAAAATTGATTACATTACATGACGGCTGACAAAATTGATTATACTAGGTCACAGATGTGAATGTCTTACAAGTGGGATGTCATGTAATTTTAATCGGTAGCCTGCAGTTCCCAAAACCATACGCACCTGAGACATTGTCTTTGGCTTGTCAGTAGAGTATGCACTCTTATTTTCTTTTTTAAAATTAATTTCTCATGCAGTTAAAAGATAAATGTCAGATCCCACATGGAGGGGATGTTCTGAGGACATTGTGCAAAGTTCCCTATGGGTGACAAATGTCCCGAATCTTTACAGGGCTTTGGGGTTTGTTCCTAAATCTTCCTCTTTTGGTTATGAATGTGCTGCAGTTCAAAGTTCCCATAATGACTTTTAGGGCATGTTCCAATTTAGTTATTTTATTGTCACATACTCACGTTCTCAGGACATTCTGGGAACATGCAATTTTAAGCTTAAATATGGTCGACATTCTTGGGACCTAAAATGTCTTGCTGGGATAGTTGTTGCAAATCAATAGTTGTTACAAGATATTTTCTTTCAGTTGCAAAATATTCCACATATGGGCTACTTTATCAGATATTGCATCATCTTCTTGGTCCTTAAACCTTTATAATTGCATCATTTAAGCACTCAAGAAGCACATGTGCATAAAAGTGTTTGGTAACTTTATATATATACTGTATGGGATATTAAAAATGCACCAAGGCCTACACCAATGTGATAAAGTGATAATGTGATTTAAAATGAAAATGTAAAGAAATAACCAAACTATCCACATATATTTTTGTTACAGTCACAGGGAGCCCCTGCAGACGGCCTCCGTTATTCGGAGTTTTATTGTGAAAGATGTAACAGGAAGTTCCACAATTATACGTAATTGGGCACACCTGGCTAACTTGAGGCGTTAACACGCAGTTTGTTAGTGTTTGTTTACCTTAAAACTGTGAAAATACTGGAGCTATGTCAGACAAAACGGCGGTTAACTTAACTGGAGTGAAAGAAAGTAAAGGCGTGTGGCTTGTGAAGGTTTGTTCACCGTCTCCTAGCAACAACAGGCGGAGTAATTTTAGCTAACGGCAGTTTTACTAGCTGTTTAAAGTGGCCGCAGCTTAACCATTTCAATATGTCCAAGTTAACATGTCAAGTTCTTATTATTGTGTTTGTAGCAGCAATATTATTATTATTATTATTATTATCATTATTATTATTATTAATAATAATAACAGTGACATTAAATTGCTGTCTCTCTCTCACTAGGTCCCCAAGTATTTATCTCAGCAATGGGACAAGGCCGCAGATAAGGGAGAAGTTGGAAAGATTACCATTGGAAAGTATGTTACCTAAATGTTAATTTAGAAGATTTTAAAGGGACAGTTCAGCCCCAATTTAAAATACATATTTTTCTTCTAACCTGTAGTGCTGTATATTAAAAAAAATATACAGTCATGGACAAAAATATTTGACCACCCTTGTTTTCTTCAATTTCTTGTTCATTTTAGTTGTACCAGGCATTGAAATAGAAGAAAAAGATGGTCTAATAATTTTTTCCATGACTGTAGATCATTTTGTTGTGTTATTGAATGGCTTGTGGTGCTGACATCAACAAAAAATACATTTGGGAAAACTCAACAGTCTTTACAGAAATCATGACCTGGTTTCTCAAACATAATCTATGGCCCTTGTTGTGAGCAGATTCATCTATGGATTATTTTCTTTCTAGTACAGTTTTAAAATAAAACTGCTCACTTCAAACTCTGTTCAGTTTCCAAATCTATTTTTCTGGGGCTTTGAGCACCACAAGCCGAGTGCAATCTCGTTCCATTATACAGTATTTGAGAAAAGGCAAATGGCCAATATCTACAACACTCAGCAACTCAAAACAAAACAATTTAGGTTGATAGAAAAGATGAGCGGTAAGAGGAAAAATGCATACTTTTGATTTGGGGCTGAACTTTTCGTTTATTGCATGTTTTTATATATATATATATATATATATATATATATGCGCCTTAAATCCTATCACTATCAATGATGTATACTTTTTCTTGTCATCCACTTGACAGGAAGCAAGGCAAAACAGAGGTGAAACCGCTTCATTTAATCATGCACTTGCAGCTAAATCATAACTAAAACGATTGTTTTCACACTTTAATATTGCATGTAATGTATATTTTAGGAGCAATGTTTTTCAAAGTTTGTGTTCCACATTTTTCCTTTTTCTTTTTTCTTTTATATTTGCTGCTGCATTGACCCAAAGTCCTCACAGTGATCAATATAGCTAAATCATATATTATCTAATGAGTCAGAGGGTTGGTTGTTGATATGACTAGTCAGCAGGGCCTTGACTCAGCTGTGTTTCTCAGGTACGGTTCAGCCTGAATGAGGAGCTGACGGCCCGGGGCGCAGTGGGAGAGACGGATGCATCACTGCAGGTCCCAAGAGATCATCCCTTCACTATGCACACAGTGGGTGGACAGACTATGGCTGTCTTCAGCCAGAGTGAAGCAGGTCAGTCTCCGACTCAGTTCTGCCACCCTGCGTCTCTTTGTCTCTCTTGTGCTGGATAATGTCATCTGAAACACATGTTTGATTGGGGCTGGAGGGTTCTAGCTGTAATAGATTTGACATTGTAAATGGTTTCTGTCCGTCCATAGGGCAGTGTTGTTTGAGAGCTCAACAAAAGTCATTATCTTTGACAGATATGATCTAAGACTCTTACTGTAGGCACCTGCAGATTACTGTTAAACTTGTTCAACAAAGATGAGGCTTTGCACAAATGTCTGAGACTGGATTTTAAGAGAAACATATGCTTGTTATAAAAACAACAACTGTGCTTTTGCTTTGATTCAGAACGAGGGTGATACAGTTTTCCAAAAAATCTGTGCCATGGGAAATAATTAATTTAACCCAGTTTAGTTGTTGTTGAATCAAGCCAGCAAAAAAAGTCCCTCAGCTGTTCCGTTGACGGCTCATACAGGAAACGGACACTTTACTCATGTTAGTAGCACATGGTATTACTAGTTTAACTGCCCTGAGCTCTTCAGCTTTCTCAAGATTTTCTTGCTTTGAAAGAAAGCTTCTGTTGATGGATACAACATTGATTGCACTGTAAAATTCATGAGAATACTCAAAGTGGCTTCTGATTTATGGAGGCCGTTTGCTGCCAGCCATGATGTGTCATACATATACATGAGCCAGAGGGATTTGCGGGGATTTGCATCAGATCCAGAGCTTAAAAATAGCTGCAACTCTGGTTGGGTGTCTATGAGCGTCTGACCTGAATAATTACAGTAGATTAGTTACTTTTAATGCGATACTATTTAATCACTTTCGTGAATCAGACCAATAAAAGTAAATGATAATGTATATGTTATTATTGTTTCAAGGAAACCAACAGGGTAATTGCAGATAATTAAAACATGGGTTAATTGCCCCTGAAAAGGAATGAAATAAAACTCTCCATAATTCACTGACAAAACTTTAATTTAGGGAGTTGGTAAATGAAATAAATACATAGCCGGGTGCAGGCTGTTAAAATCAGTGAAATGTCAAAAGCAATTCTGTACCTCCCCAGGGTGCCAGTGATCAGTAATAATAAAATGACTGCTTCTCATCATATTCTTCAAGCACTGCTACATGTGCATGGGTGTTGTTGGCATAAAAACAAAAAGCGAGATTTCCGCATGCCCCAATCATTGCCAAAGTAGTTTGATGCACAAATATTGACTTGATGGCATGTTACCAAAACTCTGCCTCATTTGCTTTCGCACTTTCCATTTTTGACAGTGTATAAGCTCTCTAGTTCAGAGTCATTAACGGGAACAGGCCAGCATACAAATTACATGATAAAGGGATACAGTTCACAGAGCTAGAATTAAAGATAAACAGCTGTTTAGTTGATTCAGCTGCTGTAGATTGAGATCCATTTACCCAGTACATTCTTGTGAGTAAATTAGTCTGCAGTTAATGTTGATTGGAGGAGTTTTGTTGTTTAAGTAGTCAAGTACATCTGTGACTGACTTCGGTGATTCAGATCTTCAATTGTTTTTTTTGTTTTTACAATAATCATTTCTTTTTCAGTTTATGCTCTTTGTAATACAAGAGGGTCTTAATATCAGGGTCTTTTTCAGCTTGTACGTCACAAAGGTGTCAAAGAGGGTCACAAAAACAGCCCACTGTAAGAATAGGTTTTATTTCAGCAGTGAAAGAAAGAAACATAAAATGTAATCACTGTCAAGCTTTCAAAGGGGTTCATTTGTATGAGGAGCGAGGGGAACTTGTCATGAGTGAACTATCGCATTGATTCAAATTATGAGTAACAGCTAAGAGAAACAGGAAAACAACAAAATAATTTTCCCATTAAGCAGCTGTGCAGGCAGTAAAACAAAGTACCGGCAAACCAAGGAACACATGAATTAGATTATATCTGTCAGCAGCAGACCACGTAGCAAGAAGAAGCAGATCACACATATTGTAGTAGAAGAAATTCACAGCAGCACTTGTTTTGTTAGAAGTCCGCATTGACATATATTCAATCGGTCTTCTTTTAAACCAACACTCACTCTGAACTAATTGTACTGCTGATAGAGTGTAAATGAAAAAGAAAGAAAGAAAATATTGAAAGTCCACATTCTGTATTTTCCATTCAGCCCACAGAAAGAGTGTCCACAATGGACAAAATGTATCCTACAGCATTTTGAGTCATGGGATATTATGTAATCCTTTTAAAATGTTTTGATTAAATTTGTAAAACTGAGTAGGAAAGAAAATTAAATTGTAAGCTGAGAGCAGTGGGTTCTCTAATGACACTTCAGATGAGTAAAAACTGATTTATTTATTTTTACAAACCAGATTCTTCTTCAGATTCCATTAATTTCAGTGCCTGAAATGGACCAATACTCAACAGTTGTACTGAGTACCAGCACTTCTGATTTTCGTCCACATGAGTACCGTTACTTTTTATTGCGTACCAGGGCAACTGTAACACACATAGCTTAATGCTGAGGAAACACCACTCAAATACCCGTCTGAAATAATAATAATAATAGTATCATCTTATTATCCTGTTCAATCTACAGGCCAACAGGTACCATTTATAAGTTGGTTTTATTGTACCATATATACGATAAGTTTCCAGTTTTAATTGTATCAAAATCGTCACAGAGAGTTTTGTTAATCAAATTTACATTTATGTACAAACTGTGGATATATCCATGATAGATTACTGACGAATTGTGGGACGGCACCTTTTTTATTCCTATTTAGACACCACACACACACTGCTCCGTGTTTTCTGTAGATTATAGAACACAGGTATCTAACATATTTTGTAGTAGTCATGTTTATCTAGAGTGAAAACCTTTTTTGGTATCCTCTGTTTTGCAATTTAATCGTGACAGTCTGAATGGTGACTAGTTCCTAGGGCTTTGACAATATGGAGTTTAAATTACATCATCTTTTTGCACCCTCTTCTTTCTGCACTGGTTTAATGGTATTCCTACTTGCAGAATCTCAACCTACTAGTAATCTTGATGAACCAACTCCTAATAATAGCATAACGGTAATGGATGGAAACAACAAATTTATATTTTCTTCTGCCGACTTTCCTGAAATTTGGTCAAAATTTACGATACTATTTGATGGAAAGCTATCTATCTTGGTTTGATTCCTACTAGGTTTCTTTCTCTCATCATTTTTTCTGTCCCAATTGTTTGTTGCTAGTGAGGGCTGAATGCCAACCCTGATTGCTGTAAAGTGGGTGGACAAAATAGTCTCTAAAATGACTGTAAAGTGATACGTCTATGAAAGAGTTTCAACAAAAACAGAACATTTTAACATAAAAGTAGGCCGTATTGCTTGACTGTTGTATTAGACAGCATCGTTTCAGCTAGCTTTACCGAGCAAACCGGCAGCTACGTGTATAACCACAGCCCATCTAAAAGAGCATTTGAATTTCTGCATGCTAGTCCCATGGCAACAGATGGTTTCTCATCAGCTACATGTCCGTCATTGTCGGAGCTGAAATAGAAATTGAAACAAAGCTTTCTCTTTATCCGGGCGCATCCTACAGCCATTGGTTTTATTCTATCACCGCCCTCGTGCACTTTAGATTCACCCACACTTTCATGTGCATTAATACCACCTACATGTGATAATGGATTTTTCTCTCTTGAATGTTTCTCTTTTTTAGCAACACTAGTTGAACCTACTGTACAAAAGCTTCGGGTTTCAGTCCAGATGTCGGAGAGCATCATCAGTATAATATTTTTGCGGAAACATGGCATTCAGGAGGCGTAGAAAAAAAAAAAAAACCTTGGTTTTGTTTAAAGGTGCAGGGCTCCAGATGGCTGGCTTGACTGTGAAAGTGCACTGGAAACAAGAAGTAGGATCATGTCATCTGAGATGTGGTGGTGTGTAGTCTCTATTTACCTGACCGGGCTCGGCTCCACCCCCACGTACCCACAGGAAGGTGTACAGTATGACACCAGTCTCCCACTCAATTTCCAACAGTCTCACTCTCTAAAACACACACACACACACACACACACACACACACACACACAAAACAAACACATCAGCCGCTTTTCAGCTTCACTGTACTGTACTTGCACTCTCACACTTTGTGCCTCACACCTACTCAAATGTTGCTGATTGTTGACACCTCGGACGGAGCAGGTCTCAAGAAAAAAAAAGAGTGAGAAATTGAGTTAAATATATTATCACCTATGTCAGCATCCAACTGTATACCTTCCACTCATTAAATATACCTTTTATGTAATCACTTTGCATTGAAATCACAAATATAATACAAAGCATGTATCCCATATCTTATATCTCCCTTTTATTATATAACATTCATTGTACACCTTGTAAAACTGAATTGTAATATTAAATATATATAATCTGTCAAATTATCAAATATGATTTGTAAGGTAACCTATCACACCACAAATTGCCCAATTTCAGTTAGGTTTCGACCCAAGAGGATACTTTTTGTCATCTCCGACCATTATAGGGCATAATCCTACGATGTTTTCTTCCCCTTATTTTATCATACCAAGGTGAATTTTTATTAACATTAGGGTTATGCAATATGAAGCAAATCAAAATTCATATTTGTAAATGACTAATCTTCAGATCAACGTCCATTACATCTGCAACGGAGTGACACTCCTTTGAACACGTTCAGGTTGAAGAGAATGAATGTTCAATATCTTGTGTGTCACCATTTACATTTTTCAGAGCAACACATCTCCTTCATGGAGTTGATCAGGTTTCTATCTTGGCCTGTGGAATGTTACTCCATTCTTCCCGGAGGGCCACACGGAGCTGGAGCACATTATCCAGAACTGGAACACGGTTGATCCAGAACATCCCAAAGATGCTCTATGGGCGACACGACCGGCGAATACAAACTCTCAAACGGCCTATCATCCGATAATTAACTTTCAGTAGTTGCACAGCGCAATCAATATATGACATGGGGCGTTTATATTTTTTTCAGTATAATTAGAATCATTGGAACTTGGGTGTACATTCCACATAGCTAACCTGAGGTATAATAACTACATCAAAGAAGCCTAGAAGAGCAAAGTGGAAGTCTGAATAATCTTAGTTCCTATTCTCTTTTTTTTAAAACACATTTTAAATATTTATGAGTAATGTTAGATTTTTAGGGATGCTGCTTGGCTCTAAGAATGGCAGTGTTGGTGTGTTGATCCACTTTGTTCTAGAACAACTTATTTAGGCAACTATCCAAGGCACAATTCCAGTAAAATGCAACATCTGCACACTGGCCTGCAGGATGCCCAGCAGAGGAGGTCCGTGAATTGCAGCTGATGTTTAATTCTTCCACACTTGTTGATGCCCCTCTGATGTAGAGATGGATGCATCCTCTCCAACTTTTCTTCTGTTTACTCTGATGTTTACGTTCCAAAGCCTCAACCGCTGGCCCAGTGGCAGAGTCAGCAGGAGACGGACGAGTAGATTTCCCTATACTGATGAGCGGATAGTCATATGTCATTATTGTCCAATGTCAATCACAAAAAGTATGACTCAAATTTATAAAATAGACATGAGAGAAAACAATTCGACGATCATGCTAAATTCGATGATCCCCTGACTTTTCATGTTCTACCACTGATGGTTCGAAATGCACTCTTGACCAACACTTCATTTCAGGGCAGGAATACATCCAGAACGAATGAATAAATTCCCATCAGCAGTTGCAGTACTTTGAGTTTAATGCTAATGTTAGCATGCTAACTGAAAAACTAAATCAGGTTTTCACTGGTTTGCTTTTATTACTTTTAGTTTAACCAAATTCAGCTAGTATTGTGTGTCACTGTATCACCTGATTGTATAAAAAAATATACGGCAATGACTTACAGTTCACAATAAGTTGTTTCAATTGTTGTGTGACCAAACAGTCACAAACATTTATTCCTACTTGAACACGCTAAATAGGCTCGACCCACTCTGTCTGTGTCTTTGTTTGGAAATATGTAATCCAGTCCGCCACGCAGCTTCTAATCCCTATAATCCAAACATTTCAAGACTCTGTATAATCCATCCTACCGCCTTGTTATACAAGTATTCAATGAGCCAACAATAGCAAGAGGTTGCTAATGGCGACCGCCAATGATTGATACGTACACGAATGGTGTCTGACATGGCTTTTGTACTGTAAGGCTGCTAGCTAAATGCTCCTCCATTATTTCCTCCCCTCGTTGTTCTGCTTTGTTCCGGCAAGGACCAGGTATTGATTAAGAGGTTGCTAAGCAACAGGCTTAGTTGCCACAGAAGCAGCGCAGGAGAGAAGAGGGAGCCAGATGTAATGTACCGCTCTGTTACAGTATGACTTTCCTTCAGCTGCCTGTGAAGCTGTGCACTAAAACTTTGCAATCCTTGGGTCCTTTTGAAACAACTGAACTCAAAGAACTGCGTGTCTGCATTCATACTGTCTGTTTGTAAACCACAGACTCCAGGAACTTTAAGCACATACTTTAACACTTTTGATGCACACTTGTTGCTGCATTGAATTATGGTCTATGAAGCACACTATGGGTAAAGATATTTGTATTTCTGCTTCATTTAATGGATGTTTTCTTACAATGACTCTCAAAACCTGTATGTTGTTGTATTCACGACTAAACTGGCAACAATCGAAAGTCTTGAAAAAAATGTCCTTAGATGCCATTTATTCACTCAGAAACTCAGCTAACTTGCTTCATCAGGACTGTGCTTGTGTTTGATCAAATTTGACCGAAAGTGCAGGCAACGCTAGCGAACAACCCTCCCAAGTGTCATGAGAATTTGGTTAAAATGTTGCTAAAGTTAGTGAATGTTTTATTCACCACTTTGCTCACATAGAATGTAAAGTGAATGGGAGGCAGCCAACTGCACATGTTCGTTTTGCATATGTGACTTAGACCTTTTTTACTACTCAAGTGGAAAAATAGCAGCAGACAAACATCCGATTTGTGTGGAGAGATGAGACTGTAATTGTCCTGAAATTGATATGTCACACAAACATAAATGTAATATTTACATCACACTCTTGGTGGTTTAATGGTTTAATGGCACCTGAATAGCCAGTTAGTGAAATTGGTTTATCTTAACCCTTCTGCTAAGATTTACATAATGGTAGTGGATGGAGCACAATCATTTAATAATTGTGCTACGTTTGGGTATAAACCATGCTAAAACAGAAGAATAATACTTTCAAAACAAGTGGCTTCTCATTTTATAACTCTGTATTTAAATGTGTCACACAGCTTAAAAATGTCAGAAACTCCGCAGTTCTACTGACAAAAACTCAGCTGTTCATCCAGGAAACAGACATTAACGAGGCAAACAACAGAGCTTTTTAATAACGGATAGATGTGGGCTGGTATCAGGCTAAATATAAAAAGCAGAAATTCAGTAATGTTTGCGAACTGCTGTTTTCCTGCTGTGTTATCTCAAATCACTGTTGTGTGGTAGCATCATGTACAAAACCATTAGAAGTGTGCAGGCTGTTGGATGGTGTGCAGACTGTCGTAGGTGTTTTATTGAAGGAGTGTGGCTGGCTTAGCTTTGTAGGTTCATTCCAAAAGTGTGGCTCATGAATTGCTGAGGGTTTAAAGAGGAATATCTCTTGACTGGATACCTCTTGAAAACGATGACTTTGTAGCCAGACGACAGTAACAACACATGCTTTCAGGACTATATTTGACTTCATTCATTCAGGACTCGGCAGAGCCACAGTATCAATTGTTGGCAATAATCAGCTGTCAGCAGCTTCGCCCGCCGTAATGGATGTTGTGCACTAATGGCTGTATGGTTGGGCTTTTCACGTCACGCTGCAGTCTTGATGTTTGGTTAGAGTGAAAACTGTTCTGCCAGCGTTAATCCAATGGAAGGCTTAAAAGTTCCTGCTGTCTGAGAGCTCAAGCCTCTTGGGTATACTCACTGTCAGAGCTGTGTGAAACTGTCAGCTCTCTCTCCTGTTTCACTGCTCTCTGTTCTTTGCTGCTAGTCACAGCTACACCAGAAATTTCATGGAAAAAAATACCAAAATATGTGTACAGGGTAGAGAGTGTGCCTCGTGCAGCAACATTGTCTTCATTTGCTGTTAGTAGAAAAAATAACAGAAGTCAACTACAGGTGTAATAAACATTCACAATCATCCAAATCTGCTCTTTCCAAGGTGTGCTGAATGTCAAATCCCACTTGATCATAATTGTTTATATAATATATAATAATAATATAGTAGCCAAGAATTTGAGATATGCCGTCAGAACAAAGGCTGTAATAAGAAGAACTTCATCAGTAGAGAAATGACGCACTGTTAAAGCATCATTTCAGATCAAGTGCCCCTACAGTTTCAGTTCCCCACCACTAGCCTGAAAACCTCCTCCACAAGGCTCTCTTAGCTATCAGGAAAATAATTTAAAAAAAAAAAGTATATTAATACAACCTGTAAACACAACACAATTAAAATAATGTATACTATTCTAATATATAAAGACTGTGTAAGAATCTAAATTTGATCATATGATATTCGTGCATTTCTATAAGATCCCCAAAACGTATGTTTACTTGTGTTGGACAAGGTGTGGACGTTGAAAACAAGATGTTTCTTTCTTATCTTGATAAGAGGGCTCTCAACCACTTGTAAAATGTTCTCTTACCTAAGGGAAGTGCAAAAATATGAAGACATTACTGAGTTCACAAAGTCAGTGGGTGCTAACAAAACTAACACAAATATTTTTTTCAAACAGAAATAAGAGAATTTGTTTGTATATTGCTATCCATGGAAACTCATTTGAGCTTTGTGCTCTTGCTCGTGCAGCACATTGACAATGCAAGAATACATCTATTTAAAGGCTATGATGTAGCTGATGCTATGACACACAAGGTGTGAAGATTATAATTAAAATAGTTTTGATAAGGAGTTAATTCATATCTTGGGTTCATCTGGATGCTGTATTGCATTATACTAACATGTTTTTATTTTTTAATCTACATTCATTGATGATTTAAAAAAAATTTTTTTAACAAACTGTTGTAGATTACATTAGTGTTCCTAATTAAGTTAGAGGAATAGACATTTTACATTTGTTTGCTGGACACATTGATCATATTCAATGTAATATACCCAATAGAAACACTTTCTGGGTCTCTAAAACTCCACTGGTGCATTTTGATCAAAGCTGATGATAGCGGATACAGGTTGAGAAATCACTTAGTCGCTTATAATCATAAAAGTAGGGTTTCTCAGTTTTCCATTACCCAGAGAGCATGATTGTCAATATGAAAAGGTCAGGCGGATTATTGCTGTTCTCCTAATACAAAAAATGTCCCATATTTTACCAGAACACAATAGTCTAATTTTGTGGAGTAAAATCTGTTGTTTGCACCCCGCAGGTTCATAAAGAATGCAGATCTCACATTTGTTTATCCCTGTAGTCACCATGAAGCAGGGGGCTGAATCACTGTGACTCAAGGCCTGCTATTCTTCTCAGAGATGCATGTTTGTTGTTGCTCAAGGTGAAAATAAGCCAGCTATTGTTTCGCCAGAGAAATGTCATCTGTGTTTTCATTTCTGTTTGGCTTCTTGAAATGAAGGTTTGTCCAACCCCTGCTGTGCTCCCACACAGGCGACACGTGAAACCTAGAGCAATGATAGAGGGCTTAAACGTGATGTCCTGTCGCCTGTAGATGCAGTGTAAACCTCTCTCAGTAGGTAGTTGAAAGACTAAAAAGGTCAAAAGCAAGTTGTAAGAAGATGTTAGGGAAGTATCTTCTTTAAATCATGTTATCTTTGCTGGTGTCGTCTGTTAGGTTAAGCCTGTCACTGTCATATATCGGTTAATATTTAGCACCTACTCCATGCTTATTGAGTGATTGTTTTGCAGTTATCTTGCCATGTGTTTGTGTGTATTGATGCCTGGTCAACACCATAACTTTAGTCAATAACTTTGTTTTGTTTGCAGCTTGTCTCTACTCCTGGAATAGCATTTTTTAATTAGTACAAAGTGCTTTGGTGTAGGATTTCTTCTCCTCTTTGGCTGGCGGTAGTCATTCCATCTAATAATCACTGCAGACTGCAGCGTCAAAGTATATGGACCGGTGTTAAGATCTAGCCACAACTCCAGCCTGTCTGTATCCAACCTAGTGCATTAACCCATTAAGGCCTAAAACGCCTGGGGAAAAAAATGCCTGGAAAACCTCTGGGCGATTTTGAAAGAACCCCCTAAAACCTGAAGCTTTTCTGGAAATTCAACAGAAGATTTTTCAGCCTCTGTAGCAGATAGAAATGAAATTCAAAAAGTATTTGAGAGCTTATACCCGTGGCTTTCATGAGAAGTTGAGTTTTGAAGTTTTATTTGTCCAAACCTTCAATAAGACCTTCAACAAACTCAGCAAATGTTACATTTGACTGAATAAAAATCCTATGCATAATACTACTGCATAATACTGCCCATTAGCAAGACGCAAACATGAGATGACCACTGGAAGAAATAGACATAGTTCTCATTAGCCTACTGTAATAAAAAATAATAATAATAATCGTAATAATAATAAATAATAATAATACATTTTATCTATATTACACTTTTCAGGGTACTCAACGACACATAAAGTAATATAAGACATAAACATCTGTCTGTTCTTCGGTGAAAATATGTCGTCTAAAAACATATTCCTCATCCATAAATCCCTGTCGATTGGTTCTGAGGGTTCAAAGTCCGGATCAGCAATAAAATCGCCGGTGCTGTTTTCATCAAGATCGCTTCCGTCACTTACTTCTGAGCTCCTCCGCTATAGTCGTCTTCCGCCATGATTTCAAAGTTCTGGAAAAGTCCCATGTTGCATTGCGACACTCCCACATGTATTCTGATGCATTTTATTGGCCAAGAGACCGAAAATAGGTGGAAAAAAACTACAAATACTACAAAACGGTGGTTTTAATGGTAGGAATGCGATAATGCTTTCCCGCCTTAAATGGGTTAAAGCTGATGCAAATCTTGATCTTACTTTTGTTGGCATGTATTGGAAATGCACAAACACTAACCAATGAACATATTGACTTATTTAGCTCAAGAAAAGTTATGGAGGCCTTATTCATTTATTCTATGATAATGCCTGTTGTGTTTTCATCCGTGTTTAGGTGGAGGTGATCTCCCAAAAATGGCGTTACGTTCTCATATTTTATTCTTTGTTTAGACGAGCATCTTTAGGGGGAAATCTGCATTCATATGGTGACGCAAAAGTCCACACAACACCACCAAGAGCTTGCGCATGCATAGACACTTCTCTTCTACTTCTCTTCCTAGTAGAGCAAAATAGAAATAGAAAAAATTGCCCTAGGGAAATAATGCGCCTTCTCTGTTCTGTTATATTATTATCTGTGATATTTCTGCTTAAGTGCTGATATGACTCCTTGATAGTTCTCAGAGCTGCTAGGGCAACTTGAATGTCTGAATGATGGAAATATTCTGACATGTTTGTTGTTGTTTGCCTTGACCGCACATGGATGTTATGTAAACGTGTACGAGAGCTGATCAGAGACACTTTTGCGGTTTCGACCCTTTAGACAGAATCGAAACGGTGAAGCATTAAGATTAAGGTTTCATTTTTTTTGCATTTTTAAGCCCTGTCGCTGTCTACATCTGATAAAATATTTTGTCGTTTTCACCCAAGAGTGTTGTTGTGTAAACAGTAGGGTTGTCACGATACTAAAATTTTCAACTCGATAACTTTTATTAACAAGTAAAATGCAACATGTAAAAATTAATAGAACCACAGGTTAAATATTTATCATAAAAAACAGTTGTGCAAAAAGAAACTGCAACTATGATAACAAGCTTCAGATACTTAATACTTTTGAAAATTAGTATTGTATCCAGATACAACGTTTTAGTATCGATACTTTTTTGAGTATCGATACTTTTGACAACCCTAGTAAACAGGCCCAGCCATTGTAAGCTTTTTGTCTCTTTCGTTACAGCACCAAAACCAAATGTATTGAGAAACTAACATTAACAACTAACAACAACTAACAAACTAACATTTGCTTTAATTTCTGGCAGGGCTGCTTCTGTTCTTTTTTCTGCTCCCTGTGTGAGTTTCACACACACAAAAACACCAAAATGTGGTTATCGTGACAGGCCTGGCTACACTTTCTGTACGCCAACACAACCAACTCTTCCTCTTCCTCTCTAACGATCTCAGGCCTGTTTCCACCGTTGCCTTCCAGAAACAGTCATGTCTCACAAGATTTTAGTATTAGGGTTCAATATGTTTTCATAATGTTGTCAGACAATCAGAGCATGTTGTGGCGAAAACGAGCACTTTTAGTGAACATAATGTTAAATTGATGCAGTGCAACAGTCACCGGTCAGGCTGCCAGCTGCGGCACTCTCTCTTAATACTAAACCAATTTTAAAAATTGTCGTCCCCATTAGTCGCTTTGACACCAACACATGGGAAATATTGTCAGGTTGAAAAATACCCCTTCTTTAAGACACGGAAGAAGAGCAAAGACGGTTATAGAACATGCTCAAATACTGTAATTGAACATCTTTCTCAGAATTTAATTTGAATCTCTTGTAATTTTTTATAAGGCAAAGCTGGTATTACAGCTCACATTTCCAGCAATCCGTCTTTTTGTATCAGAGAGAGTTGGACATCTTGTTCTGTGTTTTATTTCCCTTCCATCACGGCTGCATTTCAAATGAGGAATCCAATTTGCTCTAACAGCCCATTTCTGTATTTAACATCCAGACTTGCGCCAGTGGGTTTTTAGAGGTAGATCAGAGTCAGCTGGTATCTTGCACACTGACACATGCATAAAAATAATCACGTTACTGTTAGACCGGTGCATGAGCAGGCTGGATATTGGCTCTTTATTAAAAATGTAATAATAGCCAGTGAGTGTTGTCCACATCTGATGACGGCGGTTCCTCCACACAGGTCACACAGTCCATATGGTTGTATTACTTTTTGTGTGAGATGTCTGAGCAAGGCTTTTTGTGTTGTGTGGGAGGATTTTACTCAACAGCAACAAAACTTGCTTCACTCAGCCTTTAAAAAAAAAATTGCTCACCCACCATTAGTCTGGCTGTCAGTGGAGAGCTGCTGCTTTGCATTGTCAAAATAAGGCCTCAGCTGAATATATCGTGCTCAGATTGTCGTGCCCCAGCAACTCTAAGGCTGTATGATTAATACTGCATACGGTAGTTTAGGTGTGAGACTTTCTGCAGCTTCCAGTTAGTCATAATTCAGGTTTGACAGACCGGTGGGAGACACTGTTGAGAAGGGGAAATGCATTTTCCAAATTTAAATATCTGTCATAACAGTAATATCCCTTTAAGAAAGAGATGTGTAGTAGAGAGTGTGCAGATATGTACTTACTAAATGTTGTCTTTCTTGCAGCCACATATTATTTTATTACTACTTGACATGTGCAGGGCAACCTGTTTGATGGCCTTGTAGTAAATACTTTATATATTTATTGACACCCCCCACCACACAAACACCGTCTTTCTCACACCTCTTTGCAGTGTGTATGTACCCTTTGGACTCTTAAGTGCAGTGTACAGCAGGCTGCACATGGCAGCTTCATTGTTTGCCCAGAGACACTGGAACTAACCACTACTGCTACATGTGTACTTAAAAAAAAATGCTACATTGGCTGGGTTTTTTATGTCTGCATGTTTGTTGTAATTTTGACTGAAAAAAAACCAGTTGTTTGGACTTAAACAAAATGGTTAAAGCAGTTAGTATGCACTGGTGTGAAAACTGTCAACCAAGCCCTAATGTGGCCCAAACAACGGTTAGAGACTGTTTATGTTTTGTTTGTTTATTAATTTTGCACAGTTAGAATTAAATAAAATTACAAAGATAACAAATAATGTAAAGTGCAGGGAAAGGCATAAAACCCAAATGGGCCTATTTAAAGCCTCGACCTAAAATTTTAATAGTTGTAAGAAAGTAATAAAAACCGATAATAGAAAAAAACATATGTATTTAACATACATCAACAACAACATAACAATAACAATTGGCGAACAATAACAATATAAAAACAAAAATATGAACAAGATTGCCTATAAAGGTGTATTTGTGTGAATTTATTTAGAATTGAATTAGAATTTTAAAACAGCAGTTAAATTGTTTTTTAGACATCTTTTGAAACATTTTATAGAGACGGAGTTCTTTGCCAGATGGGAAAAGGTATTCCATAATTTGGCGCCCCTAAATTTGACAATAAATTGACCTCTGCTTGTCAGGAATCTTGGAGGATGAAGATCTAAAGATTGACGCTTTGGATAAGAGTGAAGCTTAGAATTACATTTTTAAAAAGTTCAGACCACCTCAAAGCTGGTTCAGATGCGGTATATTTGTGTTGTGAAAACAAGATGACCAATGACAGGATTCTTAAACCACATACTTGGGATTTTGGCATGAGTTACAAAGCTGAACTATAATTAAATCCCTATGCTTTTTGTGGACTGTTCAGGACAGTCTTATAATAGAGCTGCACAGGCAATGTATATCATTTGGTAACCATGGTGACATGTATGTGCATCAGCATGTGAGTTCAGGGATGTTCTTGATCAATCAAACAGTCCAAAGCAGTTAAAACTGTGGCCTGCTGTGCATGTGACTCCTACTGCGTGTACTTTGACAGTCCATTAAGTGCATTAAACATGTGACATGGCGTTCCCGCAGTATAATTGCTGTACAAGGCGCCTCTTTTTCATCCTGTATCTACGTATCTGTCATTACTCATAACATGAGTTTCTAATAATACCAGTAATGCTTATAATCTGCATCGGCATAAAGTGCTGCATGACTGGCTGAGAAACCCTCTGTGGTTCTTCTATATCAGGGATGGGCAACTTAAATGCTGGAGAGGGACACAATTTTTCATCGACGAACCGTGCACTTAACCAGATATGATGAAACTGCAATTGTAAATATGTTAACAGTGCAGTAACTTAACATATTTCATGCTCAAATGCATGTATAACAGTATAAATAGGAATTCAAAAGGTTTGAAGCGAATAATTAATATTTTTTTCAGTGCAAGAACAGCACACCAACTTTAATTGCAAGAAGTCATTTTGTGCATTTTTACACTGCACTTTTAAGATTTGCTCAAAAAACTGCTCAAATGCATGTAGTTGTGCTGAGGGCCACTTCAAGTGATAGTGCGGGCCGTATGCGGCCCCGGGCCTTCAGGTGCCCATCCCTGTTCTATATGTTCTCTATGTTTGCAATAATAAATATTTTAAAAATAATAGTATTTCAAGTAGAACAGGCACCATGTGAGCACAGTATAAACTAAAAAAATCAGACACAGCCTACTCCAATAACCTGCCTTAACTAAGAGATTTTGGGGGATTTCTGCTTTAAAAAATCTTATCAGTAATATCAGCTATTGGCCCATCACACACATTTGAGTATCTGTTGGCGCATATTTTGTCTGCCACGAGGAAACTTTTATATACAATGCAGAAATGGATGCTTGGGGTGTTAGGTAATTATTTAATTTGTATCTATTCTTTATATTAATCCTCAGCAATTGGTTAATACTGAATTTACAGTACTAAGGTTTATTTAGCTATTTATTTTTATTCATCTTCTAAAACAGCATTCTGAATACATTTTTTATATAGCCATATATAATTGGTGCTCAATCCATATAGAAAAGGTCTATTTTCATTTCAGCTCATAAATTTACTCTATCAACCGCCACATCAGTAAAAGAAGAACTCTTCTTCTTTAAAATCGGCATTGGCCTCAAAAATCTCATATCGTTTGGGCTGTCGGATGTGAAAAAAACTGTTGTACTTGAACATTGGATTTTTTTGTAGCACTTGTTTTTTTGTCCCTATAAGATAGAAATGATTGGATGAAACAATAATCTTTCATAACTCTAAAAGTATTGGTATTTTCAATGGTTTTAATGAATAAATTCACATGGATGCACATAACGCACACGCTACCACATGGACACACATGTCTGTGACTTTAATGTCTCTGTCAAACTGCGTTGATTGCCACTTCACACATACAGTAGGATGGTGGAGGGCAGGTGGGCTCTGACTTCATCTCTGCTGAGGTCCCCTTCACATCTTTTTCTTTCTGATCTGACCTCTTTTCCACTGTTATTGTGCCTTTTTCTCAAGGCTCAACTAAAATAAATCTGCAACTATTTTGCCATTTCAGAGGCTTTTAAAAACACTTTTTTTACATTTAGTAGGAAAAAGTTCTGATTTAAAGTATCGCCTTCAATCTAAATCTATCTAAATATATTACTGCATGAAACGCTATTCTCTATACTCACTGTTTCATTCTTACCGCCCCTGCCTCATCCCTTTTTTGTGACTAAATAATGGTTGATGCTGTCTCTTTTGTCCAAGCTGAGAGTGAAAGTGAAAGGGGTCTGACCTCCCCTCCTCCTATTCATCATCTCTCCTCCTCCTCCTCCTCCTCCTCTGTCGTTGCCTCTTTCTGCAGTTAAAAGATAAAAAATCTGAAGTATGTTAGTCATTTTCAGGCCGAGCAGCACCATACGGCTAAGGCATCACGATAAGGAGGGGTGTGTGTGTCTGTGTGTTAGAGAAAGAGAGCAGCTTGTGAACGTATGATGTAGGAGTTGAGTTTGCCTGGCAACAGGTTAAAAGACTGAGAAAAGCTCAAACCATACTACTATCAACAGTCTCATCTCAGTGCTGTAACCACCTCTCCACCCTTCCTACCTCCTGCACCTCTTGCCTTCCTCTTCATCCTGAGCTGCCTTTTGATGAGGCGTGGATCACTTTGACCCTGCAGCTAATAAGTAAAGCAGTCACCATGATAAAAAATGCATGAAGCTGATCTGCAATTTAAAAAAAAAAAAGGTTTGATGTTGTTGACAGTAAAGTATGAGTGCTAGGTGTGACATATGAACAGCTCAGGTTCCCTGGGTTTATATCGTCTTTATTGTGCACACATTTACTTCGACACGCTGCGTTAACGTGTGCGTTGTCTGTGTTTTGCGAGGAGTGGGCTATAGAAGAGGCTTGCCCATGTCAGAGGTTGATGTGGGTGTATGAGTCACAACGGGGGTGGTGGCGGCTGGTCCGACAGTTTGACGACATTGCCTGTTGGAACAGATGGTTTCAGTCACCATGGAGGGGGAGCACACTTAGAGATACAGTTAGAGACGCTGTTCATTCGAAGCTGGCTGATTGTCGGTACGCTCGGTAACTAAGAGATGTTCAAGGCAACTCTGCATAGTTACAGTTCCAACAGGCAGTAAGAGGCAGTTTACCGTGTCTTGCGAAGGCTTTTTCCACTCTAAAGATAATAAAATCTGGAGGATGAATGCTTTTCAATGTTTGAACTCATTGAAATTTATACATTTCCACTCCCACAAGTTTCCATAAAGGGAGCTTGATGTATTCCTGCTGCACGTTGTTTGGACATAAACCAGGCGAGACTAGTTTTGCATTGGAAACATAGACCACTGCCAAAGCACCTTTTTTGTCCTTAACACATGTTGGGTTTTTTTTTAGGATACATTAGTATTACACTTTTTTGTCATCCAATGTAATCAAACTGTTGATTAATTGTCATATAAATTTAATTTAGGGAGAGATATTTGTACTTTTCCTTGGATTTATTTAACAGTAATACGCTTCTTCACTTTTTCGTTTGTGTCACATCTAGTCTACAATATTTCCTTTCAATGTAATAAAAACAAAATGATGTAAAGTCATCTTGTCAGTCATTTTACAAAGAAGTGGTGGGGAAATATTTCCACCCAGGGAAGGTCAACTTTGTTCCCATTTCATTCATGTGAACTAGTTCATTGAGGTTGTCTGAGGGTATTCCTGTACAGTCTCAAAGTGGGAGACTCATTATGAGGAAAAACAAATCAGGAAAGAGGGGAATAATCATTTTGTTCCAGTAAGTCAACTCCTATTTAAATGTGGAATAACTTTGGTAATCACTTTTGATAACTATAATATTACTGATGTTGGAATACTTTCCCACATTACTTGGAAAAGGAGTATATACCTACTAGCATTAATGATGACACACATCAGAGTGCAATGCAGAGAGATAAAAAGAGGTTCTCCTTGAGGGAAAAGAGCAGGATTTATCTTACAGGCTGGCCTACTTTTAACCAAATATCTGTACTGGAACTGGGAGGGTCTGAAGGGGCTCCCCGAAGGCTTCTGCAGGTGGATCTGCTGCATTGTGGTGGCAGCGAGCCAGTACTAGGTTACCTACGCCCATTCGTCTGTACATGTCTAATAGGGTAAAATGATGAAGTGATGACATTTTAAATCTAGAAGTTCAAAGGCCACCCTCACAGAGTCTTAATGTTCCGCGAAAAACTTTCTGGCCATCATTAAACGCCATGAATCAGGAACAGAAGGGGAGATTGTGACCTTATCTTTGCAGTAACATCCATATTGGACACATCCATAGCTACAACTTTGTGTTTGTGTTCAGAACCAGCTTTA